>NC_053389.1:318598737-319265286 GCF_905171765.1 Bufo bufo
TCTGAACTACTCCCCTTTAATCACTAACATTAAAGACCAAATAAAAAATTTAGATATTCCCTTTGTTTCGTGGATGGGACGTAAAAACATTGTCAAGACATATATCTTACCTAAAGTATTATTCCTTCTCCAAACTCTGCCCATTTATTTACCGGAATCCTTCTTTATGTCCCTTCGTAGAATTATTTCTAGCTTTGTTTGGAGGCAGGCCCGCCCGAGACTTTCACATGCCCAGCTGATACTTCCTAAACATAAGGGGGGTCTCGGCCTACCGGACTTCAAACTTTATTATCAGGCTATTCAAACGCGCTTACTAATAGAATTAAAAAACCCCAATATCTCGAAATTAGCTTGCCAGATAGCTCGTTTTTCACTAAAACCACCTGAGTTGGCTCGGTTTTGGATGGTAAAGTCTGATCGTGCACAGGAAATGGATTTTTCCCCCTTATTTAAGGGTCAACTCTATTCTTGGCACTTGCTTGCCTCCAAATTTAAATTCGCTTCTAGCCCCTCCCCTGTCATGCCTTTGCACCTGCTGCCGTACTGTCTTGACCCGAGGTACTGTGATGATTTGGGTATCTGGAATTCCTTTGGAGACACTCCCCTAGGTGATATTCTTGCGAGGGGAAGGATTCCCACCCTGCCTGACCTCCAGACCTCGCCACAGTTTATGAGATGGTCCCCCTTGCATTACACACATTTTTCTTTTATTTGCAAGCTTTTTCTGGGATCCACTGCTAAACTCTATATTCCCTCATGTTATGATATACTTGTAGTTTCCCCTAGTCCGACTAAAAAATTAATCTCCTTGCTCTATAATAAGTTATTACTGCAAGGCACTCAATCTAGACCACCCTTATTGTTCGTTGGGAGGAGGAGCTTGGGATTTCCCTTTCAGATGAGGAGGTGTCACTGGCCCTGAGGAATTCTCATGGATTCTCAAGGTGCATCCGAATCCAGGAGAATTCCTTCAAACTTTTTACAAAATGGTACCGCTCTCCAGATGTAATGCATAAAATTGATAGTAGTATTCCCCCGATATGTTGGAGATGTCACAAGGCAGTTGGTACACTCTCTCATATATGGTGGTCATGTGAAGGTATTTCTCCTTACTGGTCGGAGATTAACGGACTTCTCCAGCAGATCATGCCTCCGGGTCCCAAGCTCTCTCCCTCTCTGGTCCTCCTTAATGTTCCCTCGTTGGACTCTTCCCTCCACAAACGCTCTTTATTAGCCCATTTACTGGCTGCGGCCAAAGTATTAGTCCCTCTGTATTGGCTGTCCGTCAGAGCCCCCTCCGTTGATGATTGGATACTTAGGGCTAATGAGATATGTAGGTTTGAGGAATTGTCAAGCTGGGAGACTCTCTCACACGATAAATTCCTGGTGACATGGGGACCCTGGATGGACTGGTGTCGGTCGAGATCTGGATGAGTTTACTCTGTTTTAGTGCCTCCTTAATACGCTTTTTTCACACAGATGTTTCTTCCATTTGCAAGAACCTACAATTTTTCGCTATTGTTTAGGCCTACTGGTTTAGTCACCTATGTGCTTGTATTTCCCACCTTATGTACTATGCTGCCTCCTCTGATATATTGTCTAGCAGTAAATATGTTCCTATGTATGATGTCCATCAGATACATTTATTCCATGTATGCGATGTAATATGTATGATTCCTCGATTTCGGGGCTTGTTGCCCTTCTGTTATTGTTACTTCTCAATATGCTGGCAAAACAATAAAATAAAGATTTGAGAGAAAATGGAAAATTAGGCAAAAAAATGAAATTCTCAAATTTCATCCCCATTTGCCAATAACTCTTGTGCAATACCTAAAGGGTTAACGAAGTTTGTAAAATCAGTTTTGAATACCTTGAGGGGTGTAGTTTATAGAATAGGGTCATTTTTGGGCGGTTTCTATTATGTAAGCCTCGCAAAGTGACTTCAGACCTGTAGTGGTCCCTAAAAATTTGGTTTTTGTAAATTTCTGAAAAATTTCAAGATTTGCTTCTAAACTTCTAAGCCTTGTAACATCCCCAAAAAATAAAATATCAATCCCAAAATGCTACAAACATGAAGTAGACATATGGGGAATGTAAAGTCATCACAATTTTTGGGGGTATTACTATGTATTACAGAAGTTGAGAAACTGAAACTTTGAAATTTGCAAATTTTTCAAATTTTTTGGTAAATATGGTATTTTTTTATGCAAAAAAATTAACTTTTTTGACCCAATTTTAGCAGTGTCATGAAGTACAATATGTGACGAAAAAACAATCTCAGAACGGCCTGGATAAGTCAAAGCGTTTTAAAGTTATCAGCACTTAAAGTGACACTGGTCAGATTTGCAAAAAATGGCCAAGTCCTTAAGGTGAAATAGGGCTGAGTCCTTAAGGGGTTAAGTCATGGATCTGCCCTTGACTGCTGTCAAATGTGTTTTAACATCTTTATTAGGAAGTAGGATCGGTTTTAATTGGCTGGGGGGAAAGGGCACAATTTGCCTGCTCCACCTAGGGTAAAAAAAATACCTCAGCCATACCCTAGCCAGAGGTATCTGTCAGCAGCTTTCTCCCCTCTCCCTGTTCAGGACTCATGCATGCTTGGCCAAGCCGAGCTTGCATATGTACAGAGGGATCAGGTGAGATAACTGTCGGCAGAGTAAGTTCTTCAGCAGCTATCTAATGTATATAGCTAGCCTTAGCCACGTATTTTGTGACAGTGCTTTTGAGAAGGGGACCGAAACAATACGGTTTGATCTGGCCTTGGTTGAACATGGTGCTTGCATGTGATATGGACAGACTCTTATATGTACTGTACATGCAGCACATTACAAAACATGATGAAGGTGCAATTTCAGTAAAGCCGAAGTTCAGGAATATAATGGAGTGATTCATCACACTTCATCCTAAACCACATGATTATTTCAACGCTCCATTTCTTAGAAGAAGCTGCATTTGACTTACAAATAGCAGTTGTGTTTTCAGTTTTGGTTGTCTTTGCAGATAATGGTTCTCCTGTATTTGCCGGAAAAATGCTTATAATGGAAATTCTTTAGAAAAAAGGAATGAAAATGAAATGTTTTCCACTTTAACCTCCATAAGTAACAAATGACGCTATGACCACATTCATTCCCAGCACTAAGATGATTTTCACACATGAAAAAATTGACACTTTCACAATCAATCCCAGTCAAAATCTAGGGATGCAAATGAGTCCCCCCCAAATGTGGTTCTAAAGTCAAATTCACCATAGCCATATTCAACCTACTGTAATGACCGGCGTCACGCAAAGGGAGGGAAATGGGAAGGCCCTGTCCAAGGGAGAGGGAAAGATGGTGACCCCTGACTCACCTTGCGGCTGGCACCTGACTGCCCTGACGTCCCTAGATGGGTTCCTCACCCGTACGCCGATCACGTGCCTAAACCCTGGCTTTCCCTAAGATGAGCCCTATGTAGTGAACGGGGCTGTGGGATCACTAGTCCTCACCACTGACACTAAAAGGAAAACACCAAGGAGAGGACAGACAACACAGACAAAACATAAAATCCCAGGTGGGCGACAACAGCAGACCACCAAGGCCCAACAGGGATCCGGAGGGTAACGTTCTGGAACAACAACCAGGGAACACAGTTACACAGCTCCAGTGGGTCAGTATAGAAGTCCAGGCAGGAAGCTCTATATCTGGCAACCAGAGAAGTGGGAGATGGGAATATATAGAGGTTGGGATTGCTGGACAAGAAACAGCTGAGGAGAAGAAGCTACGGATCCCTGAGTGAGCCAAAAAGGGTTGCAAGGCAAACCCAGAAAGCTACCATAAAGAAACAGCACAATCTTACTACATAGAGCGCGCAGCCACCCGCTGCGATTTCCTGACCCCGGGTATAACAGAGTCAGGCGTGGCTCTTGACACCCTCGTGACACCTACTCAGCTATGGGGAGCATAAGGGCCGTCTATGTTTGTATGATTTACTTTCTTCCTACATTTCAAAATTGGCTAATAACTTTTAACTGTGAATGCCATTGAAGACAGAGAATGATTGGTTTCCAGGACAAAATTTGAAGAAATTCTGAAAAGATGGATAGTCTTTAATTTGAATGACCGCATGTAATGCTACATATCCCGTTTAGTGGCCACTGCTGCGGAAATGAGCAGCCACCCCTAGCTGCTCACATATTAGAGGGGTTGCATTTTAGTAGTTTAAAGGGGTTGTACAGGATTCGACCAAATAGCACATCATCCTTGGCTATTTCGTTTATTAAAATGTCAGACCCTATGACAGAAATTTGATGGACCCCATGATATACAATGGGATCCATTGGGTACCATTGGTGTCTGTGATGTGTCAGATCTGGCATCCTGTGATGGAGCAGCACAATGGACCACTAGCGCAGGTGTCAACAGATCCTCAGAAAAAAACATGGCTGGTTTCTTCCAGAAACAGCACCACACCTGTCCATGGTTTGTATTTGGTATTGCGTCTCAGATCCATTTAAAGGGAATCTCTCACATCTCCTTTTTTCTAATCTGTTTTTATTTTCTCATTGTAGGTTTTTTATTCTATTTTCTTGACATGATTATGGGGGCTGCCATTTTATCTGAGCAGTTGTTAACAGCATTTAGGGATATGCTTTACAGCAGTCACCATGGACCATCGATACAATGGACAGGAGGAGACCTCTTGACTTCTATGAGAGAGTTTTTCTAGACATGCTCTGTGACCTGTGCAGAGGTTTGGGCGACGTAGATAAGCTGTGACATCACCTATTGTGACTGGTGGATCCTGTGTTATCTATCTATCTATACAGTGGCATGGAAAAGTTTGGACACCCCTGGCTAAAATTACTGTTACTGTGAACAGTTAAGCAAGTTGAAAATGAAAGCATCTCCAAAAGGCATAAAGTTAAAGATGACACGTTGCCTTTATATTTTAGGCAATGTATATTTTCATCTTTTACATTTTCAAAATAACTAAAAAGTAAAAGGACCCGAAGCAAAACTTTAGATATATATGATATCTGTCATTCTAATCCTGCCTATAATGATAAGGAGATAACTACAGTAAGGTAACTGAGAAAACCTTAGGTAAAGGCGAAAACTGCAAAATGTTATGTTTTTTAATCTAGTTGTTGACATGGAAAATTAAAAATCACATCAACAATTGATGTGATGAAACATTCCCATGCTCTTTAAAAGGGTTGTCTGGCCAATATATAGTATTTTTTAAAAGGCATTTTTTTTAAACTAGGTCTTTACTTTGTGGTATCTCTTTTCACCAATCACAGCTTCCTTGATTTTTATTTTTTAATATAATATGTCCACTAAGGTGTCACTAAAACCTTTGGAGTTATTTAGACTTTACAATTGTAATTAGGGCATCCAATGGAAGGAAAAATCTGACGATCTGGGTCTGCCAGGGGGCACCTGGCATTTACCTGATCAGTCATGTAGAACACAAGGTTCAGTGCCATCTTAGATCTGGGGTAACCAGCTCAGGGCCAGAATAAGAGGTAGGGTGAGTACGTCTAGGAGTAGAGGGTGCCTTTGGGAGTGCAATTCATAGATATTGCTGGATATAATGTTACATTTGCGCACACTGACACAACTGTAGCAACTTTTTAGCAGAGTGTTTCTAGGTTAGCTGTCCATCTGACATTAACATATTAAGCTATTTTATATGTGCAGAGCATCCATGGAAACAGAATGCATAAATAGCACTGTACACAGATCCTATCCATCCATCCAGTATGTAAGCCAGCGCATTGCTGACAGAATATCTACCCACTGAACCTATTTATTAAAATGAATCCGTACAGGAATGGGGAAGTCGCCCATTGTAATGAATGAGATCATTTCTATGCAAAATACCATCTGTATGTTCTAAAAGGAACCTGCTCTATTTTATGTCCTCTTACAAAAAGACAGCCAGCAACCCCTTTCATGAGGACCTGTAACCTCTCCTGACATGTCTGTTTTAGCTACTACTTGCAACCTCCTTGTAATGGGGTATTTATTCTTATGACTCCATGACGTGTCTTTGCTTTATTTTTCCTGCTAGAGGTTATGAATAAATTAGTGTGCAGTGAAGGTCCAGATGGGTGTCCCTGCATAGTCTAACATTACCCAATCAGTGTGCCAGTGTCAGACTGTGCAAGGACACAACCCCAACCTGTGACAGCTATCTGGACCTCTATTGCAAACTGCTGGCAGTTCATTCATAAACTTCTAGCAGAAATAATTAAAGAGGTTCTCCGGGCTTTTACTATTGATGACCTATCCTCAGGAGAGGTCATCAATATCAGATCGGCGGGGGTCCAGCACCCGACACCCCCGCCAATCAGCTGTATGAGGAGACAACGCCCCCAGTGCGCACGTGCCATCTCCCGTCTCCCTTCCTGTTCATCGCTGCTGTCTATAGCAAAGACCATAGACAGCAGCAACAAACAGTAAGAGAGAAGGGAGACGGCCCGTGCACACTGCGCGCGTCATCTCCTCATACAGCAGGACCCCTGATGATCTGAAATTGATGACCTATCCTGAGGACAGGTTTTCAATAGTAAAAGCCCGGACAACCCCTTTAACCACTTTTCAGACCGGACCATTTACCCCCTTCCTGACCAGGCCTAACTTTGCAAATTTGACATGTGTCACTTTATGTGGTAATAACTTTGGGATGCTTTGACTTATCCAAGCCATTCAGAGATTATTTTCTCATGACACATTGTACTTCATGACAGTGGTAAATTTGAGTTGATATATCTCACCTTTATTTATAAAAATATCCAAAAGTTAACGAAAAAAAATGGACTTCTAGATCGCCGCTAGCACATCCGCAATATCCAGTCCCCATTGCTCTCTGTGCTTTTATTGTGTCAAAAAAAAAACGATTTTATAGATATGTAAATTAACCTTAGATGAGTCCTATCTCGTCCATGCTTCAGAGATGAGTCCAGCGTTCTCTGACTCTGAGCCCAGCCACTCCCACTGTGAAGGAGCCCAGCACCGCCCCACATCCTCCGAATCTCCTCCTTGCTCTCCGACGTCACAAAGCTAGAGCGCTGTAATTTCACGATGCGCGAGCTAGCACATGCGCAGTGTCAGCATAGTGTTCCTTCTCTCTGCTGGCATAAGCCTCAGGGAACGAACTGCGCATGCTCTAGATTACAGCACGAGATTACAGAGCTCTAGTTTTGTGACGTTGGAGAGCAAGGAAGAGATTCGGAGGATGCGGGGCGGTGCTGGGCTCCTTCACAGTGGGCGTGGCTGGGCTCAGAGTCAGAGAACGCTGGACTCATCTCTGAAGCATGGAGGAGACAGGACTCATCTAAGGTTAATTTACATATCTATAAAATCGTTTTTTTGACACAATAAAAGCACAGAGAGCTATGGGGACTGGATATTGCGGATTTGCTAGCGGCGATCTAGCAGTCCATGTCCTCAGCTCTATACCCAAAATCCAGGTGACAGGTTCCCTTTAAGACAGATAGTGATGCCTCATAAAATATTTATTAACATTCCCCATATATCTACTTTAAGTGGGCATCATTTTGGTAATGTAATTTTATTTCTTTAGGACGTTAGAAGGTTTACATAGTGGAAACCCCCCATAAATGACCCCATTGTAGAAACAAATGATAGAGAACTCCAGCAATATGAGATGCAATAAGAATGATTTTTTAATTGAAGGTGCGGCAATTTTACACGTGACATTTCGGCCGTAAACATAGGCCTTCATCAGACTAAAGCCACTTTCTGATACTGCCTGGGCGGTGCTGGTGATCGGGTAATGCGCAGAAATTATCTGCTGCTTTGAAGAATCAGCTGCTGCCACGATTAGCGTGCAGCTGCCATCTCTGAATGGACGTTCTAAAACGTCCATTCAGAGTTAAACAACAACCCATAGGACATTTATATCCTATAGGCGGTCGGGAAGTTGTTAAGGAATGGCACATTATACAGTCATGAGGATAGATGCTCCAATGGAATGCAAGTAGTTACTAAAACAGACATGTCAGGAACAGTGACAGGCCAGCTTTAAACTATTGTCTCCAAGCCCAACTTGGAGGTGTACTCCAGCCTGACCTCGGTGGTCTTTGTGGATCCTCCCAGTTATTCTGATGTTGCAGTGTGCCTCAGTATGTTCAGGTCCTTGGCATTGGTTGCCATGCCTTAACCCACTCGGAAAATAGACTCTCACAGTGAGTTGTAGAGATTCCTAGGCAGGTCAGGACAACCACTGCTTGGGATGAGTATGGGTAACCAAACTGCAGGAGCTATAGACTTCTGTGGACACAACTGTAAGTTAGATTAACTCAGGGCAAAGATATTGTTCACTGTCCTAGCCCAGTATCTAAGGCATAGTGGCTTGCCCCTGCCACCCATCGCTTGGGGAGCATGCATCATCAGCTACTCATCGGCCTGTGGATCCACCTGGTCAGCAGGGACCACAAAGATGAGACTTTGGGGCTGAGAGATGTGCTTTTACTTATATTTTTAGCTTTTGCCCAGAGTAAAATTTCAACAACAAAAAAATAAATCTGGTAAAATGATGGTTCAGCTAATGATTTTTTAACTTCACTTCATTAACTTAGACCATAGATATGGAGATATTACAGGGGTAATTGAACAATTAACATTTCCGTCTAGTGCTTTGTAAAACTCCTTCAGCCTTGTTCTGTATAGTTTAAATACCATAATTCATAAATCCTAAGCGCAATAATCATTTTCTTGGTCGCACATATCTGAGGCTTGTTTGGGTCCACACAGTTAAATGTGAGGGGCTCTGAATACATTCTTAACTATTCTAGTGGGTCTGATAAAGAAAATTACCCTGGAAATGTGTCTCCCTAATGTAAAATACAATTCAGAAAAAAACTGAAAATTTACAGCCTGTGTCTTTCTGCTGAACTTTATCCAAAAGTTTATTGCAGATTGGATATATAGGTTTTTCCATGTTATTGCCTGAATGACTTCCCCAGTGATTTTAAAGCAAATAGCAAATCCCGAAAATGACTTTGCATAAATGGATGGGGAAGAAGATTACACTCAGCCTATTTGATGCCTCATTGCAGAGTCTTATTACGACACCCTATGAGCTTTTACAAGGGTTTGCTCATGAGTATCATTTAAATGACTTGTGATCAATAATTTTTAGGTGCTATCTTAGAATGACAAAGAGGCCACCATTTTGTGCAGTTAGGCCTGATCCAATTTAAACATTCCCTTATCTGAGGAGAGAATTTTAGGTTGTGTATAAATTAGCAGAACAATTTTTACGTAAAAAAATAAATAAAATGGAGACAGCGCTGTCCAGCTGCCTGCAGTTGGGATGAATATCAATACCTATTTTTTCTATAAGTATTTAGGCAGTATGCATTTTGTGAATACAGTCACAACCCCCACCTTCCTCAGACACTCTGTCCCAAAAAGAGAAACTTTTGCACCAGAAAATGGGAATCAAAATGTTGCACATTTTTGCACGGGCATCTATTGGTGCCAGTAAATGTGGCTTTTTTAGTTTTATAGGTCTTTATTTTAAAAAGGGGTTGAGGCTTGTGACCTCCTACAGGCCAACAGATTTACTATAATTCATGCAAGCAGGTGGCATAAAGTATAGTGTAAATCAGCAGATTAGAGCAGGCACAGATTTGATTTTCTCGTGCACGGAAAGGCAACAATGTGACAAATTTATTAAGAGGCCTAAGAATTTTAATAAATTCCTTACTTTAGCACACTTTGGACTAAGACTAGCACATGGCATACACATCATTTTTACATTTTCTGTAGTCAGTACAGCAGGACTATGTGTGCTTTATAGAAACTGCAATGAATTTAAAGGGGTTTTCCAGGTTTTTAATATTGATGACCTATCTTCAAGATAGGTTATCAATATCAGATTGGGGATCCGACTCCCTACACCACTAGTGATGAGCGACATAGGCAATATTCTTTTTCTCGATATTTAGTGAATTTTTCGCATAATCTTCGCAATAAATTCGTGAATTCTAGAATTCATGATCTCCAGTCATTATTTTTGCAATTGTGCAAATCGGCACTAATGATGCACATGTTTTTGGCGCAATACATGCAATTTCACATTTTATCAGGTCTGACTACATATTACTGATTGGTGCACTAAGTATTGTTGTGACATCACAGCACTATGTCTGTAGCATGTATGTATGGACAGCAGAGAAACAGTAATTCCTATCACACTACCTAACACCCTACACTATATCACGATCTAACCTATACTGACTATCTCCCACTAACTATCTGTATTATATATATGAGCTAACTAACTAATGTAATTGGATAAGGAATAGGATCCAGATGAAAGCACAGAGCACAGCAATGACACTGCTGTCTTTCTCAGAACTGCAAAAAAAACTACAGCAAAAAATGGCTAGTGGGGAGTTTCTTATATAGTAAGGGGTAGGCAACTTTCCTATTGGTTGCTAGGGATGTTGCTAAGCTCTGACAAAGATATTGCAGCCTTCTCATTGGTCCACTAGCAAGAAGGGAGGTTACTGATGAACAAAAATTCTAGAATATTCACAATTACGAATATATAGCACTATATTCAATATCTTCGCGAATTCTCGAAGTGCCAATACTCGCGATAAAAATTATACACCACCACCAATTTTGAGGAGTTTGAGGGGCCCATTGTGCCCACCAGACCTCCTTACAGCTTATCAAGCACAGTAGCATCCATTGGATAGCGACTGTGCTTGGTATTGCAGCTCAGCCCCATTCACTTGAATAGGACTGCACAGCAAATAGGCCTTGTGACCAATTAATATGACATCACGGCCCAGTCTAAGCGCTGCACGTGTCCCCCATGCACTAGGGAGTGGGAGCCCAGTTCTCACATGAGAGCCGTGGCTCTGCTCTAACAGCCCAGACCTGCAATGGCACCCGCCACATCTAAAGTGCTGACAGAAGGAGCAGACTCCCTTTGTCCCCCATCGGCACCCTGCAAATGCGATCGCATTTACGGGGTGAAGATGCGTGTGTGACAGCTGGTTGGGGTCTCATGTAGGCCCCAGACCAGCCTTGAGTAATTTCCAGCAGGCTGTGCCTCTTTGGCACAGCCTGCTGGTCAATGTCAGAATAGCATTGACATTAAAATGCAATGCACTATAGGGATAGTGCATTGCATTTTAAAAGCAATCAAAAAGCTGTCTGTTATAGTCCCCTTGTGGGACTATTAAGTGGTAAAAAAAAGTTTTTAAAAAAATATACATTTATTCAATAAAAAAAAAATCCCATAAAAAAATTACGCTTTTTTTCCATTGAAAATACTCTTTTCAATGAAAAAAATTGCAAAAAAAATCTCCCCCATGTGTTTGGTATTGGCACGTCCATAACAACCGAGACTACATAAATATCACGTAAATGATCCCCTACGGTTAATGCTGTAAAAAAAAAATAGAATTTATTCTTAGTTGTCACTGAAAAAATTTAATAACAAGCGATCAAAAGATATCAATATACTCCAAAATGATACCAATTAAAAATACAAGTTGTCCCGCAAAATCAAGCCTTCACACAACTCCATAGAAAGAAAAAGAAAAAAGTTATGGGTCTTGGGAAGCAGCAATGCAAAAAAAACCATTTCTTTAAAAAAAAAAAGGGGGTTTTATTGCATACAAGTAGTAAAACGTATAAAAAACTATATGTATCACTGTAATCGTACTGACCTAGAGAATAAAGATATTATGTTATTTATACCGAAAAATTTACGCCGTAAAATTTATAACGTAAAAGCGCTGTGGCAGTATTGCTGTTTTTCCTATCTCCCTCCCAGAAAGAGTTAATAAAAGTTAATTAGAAAGTACCCCAAAATGGCGCCATTAAAAACTACAAATTGTCCCGCAAAAAATAAGCTCTCATATAGCTATATAGACGGAAAAATGAAAAAGTTATAGCTCTTGGAACGAGACAATAAAAAAAGAAGAAAAACACTTGGTCAGTAAGGCCCAAAACAGGCTGGTCACTAAGGGTTTAAAGAAAATTAGAATGTGTTTTGCCCTCTTTTTTTTGGGGACATATGCTGTTTTTTTGTGATCATTATATATATCTTGGTGTGTCTACTTCAAAATATATGGTCTGCTTCATAAACCATGTACAACCTTTTCACTTGCCTCTGATCTTCAGCTAAATCCGCCAAAATATATATCATTAGGAATGAAAGTTAAAAGAGCATCTCTTGATAATTATTTTAAATGTCCCCTTTTAGCCCTTTAAAATACTAGGAAGTTATGTTAATGTGACAGCTTATTACTTAGGAAACATGACTGCATCTGAAATGTTATCTGTTTCCACCCTTGCTTTAGCGACCTTTAAGAATTGCGCACACGTGGTAAAAGGAAGAGAATTTAAGCATAGTAACATTTAAGAGGGGTAGAAGGTTAGATAGTGCCTGCAGGGACAAGGGACGTTACAGTGATATAATCCACCAGGGACAAGCAGGAAAACAACTTAGGTAAACTCTGCAATGGAGACCAGCTGGTGCCACAGACACAAAGCTTTATATTAACAATTCATCCATTAGACAATGACATATGGTAGCATTTGGAAAGGTACATTTTTAATATGTTATTACACTTTACCATGACTGTCATCATTGGTGAAGCTCTACTAGTGGAGCTTTATTACACTGTAAATAGCCCTATAAGGGTTCTCGAAAGAGAACCTGTTACCTGGTTTGGGGCCACTAAACCACTACCATGCTGTTATGCAGCTGGGGTTTAGGGTCCCAAGTCAGAACTCGGAATGAAAACTCTTCTAGTCCCACAAGGAATAGTAAGTGAAATTCAAACTTGCCAGGAGAAGAGTCCAGGACTCTTATCCAGCAGCATCAGGTGCATGTGCACTACGTTGTTTAAGTAGAGGACGTTACACAGGGTTTCACTGAACCTCAAGCAGATGTGCTCTTCTGGTAGGATTGAATTTCATGTATTTTCTATTGTGGGCTGGATAGGTTTGCTATGGGCAGGACTGGGACCCTAAACCCCAGCTGCATATGGTATGTTAGTGCCTTTGTGGCCCCAAACCAGCTGACAGGTCCCCATTAACATGAGAAGATGAACTGGCGCCAATTGAGTATATAATTAGTATTTGAGCAACATGGATTTATATGTAACAATATTTATTACATTTTTTGGGGACTTTAGATCATCTAAAGGTCTTTTAGTAAAGTTACAGATATTGATTAGATATTCTTAAGATTGGTCATCAGTATCAAATCAGTGGGGATCTGGCACCACCAGAGATTAGCTGTTTGCAGCAGACATCGGCGCCTGTACTCACAGAGAACAGAGCCAGAAAGACAGCTCCCTTCCCTGTGTTTTGGCTATGCCAGGTTACTGCTGCTCAGCTCCCATTCAAGTACTATAAATGGCTGCTGAGCTGCAGTAACCTGCAATAATTGATATTTGAGTTTTTTGCAGCTGATGCCTGTTTACACATAGGTATTTCATGATGGCAATATATGATTTTTACACTTACATAAAATATTCAATCTACAAGCAAACTAATTGCTACACGTTTACACCACAGAAAGATTGTGAACTATCTGTCAACTTTTGCATAATAGATAAAATGCTCTTACACCGTGTATAATTGGAAACCAGAAGAACCTCCACGGAGCTCTTTTACAGAGCAGTAGTGCAAATTGTACTGCAACCTAAACCCCAAAATTACAGTGGACAGTTTGGAGTATTGTGTAGTGGTCAGGATGGAGGTGGCCCCCAATGCTACTCTGGGTCCCCTGGACACTGTCGATGTGTCATCAAATGTGGTTGCATGTGGAGGAGATGGTAAGGCGTAGTTCACCTCGATGTTAAATAAGTCCAGAGAGTCAGGGTCTGCAGTTAACAAGTGTGCCTCTTTAATGGAGGAGTTCAAATACAAAACAATACAGGTAAGGCACTGAGCTGCCTTCTCCAGTCTCCCCACAGGTAGTAGAACGTTCTAGTTATATATACACTGAACAAAAATATAAACGCAACACTTTCGGTTTTGCTCCCATTTTGCATGAGCTGAACTCAAAGATCTGAAACATTTTCTACATACACAAAAGACCCATTACTCTCAAATATTGTTCACAAATCTGTCTCAATCTGTGTTAGTGAGCACTTCTCCTTTGCTGAGATAATCCATCCCACCTCACAGGTGTGGCATATCAAGGTGCTGATTAGACAGCATGAATATTGCACAGGTGTGCCTTAGACTTCCCACAATAAAAGGCCACTCTGAAATGTGCAGTTTGACCACACAGCACAATGCCACAGATGTCGCAATGTTTGAGGGAGCGTGCAATTGGCATGCTGACTGCAGGAATGTCTACCAGAGCTGTTGCCCGTGCAATGAATGTTCATTTCTCTACCATAAGCCGTCTCCAAAGGCGTTTCAGAGAATTTGGCAGTACATCCAACCGGCCTCACAACCGCAGACCACATGTAACCACACCAGCCCAGGACCTCCACATCCAGCATGTTCACCTCCATGATCGTCTGAGACCAGCCACTCGGACAGCTGCAGCAACAATCGGTTTGCATAACCAAAGAATTTCTGCACAAACTGTCAGAAACCGGCTCATTTGCATGCTCGTCGTCCTCATCGGGGTCTGGACCTGACTACAGTTCGTCGTCGTAACCGACTTGAGTGGGCAAATGCTCACATTCGATGGCATCTGGCATGTTGGAGAGGTGTTCTGTTCACGGATGAGTCCCGGTTTTCACTGTTCAGGGCAGATGGCAGCCAGCATGTGTGACATCGTGTGGGTGAGCGGTTTGCTGACGTC
Organism: Bufo bufo; assembly: GCF_905171765.1. Lineage (NCBI taxonomy): Eukaryota > Metazoa > Chordata > Amphibia > Anura > Bufonidae > Bufo > Bufo bufo. The sequence goes on from NC_053389.1 coordinate 318,613,546, forward strand.
AATGTTGTGGATCGAGTGGCCCATGGTGGAGGTGGGGTTATTGTATGGGCAGGCGTATGTTATTGTATGGACAACGAACACAGGTGCATTTTATTGATGGCATTTTGAATGCACAGAGATACCGTGACGAGATCCTGAGGCCCATTGTTGTGCCATTCATCCACGACCATCACCTCATGTTGCAGCATGATAATGCACGGCCCCGTATTGCAAGGATCTGTACACAATTCCTGGAAGCTGAAAACATCCAGTTCTTGCATGGCCAGCATACTCACCGGACATCACCCATTGAGCATGTTTGGGATGCTCTGGATCGGCGTATACGACAGTGTGTTCCAGTTCCTTCCAATATTCTTCGCCCAGCTATTGAAGATCAACAACCTGATCAACTCTTTACGACGGAGATGTGTTGCGTGAGGCAAATGGTGGCCACACCAGATACTGACTGGTTTTCTGCCCCCACCCTCCCCCCAAAACTGTGCACATTTCAGAGTGTCCTTTTATTGTTGCCGTTGTAAAACTGTTTTAATGGGCATTAAATACTAAAGCATTTAATAGAATTTTTGGACCATCCCAACCCCTATAGTGTCCTTAGTATACATAAAGCCCTACACAGTGGCCCCTGGATATTAAAATGGCCCGCATAGTGCCCACAGTATGAATAATGCCCCCAGTATAAATAATGACCCCAAGAGTGGCTTCCAGTATGAATAATATCCCCACTAGTGCCCCCAGTATGAATAATTCCCCCAAATAGTGGGCCCTGGTATGAATAATGTTCCCAATAGTGCCCTCCATTCTGCTGGTGTTGAAAATAAAATTTAAATACCTTACCACAGGCACTTGCAGGAAGAGTCATTACTCACTGGAGTCTTCAGGACCTGAAATTCCCAGTGTGATCTTGTGACATAACTAATCTGGGAGTGTCAGGTCCTGCTGCTTCCAGTGCAGAGCGAGTGTTCCCGCATGTGGAAGTGGTGATGTCAATGTTTTTGTCTTATTTTAACCCCTAAAAGGCCTTTTTTAACATAGTATACCCATTTTTAACAACCATTGGATGGGTGCACTTCTGTCTAGACGGTCAATAAAAAATGGGCCCATTGATTTCAATAGGGTCCATCTGGCCATAAAAATGAATTTTTTGACAGCTGCTATTTAATGGCTTTTAAATAAAACTGCCATGTGAATAGCCCCATAGACATTGGCGCTAAAACAGCTGTTCTTCACTGTCATGTGAATGTACCCTAAGTCTGCCTCATGCCTTTTCTAGCTCTTATTTAAGGCAACATGCTTGATGGTTACAAACTGCTTATGAGTGGCAACTAGCTAACCCAATGGTTACAGTTTCACATGGGTCAACAAGTTTATGATCACAGTCTCTCAATGAGGGCACCCCATCTGGAAGTCTACCTCTGGCTGACTGCAATAACGATGGATTTAATTGCTTGACAGTCCATGGCATTCTCTCCTCGTGCTGCACTGCGGCACAATCTGCACAAGCATCTAACAGGTCGCAATATTTTTCCTAGCAACACACTGGTATGCACACAGTTCACATGCCACTCTCTTCAATGGTATCTAATTGTGGCAAGCTGGCACCAATTTATCTCTTAGAACGTTCTGAGTCCCTATGCTAACTTCTGACTTAGCCCAGCTTTGTTGCATATTTGGCATTAACCCCTTCATAGCCACATATTCACCAAGTGTTTCAGATGCAATTACAGTGTGTTTCTCACTCTAACAGTGCAGTTCACATCTTACATTGTTGTTGTGCCCTTTAATATCCTGTCTGAAGGTATAAAACTCCCTATCACAAGCTACCTATGATGTCATCAATATAGTATATATTGTATACATGGTCTCAATATATACAAGACATTTAATTCACAGTAGTGCAAGTAAACGAATCCCTCTGTGGTCTATCATAGCGGCATATGGCACATACTGTAATAGTACATTTTTTTTGGTGCTGCAGCAAACAGTTGATCGGTAGGGGTGCCTGGTGTCAGGCACCCACTGATCTTATATTGATGAACTATCTGGAGGATAGGACATCAATATCTAAAAGGTGTACAACCATTTTAAAGGGCATCTGTCAACATATTTGTGCTTATGACACTGGCTGACCTGTTACATGTGCACTTGGCAGCTGAAGACATATGTGTTGGTCCCATGTTCATATGTGCCCACATTGCCATTACATCTAGAGGCTCAGCTCTCTGTGCAACTGCCATGCCATCTCCACTTTGACTGACAGGACCAGGCAGTGAAAATGTCATCATATCTATCTTGCCCTGTCAATCAAAGTGGAGAGGGCGCGACAGTTGCAGAGAGAGCAGAGCCTCTAGGTGTAATGGCAACACCTCCATTGCTCCTAGAGGCTAATTTGCATATATTACAACAATTTTTTTTCTCAGCAATGCAGGCACATATGAACATGGGACTAAGGCCTCATGCACACGGAAGTTTTTTTTGTGGTCCGCAAAACGGATTTCCGTTGTTCCGTGATCCGTGACCGTTTTTTCGTCCGTGGGTCTTCCTTGATTTTTGGAGGATCCACGGACATGAAAAAAAAGTCGTTTTGGTGTCCGCCTGGCCGTGCGGAGCCAAACGGATCCGTCCTGACTTACAATGCAAGTCAATGGGGACGGATCCATTTGACGTTGACACAATATGGTGCAATTGCAAACGGATCCGTCCCCATTGACTTTCAAGTCAGGAGTCCCTATTATACCATCGGATCGGAGTTTTCTCCAATCCGATGGTATATTTTAACTTGAGATCAGGTGCTGCCAGGCAGGAGGGGGCACACCCCCCTCCCTCCCCAGTTTTAAATTCATTGGTGGCCAGTGCGGCCCCCCCTCCCTCCCCTGTATTACTGTACATTCATTGGTGGCCAGTGGGCCCCCCCTCCCTCCCCTGTATTACTGTAATCGCTGAGACTCCGATCGGTAACCATGGCAACCAGGACACTATTGCACCTGAGGGGTTAATTGTGCGGATCACAGCCCCCTGTAAGAGATCGGGTGCTGCCAGGCAGCAGGGGGCAGTCATGTACACAGTTCGTAGTATATTCTAACTTGAAGCGTCCCCATCACTATGGGAACGCCTCTGTGTTAGAATATACTGTCGGATATGAGTTTTCAAGGAAGGGAAAACTCAGCTTTGAAAAAGCTTTTATGCAGACGGATCTGCGGATCCGTCTGTGTGAAAGTAGCCTACGGCCACGGATCACGGACGCGGATGCCAATCTTGTGTGCATCCGTGTTTTTTCACGGACCCATTGACTTGAATGGGTCTGTGAACCGTTGTCCGTCCAAAAAATAGGACAGGTCATATTTTTTTGACGGACAGGAAACACGGATCACGGCCGCGGATGAACAACGGTGCATTTTCCGAGTTTTCAATGGACCCATTGAAAGTCAATGGGTCCGCAGAAAATCACGGAAAACGGAACAACGGCCACGGATGCACACAACGGTCGTGTGCATGAGGCCTAACACAGATGCCTTCAGCTGCCAAGTGCACATGTAACAGGTCAGCCAGTGTCATTGGTACAAATCTGCTGACAGATGCCCTTTAAGTGTGGATCAATATAGTGAGGTACACTAGCATGTCAATATAATTATCATATATCAGGTGAGTACATGGCTTATTCAACAGGTATCAGTCACTTAACAGTTCAACTAGGGTGATATTGTCACCATAACAGGGTCATCAGTAACCCACAGCAACATGACATGACTGGGAACAACTTGTGAGAAGATCTTATATGAAATAGTGCCATCATCAGTCCTAGTCAGTGGCATATGTAGAGTAGATGCAATCTTATAGAATAATTAAAATGAAGCCCCCTTCTGGTACAACTTGAAAATGTCTAACAGTCTATTCCTAACCTGCAGAGTACATGCCAAGTTTTATTAGTGTACCTTGTGATTTCTAGTTATGCCTCTGGCTCTTACTCATAGCTGTCTGGGTAAAATAACTTATAATCGCCTTTTGCTAAATAGTAAACTGAAAGCGAACATTACTCAGTTAATTTGTCTACCATTCACCTTTAATGGAATATAAATTCTATTTCGGAAAGTAATATATTTCTCCTGTGAGGAATAATGCTGGCGAATGCTGATTTAACCTCTGCTGAGAGACATTTAATAATACTGCTGCTGCACCTTTAACGGAATTACCAGAGAATCAATAAAGAGTGGAAAATACGAGTAAGAACCTGGAGATCTCAGAGGAAAGTCAACAGACAATAAGTGATTAGAAAACCTCGACGCACGTTGTTTACGAACGAGCAGAATTAATATTTATGTACTGTGTCTGGTGGTGGACATGAGTCCTCCATTTGTAATCCATTACATCTGTCACACCTATGACAGACACTAGATAAGTGCCTGTGCCTACAACTGTACAGATGATGGGGGTTAAATATAATCTTCCTTTTTGCAGCGTGTCTGGGTGTAAGCCCAGGTGGAAATGTCAGGGCCAAGTCCACAGTAAGTCGTCCACAGATAATATCTTACAATGTCAACTAATACATTCAGTTGCAAATAAGCAGATGGGGGAGTGATTAGAGCAACCTCCCATCACTTCCCCTCCCTATAAGATATTGGGCATAAAATGTTAAATGACTTTGACTTTGTAAATTAATTCCAGTCAATAAACTTAGATTCCCCCTAGAGCATCAGTTATAGTTAAAATTGTAAAATATTGGACACATGACAAGGTGTTTTCCCCTTTGTATACATTGCTATATTGAAGGCCAGTGGCATAACTAGGAATGACTGGGCTCCACAGCAAATTCTGGAATGGAGCCCTCTTCCCCCAGTAACTTCTTTGCAACCCCCTCCTTCATGCAACACCTACTCCTGTGGCTAGTAAAGATTGCTTTCTCAGACCAGGCCCGGCAGCTGCTCCATCCATTTCCTACAGTGTCACTGTATTTAATGTCATTATATAATACTGTTGAGGGGCCCTGACAATAAATTTTTTTAGGCCTCCTCCTGGATGGGTCCCTTCTGCTTCCCCTGCTTCCACTATAGCTACGGCCCTGTTGAAAGGCATACCTTAACAAAGTATAACCACTTTACCACAGCAAGTAAACAGGAATTTTTCATATGTAGTGGTCACAGTAACGCTTGTGCAGCCATCAAAAACACTTGAGCAATCAATAGTACGCTTAGCAAAGAGTCTTCTGCTTATAATAAAGCTTCTTACTTGCAGCCAATAATAGGTGGCTCCATTGGTGATTAAGTAGCTTGTTGTCATAACTTAGCGCCAAATGATGTAACGGTACATCATTTGCATGTAAGGGAAGCATAGAGCGGGCTCATTATCTGATCCCACTCTATACGAAGTAGGTGTCGGCTGACAACTCCGATCCCAGTTATTTAAGTACTCAGATGCCACAGCCAATAGTGTGACTGAAGCATCTGGGTGGTTAGACAAAGGGCTCCCTCTGTCCTTTGATCGGACCCCCTGTAGCAAAATGACAGGGTTCCTATCAGTTGCCGTGGCTGTTGTGAAGGCTCCAAGGCCTGCCATAGCAAATTAGCCAGTAAAAATCTTGTATACTGCAATTATATACTGTTGCAGTATATGGTAGAAGCAGTCAAAGGATCACATGTTCTAGTCCTCTATGGGGACCAAAAATAAAAGTAAAAAAAAGTTTTAAAAAATAGAAAAAAAAAACATAAAATATTAATCATTTAAATAATCCCCCTTTTCCATTTTATATCTAAAATAAAAAAATAAAAGAAGACACCCCAAGGTATTTCATGATGGGCATAGTGAGTTCATGGAAGTTTTTATTTTTTGTCACAAGTTAGTGGAATATGAGACTTTGTAAGAAAAAAAGAAAAAGAAAAAAAATAATAATTTTCCCCTAACTTGTGACAAAAAATAAAAAATTCTAGGAACTCGCCATGCCCCTCACGGAATACCTTGGGGTGTCTTCTTTTCAAAATGGGGTCACTTGTGGGGTAGTTATACTGCCCTGGCATTTTAGGGGCCCTAATGTGTGAGAAGTAGTTTGAAATCAAAATGTGTAAAAAATGCCCTGTGAAATCCGAAAGGTGCTCTTTGGAATGTGGGCCCATTTGCCCACCTAGGCTGCAAAGAAGTGTCACACATCTGGTATCGCCGTACTCAGGAGAAGTAGGGCAATGTGTTTTGGAGTGTCTTTTTACATATACCCATCCTGGGTGAGAGAAATATCTCGGCAAAAGACAACTTTTCCCATTTTTTTATACAAAGTTGGCATTTGACCAAGATATTTATCTCACCCAGCATGGGTATATGTAAAATGACACCCCAAAACACATTCCCCAACTTCTCCTGAGTACGGCGATACCACATGTGTGACACTTTTTTGCAGCCTAGATGCGCAAAGGGGCCCAAATTCCTTTTAGGAGGGCATTTTTAGACATTTGGATTCCAGACTTCTTCTCACGCTTTAGGGCCCCTAAAATGCCAGGGCAGTATAAATACCCCACATGTGACCCCATTTTGGAAAGAAGACACCCCAAGGTATTTAATGAGGGGCATGGCGAGTTCATCGAATTTTTTTTTTTGGCACAAGTTAGCATAAATTATTTTATTTTTTTCTCACAAAGTCTCCCTTTCCGCTAACTTGGGACAAAAATTTCAATCTTTCATGGACTCAATATGCCCCTCAGCGAATACCTTGGGGTGTCTTCTTTCCAAAATGGGGTCATTTGTGGGGTGTTTGTACTGCCCTGGCATTTGAGGGTCTCTACAATCATTACATGTATGGCCAGCATTAGGAGTTTCTGCTATTCTCCTTATATTGAGCATACGGGTAATGAGATTTTTTTTTTTGTTCAGCCTCTGGGCTGAAAGAAAAAATGAACGGCACAGATTTCTTCATTTGCATCGATCAATGTGGATGAAAAAATCTCTGCCAAAAAAAAAAAAAGGAGGGGAAAGGGGTCTGCCAGGACATAGGAGCTCCGCCCAACATCCAAACCCTGGCAAACCAGATTTCTCCATTCACATCAATCGATGTGAATGAATAAATCATTGCCGGGATTTTTTATTTTTTTTTATATACAAAGTGTTTGCCAAAGTATATGAACACCGCCTCCCCCTCAGCTAATAAGCCTCGGCAAACGTATCTTTTACTACAGAGGAGAAATCTCGTCTTGCAGCGCCGCATACACCGACTTTTGTGTAATCTGACAGCAGCGCAATGCTTCTGTCAGAATGCACATCAGTGCTGCAGCTGGTCGATCGGTTGGTCCACCTGGAAGGTAGAAAAAACAAAACAAAAAAGAAAAAACCAGGCCGCAACGCAATAAATTTATTAACTTTATAATAACATTTGAACGGAACATATAAACTTTATTAAACTTATTGAACAGAACGTTAACTTTTTTGCTTACCGGTGATTTTTTATTTATTTTTTTACCTTTATAGGACAAACCTCTCCTTCCCCATGGGACAATGTGCAAAGCGCAAATCGCCCAAAGATGTGGCGAAGTACATTATGCACTTTGTCCCAGGTGAAAGGAGAGGTTTGCAGCAGCTGTGAGTGAAAGGGCCCTAATAGCCCTGTGTGCCTGTCCTGTGAGATGCAATGCCTATGCTAAGTGTACCTGTGTGTGGTACTTCCGGAAACACTCCCCTAAGCATAGGGCAGGGTGGTCAGGGCAGTCAGGACAGAAATAGCTGGTGTCACACCTTATTCCACTCCTGCTACAGACACGACATCTTTTTCGGGGTGACGGTTGGGTTGAGGTACCAGCAACGACATTGGGGAAATGTCGCTTGTGTAGATGGCTCACTACACTGGTGGATGGGGCCACGGAACCTCCTGGATACAGGAGGTTCTCGATGATCTCTTCCTGAAATTTGAGGAAGGATCCTGTTCTCCCAGCCTTACTGTAGAGAACAAAACTATTATATGCAGCCAATTGAATCAAATATACAGATACCTTCTTATACCAGCGTCTGGTGTGTCGGGAAACTAAATAAGGAGCCAACATCTGGTCATTGAAGTCCACCCCTCCCATGAGTGAATTATAGTCGTGGACTGAGAGGGGCTTTTCAATGACACTGGTTGCCCATTCTATTTGTATTGTCGTGTCTGCGTGAATGGAGGAGAGCATGTAAACGTCACGCTTGTCTCTCCATTTCACCGCGAGCAGTTCTTCGTTACACAAGGCAGCCCTCTCCCCCCTTGCAAGACGGGTGGTAACGAGCCGTTGGGGGAAGCCCCGGCGACTAGGTCGCGCGATGCCACAGCAGCCAATCTGTTCTAGGAACAAATGCCTGAAGAGGGGCACACTTGTGTAAAAATTGTCCACATAAAGATGGTACCCCTTGCCAAATAAGGGTGACGCCAAGTCCCAGACTGTCTTCCCACTGCTCCCCAGGTAGTCAGGGCAACCGACCGGCTCCAGGGTCTGATCTTTACCCTCATAGATCTGAAATTTGTGGGTATAGCCTGTGGCCCTTTCACAGAGCTTATACAATTTGACCCCATACCGCGCTTGCTTGGGATGTATTGTTTGAAGCCAAGGCGCCTGGTAAAATGTATAAGGGACTCGTCTACGCAGATGTTTTATCTCAGGGGTATACAAATCTGCAAATTTGTTGTTGAAGTGGTCTATGAGGGGCCGAATTTTGTGGAGCCGGTCAAAAGCTGGGTGGCCTCTGGGACGGGAGGTGGTGTTGTCGCTAAAGTGCAGGAAACGCAGGATGGTCTCAAATCGTGTCCTGGACATAGCAGCAGAGAACATGGGCATGTGATGAATTGGGTTCGTGGACCAATATGACCGCAATTCATGCTTTTTGGTTAGACCCATGTTGAGGAGAAGGCCCAGAAAAATTTTAATTTTGGAAACTTGGACTGGTTTCCACCGGAAAGACTGGGCATAAAAGCTTCCCGGGTTGGCAGCTATAAATTGAGTGGCATACCGATTTGTTTCTGCCACGACTAAGTCCAAGAGCTCCGCAGTCAAGAACAGCTCAAAAAATCCCAGTGCCGAACCGATCTAAGCTGTCTCAACCCGAACTCCAGACTGGGCGGTGAAAGGGGGAACTACAGGTGCGGCTGAAGTTGGGGACTGCCAATCAGGGTTTGCCAGTACCTCAGGGACTCTAGGGGCTCTACGGCACTGTCTGTGCGGTGGCTGTGACGGGGTAACTATTGCACGTGCCACCGTACCAGCTTCAACTGCCCTTCTGGTGCTCGCCACTTCACCATGTTGTACGGCAGTGCTGGTACTAGGTCCAGGATGGGCTGCGCTGCTGGTGTATGCCTCACCACGTAATCCGACAGCGCCAGCCCCACTCTGCTGCCCTTGAAGCGGATCCTGCGCAACCTGTGGTCTAGCAACACGGGGCCGGGTACGCCTGGTGCTATCAGGGACCTCAACCTCCTCGTCCGAACTTTGGGTCAGACTGCCACTGCTTTCTACAGGTTCATATTCTGACCCGCTGCATTCGTCAGATGAGGGTTCCCATTCCTCATCCGACTGGGTCAGAAGCCTGTAGGCCTCTTCAGAAGAATACCCCCTGTTTGACATTTGGACTACTAAATTTAGGGGGTATTCCCTGAGACTACCCAAGAAAAAAAGCAAGCCTGTCTTACAAATGGGAGGCTAGCGAAGTACCGGAGGCCGCTGCGATTGATAAAAAATATTAAAACAGATTTTTTTATTGCCGCCGCGCTTGTAAAGTGATTGTGCAGTGATAAAAAAAAATTAAAAATTTTGTCACTGCGGCGGGGCGGGTGTGGGTGAACGCACGTGTGGGCGACCGATCAGGCCTGATCGGGCAAACACTGCGTTTTGGGTGGAGGGCGAACTAAGGTGACACTAATACTATTATAGATCTGACTGTGATCAGTTTTGATCACTTACAGATACTATAAAAGTACAAAAGCTGATTAGCGATACGCTAATCAGCGAATCAGTGACTGCGGTGCAGTGGGCTGGGCGCTAAACGATCGCTAACTACCTAACCAAGGGGCCTAAAACTATCCTAAAACTATCAGTCAATACCAGTGGGAAAAAAAAGTGACAGTTTACACTGATCACTTTTTTCCCTTTCACTAGGTGATTGACAGGGGCGATGTCACGAGGGTATCAAGAGCCACGTCTGACTCCGTTATACCCGGGGTCAGGAAGTCGCAGCGGGTGGCTGCGCGCTCTATATCTAAAGATCACGTTGTTTCTTAGTGATTGTTTTCTGTATTTGCCTTGCTATCCTTTTTGTCTCACTCAGGGATCCGAAGCTTCTCCTCCTCAGCTGTTTCTTGTCTGCCACTCCCAACCTCCTTATATTCTCCCCTCACACTTCTCTAGTTGCCAGTTATAGAGCTTCCTGCCTGGACATCTATACTGACCCACTAGAGTTGTGAATCCTGGTTGTCGTTCCAGAGTGCTACCCTCCGGATCCCTGTTGGGCTTATTGTTGTCTCCTGTTGTCGCCCACCTGGGATTATATGTTGAGTCTGTGTTGTCTGTCCTCCCCTTGGTGTTTTCCCTTAGAGCTAGTGGTGCGGACTAGTGTTCCCACCGCCCTGTTCACTATCTAGGGCTCAGCTCAGGGAAAGCCAGGGCTTTAGGCACGTGATCGGCGTACGGGTGAGGAACCCGTCTAGGGACGTCAGGGCAGCCAGGTGCCAGCCGCAGGTGAGTCAGGGGTCACCACCTTCCCTCTCACTTGGGCAGGGCCTTCCTCGTTCCCTCCCTCTGTGTCACGTATGTGATAGCCACGCCGACCGTGATATTATAACTGGCCTTTACTTTTTGAGAAAAAAAATATATATATATATAATTTTTTTATTTGTTGTTTTTTTTTTCTTTACTTAGAATCCAATATGGATCCTATTGATGCCTTGGCAGAACAGCTTCAAAGCCTGTCTTTGGAGGTGGCAGGATTGAAGGCGTCTGTTCTCCAACAACAGCAGCAAATGCAGCAGACCGCACCCCCAGCGGTTGCTATGGGTAACCAGGTTGTTACAGAACCCAAGGTTGCTCTTCCTGACAGATTTTCTGGGGGAAGGGACAAATTTGCGACGTTCCGTGAGGCCTGCAAATTATATTTTAAGTTGCGCCCTTACTCCTCAGGTCATGAAGAACAGCGGGTAGGGATTGTCATTTCCCTGCTTCAGGGGGATCCGCAATCCTGGGCGTTCTCGTTACCCCCTGGTTCTCAGGCTCTTCGGTCAGTGGAGGGATTTTTTGGGGCTTTGGGTCTCATATATGATGACCCTGACCGAGTCGCCCTGGCTGAGTCGAAGTTACGGAGACTCCTACAGGGAGATCGGTCAGCAGAGGAATATTGCTCAGAGTTCCGTAGGTGGGCTACGGATACTCAGTGGAACGACCCGGCTCTCAGGAGTCAGTTCTGCTCTGGGTTATCTGAAAGGGTTAAGGATGCACTGGCGCTGTATGAGACCCCCCTTTCCCTTGATGCTATTATGTCCCTCTCTATCAGAATAGATAGACGTCTTAGGGAGAGATCGAAAATTCCTGAGCAATTGGTTACCTCTCCCAAGCAACAGTCAGCCTGTACTGACTTAGATGAGCCTATGCAGCTAGGCGGAACTTCTCGTCAGGTCCGTCCTCCCGAGGTTCGCCGTAGGGGGGGGCTTGTTTTTTCTGTGGGGGGAAGGGTCATTTCATTAATGTCTGTCCCTCCTTTCTCAAAAACAAAAGACCGTCGGAAAACTACTAACCCCGGGCTGTGCGGAGGATGTCAGCCGGGGGGTATACGTTTCCTCCATACGAACATCTCAATTTGTGTTACCAGCGGTCATTGTTTTTGGTGTTAAGACGGAATCTATTTCTTTTTTTCTAGACAGTGGAGCAGGGGTAAACTTGATTGATGCCCATTTTGCCCGCACTATGGGTTTGTCTCTCTGTACGCTGCAGAGACCTATTCCCGTATTCGCTATAGATTCTGCTCCTCTGTCTCAGAGAAACCTCACCCACATTGTTCATAATTTACACCTTCGGGTAGGGGACCACCATAATGAGTGTCTTTCATGTTACGTTCTGGAGGGCCTTCCCTCTGTGGTATTGGGTCTTCCCTGGTTGGTAGCGCACAATCCAGTGGTGGATTGGCAGGCCAGGGAGATATTGGAGTGGAGTGAGCATTGCAGAGAGAATTGCTTAAATAACAATTGCTTAATCGCCTCCATAGCTTCCCTACCTACATTTATTTCGGACTTTGAGGACGTTTTTTCTGAAAAGCGTTGTCAGAAGCTACCACCTCATCGTCCTTATGATTGCCCGGTTAACCTGATTCCCGGGGCAAAATTACCCAAGTCCAGGTTGTATAATCTTTCGGGTCCCGAGAGACAAGCCATGAAAGATTATATCTCCGAGAGTCTGGCTAAGGGACACATCAGACCCTCTTCTTCACCCGTGGCTGCAGGGTTTTTCTTTGTTAAAAATAAAGATGGGGGCCTGCGTCCTTGCTTAGATTTCCGTGAATTAAACCAGATAACCATCCGTGACCCATACCCTCTTCCTCTCATTCCTGACCTTTTTAATCAGATTGCGGGTGCTAAGTGGTTCTCCAAACTTGATCTTAGGGGGGCCTACAATCTGATTCGTATCAAGGAAGGGGATGAGTGGAAGACAGCTTTTAACACCCCTGAGGGGCATTATGAAAATCTAGTTATGCCTTTCGGTCTGACCAATGCCCCTGCTGTCTTCCATCATTTCGTTAATGATATTTTTAGTCATCTCATCTGCAGGTTTGTAGTCATATACCTAGATGATATCTTAATTTATTCGGCTGATCTGAAGACACATGAGGTGCATGTCAGGCAAGTACTGCAGGTCCTACGGACGAATAAATTATATTTGAAAATTGAAAAATGTGTCTTCGCCGTTCAGGAATTACAGTTCCTGGGATATCTATTATCTGCTTCAGGTTTCCGCATGGATCCTGGGAAGGTCCAGGCAATTTTAGATTGGGATCTTCCTGAGAACCTTAAAGCCCTACAACGGTTTTTGGGTTTCGCTAATTTCTATAGAAAGTTCATTAAAAATTATTCAGTGATCGTTAAACCCCTTACCGACATGACTAGGAAGGGGACGGATTTTTCCAAATGGTCTGACGCCGCTAAAGATGCATTTTCCTCTCTAAAGGAGAGGTTTACCTCGGCACCTGTTCTAATTCAACCTGATGTCTCCCAGCCTTTTGTTGTCGAGGTAGATGCGTCAGAGGTGGGAGTGGGGGCTGTATTGTCTCAGGGTCCGTCTCCTGGCAAATGGCGTCCTTGCGCTTTCTTTTCCAAAAGATTATCTTCTGCAGAGAAGAATTATGATATTGGAAATAGGGAACTGTTGGCGATTAAACTGGCGCTTGAAGAGTGGCGTCACTTCTTAGAGGGAGCAATCCACCCCGTCACGGTGATTACGGATCACAAAAACCTTCTGTACCTAGAATCGGCTAAGCGTCTCACCCCTAGACAAGCTAGGTGGTCGCTATTCTTTACCAGATTTAACTTTGTAATCACCTATCGTCCTGGGGCAAAAAATACCAAGGCAGACGCATTATCTCGTAGTTTCCCTGGAGGGGGTAATGTTTGTGATCCGGTACCTATTTTACAAAGAGGAGTGGTTGTCTCTGCTGTACACTCTGTTCTAGAGGGAAAGGTGTTTGAGGCTCAGGGGGACGCCCCGGCCTCTTGCCCCTCAGAGAAATTGTTTGTACCGTTAAACCTGCGTCTTGAATTATTAAAAGAACATCATAATTCGGCACTTGCTGGACACCCGGGTAGTAAAGCAACCTTGGAGCTATTATCTCGTCGTTTTTGGTGGCCAAGGTTGCGTCAGGATGTAATGGATTTCGTGTCTACTTGTTCTACTTGTGCACGCGCGAAAGTCTCTCATACACGTCCAGCAGGGTCTTTATTGCCACTTTTCATCCCCAATAGGCCATAAATAATCATTATCAGGAGTCCACTGGCAAGTCACCATTCCTTGGTGCATACGGTTTTCATCCCCAATTTTGTACTTTCAAAGAGGGGGGGTCTTCTGGGGTTCCCGAAGAGGAAAGGTTTTCTTCATCTCTTTCATCGGTATGGCAGAAGGTGCAAGTTAACTTGAAAAAGATGAGTGGTAAATATAAATGCATGGCCGATAAGAAACGGTCGCCAGGTCCGGACCTAGGAGTGAATGACTATGTGTGGTTGTCTACTAGGAATATTAAGTTGAAGGTTCCTTCTTGGAAACTGGGTCCTAGGTTCATTGGTCCCTATAAAATAGTAGCCGTCATTAACCCTGTGGCTTTTCGCCTGGAGCTACCTCAGACCTTTAAGATCCATAACGTCTTCCATAAATCGTTACTCAAGAAGTATGTTCCACCTCTAGAACCATCGCCGCTGCCACCTCCTCCTGTTATTGTGGCTGGTAATCTGGAGTTTCAAATAGCCAGAATTGTTGATTCTCGTCGGGTCCGCCGCTCTCTTCAGTATCTGGTGCATTGGAGGGGTTACGGTCCCGAGGAAAGAATGTGGGTTCCAGCGTCAGAGGTAAACGCCAACAGGTTAATTCAGACTTTCCATGCCTCTCATCCGGAGAGACCTGGTCCTGAGTGTCCGGAGGCCCCTCGTGAAAGGGGGGGTACTGTCACGAGGGTATCAAGAGCCACGTCTGACTCCGTTATACCCGGGGTCAGGAAGTCGCAGCGGGTGGCTGCGCGCTCTATATCTAAAGATCACGTTGTTTCTTAGTGATTGTTTTCTGTGTTTGCCTTGCTATCCTTTTTGTCTCACTCAGGGATCCGTAGCTTCTCCTCCTCAGCTGTTTCTTGTCTGCCACTCCCAACCTCCTTATATTCTCCCCTCACACTTCTCTAGTTGCCAGTTATAGAGCTTCCTGCCTGGACATCTATACTGACCCACTGGAGTTGTGAATCCTGGTTGTCGTTCCAGAGTACTACCCTCCGGATCCCTGTTGGGCTTATTGTTGTCTCCTGTTGTCGCCCACCTGGGATTATATGTTGAGTCTGTGTTGTCTGTCCTCCCCTTGGTGTTTTCCCTTAGAGCTAGTGGTGCGGACTAGTGTTCCCACCGCCCTGTTCACTATCTAGGGCTCAGCTCAGGGAAAGCCAGGGCTTTAGGCACGTGATCGGCGTACGGGTGAGGAACCCGTCTAGGGACGTCAGGGCAGCCAGGTGCCAGCCGCAGGTGAGTCAGGGGTCACCACCTTCCCTCTCACTTGGGCAGGGCCTTCCTCGTTCCCTCCCTCTGTGTCACGTATGTGATAGCCACGCCGACCGTGATAGGCGATCAAGGGGTGATCAAGGGGTTAATTGGGGTGATGGGGGGTGATCTGGGGCTAAGTGTAGTGTTTGGTGGCTACTCACTGTGATGTGTGCTCCTCTGCTGGGACCAACCGACGAAAAAGACTAGCAGAGGAGCACAGAAGCCATTTAACACCTTATATTTATAAATATATTTTTTGAAAATCGCCAGCCTGCCAGCAACGATCATTGGCTGGCAGGCTGGTGACGAAATTGTTCTTTAACTTTTGCCGGCCCGCAATGCCGGCTCAGACCGAAATCTCGCGTCTCGCGAGATGACGCACGGATGCGTCCAGAAGGAATGAATCGACCGCTGCCAAGACGCATCCGTGCGTTAGGCGGTCGGGAAGTGGTTAAGGATGTCAGAATATGGAATTGAAAATAAATTCTTTTAACGGTTTCCCTGCATTAATAGCAACTTCTTAAAAGGGTTTTGTCAGGAATATGGATTATCATTTAATGGCAGCCATGATTCTCATTTAATTCCCCTTGGTCGGTGTACATGCAAAATAAGTTCTCACTCCAACCATCTGCTCGTCAGATAAGCAGAGGTAGCTTCAAGAACGCCACATGCGTACGAATTCACACCTCAACTAGCCAGTACGGAGGCCAGATAATCCTACAGGAAAACCTCTCTGTAGGGGGTCTCAGCCCTTGCCCAGATTTATCATTTCCCCCCAGACACCATGGACCAGCAGTTCATAAGGAATTATGAATCGCCCATCCATCCCAGACATAAGTCAAATATATTTATGTGATCCTGGGGCAAAGACGAACATGCCCATGGTCATAGGTTGGAGGTCAGGTGCCAGGGAAGGGAGATATACATATCTCCCCACAGAAATCCAATAACGGTACCATGCTTGGGCTCTAATTGTAGCCAGAACCCAGGCAGGTTTGTTGGTCTCAGAACCATCTCCCTGTGACCTTCTGGTCTGGAGCTATGAACCCTAAAGGGTTTTGTGGGTCATTGAGCTGCCAGGATCAGCAGGGAGGGGGGACCCTTCCCAGAGGCGGAAAGAGGAGGGGCCGTCTACAGTTTAAAAGGCTTGTGCCAGCAAGCAGGCGGGTCTTTTCTCTGAAATGGGGTCACATCGTGCAATGTGTTTAGAGGGACCTGCAACCGGCTGACATCACTGCCTCCGACCTGAATACAGCTAAGAATTGATCACTACCCAAAGGACTCATATATCTGGTAAACTGACTTATTGTTCTGCTTAACCCTGTTTGTACCATACCACCTGTATTTGTAACCTCAGACCACTGTATAGATTCCTTGTGTGTATAGTGTATTGTCTAGTGAGCCCTTAAGGCGATTAAATATATATTTTAATCTTGTGCTGTCTTGTACCTCGATCACGAATCCCCACGTCCATGTTTCAGCCTAGTAATACGCTACCGCGGGTTGGTTTCTTACCTTATATAATCCCTTTAGCGGACCGGGCTTATATCAAACAAGGAACTGGTGGCAGTCTTTCTGGGCTGAGAACGCAATGTTTTACTGGGGCAGTGAAAAGACTCTCTCAGCTTGTTGCCTCTCTGTGCCCATGTGGACAGAAAGAATCTGAAAACTGTACCAAGACTGACCTTACCCGCTCCTCCAGGAGGGCGTAACGTCAAGCCTTGGTGACCAGTGACCATACCGTATCTCGTGAGCTCGATGTAGTTCTTGTCTGACGTCAGTCGGGGCACAAGGAGTAGGTATTCGTCACAGGTTTTCTGGGCTATTTTTGAAAAATCCGAGTATTCTCACCTGTGGGTAAAAGATCATTTCCTCACTACTTACCCATCTATCGCGCTGCCAATGCTGCCATCTCTGCCGCTCTCAGAATGACTATGGGCTCTTTCTCTTAGGTCTCGACCAGATGCTTTCCTGAGTCTTCCTCTTTAGCTGCATATACAGTATATGCAGCTGTGAGGAATATGGATTAATATTTACTGTCAGCTATGTCCCCACACCCACCATTTGCTGAAAGATAGCAGAGGTAGTGAACTCCACAGGAGGGCCCTGCTTCAAAGCCCGAATCATATGGCAGGGAACTTCTTGCAGGCCACCTTTGTTTACAACTTCACACCCCATTCAGACAGCATGGGTCCTGCAGGAAAACGTCCCTGAAGGGGGTCTAAGCCATTCCCCAGTTCAATCAAATCTAGCAGACAGCATGGAACCGGCGATTTATAAGGAATTATGAATCGCCCGGCCTTAACAGGCGCAAACCGGATGCATATTTGTGTCCCGGTGGCTACGATGAACATGCCCATGGTCTTAGTTTGGTGGTGGGATGCCAGGGAAGGGAGACATACATATCTCCCCACAGAAACCAAATAACGGTACCATGTTTGGACTCTACTTGTAGCCAGAACCCAGGCGGATCTGTTGGTCCCAGAACCATCCCCCTGTGACGTTCTGGTCTGGAGCTATGAACCCTAAAGGGTTTTGTGGGTCATTTAATGCCAGCCCAGAAGAAGGGGAATGGACCCTTCCCAGAGAAAGGGCCGGCTACAGTTTAAAAGGCTTGTGCCAGCAAGCGGGCGAGTCTTTCTCTGAAAGAGGGTTACATCGTGCTATGTGTTTAGAGGGACCTGCAACCAGCTGACATCACTGCCCTCCATGTGAATACAGCAAAGAACTAATCATAACCCCAAAGGAACATTCATCTACCCGGTAACTGACTTGTACTCTGCGTAATCCTGTTTGTACCATATTACCTGTATTTGTAACCTCAGACCACTGTATATATTCTTAGTGTATATTGTGTTATCTAGTGTGCCCCTAAGGCGATTAAATATATAATTTAATCTTGTGCTGTATTGTATTTCCATCACGAATCCACACGTCCATGTTTCGGCCTAGTTATAAGCTACCACAGGTTGGTTTCTCACCCTATATAATCCTGTTAGCGGACTGGGCTTATATCAAACAAGGAACTGGTGACAGTCTTTCCGGGCTGAGAACACGCTGTTTCACTGGGTCAGTGAAAAGGCTCTCTCAGCTTGTTGCCTCTCTGTGCCCGTGTGGACAGGAGGAAGCTGTTAAAACTGTACCAAGACTGACCTTACCCGCTCCTCCAGGAGGGCGTAACGTCAAGCCTTGGTAACCAGGGACCATACCGCATCTCGTGAGCTCGACGTAGTTAACGTCAAGCGGGCACAAGGGGTGGTATCCATCACAGCAGCTGAATAGAAAGACCTGGGAACACATCTAGTCAGGACTTGAACTGAAGAGCCTGCGGCCAGTCAGAACACAGCAGAGAAATTGACATTGACGGAACAATGGACAGGTAAGTATACTTTGACACTTTGAGTCTAGAATATTGAACCTTTTCACGATATTCTAATTTTAAGTTGCATTAATGCAACTCCTTTTAAGTTGCATTACTGAAATAAATGAACTTTTGCACAATATTCAAATTTTTTGAGTTTCACCTGTACAGTCCATGATGAAAGGAGAGAACTTTGCCTCAGTGACTATCTTCAATGTAGTTATATAGTAGTAGTAAAACATACAAATTACAATAGAGGGAAATGCATACATGCATGGTCTCTTCCTCTCTTAGTTTGCATATAAGGGAGAAGGTGGACAACCATTCTCCCAATGAGTAGAGGTCCTAGAAGTGGAACAAACACCTCATTAGATGTATTCTTGGTATGCCTTACATTTCCTAGACGGTTATACCTCTGTAAGTTTTATTGCAGCTGTTGGGATTGGTTCATTCTGGGATTGTGGCCCTGGAACCAGAAAAGATTGTGAACAGGGGCGGACTGGAAACTTAAAGTGGCCCTGGAAAAAATACTAAAACTGGCCCCGTTTTGTAGTTGATGGAAGGCAGGGCCAGAAATACCATATTGCGGCACATTTATACCACTCCAACAGAGCCAAATATCAAAGCCATCGGCCCACCAGAAAATTTTCCTGTAAGGTCTATGTCCAATCCTCCCCTGGTTGTGAATGCCTGCCTGGATTTATGGGCACCAGGTTCCTTTTTAACTCAGGCTTTACTCATGTGATATGCCATATTATAAGTCACCTTTATCCATGTAAAGCCAGGCTCGGACTGGCCCACAGGGGTACAGGTGGATCCCCCGGAGGGCCCCTGAGCAAGGTGGGCCCCTTGTCATCCACTCCCTGCACAAGTGGCACATAACACAGTAGACTTACTGCACTACATATACAGTTGTATTCAAAATAATAGCAGTCAGACATCACTTACCTGATCAATCACTGTTTTTGGTATAAATGATATTTATACATGGCAAATAATTTACTAGCAGGTGTAGTAGAATAATAGAAATCCAACAGTCCCAACAGTCATGATATGCATGCTGCTGATTCTGTGTAATTGAATCACTAATTGAAAGGGGCATGTTCAAAATAATAGCAGTGTGGAGTTCAATTAATGAGGTCATTGATTCTTTTAAAAACAGGTGGCAATTATTGCCCTTATTTAAGGAAGGAAGGCAGCAAATGTTGTAGATGCTGGTTACAGTGCATTTCTCTCTGAAATTCTGAGGAAAATAGGTTGTTCCAGACATTGTTCAGAAGAACAGCATACCTTGATTAAAAAGTTGATTGGAGAGGGGAAAACATATAAAGAAGTGCAGAAAATGATAGGCTGCTCAGCTAAAATGATCACAAATGCTTTAAAATGGCAACCAAAACCTGACAGACATGGAAGAAATCGAAAAACTACCATTCGAATGGATAGAAGAATAGCCAAAATGGCAAGGACTCAGCCAACAATCAGCTCCAGGAAGATCAAAGAAGGTCTAAAGTTACCTGTGAGTACTGTTACAATTAGAAGACGCCTATATGAAGCCAAGCTATCTGCAAGAAGCCCCCGCAAAGTGGGGCAAAGAGGTTACAATTTGCCAAAGAGCACATTGACTGGCCTAAAGAGAAATGGCGCAATATTTTGTGGACTGATGAAAGTAAGATTGTTCTTTTTGGGTCTAGTGGCCGGAGACAGTTTGTCAGACGAGCCCCAAACACTGAATTCAAGCCACAGTACACTGTGAAGACAGTGAAGCATGGTGGCGCAAGCATCATGATATGGGGATGTTCTCATACTAGGGTATTGGGCCTATTTATCGCATACCAGGGATCATGGATCAGTTTGAATACATCAGAATACTTGAAGAGGTCATGCTGCCTTATGCTGAAGAGGAAATGCCTTTGAAAGGGGTGTTCCAACAAGACAACGACCCCAAATACACCAGTAAACGTGCAACATCTTGGTTCCAGACCAACAAGATTGACGTCATGGAGTGGCCAGCCCAATCCCCGCATCTTAATCCAATAGAAAACTTATGGGGGTGACATATAAAAAAGCAGTTTCTAAGGCAAAACCAAGAAATAGAGAAGAACTGTGGAATGTAGTCCAATCATCCTGGGCTGGAATACCTGCTCACAGGTGCCAGAAGTTGGTTGACTCCATGCAACACAGATGTACAGCAGTTCTCAGAAACAGAGGTTATACAACTAAATATTAGTTAAGTGATTCAAAGGAAAGCAAAATATTCAAACATTTTTCAGTTTATATAGTGAAATGTTTCAGTTTGTAAAGAAGAATACAAACACTGCTATTTTTTTGAACAGTCTAATATTCACTTTTCTTCCATTTTATTTGAGGAACAACATAAATTTGATATATTTATCTTCATGTTTTGATTTAGAATAGAATGTGTAGTGTTCCCAATGCATTTGTGTGTATGGAAATAAAAGCTATTACAAGGATTTTGAGCTTTATTCACTTTTTTAAACACACTGCTGTTAACACAGATAGGCAGCATACAGCACCTAAACCAGCCTAAATTCAGCTGCTGTATGAGCAGGTAATATTTGGATGTATCCTTATAGTGGGCCCCCAAAATTAATTTTACTGGTGGGCCCTAGACAGCCCAGTCCGACACTGTGTAGAGCCCCACAATTACGGTCCAAATCTCAGACATCTCACATTAACCATTTTTTATTTTTATTTTCCAGCTATCCTGTTGCTTTCTTCACATCTTTTCAGCATGTTTATATTGCTGGCAATCTGCATAGCATTTTTTGTATTCTATGCATGCAATTCATCATTGTACCACTGCAATCATTTATATATATTGCTTAAATATATTGTAAGTCACCTTGTGTCATGTTCACTTTTTGTCACTCAGGTTGTCGTCCTTTATCACTCTCAAGTGGTGAATGCATTAGTATCTCCTTATGGTCAAATATACATCGGGGCGTCCAGCAATGTAATCTAATTCTAGATTGAATATATACAGCATATTAACAGCATCCTGCTGGATACCTAATCATGGCCTACATAATTGCTTTCAGTACTGGGCCACATTTCCAAGCATGTAAAATCACTGTTTGACATTAGTATTTATCACGGGTTAAGGACACAGCTGAATTAGGGAGCATTCACACGACCGTGTTTTTCTTCCGTGTCCGTTCCGCGTCCGTTCCGCAATTTTGACGGACAATGCACAGACCCATTCATTTCTATGGGTCTGTGAAAATTGCGGTATGCCTTTTATTCTCATCCGTGTGCTGTCCGTTCCGTGTCCGTTCCTTTTTTTTTTTAGAACATGTCCTATACTTGGCCGCAAATCACGGTCCGTGGCCCCATAGAAAGTCATTGGGTCCGTGAAAAACGGATAGCACACGGAAATGCATCCGTGTGTCATCCGTTTTTAACAGACCCCTGGACTGGAAACATTCTAGGAAACCCCATTTCAGTTTTTTGCGGACCGTGAAAAACGGATGACACACGGAAGCACCACGTCCGTATTATACGGACTTGCGGAACGGAAAAGGAAAGATAACTGAAGACATACGGAACACACGGATCCGTGATTTACGGACCGCAAAACCAACACGGTCGTGTGAATGCTCCCTAACGTAGAAACAATGGAAAAACTGGCAAAAATGACTGGTCATGTGTATGCTTGATATTGCCAGATATTACCAGCAGGAAAAATGTTTCTTTATAGGGGTGATTATGATACAGATGGTGATTTGAGCAGGTGTGTAGCAAGGATCCTATTGACCCAAGGACACATTTTTGGATCTGTGCCCCCCTATCACGTTGTCTGTATCTGCAAGACCCATAGGTGTTGCTAGGGTATGTAGAGATATTTAATTGTTCCTTTCTCCACCCCATTCCTAAAAAAAAAAAAAGACCATGAACACAAATTACCATAATATAGTAACTCATACCACCATACTGATACTGAATAAACACCACTTTACTAAGATCAAAATTACCCTCTCCCGGTGACAATATAATCAGAATTACAAGTTCTGCAGGCTGTATAATAGTGAAAGTTATACCCAGTGACTTACATGTGACATCTTTGATTGGAGTCACTCCCTTTACCTTTTTCTTCTCCATCTGGCCCAGACAACTATGAAGACTTCTTCTGAAGACTTCTTCTGTTGAAAACAATGATATAGCTCAGTACTTTTCAGTATCCTCCCCACTTGTCAGCCATAGTTCTTCATACAGTAATACTGCCACCATGCCCTACACAGTAATAATACCCCCTTTTTGTGCCCCACGCAGTAATACTCACCCCTTTGTGTCCCATGCAATAATAATAAACTCCTTTGTACCCCATGCAAAAATAACATCCTCCTTTATGCCAACAAGCAATAATGTACCCCTTTGTGCCTCTATGTAATAATAATATCGACCTTTGTGCCCCCATGCAATAATTATGTTCACCTATGTGTCCTAATAAAATATTAATGTCCCCTTTTGTGCCCCAAACAATAATGCCCCTTTTGTCCCCCAGCAAGTCTAATATCCCACTTCATGAACATTTTGTGCCCCTTCATGTCCCCTTTGCACCAATTAAAATAAAACCAACAAACCTGCCTAACCCCATTTCCACAACTAGGGCTGGGCTTGGTCCATTTCCTCTGCATTGCTGCCCAGGGCCCAGCCCAGGTGGTGTAATCAGGGCCGATTAATCACTACTCATGATGAGGAGCCATCAGGGCCTCATACACCTCAGGTCACTGGGCCTGAAGCCTATGAGGGAATAGAGCGGCGCAAGAGGTCACCGTCACCTGAAGGGGAGGAGGAGAGCCTTATATACTGGCACAAAGGGGGGGGGGCACAAAGGAGCATATTATACTGGCACTAAGGGGAGGGAGCATTAGATACTGGCACTAAGGAGGGCACAAAGGAACATATTATACTGGCACTAGGGGGAAGAGAATCATCTACTGGCAACAAGGGGGGAGAGCATTATGTACTGGCACGAAAAGTGGCATTAAATAGTGGCACTACAGGTGGGCACAAAGGAGCATCATATACTGGCACTAAGTGGGGCACAAAGGAGCATTATATACTGGCACTAAGGGGGGGAGAATTATGTACTGGCACTAAGGGGGAGTATTATGTACTAGTACTAATGGGGGAGCATTATATACTGGCACTAAGATGGGGGAGATCATTATGTACTGACAGTAAGAGGGGGAGCATTATGTACTGGCACTAAGGGGGGGGGGTCGCATTATATACTGCCACTAAGGTGGGGCACAGCATTATGTACTGGAACAAAAGGAGGGAGCATTATGTACTGGCACTAAGGGGGAGGGAGCATTATATACTGACACAAATGGGGGGGGTGGTTTGCTACCGAACTCCTTTCACCTCTGGGCCCCATCATCGTCACACCACCTGTGATCAAGATAGTTACACAACTCACTTTGAGCTCAACAAAGCTGAAAGAAGGGTACATAGGTAATATTTGGAGGGTTGGAAGACCTTTCATCTGCAAAACATGGACATACCCTTTGTGGACATCTGGGTGGTATCTGGATGCATCAAATTTTTTACCCCACTGATTAATTTAAATGAATTTTTGGATAGAAATGAGACAAGAATGGCGAATGCTGCAAGTTTCTCTACATAAACGTCTGAATTGCACCATTTACTATGAATTCTATATACATTGCCCCAGAGTTGTTATGGCACTTATTTCTTTGTGCTCTCTGCATACCTAATGGTAATGTATGGACAGCAAATAGTTAACTGTGAGACCTGGTTAGGTTACTTGTGTGATGAACTGAGCCTGCCCTCTGGTTAGAGAGTCTTAGCTGAGCAGAGCAAGAGACAAGACCTGCATTTGTGAGTTCTTGCCAAGTAGGCCAAAAGAGAAGCCTCATCCAGGAAACACCATCCCTGAAACAAAAAATCCGCCAAGGACTTAACTTTGAGACTACCCCTGAGGAACTGAGAACAAACAACCATAGAAGGTCTAGAACCACCAAGGCCATGTATTGGATTCATACAGTAAGGTACCGCCTGTTTATGGTATTTACTGCTTGTGAATAGAATGAATCACCTTTGGCACCCACCACACTTTGAGAATGACAGACCATCCAGATCTAAGGTCTGCACCCCTCAGCCTTGGAACTGCAAAAACTGCAATTTATGAAAACGGAATTGCACGCCTGTGATTATCTCAGAACATTGCAGAGTGCATTTAGAATGAGACTCAGAGAGTACTACCACCATCATTGACACTGACCATACACAGCCACTTGGCAAAAGAAAGCTCTGTGTTATAACTCAGAACCGTGCCTATTGCTGCTATCAGCACTGCAGCAGTCATCATCTACTCATTAAAGACAGACTTTATTTATTTTAATAAAACTGGGCCTGGTTATTGCCTCTATTCTTTCACCGACCCTGAACTTGCCTTCCTGCCTTGCACACTGCCAGCCATACACCATCAAGGGCACCCCAACCACTGCTAGGTGGGAGTCCCCAAAAGGCTCAGGGTATGCCCCAAGAAAAGAAAGGGTGCACCCTCCATTCACTGTGTGGCACAGGGAGAGCCAGGGTGAACTGTAAGCATTACTACCACTCCACCTATCCTTGTCTCCCCTCCTGTAGTTCACTGCAAATGTAGTCAATACATTCTCACTATGGTATATTGCTGCACTTTATAATGACATGGGTAAGAACATTTCAATATATTGAATTGTTTCCTTGTAGAAGCAGGGTAAGGCAGGTGACCAAGACAGGGGGTTTTGTAATACATCCCTGGAACCTTGGTCCTTGAAGTTCAGCATGACAGCTTTTAGAAAGGTAATCAATCAGCTGACAGCTCTGATCCACCCAGTAATATGCACATTTGGCTATGCTGATCAAGGATATTATGTCTGTGCATATCAATTATCAATATCAGTTGCTCAGACACATCAGGGGAGATTTATTATTCAAAATGCTCCAGAATTCTGATGTAATTTCTGGCAAAATACTGATGTACATGCTTTTCTGGGATTGACATATTGATGTCCTATCCTCAGGTTAGTTCAACAATATCAGATCAGCGGAGTCTAACTCATGAGACCCACACCGATCAGCTGTCCGAAGAGTGCTCCGTGAGAGCTTAGGCCTCTTTCTAGTCACATGGCCTAGGCGCAGCTCAGCCCCATTCAAGTGAATGAGGCTGAGCTACCTTACCAAGCACAGCCGCTATCAAATGGACCGCACTGTGCTTTGTAAGCTGCGAGAAGAATGTGCTGCTCACTGGAGCTCCGGTGAGCGTTGCAGCTTCCATTAATAGCTGATCTGTGAGTGTTCCGGTAGTCAGACCCTGGCAATCTCATATTGATGACCTATCCTTGTAAGGGTCCATTCACACATCCGTATGTATTTTGCGGATCTATGGATCCGCAAAACAAGGACACCGGCAATGTGCGTTCCGCATTTTGCAGACCGCACATAACTGGCACTAATAGAATATGCCTAATCTTGTCCACAATTGCGGACAAGAATAGGACATGTTCTATTTTTTTTGGGTACGGAATTGCGGACCCGGAAGTGCGGGTCCGCATTTCCGTATCTGGGCAGCACATTGTACGGCCCCGTAGAAATGAATGGGTCCGCAATTCCGTTCTGCAAAATGCGGAACAGAATTGCGGACGTGTGAATGGACCCCAATTCTGAGAGAGCCTCGAACACTTATCTAAATTTTTTTTCTGACTTGTCTGACTAGGACATGGCTTAGCAGAAAGCAGTGTGGTTTTTCTAAAAAGAGGGCTTGACTTACATGCGCCATTGTGTGCCAAAAAATGTACCAAAACTTTGGAACATCTTAGGTAAACTAAGCCAACAAATTGGTGGTGCCAACTTAGGCTAGACTAATTCTAAAGATTTACCATCCAGAATCAGTCGCTGTGATAATTCTAGCGCAATTTAAGACTGTCTAGTCTAAGCTTATAGTATAGTTCTGTGATGGCTAACTGCCAGCACTACAGCTGTGGTAAAACTACAACTCCCAAGTTGTAAACTTGCTTGGCTGTTTTCAGAAATCCATAGAAATGAATGGAGCATGCTGGGAGTTGTAGTTTCACACAGCTGGAGTGCCGGACAGTTTAGACAGTATTAGTAAATCTTCCCCAAATGTCTAGAAACAAATTTAAATGCATACATTGTCACCCCCACCCCCAATAACATCACCCTAATTCCATACAGTCAGCTCAAAATAAATATCAATGACAGGCGTCTGTTGTTCTACGGTAGCTGCATAAATGGTTCATAGACCTAGTAGCGCTGACTAGTGTTGGGCGGGAATATTTTAATCGCAAATTTTAATCGCAAATATCGCTACTTCGAGAATTCGCGAAGATGTAGAATATAGTGCTATGTATTTGTATTCGCGAATATTCTAGATTTTTTTTTCCATCAGTAACCACCCTTCTAGCTTGTGAGCCAATGAGAAGGCTGCAATGTCTTTGTCTGAGCTTAGCAACATCCCTAGCAACCAATAGGAAAGTTGCCTACCCCTTACTATATAAGAACCTCCCCAGCAGCCATTTTCTGTAGTTGTATGGAGTTCTGAGAGAGAGAGCAGTGTCATTGCTGTGCTCTGTGCTTTACTATTTAATTACATTAGATAGTTAGTTAGCTTATACAGTTGTGTTCAAAATTATTCAACCCCCACTGAAATTGAGTGTTTTGGCCAGTTTGACATTGATTTTGATCATTTCAGTCATCTTGTTTACAATTAAATCAAAGAGGCACTTGTAAGTCAGACAAATATAACATAACATTTATAATGAAATAACCACAAATGTCTTTTCTGTGCTCACATCATTATCAGTTTTATTCAACCCCCAAGTGACATTCAATCTTACTACTTAGTACAACATCCTTTTCCAGTTATAACAGCTTTTAAACGTGAAGCATAGCTTGACACAAGTGTCTTGCAGCGATCTACGGGTATCTTCGCCCATTCTTCATGGGCAAAAGCCTCCAGTTCAGTCACATTTTTAGGCTTGCGCGCTGCAACTGCTTTCTTTAAGTCCCACCAGAGGTTCTCAATCGGATTTAAGTCTGGTGACTGCGATGGCCACTTCAAAATGTTCCAGCCTTTAATCTGCAACCATGCTCTAGTGGACTTGGAGGTATGCTTGGGATCATTGTCCTGTTGAAAGGTCCAACGTCTCCCAAGCCTCAGGTTTGTGACGGACTGCATCACATTTTCATCCAATATCTCCTGGTACTGAAGAGAATTCATGTTACCTTGTATACGCTGAAGCTTCCCTGTACCTGTAGAAGCAAAACAGCCCCAAAGCATGATTGACCCCCCCCGCCATGCTTCACAGTAGGCCTTGTTCCCTTGTTCTTCCTCCTCCAAACATAGCGTTGATCCATGGGCCCAAACAGTTCTAATTTTGTTTCATCAGTCCACAGAAAACTTTTGTGGTTTGTCCACATGACTTTTGGCATACTGCAGTCGACTCTTCTTATTCTTTGGAGACAGCAAGGGAGTTCTGGCATGGAGGCCTTCATTACGCAGTGTGCGCCTTATTGTCTGAGCTGAATCTTCAGTACCCACATCTGACAAATCTTTTTTCAGTTCCTCAGCAGTCACACGGGGACTTTTCTCCACTTTGCGCTTCAGGTAGCGCACAGCAGTCAAAGTCAACTTGTTCTTTCTGCCACGACCAGGTAGTGTTTCAACAGTGCCCTTTGCCTTGAATTTGCGAATGATGCTTCCTATGGTGTTTCTTGGTATGTTTAACATCTTTGCAATCTTCTTATAGCCATTGCCCTCCCTGTGAAGAGAAATCACCTCTTCTCTTGTCTTCCTGGACCATTCTCTTGACTTCACCATGTTTGTAAACACACCAGTAAATGTCTAGAAGGAGCTGAGTATCACAGTCCTTTTAAATCTGCCTAATTGGTGCATATTATGCTTGATTGCTGCTCCTTGACATCCACAGGTGTTTTCAATACCTGATCGAAAACACTTGAATGAACCTCTGTTCTTAAGAGTGGTAGTCTTTAAGGGGTTGAATAATTGTGTCAATGAAGAAATCACAAAAAAAAAACATTTAATACTGTATTACAAAAACAATTGATGTCATTTTAGTTGCATTTGGTCCTTTAAAAAGTCCTTGTAAGATTTCATTCTGAACACAATTACAAATGTACACTAAATTCCCTAAAACCCTTTACAGCATTTGGGGTTGAATAATTTTGAACACAACTGTATATATAATACAGATAGTTAGTGGGAGATAGTCAGTGTAGGTTAGATAGTGATATAGTGTAGCTGATAGGTTCTGCTGTCCATACATACATGCTACAGACATAGTGCTGTGATGTCACAAGTTCACAACAATACTTAGTGCACTAATCAGTAATATGTAGTCAGACCTGCTAAAATGTGAAGTTGCACGTATTGAGCAAAAATATGCACATCATTAATTGCCGATTTGCGCAATTGTGAATATATTGGAGCACTCTATCTGCATATAAAGCTATTGTGATGTTCTTCCATGCCAATCATTTTCTCCAGTCTCAGGAAACTTCTAGCAGCTTGAAAAATGTAGCTACAGTGACCCACGCCTGTATTGCGCGCACAATACATGCATATTAAATTGCCGATTTTCGCAATCAAGAAAGAAAATCGCAAATTCTTGAATTTGCGAATATACACTGAACTAAAATATAAACACAACACTTTCGGTTTTGCTCCCATTTTGCATGAGCTGAACTCAAAGATCTGAAATATTTTCTACATACACAAAGGACCCATTACTCTCAAATATTGTTCACTAATCTGTCTAAATCTGTGTTAGTGAGCACTTCTCCTTTGCCGAGATAATCCATCCCACCTCACAGGTGTGGCATATCAAGGTGCTGAATAGACAGCATGAATATTGCACAGGTGTGCCTTAGACTGCCCACAATAAAAGGATACTCTGAAATGTGCAGTTTGATCACACAGCACAAATGTCACGGATGGTGTACAGGAAACAAGACAATGCAATATAATTAATGACTCACTGGATCCACAACTAAGGAACAAAAAGGAGACCCCTGCATGAGACCTGCCACTCTCCCTGACTGCTCAGCCTATGCGAACACCCCAAAGGTGGATGGGCGCATATCCACGTACCTCGGCTATCTAATACCTGAAGACCCTACAATAGTGAGGGGACACGACCACCGGCTCCCTACACTAGACACGGAGGGAGTCAGGGTCACCTGAAAATCCAGCAGACAGAAAATCACAAATAAAGGAACAGCACTTATCTTGCAGAGGACTGGGAAAAAGGAACAGCATGCACACACACTCCAGGAAGTTGTATAAGCTGCACACTACTGCATTATGGGGAGGAACTTAAAGGGAAGCAATCAGTCCAACTGCATGACAGCTGAGATAGACTAACGAGATGAGGAACTGAAACCAAAACAAAGAAACTCAAGGAGGAGGATCTGGAAGGCTCCTGTCAGAGCTTCTCAGCTGTCTGGTTGTGACAACAATGCCACAGATGTCGCAACGTTTGAGGGAGCGTGCAATTGGCATGCTGACTGCAGAAATGTCTACCAGAGCTGTTGCCCATGCAATGAATGTTCAATTCTCTACCATAAGCCGTCTCCAAAGGCGTTTCAGAGAATTTGGCAGTACATCCAACCGGCCTCACAACCGCAGATCACGTGTAACCGCACTAGCCTAGGATCTCCACATCCAGCATGTTCACCTCCATGATCATCTGAGACCAGCCACCCGGACAGCTGCAGCAACTATCGGTTTGCATAACCAAAGAATTTCAGAAACCGTCTCAGGGAAGCTCATCTGCATGCTCGTCGTCCTTATTGGGGTCTGGACCTGACTGCAGTTCGTCGTCGTAACAGACTTGAGTGGGCAAATGCTCACATTCGATGGTGTCTGGCACGTTGGAGAGGCATTCTGTTCACGGGTGAGTCCCGGTTTTCACTGTTCAGGGCAGATGGCATACAGCGTGTGTGGCGTCGTGTGGGTGAGCGGTTTTCTGACGTCAACGTTGTGGATCGAGTGGCCCATGGTGGCGGTGGGGTTAGGGTATGGGCAGGCGTATGTTATGGACAAAGAACACAGGTGCATTTTATTGATGTCATTTTGAATGCACAAAGATACCGTGACAAGATCCTGAGGTCCATTCATCCATGACCATGTTTCAGATCTTTGAGTTCAGCTCATGCAAAATGGGAGCAAAACCGAAAGTGTTGTGTTTATATTTTTGTTCAGTGTATGACGAATATTTGCGAAATATCGCGAATTCGAAATTGCCCCTGCCGCTCATTACTACTGATGTATTTACCAATTTGTGGCTACAAAATGGACATTGTATCAACAGCCTTCATCATAAGGAAGGTTTGACAGCTGCTTGAGTGTGCCTGTGCTCTACAGCAAATGCCATCTAACTTAACATTTCAGTACATTCCCTATGGGTAGCTTTTCCATGGATAGCTGAGAAAGAGAGAGAAATTGGTTAGTCACAATATATCACATTTAATGTTGTTTGCTGTGTAAGGATAACAATTTTATTATCACTTGTGAAGCTGGAAAGAACATTGAATGATGCTCAATGAGTTCAATAAGTGTAACTTTAGAGTAGCATACATCATATTACTCAAGTCGCAAGTCGCTTATGGAATACGGCGCAACTACTGGGCTATGCCAGCTGTTACCTGAAGACACTTTACCATGTAGCATAAATTATAATAAACTCTAACTAACTTCTTGAAAAATATAGCATCCAGTCTAAGCCCATTTTTTCAGTTACATAATTACATTGATAAATGTCTATATGATATTTGTGGTTTTCCATAGGACTGCAGCGAGAGATCGCATTTGCCGCAAGCCCTGGAGAAGTGGAGCAGAGTGGCCAGGGCGGTAGTAGGAGGGCGCGCCCCTTCTTCCCTCAGGGCACACCCTGATGTTGGGGCTCCATCCTAATTGTAGTAGTGGTGCCCTTTGTTTTATGGGTTTGGTGCAGGTGCAAGACAGGAGGATAGGCGATGGAGGTGCCGTGGGCAGCAAATGGTGCTAGAGTCAGTAACCAGGCTAATTGTAGAACATAAACCAGTCTCTCTTTACTAAGGGGCAGAATGGGAGTTGTAGTACATCCAATGGCATCAAAACACAGTTTCAAACAATTCTCAGTGCAAAGCTTCCCAGACAGAAATGTATAGATATAGACCTGGATGGGGACTGTAGTACTGCTTCCCTCTATCTCTCCAAAGTGTCTCTCTAAGGCTGGCCATATTATTCTTGCAATGGTGGCTGTAATTCCTAGATGAGGGGTACAGATTACCCTGTGTCTGAAAGTGAAGGGTGTCTTGGCAATGTACCTCTCACTGCAGTAAGGTCTTTATCAGCCATAAACAGAAAATACCTTCCTGACAGACTCCAGTGCTTGGTTATGCAGATTCTGGACCTTCTTGGTTCTTTCTTTTCTCTTGCTCTTTTTGGAGTTCTGTAAAGTAACATAGAGATGTTTTTCTCTCTGTGGATATCTCAGGTCTAGTACTCTGAGGAGTGAGTGAATGTAGCTTTGTCTCAATTCTTCATCTAGCACACAACTAACTGAGTTATCTAAGTCCAACACCTAACTTCCTACAGGGGCAGAGTCAGGATCATTACTCCAACTCATCTATACAGAACTACTCTTGTGCCAACATACACTGTAGTGGAGTTCAAACAATATACACTGCTCAAAAAAATAAGGGGATCACTTAAACAACACAATGTAACTCCAAGTCGATCACACTTCTGTGAAATCAAACTGTCCACTGAGTGACAATCAATTTCACATGCTGTTGTGCAAATGGGATAGACAACAGGTGGAAATTATAGGCAATTAGCAAGACACCCCCAATAAAGGAGTGGTTCTGCAGGTGGTGACCACAGACCACTTCTCAGTTCCTATGCTTCCTGGCTGATGTTTTGGTCACTTTTGAATGCTGGCAGTGCTTTTACTCTAGCGGTAGCATGAGACGGAGTCTACAACCCACAGAAGTGGCTCAGGTAGTGCAGCTTATCCAGGATGGCACATCAATGCGAGCTGTGGCAAGAAGGTTTGCTGTGTCTGTCAGCGTAGTGTCCAGAGCATGGACGCGCTACCAGGAGACAGGCCAGTACATCAGGAGACATGGAGGAGGCCGTAGGAGGGCAACAACCCAGGAGCAGGACCGCTACCTCCGCCTTTGTGCAAGGAGGAACAGGAGGAGCACTGCCAGAGCCCTGCAAAATGACCTCCAGCAGGCCACAAATGTGCATGTGTCTGCTCAAACGGTCAGAAACAGACTCCATGAGGGTGATATGAGGGCCCGACGTCCACAGGTGGGGGTTGTGCTTACAGCCCAACATCGTGCAGGACGTTTGGCATTTGCCAGAGAACACCAAGATTGGCAAATTCGCCACTGGCGCCCTGTGCTCTTCACAGATGAAAGCAGGTTCACCCTGAGCACATGTGACAGACGTGACAGAGTCTGGAGACACCGTGGAGAACGTTCTGCTGCCTGCAACATCCTCCAGCATGACCGGTTTGGCATTGGGTCAGTAATGGTGTGGGGTGGCATTTCTTTGGAGGGCCGCACAGCCCTCCATGTGCTCGCCAGAGGTAGCCTGACTGCCATTAGGTACCGAGATGAGATCCTCAGACCCCTTGTGAGACCATATGCTGGTGCGGTTGGCCCTGGGTTCCTCCTAATGCAAGACAATGCTAGACCTCATGTGGCTGGAGTGTGTCAGCAGTTCCTGCAAGACGAAGGCATTGATGCTATGGAATGGCCCGTCCGTTCCCCAGACCTGAATCCAATTGAGCACATCTGGGACATTATGTCTCGCTCTATCCACCTACGTCACGTTGCACCACAGACTGTCCAGGAATTGGCAGATGCTTTAGTCCAGGTCTTTGAGAAGATCCCTCAGGAGACCGTCCGCCACCTCATCAGGAGCATACACAGGCATTGTAGGGAGGTCATACAGGCACGTGGAGGTCACACACACTACTGAGAGACTCATTTTGACTTGTTTTAAGGACATTACATCAAAGTTGGATCAGCCTGTAGTGTGTTTTTCCACTTTAATTTTGAGTGTGACTCCAAATCCAGACCTCCATGGGTTAAAAAATTTAAATTTCCATTTTTTAGTTTTTGTGTGATTTTGTTGTCAGCACATTCAACTATGTAAAGAACAAAGTATTTCAGAAGAATATTTAATTAATTCAGATCTAGGATGTGTTATTTTTGTGTTCCCTTTTTTTGAGCAGTGTACATACAAATAATAGGATATGTATCGTTTTTGATAAGGCTACTTTCACACTTGCATTCAGAGCGGGTCCGTCTGGTATCTGCACAGAC
Organism: Bufo bufo; assembly: GCF_905171765.1. Taxonomy (NCBI): domain Eukaryota; kingdom Metazoa; phylum Chordata; class Amphibia; order Anura; family Bufonidae; genus Bufo; species Bufo bufo. Next base: position 318,647,496 of record NC_053389.1, read on the forward strand.
GGATCCGCTCCTATAATGCAGACGTTTGGATCCGTTCAGAACGGATCCGTCTGCATTATAGTTTAAAAAAAATTCTAAGTGTGGAAATAGTTCAGACGTATCCGTCCAGACTTTACATTGAAAATCAATGGGGGACGGATCCGTTTGAAAATTGAGCCATATTGTGTCAACTTTAAACGGATCCGTCCCCATTGACTTACATTGTAAGTCTGGACAGATCCGTTTGCCTCCGCACGGCCAGGCGGACACCCGAACGCTGCAAGCAGCGTTCGGGTGTCCGCTTGCTGAGCGGAGGCTGAACGCTGCCAGACTGATGCATTCTGAGCGGATCCGCATCCACTCAGAATGCATTGGGGCAGTACGGATGCGTTCGGGACGCTTGTGAGACCCTTCAAACAGAGCTCACAATCGGAGCCCCGAACGCTAGTGTGAAAGTAGCCTAAGCTACTTGTACATTCTCTCATCCTTTAGTCCAGTCATAGGAAACCTGAGGTCCTTGCATGCTTTGTCACCTTTGTCCATAGTGCCCGTTTCATCTGCGATCTCTACAATGTGTTTAGTGCATAGCTCCACTCATACTTTCTTCTTTCCTGCAAAATAACGGAGCAGTGTATGTATGTAGGGCAGCAGAGAGGGACAAGGCAAGGATTTTGTAGTCCACCCATGCCCTTGGTCGCTAATGGTTGGTATAATAGCTGTTGGGTGAACATTATAGAAGCCTCTCCCCTTCATTGGCACCATAGGCAGCCTATACTCTGTGCACCCCTCAACAGCTTGCTGCAGGGAAGCAGAGCTCACACATGGCTTAATCAAACCTTAGGCAGGCACCGATCCAAATAATCACTATTTTTAAAGAAATGTCTGCATGGTTACTCCGTATAATCACCATTTTTAAAGAAATGTCTGCACGATTACTCCGTATAACATGAACTAGGACATACAGAAACTGCTGAGCATGCTCAACTGGCTGTTTCCATATTTCCCATAGACTATAATAGACAGATACCGCTATTAAGCAAACAACAGAATACACAGTCTATTGATTATAATGTCCTCCCCTTGGATGGAGTCAAGGGCAACGTTTGAGGCCTTCATAATGTAGTAGGTTGATCACCAGTGTCTTTCAGAGCCATGATTCAGCTTCAGGGAATGAGTAGAGAGAAAAGCGGCACCAGATTTTCATAGGAATCTATGAAATATGAATGCACGCACAGCAATGACACTTGCATTTTTTTACATATGGTAAAGATTTATACAGATTCCACCGAACATAGAGGCGCAGGTATAAATTAACATTAGTGGATGATATAAATTAAAATAATTACCCTTAATTCTTTGCTATAGTAATATATCCTACAGGTAATAATTTCTAATAAAGGAAAGAAGGGAGTAATTGAATGAAGTAAGCAGAGTGAAAAGAGTCTGGCAAGAATTATCCATAAGGCTCCATTCACACGTCCGCAATGTGTTTTGCGGATACACGGAGTCACGGATCCGCAAAACACGGAAAGCGGCAATGTGCGTTCCGCATTTTGCGGACCGCACATTGCCGACATAATAGAATATGCCTGTTCTTGTCCGCAATTGCGGACAAGAATAGGACATGTTCTATTTTTTTGCGGAAACGGAAGCACGGATGCGGAAGTGCGGATCCGCAAATGTGGATGCGGACAGCACATTCCGTCCCCATAGAGAATGAATGGGTCCGCACCCTTTCAGCAAAATTGCGGAAAGGATGCGGACACATTTTGCGGACGTGTGAATGGAGCCTAAAGCAGAATAGGCAACTGCTGAGGGCTAGAAGCTGTCAGAGCATATACTGTAGGCAGGACCGGAAACGACTCAATGACTGCTGAACTTGCTGTTTTTACCATATTTCTACTAGAATAACATTTTCAGGGAGGTTTCTGGTTTTTATCATATAATAAAAAGTTATGCCACTTTACAATATTTTCAAGTTTAATTCCTCAAATACAGTATGTAAGATCCTACTTTCTGTCAGTGAAAATTCCAGTTTTGCACATGTCATGATGGAAGCCTACATAGATGTTTTAGTATATAAAAAAAAAAGACACATGTCCATCAGGTTCATCCAGGGGAAGGCAAAAAAAAAAACCCACTCATGCGGCAGGAGTCAATCTGCTCTGATCAGACTGGCTCGATATTCAAACAAGAATTCTATGTATTTACATAAGTACATCCCTGGTTTGTAATATCCATTTACATTGCATATCAAAGACACAATATTCTTGACATATTTACAGTCTGTCTATGCTCTTTCTATGCTTTCTCGCCATCTTCTGATTCAGGGCGAGGATTAATAAATTAAGCGAATAAATAAACTGACAGGTGCATTACGTCATTAGTAAAGAAGGAAAGGTTTAAGTGAAGACTTTTTGGGGGTACTAAACCTAACAGCTACAGGAACAGTATATAAAACATCACTGATGGATGCAGTCAGGATTTTCAAATGTATTCGAAATAAACATTAGTCACACCGGGTTCTTGACTTGCAAATGTATGTTCTTCAGCTGGTGCTGCAAGGACACAATCTCAATTTCCGAGCAAAAAAAAAATCATGAGTTCATTTTGTCACGCAGCAATTCAGAACATATCTGAGGGTGACTCTTAGAGCAGCGTCTCCTTGAAGAAAAATGCATATAAATAATGAAAACGGAAAAGAACATAATATACATTTAATGACATTGTAAATTAATGTATTACGCATGTTCCATTAATTCTGTTTGGAATGTATAAAAGAACATTCTGTAATGAAAAGATGTGAAACTGCCCTCACAGGAAATAGGGGAACATTTTAACTACTTTATTTCACATTTATGTACTCAATATTATTATATAGCAGTTGAAAAGTAACAATTCACCTTTTTTATCTGGCTCAGTTATCATGTTCTATGCAGGCACTCTACAGGTTATAGAAATGACTACAGTGCAATTATATCCAGTGACATATAGATGAAATCTTTGATTGGAGTCATTGACTGTCACGGACGTACCGAGACATATGGACGTCCTCATGACAGTGAGTGGCAGGAGATCTTTGAGACTGGCAACACGTGGTTTGATTTGACATGTTTACCTTGTGTCTGTGTTGTTTCTGGTACTGGCCACACCCTTAACCTCCTGGTGTTGCTATTGTGGTCATTTAACTTTCCCTATTTATAGTTGTTTCTCCCACTATGCTATGCGGCTTATAGCTTCAGTTGGACCTGTGGATAGCTGGTGTTTGGATCTCGGCTGAGTTCCTGGTGCTGCCATAGCTTCTTGGAAGTTAAGTGCTACCTTTCCCTTTGTATTTTGGCTTTTCTGTGTGTTGCATTTCTTTGTTGTTTTGTATTAGGCCTTAGGGAGACTCCCGTTCATCCTTCCTTTTGTTTCGTTCCTGTCATTAGTACCAGGGTCTTTTAGGGTTAGATAGGACTTTAGGTATTCCTGTGTCTGAATTCATCTACCTCTGGGGTCTGTTCATACTGGTAGTCAGTCAGGGCTTTGATTAGGGTTTCACTAGGAGGTGTCCATCTTATTTCCTTTCCCTCCTATATTTGGTGTTGGGTTTCCCTCCCACATTTAAGCGTGACATTGACTTTCCATTTTCTTCTCCATTTGGACCAGATTGCCATGAAAACTTCTTCCAGCTATGACATATGTTTGCAGAGTGTAACATACAGGTGAATTTTGCTCATTACTTTCCAGTATCCTCTTCACCTCCACACATCTATAGTTCCTCAGATACTAATACTGCTCCCCATGCCCTACACAGTAATAATACCCACCTTTTGTACCCCCATATAGTAAGAGTGCCCTCTGTGCCATATACAATAATTTGGAATGTATTACATTTTGCAATGAAAGCATGAGAAAACCTAACTGTCCTCAAAGGAAATAGAGCTACATTTGCATAATTTTAGTTCCCATTTATGGTTGCAATATTATTCAATAGCAGTCCAATAGTAAAAATTCACTTTCATTATTAGGCTCAGAAATCTTGCTATTCCACCTTTAGCCAGGCTTCAGAGAAGATGTCATCTAACCCCCCCACACAGTAGTTTATAGCAGAAGTGTTTACCTAGACTGTGAAAGAAAAGTATATCTGAAGTTTGAAAAAACAAAATCATTATTATATGCCAGTCTTGGTCAAAAATCCATTGGAGTAACACGTGCTGAATCTATCAAAAGGCAGATGCCTCTTAATAAATTTATTGCATATTGAGCTTTCCATGTGCCACAAACTGAAATATACGCCAGCTATTTGCTGAGAAGACTTATTTTTTATTTTACGCACTTATATAGCGCTGCTACGTTCCCTAGCTCTTTACGGACATTAGCATCAAGCTATCCCCAATGGAGCTCACAATCTAAGTTACCTATCAGTGTGTCTGTGAAGTGTGGGAGGAAACCAGGGTACCCAGAAGAAACCCACGCAATCACGGGGAGAACATACAAACTCCATGCAGATATTGTCCTTTGTCAGATTCAAACCTAGGACCCCAATGCTGCAAGGCACGAGTGCTAACCACTGAGCCACAGGGCTGGCCACTTATCTATAATTTACGCCAGTAATTTTAAACTACTGACATAAATGAAGATAAATGTGGCAGGCCAAGACCTTGACTCCTTCCACTAAGCCTGGTCCACTTTAAAAAAAAAATTAACCCCCAGAGGACCAGACGATTTTCAGTTTTTGCATTTTCGTTTTTCACTCCCCACCTTCCCAGAGTCATAACGTTTTTACTTTTCTGTTCACATAGCCTTATTAAGGCTTATTTTTTGCGTGACAAGTTGTACTTTTTAAAGGCACCATTTATGGTTGCATACAATGTAGTGGCAAGCGGGGAAAAAAGTTCCAAATGGCGTTCACTTTGCAGTAAAATTGACCTGTTACTTTCATTCTCAAGGTCAGTACGATTACAACGATATAGAACTTCTATAGTTTTTCTTGTGTTTTAATACTGAAAAAAAAAAGCCAAAATTCAAAACCTTTAAAAAAAATTCATCCTCATATTCTGACCCCTATAGCTTTTTTGTAGTTAAGCTTGCAGAGCTGTATAAGGGCTTATTTTTTGCAGGGCGATCTGCACTTTTTAGTGATACCATCGAAGTGTGTTTTGATTACTTTATATTAAAACATTTTGGGGAATTGAAATGACAAAAAAAGCAAATAGGATGTTTTTTTTTGTTTTTTTTTCCCATTACTCCATTCGCCATATGGGATTAATGTTGTTATACACTGCTCAAAAAAATAAAGGGAACACAAAAATAACTCATCCTAGATCTGATTTAATTAAATATTTTTCTGAAATACTTTGTTCTTTGGATAGTTGAATGTGCTGACAACAAAATCACACAAAAATGAAAAAATGGAAATCAAATTTTTTAACCCATGGAGGTCTGGATTTGGAGTCACACTCAATATTAAAGTGGAAAAACACACTACAGGCTGATCCGACTTTGATGTAATGTCCTTAAAACAAGTCAAAATGAGGCTCAGTAGTGTGTGTGGCCTCCACGTGCCTGTATGACCACCCTACAACGCCTGTGCATGCTCCTGATGAGTTGGCGGACGGTCTCCTGAGGGATCTCCTCCCAGACCTGGACTAAAGCATCTGCCATCTCCTGGACAGTCTGTGGTGCAACGTTACGATGGTGGATAGAGCGAGACATGATGTCCCAGATGTGCTCAATTGGATTCAGGTCTGGGGAACCGGCGGGCCTGTCCATAGCATCAATGCCTTCGTCTTGCAGGAACTGCTGACACACTCCAGCTACATGAGGTCTAGCATTGTCTTGCATTAGGAGGAACCCAGGGCCAACCGCACCAGCATATGGTCTCACAAGGGGTCTGAGGATCTCATCTCGGTACCTAATAGCAGTCAGGCTACCTCTGGCGAGCACATGGAGGGCTGTGCGGCCCTCCAAAGAAATGCCATCCCACACCATTACTGACCCAATGCCAAAACGGCCATGCTGGAGGATGTTGCAGGCAGCAGAACGTTCTCCACGGCGTCTCCAGACTCTGTCACATGTGCTCAGTGTGAACCTGCTTTCATCTGTGAAGAGCACAGGGCGCCAGTGGCGAATTTGCCAATCTTGGTGTTCTCTGGCAAATGCCAAACGTCCTGCACGGTGTTGGGCTGTAAGCACAACCCCCACCTGTGGACGTTGGGCCCTCATATCACCCTCATGGAGTCTGTTTCTGACCGTTTGAGCAGACACATGCACATTTGTGGCCTGCTGGAGGTCATTTTGCAGGGCTCTGGCAGTGCTCCTCCTGTTCCTCCTTGCACAAAGGTGTAGGTAGCGGTCCTGCTGCTGGGTTGTTGCCCTCCTACGGCCTCCTCCACGTCTCCTGATGTACTGGCCTGTCTCCTGGTAGCGCCTCCATGCTCTGGACACTACGCTGACAGACACAGCAAACCTTCTTGCCACAGCTCGCATTGATGTGCCATTCTGGATAAGCTGCACTACCTGAGCCACTTGGGTGGGTTGTAGACTCCGTCTCATGCTACCACTAGAGTGAAAGCACCGCCAGCATTCAAAAGTGACCAAAACATCAGACAGGAAGCATAGGAACTGAGAAGTGGTCTGTGGTTACCACCTGCAGAACCACTCCTTTATTGGGGGTGTCTTGCTAATTGCCTATAATTTCCACCTGTTGTCTATCCCATTTGCACAACAGCATGTGAAATTGATTGTCACTCAGTGTTGCTTCCTAAGTGGACAGTTTGATTTCACAGAAGTGTGATTGACTTGGAGTTACATTGTGTTGTTTAAGTGTTCCCTTTATTTTTTTGAGCAGTGTATTTTAATAGTATGGGCATTTTGGTACACAGCGATGCCCATGATGTGTATTTATTTTATTCATTAAGTATTTTATTTTGGGGAAAGGGGGTTATCTATTGAACTTTTATATTTTTAACCACTTCACATCCGCCCATAGGATATCAAACATCCTATGCGTGGATGTTTATCTCTGAATGGACATTCTGGAACATCCATTCAGAGATGGCACACTAATTGTGCAGCTGCCGAGAGGGGGGTCCCGCTGTCAGTGACAGCAGGGCAACCCAGAGAGAAGGCAGGGACAACAGGTTTGATGTATTTTTTTAGTAGGGACTTGTGAAATACATCGTGAATATGGAACGAGTCGGACAATTCTAACCTAAATGATACAGGATTAATCACCTCTATGATTTCGTATGGCCCTATAAAGCGAGGAGCAAACTTTTTTGAAGCAACTTTGAGTGAAAGATTTTTAGAGGACAACCACACCTTATCCCCCACCTGAAAGTTCACCCCCGTGGAACGTTTCCTATTGTTCTGGACTCTGAGTATTTTGAGCTTTTTCCAGGTTCGATTGAACCCGAGCCCATACTGTGCACAGTTTTGAGGCGATCTCATCCACCTCAGGATTACACGAGGAGACGGATGACCCAGAAAGAAAATGAGGACGAAAGCCATAGTTACAAAAAAAGGAGAGACCCCAGCAGAGGAATTAACACGGTTATTCAGAGCAAACTCGGCTAACGGAAGGTATTTCACCACAACTGTTGATCATCTGCAACATATGCCCTGAGAAATTGTTCCACCGACTGATTGAGGCGCTCAGTCTGTCCATTACTTTCAGGGTGATAAGCAGATGAAAAGGACAGAGAAATCTGGCATCTCAGACAGAAGGCCCTCCAAAACTTGGACACAAACTGCACACCCCTGTCAGATACAATATTTTCTGGAATGCCATGTAAACGTACAATTTGTTCCACAAAGATGCTAGGGTCTTCGGCATTCGGGAGTTTAGGCAGGGGAATAAAGTGAGCCATCTTGCTGAATCTATCAACAACTACCCAAACCACAGTCTTACCCTCCGCAGGTGGCAGATCAGTGATAAAATCCATCGAGATATGAGACCAAGTCTACTGGGAATGGGTAAGGGTCGTAGGTTCCCAGCCGGGCGAGTCCTAGGGGTCTTAGACCTCGCACAAACCTCGCAGGCCAACACATAAGACTTGACATCTCTAGTTAAATTAGGCCACCAGAATGATCTGGAAACCAGCTCTTTAGTGCCCTCAATGCCCAGATGTCCACAAAAAACTGAGTCATGACACTCACCCAGCAGTTGGAGACGAAGCTGTACGGGAACAAACAACTTATCTGTAGGAATGGACGATGGAGCTAGGTGTTGTTCAGCCTTGATGAGAGTCGTGATGTCCTGAGACAAGGCTGCTAGGAAGACCTTAGCTGGTAAAATGGTTTCAGGTGGAGTCTCTGTAGGCTGGTACGCACAGAAACTCTGAGAGAGTGCGTCGGCCTTCACGTTTCTACTTCCTGGTCTGAAAGTGATGGAAAAATTAAAGTGAGTAAAAAACAATGCCCATCTAGCCTGACGGGGATTTAACCTTTTAGCCGACTCGAGAAACATTAGGTTCTTATGATAGGTAACAACAGTGACACAATGTTTTGCCCCCTCAAGAAAATGTCTCCATTCTTCAAATGCCCACTTAATGGCCAGTAACTCCCGATTTCCTATGTCATAATTTCTCTCAGAGGGGGAAAACTTTCTGGAAAAAACGGCACAAGGTCTCAGGTTAGTGAGGGTAGCAGGACCTTGCGAGAGGACTGCTCTTGCCCCGTCCTTAGAAGCATGCACCTCCACGATAAAAGTATTTTCCTTATCTAGCTGGGTTAGAATGGGAGCGCTACTGAAAGCCTCCTTTAGGGTTTCAAATGAATCTAAGGCCTCAGTAGACCAATTTTCAGGACCACCCCTTTCTTAGTGAGGTTGGTCAGTGGTCTAGCGATTACCGAGAAATTCTTTATGAACTTACGGTAGTAGATAGCGAAACCAAGGAAACATTGTAAGGCCTTTAAGGATGATGGTCTTACCCATCCCTTAATCGTTAAACCTTCCAAGGATCAATCTTTATGGCGTGGGGAGTCAGAACATGTCCGAGAAATATCCTGCACCCCAAAGACAAATTTTTCCTTTTTAGCATATAATTGGTTCTCTCTCAACACCTCCAACACCTGTCTAACATGAAACACATGACTCTTAAAATCAGGGGAAAATATAAAAATGTCGTCGAGATATACAATAACAAATTTTCCCAAGAACTCCCTAAGAATATCGTTCATGAAATTTTGGAACACAGCCGGGGCATTGCTGAGTCCAAAAGCCATAATGAGATATTCAAAGTGACCAGCTGGGGTATTGAACGCTGTCTTCCACTCGTCCCCCTCCTTGATTCGGATTAAATTGTATGCTCCTCTTAATCAATCTTAGAAAGCCAGGCCCCTAATACCTGGTTAAATAAATCCAGAATCAATGGGAGGGAGTAAGTATTCCGGATAGTGATCTTATTTAATTTCCGGTAATCTATACAGGGTCTAAGACCAACATCCTTCTTCTTAACAAAGAAAAAACCCGCCCCCATAGGAGAAACCGAGGGTCTAATGTGCCCCTTAATGAGACTCTCCTTAATGTAATCTTCCATGGCCTCACGTTCAGGTTTGGAAAGATTGTAAATACGCCCCTTAGGAAACCTTGCCCCCTTCTCCAGGGCTATGGCGCAATCATAAGGTCTATAGGGAGGAAGAGCCTCCGGGGACGATGACAAGAACACATCAGCATACTTCTTTATGACTGCGGGTAATACCTCAGACTCCACAGAGAACCCAACCCGTATTCTAGAAAAACACGAGCCACACTCAGATCCCCAACTCACCAGTTCCCCTCTGGTCCAATCAATTGTAGGATTGTGTAATTGGAGCCATGGCATCCCCAATACCACCTCGACAGGTAAGTTCTCCAGGACAAACAGGGAACATTTCTCTAAATGGCACACTCCCACAGCTAAGGAAATCTCTGAGGTACATGACCTCACAGTACCCCTTACCAGGGGAGTGGAGTCGATGGCCATGATATGGATGGGAGTAGGTAAAACAAAAATTGGAATACCCTGTCTAGTAGCATACCCATGGTCAATAAAGCTGGCCGCTGAGCCCGAATCTATAAAGGCCTGATCCGACCACTTATTAGAACCCAGAGAAATGGTTATAGGAACTAAAAGCTTACTCTTAGTAATAACAGGGAGTACCTGGTCCCTTGGTGGTCTTGTCTTGGAAGCCTTATCAGAAAGGATCCTCTTTGGACACTGATTGATCCAATGGTCAGGATCTCCGCAGTAGAAACAGATCCCACGTCTGCGGCGCTGATCCCCTCTGGTCATGTCAATTTGCATAGGTTCTTCTGAGGAGACCTCAACACCACTCCTGGTACAAACCTCAGACTGGACCAGCACCTGAGAAGAGAACTGCCATTCCTGTCGTCTTTCTCTCACACGTCGGTCGAGTCGGACTGCTAGGGTCATAGTCTCCTCAAGAGTCTCTGGGAGCTGATAACTCACTAGTAGGTCTTTTAGATTATCAGATAGTCCTGACCTGAATTGACACTTAAGAGCTGGCTCGTTCCACCCTGAGGGAACACACCACCTTCTAAATTGCGTGCAATACTCCTCTGCAGAGAGGTTGCCTTGAACCAATGCTTTCAGCGCGGTTTCGGCTACCAGGGCCCTGTCTGGTTCATCATACAGGGTACCCAGAGCCTGAAAAAAAAACTCTACTGTGGTTAAACAACTAGCATCAGGGGGTAAAGAAAAGGCCAACTCCTGGGGATCCCTCTGTAAGCGGGAAATAACAATGCCCACCCGTTGGCTTTCCGACCTGGAAGACAAGGGGCGTAAACTAAAATACAATTTACAGCACTCCTTAAAGGAGTGAAACTTCCTTCGATCTACAGAGAAGGGTTCTGGAAGCTTGATCGGTGGCTCCATATGAGGGCTCAAGTTCGGACCAGAGGCCTGAGGAGCAGCGGCGTCTTGTCCTATTTCTAGGGAATGAATCTTCTCCCCTAGCCCCTGCACCATCTGCGTCAGGTTTGACACACGCTCAGTCAGGGTCACTAGAGGATTCATGTTACAGTGGTTTCAGTAGGCCTGTTATTCTGTAACGGTCGCGTACACACACACAGGGGGGAGGGAAGTGACCACTGCGCTCCACCCTCACCCCTGGCCCTGCCTACTTGCCTCCCGAGTCCTAATGACAGGGGACAACTGGACGGCAATCCCTAGCTTGGAATAAGTGCAGGGAGGACAGACCAGACAAACAACAGAATGCGAACGGACCGAGTCTATACCAGGAAAGCTACGAAGTACAAATGGAGCTAGCAGAGAATAGTCAGGAGAAGCCGGGGTCATAAATACTAGGAGAGTCGTGATGTACCAAAGGAGTCAGCAGAGGATCGTCAGGAGGAAGCCGTGGTCAGAATACCAGGAGAGCAGCAAAGTACACAAGGAGCAGGCAGAGGATCGTCAGGAATTCAGCAGGAGGTAAGTACGCCAGGAAAGACAAAGTCGCAGGTGGAACATAAATAACAGGCAATCTGTGGCCAGCAGACTGCCTGTTTAAATAGGGAGCTAGAGGGGTCATGTGACGTGGGTCAGCGTCACATGACTCCACACAGACTACACAGCAGAGCGCCGAGTGATCAGCTCGGCGCTCAGCCCTAAAACCATTCTCATGAATGTGCATAGACGCGCGGGGGGCGTGCATAGGATTATCAGGAGCGCGGGCGACGCTGGACGCGTTGATGATGCGTGCACGCTCCGGACATGCCCGCCTCCTAGACCGCGCCATGACACTAAGACAATCGGCAAAAATAAAAAATCTATGGCTCGCAGACTATGGAGGTGGGGGTTTAAAAAATGCTATTATTGTGTAAAACTTAAATAAATAAGAAAAGTATACATATTAGGTATTGCCACATCCGTAACGATCTGCTCTATAAAAATGTCACATGACCTAACCCCTCAGTTGAACGCTGTAAAAATAAATAAATAAAAACTGTGCTAAAACAACCAATTTTTTGGTCACCTTGCCCCATAAAGTGTAATAATGAATGATCAAAAAATCATATGTACCCAAAAATGGTACCAATAAAAAAATCAACTCTTCCTGCAAAAAACGAGTCCCTGCACAAGACGATCGGCAGAAAAATAAAAAATAATATGGTGTTCAGAAAATGGAGACACAAAAACATATTTTTTGTTTCAAAAATGCTTTACTATGTAAAACTGAAACAAACAAACAAACAAAAAAAGTAGACATATTTGATATAATTGCGTCCGTAACAACCTGCTCTATAAAAATATCACATGATCTACCCTGTCAGGGTAATAAATATTGAGGTTTTTTGGGCTGTTAACCCTCAATGTGTTAAAGAAAAAATGGATTAAAATGGAAAATCTGCCAAAAAAGTTAAATTTAGAAATGTCATCTCCATTTTCCTTTAATTCTTGTGGAACACCTAAAGTGTTAACAAAGTTTGTAAAATCAGTTTTGAGTAACTTGAATGGTGCAGTTTCTACAATGGCGTCATTTAAGGGGGTTTCCACTATGTTACCCCCACATAGTGACTTCAGACCTGAACTGGTCCTTAAAAAGTGGGTTTTGGACATTTTCTTAAAAATTTTAAGAATTGCTTTTAAAATTCTAAGCCTTCTAACATCCTAAAAAAATTAAATAAGATTTACAAAATTATGCCAACATAAAGTAGACATATGGGGAATGTTAAGTAATAACTATTTTATGAGGTATCACTTTCTCTTTTAAAAGCAGAGAAATGGAAATTTTGAAAATTGCTAATTTTTCAATTTTTTTTCTAAATTTTAGATTATTTTAGAAATAAAGGTGAAATATATCAACTCAAATTTACTACTGTCATGAAGTACAATGTGTCACGAGAAAACAATCTCAGAATGGCTTGGATAAGTAAAAGCGTTCCAAAGTTATTACCACATAAAGTGACACATGTCAGATTTGCAAACTTAGGCTCTGTCAGGAAGGGGGTAAATGGCCTGGATGTGAAGTGGTTAAAAACTTTTTTTTACCTTTGTTAAGTCACTCTGGGTGGCTATAGCTGGCATTCATTAGATTGCACATTGTGTTCATTGATGGCCATTATTGAACACTTCATTTTCAATATAACAATACAGTGCTGCCACCTAGTGGCCTATATTGGTATATTCCACTAATAGCTGCCAAAGTCTGATTGAGGCCTCTTTCAGATAAGCAAGTGTTCCGCGCGGGTGCGATGGGTGATGTGAATGCAAAGCACCTCACTGAATCCTGAAAAAATATATATGTATAGCACGCAAGGAAGAGAATTGACCCCGTGTAGGGGATCTAACCTTGCAAAGGGAGGTACCTGGGATAGATCAAAAAAATATATGTGGTAACCCTTTAAAACATAACGTTTATTAAATCAATCAATAAAATAAGCCCCACCACTGTGAATGGTGAATATGAATACCAGTAGCATACAAGGTGCGTATACACTGTTAATTAGAGACCAAGGGAGGCATAGGAGGTGAAAATGGAAAAGATACAGGATCGGGTCTCTTAGACCTATAGTTGCCCTGCATCTACCTCATAAATAACCCCCTCAGTTTCACCCTCAGACTGTCCCTGCGTGGGCTGCCCGATCATTCGCCCAAAGCAAAAAGAGGGACAGAAAGATGGTAACACTGAGCCGTCAAGGCCTTGATGCTCAGGTACACTAAACAATGAACAATTTACGTTCCAATGCGTTTCTTAAAGGGAATCTGTCACTAGCATATTAGCAAAAAAATTTTTTAATGAATCCATGTGTAATAAAGTACCTTATTTCCATATGTCTTATTCTTTTTATTCTGTGTCTTGTCATTTCTTCAAAAAAACGCTTTTTATGATATTCAAATGAAGCTGTAAGGAGCCCAGAGGGGTGTTATTCTTTGTCCACGGTGCCCAGGAACGCCCCTCTGAAGTGCCGTGCCCGCCTAAATTTGAAAACTAATAACTCCTCCAAGATCGCCTAAATCGCCTCCCAGAGGCGAGGCTAAGTGCTCCCCCCCCCAGCGCCGCGTTCTGCGGAAAACACCCCCGATCCTCCTCTCGCCTGCATCCGAAATCCCGCGCAGGCGCAGTGCCGGCGATTTAGCTGGCTGAGGAAACAGCGAACACGTCACTGGGATCGGCGCATGCCCAGTGACGCTGTTGAAGCTGTTGCCCTCAGTCGTCTTCTCATCGCGCAGGCAATCGCCGGCACTGTGCCTTCGCGGGATTTCGGATGCAGGCGAGAGGAGCATCGGGGGTGTTTGCCGCAGAGCGCTGCGCTGGGGCGGGGAGCACTTAGCCTCGCCTCTGGGAGGCGATTTAGGCGATCTTGGAGGAGTTATTAGTTTTCAAATTTAGGCGGGCACGGCACTTCAGAGGGGCGTTCCTGGGCACCGTGGACAAAGAATATCGCCCCTCTGGGCTCCTTACAGCTTCATTTGAAGATCATAAAAAGCGTTTTTTTTAAGAAATGACAAGACACAGAATAAAAAGAACAAGACATATGGAAATAAGGTACTTTATTACACATGGATTCATTAAAAAAATGTTTGCTAATATGCTAGTGACAGATTCCCTTTAAGCTGTAAGCCTATTTATCAGGGGACCATAGAGACAATACAGTAAACACTTAAATAGAGCGCGCCTGTAAAGGAAAGATAAGTAGAGAACAGTCAAAGGTAAGTCTCTCTTAAATACTTATCAGTAAATCCCAGGCCGAGCTCTCATGTGGTGCGCAACAGGGAAGCAATGTCCAGATGAAATGCGCTCATGGCGCCTCAACAGTAGTACACTGGAGGCGCCTGTTGTGCTGCATACGGCAACCAATAGTCACTGCGCTTACCTGAGTTTAAATAGGAGCACACAGTGAAGGAAGATCCGCCCATGTAATCACCTGATCAATCATGTGATCCCTCATGTAATACTCAGGAATCATGTGATTACACCCATGATGTGAGGGATCACATGATCGCAGGTCCTGCACAAAGTGAAACAAAGTACAGGATCCGCATTAAAGATCAGTGGGCGGTATTCAGACATAAGTGGAGGGAAAGAGGTCCGGACCTAAAGACCTCAAGACCCACCCACCATGTATCAAAAAAATATATATATTATATATTTTTTTTTAAATATCGGGGCCAAAAATGTATTATCGCTACCCGAACATAATTAGATGGGTAAATGGCAGGAGTAAATATTAGTATAACGCAAATAGGAAGAGGAAGCAGAATAAAGGAAAAAGTCTAGATGTAACACCCAAATAGCATTTGTTCATTCAGGCCATTAGGGACAAAAGTTCTCAATTCATAGATCGACCACACTTCACGCTGCAAAACCTTTCTCTCCCAGTCACCCCCTCTAACTAGGGGGGGTACTTGTTCAATGCCCATAAACCGTACCTTGGAGGAGTGCCCATTGTGCATCACTCTCATATGAGTAGCTAGGGGACTTTCTCTCTGGTGCTTAATGTCACCCAGATGTTCCCCCACCCTCCTCCGTAGCTTACGAGTGGTCTTCCCTACATATTCTAGGCCACATTCACAGGTGGCTTTGTAAATGACCCCTTTGCTGCGACAGTTTATGAAGTGTTTTATGGCATACGTTTTACTTGTAAGAGCATTTGTGAAACTGCGACCTTGAGTAATGTTTTTACATGCAACGCATCCGCTACAATGGAAACACCCCTCCACTCGTGGAAGCCAGTTCTTATTATCAATGAGGGGCTCACGAAAGTGGCTATGTATCAGGCGGTCCTGCAAATTTCGACCACGTCTGTATGTGATTTGGGGTGTCCCTGCAACAACTTTGCTGATGTCAGGGTCCATTTTAAGGATATCCCTCACTGAATACTGACCCATTTATTTCAATGGGTCTGTGCACATGAGCGTTGTTTTTCACAAATCATTTCTGCGTTGCATGAGAATCGCAGCATGTTCTATATTCTGTGATTTTCACACAGCCTCTCCTTAATAGAAGTGAATGGGGCTGTGTCAAAAACGCAATGTATCTGGATGCAATGCGCTGCGTTGCAATATTAACAGATGTTACATGTCAAACGCTGTAATATGTAGCATAGCACATGTCAAATGCTGTAATATGTAGCATAGCACATGTCAAACTCTGTAGTATGTAGCATAGCACATGTCAAATGCTGTAGTATGTAGCATAGCACATGGCAAGCGCTGTAGTATGTAGCATAGCACATGGCAAACACTGTAGTACATAGCATACAACATGGCTGTAATAAAGGGCTAGCCGACTGCCTTAATGAATACTTCTGTTCAGTTTTTACAAAAGAAAAAGGAGAAGGACCTCCACTAGAAAGAATGACTAATAAATCGTTTGATGCATGTATCTTTACAGAGGAAGATGTTCTAAGTTTGCTGTCTAAGGTGAAGACAAATAAGTCACAGGGGCCTGATGAGATACACCCAAAATTATTAAAAGAGCTTAGTGGTGAGCTGGCAAAACCGTTAACAGATTTATTTAACCAATCATTAGTAACAGGAGTCGTCCCGGAAGATTGGAAATTGGCAAATGTCGTGCCCATTCACAAGAAAGGTAGTAGGGAGGAATCGAGCAACTATAGACCAGTGAGTCTGACATCAATAGTAGGCAAATTAATGGAAACCCTATTAAAGGATAGGATTGTGGAACATCTAAAATCCCATGGATTGCAAGATGAAAAACAACATGGGTTTACTTCAGGGAGATCATGTCAAACAAATCTTATAGATTTTTTTGACTGGGTGAATAAAATAATAGACGGTGGAGGTGCAGTAGACATCGCATATCTAGATTTTAGTAAGGCTTTTGACACTGTCCCACATAGAAGACTTATCAATAAACTGCAGTCATTGAGCATGGACTCCCATATTGTTGAGTGGATTAGGCAGTGGCTGAGTGACAGACAACAGAGGGTTGTAGTCAATGGAGAACATTCAAAACAAGGTCATGTTACCAGTGGGGTTCCACAGGGATCTGTACTGGGACCGATTTTGTTTAATATCTTCATAAGTGATATTGCAAAAGGCCTCGCTGGTAAGGTTTGTCTTTTTGCTGATGACACAAAGATATGTAACAGGGTTGATGTTCCTGGAGGGAAACGCCAAATGGAAAAGGATTTAGGAAAACTAGAAGAATGGTCAGAACTCTGGAAACTGAAATTTAATGTGGATAAGTGCAAGATAATGCACCTGGGGCGTAAAAACCCAAGGGCAGAATATAGAATATTTGACACAGTCCTGACCTCAGTATCTGAGGAAAGGGATTTAGGAGTAATTATTTCAGAAGACTTAAAGGTGGGAAGACAATGTAATAGAGCAGCACGAAATGCCAGCAGAATGCTTGGATGTATAGGGAGAGGTATAAGCAGTAGAAAGAGTGAAGTGCTTATGCCGCTGTACAGAACACTGGTGAGACCTCACTTGGAGTATTGTGCGCAGTACTGGAGGCCATATCTCCAGAAGGATATAGATACTCTAGAGAGAGTTCAGAGAAGAGCTACTAAACTAGTACATGGATTGCAGGATAAAACGTACCAGGAAAGGTTAAAGGACCTTAATATGTATAGCTTGGAAGAAAGAAGAGACAGAGGGGATATGATAGAAACTTTTAAATACATAAAGGGAATCAACTCGGTAAAGGAAGAGAGCATATTTAAAAGAAGAAAAACTACCACAAGAGGACACAGTTTTAAATTAGAGGGGCAAAGGTTTAAAAGTAATATAAGGAAGTATTACTTTACTGAGAGAGTAGTGGATGCATGGAATAGCCTTCCTGCAGAAGTGGTAGCTGCAAATACAGTGAAGGGGTTTAAGCATGCATGGGATAGGCATAAGGCCATCCTTCATATAAGATAGGGCCGGGGGCTATCCATAGTATTCAGTATATTGGGCAGACTAGATGGGCCAAATGGTTCTTATCTGCCGACACATTCTATGTTTCTATGGCAAACGCTGTAATATGTAGCATAGCAGATGACAAACACTGTAGTATGTAGCTTAGCACATGTCAAACGCTGTAATACGTAACATAGTACATGTCAAACGCTGTAGTACGTAGCATAGCGCATGGCAAAAGCTGTAGTACGTAGCACGCATGACTGGGGAATTGGTTATTTTCCTCGGGTCCTCCTTATTCTGACTAACCCATCCTCTTAGACCCACCAATAAGTCACAGAGACCAAGTCGGATTAAATCGGCCACAGCAGCCATTTTTATTAAACAAAATAAATATATAAATGCCAATAAATAACATAACATTAACAATGACGAGGGAGGTTGTTGAAGCCCCAAATATTTAATTTTCCACTAGTCCCCAAATGGCAACTCCATCTTGCCTTCAGCCGATGAATGCCAGCTCAGAGGCAACAACTGATGGAAGCCTATTACTCCAGTCCAACTGCCCAACCATGAGAGTCCAGCCCCACCAGTGAGGCCCTCCCATTCTCCACCACCAGCAATGTTACCAGCTTCGAGGACCTCTCACCCCCAACAACGTTCAACTTAACCCCAACCTTAAGATTGCACATCCCTCCACACCCTCAAAGCCGTTTCAATCCCTCAATGGAGCCCCGGGGACCACAAATCTATCCCCACAGCATTCGGATGAATCCCATCAGCCCTTCAAAATTCACCAGCCCCTAACTCAAGATCTGAATGGCTAACAGCCACTGCCCCATTCCTGGCCATGGACCTTAATCCTTGTTTTGTTCAACCGTTCAACCAAAAGCGCCTCACACCACATCCGACGAGGCACCATATCCGACCAAACGGTTACCATAGCCGGGAACAACTCCTACAACCTCAATAAATCAAATTTAATATCCCAAATCAGTTCCCTAAAACGCCTAACCCTCAGATCATTGCCACCCACATGAAGAACTAAGATATCAGGGGGACGGTCCAAATGCACAAAACGGTGAACCTCTCGTAAAACACTGTCCCACAACATACCTCTACAACCGAGCCAACGAATAACTGCTACGTCCCTCTCAAACCCCAGCTGACACCCGTTCGGCCGAATATCCGTCCTTAAGGCACCCCAAAAAACGTATGAGTGCACGAAAATCCAGACTAAAACCGGACCACCCCCTGCAGCAAAGCAAAAGAAAACAACATTAAACCTGAATCGCCCAACCAGTTGACAACCTCCCCAATCTCACATAAGACTGGAAACAGACTCCCACCTACCTATCTTTTTATAACTTAGTCGCCCAAACCCCATCCACGCTGCCTCAGTGGTGGCCCCAATCCAAAAAGAATGTCCAGTATAACACCCCCCCCCCCCCCCCCCGGATCAACCCCCAGATCCTTTCAACATCGCTTAAAAACACCCAAACATTGAAAACGTGACAAGAATGACCCATCTTCATGCCTCAGAAGAGGGGTATTCCCCAAACCCGCCTCCACCCCATATTCACGTACACACTGAACTAGACATAACCTACATCCTGCACAGAGAAAAAGATAAACCTACGCCCCCTACCCTCACAATTCGTTTTTGACTTATGAATCCGCACCACCACCCTGTCCGCATAAAGGTCCACATCCTCACCAAACCCCCTGCACACCTCACATTATTACTCACCAATTCCCCCAAACAAAACGCCCCAAAGAATGCCAGAGAAAACGCCACCCTAAACAAACGCTCCTCCCCGTTGAACCCCAGACCACACCCAGCTGCGAGATAATTCCTAGCAGCAATGCAAAAGAGACTGGCCCCCTACCATCCTCCAAATGCCTCCCCCTTGTTCAACCTCTCAAATACCTGCTTAACCAGGAAAGTCTACGTATAGTTGGGAAGCCGCCACAACTTAAAACCAAAAGCCAACCCAGCTACGCATATGTTTAACTGAGAAACAGACCAAACCCCCCTTTTCGCATGGCCCAAAAACAACAACAATGGGACTTCAGCGTCTTCAACCCCCACTTTTAACATCTCACACCATTGTTCCCAACACTGCCACGCTTTACCATATGCCGCCCATGTACCAGCACTCAATGACTTCTGCAGTAGCCCCTCTAATTTTCCTCCAAGATCTCCCACAGACATTCCGGACACACCAGCCCTTTGGCCTCCGCTTCTGGTGCCAGTTGTCGAAAACACTCCCACTGCAAACGAGAAAGGGCATCCGCAAGGCAATTAGACACCCCTGGTACATGCACCGCCACAACATGCATACCAAAACTAAATGTTGTAATAACCTCACTACTGGAGGTGCCGACGCAGTCAAACTATTGATCACTTGCACAACCCCCAGGTTATCGCAGTGGAAACAAACCTTTTTATTTTTAAACCGTTCACCCCACAAGACCACTGCAATCAGTCACAATGGGCAAAAGCTCCAAGAGAGCAGTCCCAAACCCAGCCCCTTGTCACCCATGACTCCCGCCAATAATCAGCACACCATTGTTCATGGCAATATACCCCAAAACCAACTCCCCCCCCATTGCAGCTCAAATTCAAAACTATCAACAACCTCCCCCATAACTATGGTTCTACCATTAAAAAAAAATCAACCAAAAAAACCTGTCAAGTCCCTCTGCAATTCTCGGCTAAGTTGAATAAAATAATGAGGCCCAGACACACCCGCTGTAGCCGCTGCCGAATATTGACAAAATATCCATCCCATCAGCATAATCTGACATGCAAAATTCTGCTTACCTAAAAGGGATTGCAAATCCCGTAACCGAATTTTAGGTGACCTTCTGGCCCTTCTCAATTCCTCCCGTAAATCCTGCACTTTCTTATCCGGCACTCCGTTTTTTCCCGTATCGATAACGATCTCCAAAAAACATTAGTCCGTCGTTGGCCCCACCGTCTTTTTCTTCGCTAACGGCACCCCAAACCACAAAAAAATTGATTCCAACATATGTAACAACAATGAGCAAACCCGCGATCCCGGTGACCCAAACACAGAAAATCATCCAAGTAATGGATAATGGAAGGACAACCCGAATCGTCTGCCACAACCCATTCCAGGAAAGAACTAAAAGCCACACAACAATGAACATCCCATCGACAAGCACCTGTCTACAAAATAACCTCCTTCCCAAAAACAACCCAACAAATGCAGGCTATCAGGATTCACCGGTAAGAGGTGAAATGAAGCCTCAAAGTCTGATTTTGCCAGAAAACTCACAGGGCCTAACTTGCACACCCAATCCACAGCCGCATCAAATGAGGCATAAACTACCGAACCAAGTTCCGGATAAATACCATCATTGACCGATGCCCCTTTAGGGAAAGATAAATGATGAATGAGCCGAAACTTGTTCGACTCCTTCTTAGGCACAACCTTCAAAGGCGACACATGCAAATTGGCCAAAGGTGGTTCTGTGAATGACCCATCCATTTGCCCCAAGGAAACCTCTCTAGCCAATTTTTCAGACACTACTTCCAGATGCTCGAACGCCAAACACAATTTTTTTTGCAATATAACAACCAGCAACGGCGCTGATGGAATACTGAAACCCAATTTAAAACCCTTCTCCAATAACCTAACTGCCTCTCAATTATGGTATCTACTTAGATACCACTCCATCCTTTCCACCCGCACCAGAGTAAGCCCCTTTTGTAGCTTAGTCGTCCGTCCGTCCCCCCCCCCCCTTTGTCCATTTCCCTTAAAGGGAACCTGTCACCGGGATTTTGTGCATAGAGCTGAGGAAATGGGTTGCTAGATCGCCGCTAGCACATCCGCAATACCCAGTCCCCATAGCTCTGTGTGCTTTTATTGTGTAAAAAAACCCGATTTGATACATATGCAAATTGACATAAAAGAGTCATATCTTACTTGTGTGACCAGAGAAGAGTCATATTTTCAAGCTCTAACTCATCTCAGGTTAATTTGCATATGTATCAAATCGTTTAGTTTTTTTCCATCTAGCACCCCATGTCCACAACTCTATACCCCAAATCCCGGGGACAGGTTCCCTTTAAAGCACCGATTGGCTCCATGGTTCCCGCCGCAGGATGAGCACTCATGCTTAAACTTGCATTTAGCCCTGAACTTACAGCTTCCTTCATTGAAAAGGAAGCATAACCCCTTAGCTGACACTGATGCAAAACTGGACTGACTTGACCCTCCTGACTCCCCACAAAAGGACTTCCCCAGATGCACTGGAGCTGTAACCCTCAACCAGAGCCCAATATCCTTGTGATCCCATCAGATATTTGGGCGTACTGCCTTCCTCTGTCTGAACTGCTCATCGTATCTAAGCCATCCCGTGCCCCCATAAACCAGATAAGCCTCACCAATCGCATCTGAATAACAGAAAAGCGCCAAGCAGCATTCCGGCATCTTTTCCCCAATCACGCTTGCTAAAATAGCCAATGCCTGCAGCTATTTAGAAAAAGTGTGCGGAATCAACCAATACCGGCACTTTTTCTCTTCCTCCTTTTTGCTTTCGGCCTTTTTTACCCTATCTAAATTGAAACTCTCCAGGGGAAGCAGGGAAAAATTTCCACATACTCCCCTTTCCAAATACATTCATGGACCTCTTGCTTCAAGTGCACCCCCAAAGGGTCCTCAAAGCACACATAAACCTCCCCCTTTGCCGCTTCGACACCGATCCCCCCCATCCGACCGACGAACTCCCTGCCACACCGCTAAACCCAGGGGCCAGCCCCCATGCTGGGAGGGGAGATACTCCCAGGGCCCCCAAACCAGACACCCACCCTGCCAAACTACTTAACAGCTGCCCTAAGCCCATGCTTAGCTCCACAGGACACCCCCCAGACCCGGCATCCCCCGTACAGCTAAATAACAAAAGAAGAGGCCCCAGCAATGTCTCCCCTCCTCCTGCGTCCTGATGATCATCACGGCTGACCTCTTCCTCTTCATTTCTCAGTGCTGGTGGATTCCTGTTGAAGACCTGCATCCCAGCGTCCGCCATGCAGGATGCACTCCTCGTCTGCCACAAGATATCTCCCTCAGGCTGGTGGGTGGGGCCAAATGGACGCTGCCCATTATGTTCCTGCGGTCTGTGCACTACAGAGGGCACCATGTGCACAGCCCCGTTCTCCCCAGCACTACTCCCACACCAAGTAGAACCTCCAGCTGGACCTGACTGGGTGGAGCCCGCAGATCTTAAACCTGTTTCCCTGATGCTCGCTGCTGAGGATGGGGAAGCGGACCCCCCGCCCTGCTCTGAGTCCTGACGCACTGTAGGATTCCTCACACGACGGGAGGGAAGCTGCTCCTTATCTGGCGCCGGACTCTAGGGGTCTCCTCAGGGCTCAGGCGCGCCGGTGGGTGTACCCGCCACAACTGTCTAGAGCTAGGCTGCGGCAAATTGTCTTCCCCTGCAGCCCCATGTAGCACACTAGCCAGCCGTTCCTGCAGCCAGTCGGGTCCGTAGGCTTCCGCTGCTGCCTGAAACTGCCCGATCATCTCTTCCAGCGCAGACATGGCAGATACGATGTGCAGCTCGTTCCCTGCAACCTAAAATGGCGCCCGTTGAAATGGCCGCTCCGCCCTTTCTCCCCTACACCTTACCCAATGAAGATTTAACCTCTACCCGGGCTCTCCTCACCAAACCCCTAGTCCGGCCTCCCGTAGCAGGTCAAACGCTGTAGTATGTAGCTTAGCACATGTCAAACGCTGTAATATGTAGCATAGCACATGTTAAATACTGTAGTATGCAGCATAGCACATGACAAACGCTGCAGTATGTAGCATAGCACATGTCAAATGCTGTATTATGTAGCATACAACATGGCAAATGCTGTAATATATATCATAGCACATGTCAAACACTGTAGTACATAGCTTAGCACAAGGCAAGCGCTGTAGTATGTAGTATAGCACATGGCAAGCGCTGTAGTATATAGCATAGCACATGTCAAACGCTGTAGTATGCAGCATAGCACATACCAAACCCAAACACTGTAATATGAAGCATAGCAAATGTCAAAAACTGTAGTACATAGCATAGCACATGGCAAACGCTGTAGTATGTAGCATAGCACATGGCAAACACTGTAGTGCATTAAATGGCAAACGGTAATTATATGTTTAACCCCTTAGTGACCAGCCTGTTTTGGGCCTTACTGACAGAGTTTTTCTTCCGTTTTTCATCTTTGCGTTCCAAGAGCTATAACTTTTATTTTTCAGTCTATATAGCTTTATGAGTGCTTGTTTTTTGCGAGACAAGTTGTAGTTTTTAATGGCGCCATTTTTTGGTACACATAACTTTCTGATTAACTTTTAACTCTTTCTGGGAGGGAGATAGAAAAAACAGCAATACTGCCACTGCGTTTTTATAAATTTTACGGCGTTCATTTTTCAGTATAAATAACATAATATCTTTATTCTCTGGATCAGTACGATTACAGTGATACCACATACATAATTTTTTTTACGTTTTACTAATTTTTTGCAATAAAAAAAAAAGTTTTTGCATTGCCGCTTCCCAAGACCCATAACTTTTTTCTTTTTCTTTCTGTGGAATTGTGTGAGGGCTTGATTTTTGTGGGACAACTTGTATTTTTCATAGGTATCATTTTGGAGTAAATTACGTTTTTTGATCGCTTGTTATAACGTTTTTTCGGTGGCAACTAAGAATAAATTAGCAATTCTGCCCTTTTTTTAATTTTTTTAAGGCATTCACCGTAGGGGGTAATTTATGTAATATTTATGCAGTCCAGGTCGTTACGGGTGCGTAAATACCAAAGATATGGGGGAGATTTTTTTTGTCATTTTTTTTATTGAAAAGTGCATTTTCAATGTAAAAAAAAGTGTAATTTTTTTTTCAAGGGATTTTTTTTATTGAATAATGTGTTGTTGTTTTTTTGTTTTTTTTACCACTTAATAGTCCCACAAGGGGACTATAACAGACAGCTTTTTGATTGATTTTAAAATGCAATGCACTATCCCTATAGTACATTGCATTTTAATGTGAGTTCTGTCCTGACATTGCATCTTTGGCGCAGCCTGCTGAAAACTAATCACGGCTGCCATGGGGGCCTTCATAGACCCCAGCCAGCCTTCAAACACATTGGCACCCTGTGATCGCATTTGCGTGATGCAGATGTGAGACCGAGGGAGACCGCTCCCTCTGTCAGCACTTTACATGCAGCGGGCACCATGTAAAGTGTTAAAGGATAACTGTCACATTTAGACTCTAATTTCAATTTTCATATATGTAGTTACTAATAACATGATATTCCAGAATCAGTTACTATTAGACTGACTATTTAATAAGATTCAGCTCTTAGCAACCAGTCTGCATAAAACTGCAATTTCACTATTCAGTTAAGATGGCCGCCACTGCCCTCACCCTGAGGCTAATCCCGCCTGCCCTCACTAGCCAGTAACAATAGCCCCCCAAAAGTGTCAGTAACCAGAGCCCTCTCCCCTAAAGGGTTAATCTCCTGCAGCACAAAGGGGTCCTCTTACCACATGTTGCTTTCATTTATACACTGAGCAGATGGCAGATATCCCTTCCCTGGTCTGCGCTGATTCAACTCTGCATTCTCCAGCTCTGCTGAGTGAGGGAGCGTCTGCCAAGCGCAGGGACAGGGAGAAGTGCACACAGCCCAGGCACTGTTATCAGCTGCTGGGGAGGACCTGGCTTTAATCATTTACTTACAGTCCCTGGCTGTCAGTAATGTGACCCTGCACGCTGCGTGCTCCGTCTATCTGTTTAGACGGACCATGCCTAGCAACCCTATTTTAAGCACAGGTAAAAGCAGGCAGTGCAGGGAACAAAAATGTGGAATTAAGGGGTAATTGAATACACAGTGAAAAGTTGAAATAGGGCCACGAAGGTGATATTAATCACCACAATCCAATACTCCAAAAAAGTTATCCTTTAGGCTGGTTTCACACGGGCGTTGCGGGAAAATGTGCGGGTGCGTTGCGGGAACACCCTCGATTTTTCCGCGCAAGTGCAAAACATTGTAATGCGTTTTGCACGCGCGTGAGAAAAATCGTGCATGTTTGGTACCCAAACCCGAACTTCTTCACAGAAGTTCGGGCTTGGGATCAGTGTTCTGTAGATTGTATTATTTTCCCTTATAACATGGTTATAAGGGAAAATAATAGCATTCTGAATACAGAATGCAAAGTAAAACAGCGCTGGAGGGGTTAAAAAAATATAAATAATTTAACTCACCTTAGTCCACTTGATCGCGGCCCGGCATCTCCTTCTGTCTCCTTTGTTAAATAGGACCTGTGGTGAGCATTAAGTACAGTTACAGGACCTTTGATGACGTCACTCCGGTCATCACATGATCCATAACCATGGTAAAAGATCATGTGACATACCATGTGATGACCGGAGTGACGTCATCAAAGGTCCTGTAACTGTACTTAATGCTCACCACAGGTCCTATTCAACAAAGAAGACAGAAGCAGATGCCGGCTACGCGATCAAGTGGACTAAGGTGAGTTAAATTATTTTATTTATTTTTTTAACCCCTCCAGCGCTAGTTTACTATGCATTCTGTATTCAGAATGCTATTATTTTCCCTTATAACCATGTTATAAGGGAAAATAATAATGATCGGGTCTCCATCCCGATCGTCTCCTAGCAACCGTGCATGAAAATTGCATCGCATACGCACTTGCTTGCGGATGCTTGCGATTTTCACGCAACCCCATTTACTTCTAGAATATAGAGCATGCTGCGATTTTCACGCAACGCATAAGTGATGCGTGAAAATCACCGCTCATCTGAACAGCCCCATAGAAATGAATGGGTCGGTATTCAGTGCGGGTGCAATGCGTTCACCTCACGCATCGCATCCGCGCGGAATACTCGCCCGTGTGAAAGAGGCCTTAAACAGCCGGAATCAGCACTCCTGCCGGTCCGGGCTGTTAGAGCAGAGCCGCGGCTCTCAAGTGAGAGCCAAGTCCCCGTTCCCCGGGGGACCGCTTTTTTACGGCATCCCAGCCTAAGGCGCCTTAGTGACCGCCGTAAAAAGGCGTATGGGTGGTCACTAAGTGGTTAATGATCCAGCATGTTCTTACATTACATTATGGATTTGCAACAGTAAGTAATATGTTCATAACGTGTTCATTATGTCATAGTATAGTAACGTAAAAAGAATATTATTGTATATTTTTACCTTCAATACTATTTTAATATATATTTCTATTTTTAAAAAATGGGCTAAAGCTGCAGTCTCCAGTAATGTCCTGCTGTGAAAATAATATTTTTCTGCACAATAGAATGAATGTGTTTGATTTAGTATAACTAAAGTTTTGGAAAAGGTTTGCTAGAAACTGGCATAGTTGTCCATATTAACCAATAATATTGGAGCAAATTTCAATAAAAAGGTTCTATAATAGCAATATATGTACTGTAGCAGAGGATTCTTGGACCTATGACACAAGTGTATTTGAACATCACTCCGTGTATTATAGAATGGCCCCTACATCAGGGGCGTTGCTAGGGTCTGAAGACATCCGGGGCACGAGCCCACGTGAAACCATGCCCCCATCCCATGAAGCCATGCCCCCATCCCATCCCATGAAGCCACATTCTCATCACCATCAAAAAAGGGGGGGGAGGGCTTCACAGGAGTTATTAACCCCTTTCAGCAGTCCCCCCTTCAGTGAATGGGGGACTGCTGAATGGGGTTAATAACTACAGTGAAGGGCCTAGCCGTCTGGGCAACCCCACAGATCATCCATAACAGTTCCATCCACAGATCCCCCTCCCCATAACTGTGCCATCCACAGATCCCAGCCCTCCCCATAACAGTGCCATCCACAGATCCCCCTCCCTCCCCATAACTGTGCCATCCACAGATCCCCCAGCCCTCCCTATAACAGTGCCATCCACAGATCCCCCTCCCTTCCCATAACAGTGCCATCCACAGATCCCCCTCCCTTCCCATAACAGTGCCATCCACAGATCCCCCCCCCCTCCCTCCACATAACAGTGCCATCCACCACAGATCCCCCTCCCCTCTACATTATTTTAAACTGTAATCCTTTAACTTAATTTGCTCATAGTCATGATGAATGATAGTGACCTAGTCTAGTCTTACTCAGTCAGAGAGTCTCCCACAGCTAGTCAGCTCCAGCCTCCAGGCAGTGCGGGCGTGCTCACTTACTGACGTCACGCGCCTGCGTCGCCTAGTGGGAGGAGCGAGCGCCGCCCGCCCTGCCTGCTGTTACTGGAGGCGGAGCTGCAGTAGGAATCACCTGCGGGCTGTGGAATCTAAGTTTGGATAATCTTTCAAGTTAAGTTAAGTCTGCAGTTGCACTCTGCAGGCGGATTAGGACATGAGCGGCGGGGCCGGTGTAGCGCAGGAGAGTCAATGCGCCGGCCGGCCCTGCCAGTGCACTGCCAGCAATACATTTGGGGCACTGGTCAAAACATCCGGGGCTCAAGCCCCGAATGTTTTGACCCAACGATGCCCCTGCCCTACATATCATTATATCACAAGAGTGATGGTGGTAGCAGATTGTTTTTAAAAGTAATCCAAAAAAGGAAGGATACGATTATGTGTGTTGTAATTTTTAGAGGTAGCGATCTCATACAGTATGACAAGCCATTGGAGGCCAACCTCCTCCAGACAGTGGTGAAGAGAGAGCCTTCAGTGTGTCCCATGGCAGCGTTCCTCCCGCACTTGAATCGGCGCCACCCTTGCCTCTCCAGACGCAGAGGAAGAGACCTACTCCAGTTATAGAGACCGCAGTGAATACTCAGGTCCTGGAGTATGTTTCGCAGGCATGGCAGAAGGACAATTTTGACCTGTATGTCAGGAGTCTGGGGCCTCCTTTTAAAAACCTGCCTTCAGAACGATGCTTTAGAACTCAAGCTGCAATAGGCATTGTTCTTGAGGCAGCCACTCCTCCGAATGACCGCTCAGAATGCCCACCAGAATACCATCCTCAAGGGCGACAATATGGCCCCCCATTATGGCCTCAACATTATGGGGCCACATATAGTGGCGAGCCTTCATATGGCCAACATGTCCCCTCTTCTTCCCAACCTGGGCCCTCTCAGAAGCCGATGTGCTCTTCCCCTCCCAGTTACCATGGTCTCAGTATGAGAGACCCCCATCCACACCTCGCAAGACTTCGGTGAATAACTTCGGGATTTGATTTTTAAACTTTAAAGCCATATTAAAACATGGATCCAAAGTCGGCTTCGGTACCGAGGTACCAGTTGGTACTGAAGCCGACTTTGGATCCATTATTTAAAATGGTTTTAAAGTTTAAAAATCAATGGCCGAAGTTATTCACCAAAGTCACGCGAGACTTCATAAATAACTCATTTCGCCCTGCTGGAGTCCAAACATTTTAATACTGTACGGACACCCATCTCCGTACAGCATTAAAACAAAGTTTTAAGTGGATCAATTTCAAATATAAGATCCGAAACTCAATTCACTCATCCCTAAAAATGAACAAACCCAGTCAAAACAAGATAGAGACACAATACCTTATATAACAGGGGTGGCGAACCTATGGCATGGGTATACAGGGAGTGCAGAATTATTAGGCAAGTTGTATTTTTGAGGATTAATTTTATTATTGAACAACAACCATGTTCTCAATGAACCCAAAAAACTCATTAATATCAAAGCTGAATATTTTTGGAAGTAGTTTTTAGTTTGTTTTTAGTTTTAGCTATTTTAGGGGGATATCTGTGTGTGCAAGTGACTATTAATGTGCATAATTATTAGGCAACTTAACAAAAAACAAATATATACCCATTTCAATTATTTATTTTTACCAGTGAAACCAATATAACATCTCAACATTCACAAATATACATTTCTGACATTCAAAAACAAAACAAAAACAAATCAGTGACCAATATAGCCACCTTTCTTTGCATGGACACTCAAAAGCCTGCCATCCATGGATTCTGTCAGTGTTTTGATCTGTTCACCATCAACATTGCGTGCAGCAGCAACCACAGCCTCCCAGACACTGTTCAGAGAGGTGTACTGTTTTCCCTCCTTGTAAATCTCACATTTGATGATGGACCACAGGTTCTCAATGGGGTTCAGATCAGGTGAACAAGGAGGCCATGTCATTAGATTTTCTTCTTTTCTACCCTTTCTTGCCATCCACGCTGGGGAGTACTTGGACGCGTGTGATGGAGCATTGTCCTGCATGAAAATCATGTTTTTCTTGAAGGATGCAGACTTCTTCCTGTACCACTGCTTGAAGAAGGTGTCTTCCAGAAACTGGCAGTAGGACTGGGAGTTGAGCTTGACTCCATCCTCAACCCGAAAAGGCCCCACAAGCTCATCTTTGATGATACCAGCCCAAACCAGTACTCCACCTCCACCTTGCTGGCGTCTGAGTCGGACTGGAGCTCTCTGCCCTTTACCAATCCAGCCACGGGCCCATCCATCTGGCCCATCAAGACTCACTCTCATTTCATCAGTCCATAAAACCTTAGAAAAATCAGTCTTGAGATATTTCTTGGCCCAGTCTTGACGTTTCAGCTTGTGTGTCTTGTTCAGTGGTGGTCGTCTTTCAGCCTTTCTTACCTTGGCCATGTCTCTGAGTATTGCACACCTTGTGCTTTTGGGCACTCCAGTGATGTTGCAGCTCTGAAATATGGCCAAACTGGTGGCAAGTGGCATCTTGGCAGCTGCACGCTTGACTTTTCTCAGTTCATGGGCAGTTATTTTGTGCCTTGGTTTTTCCACACGCTTCTTGCGACCCTGTTGACTATTTTGAATGAAACGCTTGATTGTTCGATGATCACGCTTCAGAAGCTTTGCAATTTTAAGAGTGCTGCATCCCTCTGCAAGATATCTCACTATTTTTGACTTTTCTGAGCCTGTCAAGTCCTTCTTTTGACCCATTTTGCCAAAGGAAAGGAAGTTGCCTAATAATTATGCACACCTAATATAGGGTGTTGATGTCATTAGACCACACCCCTTCTCATTACAGAGATGCACATCACCTGATATGCTTAATTGGTAGTAGGCTTTTGAGCCTATACAGCTTGGAGTAAGACAACATGCATAAAGAGGATGATGTGGTCAAAATACTCATTTGCCTAATAATTCTGCACGCAGTGTAGTGTACCAATATGCCTTAGACTATTACTGCCATTCATTAGCACAGGACACGCTATGAACAGCATAGGCAGCGCACTGAATGTAGGCAGGCTATTATAGCTAAATGATAAAGTACATGGAAGATATACTGTATTGGACTGTAGTATTCAGGTTAAATTGCCATGTTGGCACTTTGCGATAAATAAGTGGGTTTTGGGTTACAGTCAGTCTGTAAAAGGTTCGCCATATCTGTTATATACTAATCCAACTTTTAAAAGGCATGCTCAGTGACCTGTGCAGAGGTCAGTGTACAAGCAAAGAATACCTTTAAGTTGACAATGACCTATTGTCAATGGTGGATGGTGGCTTACCTATACACAGAGATGATATCTCCTTATGATTAAAGGCAGGATTATCATAATGAAAAATAATAGGATGCACCCACATCTGCTTCCTCCGTGGTTCCTCCTCTATCATTTCTTGCCACTCTCCAAAGCAAGAGCACGTGGTCAGTAGTTGATTAAAGGGAAAGTGGACATCCTGCCAAGGTAAAAAAAACACTCCACAAACAAGGCAACTGATATTTATATGTGTTTGAAGTGAACACGTAACTATAGAGGATGGTTCAGGGTTTTTTCACACACGTTAATAACACATGTCATCTGGACAGTGTGGCCCTGGGCAAACTTGAAAGTGGGGCCCCAAATCCTGAAATATTGGACCAGAAGTCTGACAGGACTTTGTAGGCACGGACAGCAGTTGCAACCACAGCAGATGAGTGTAGAAAGCCACATTATCTCTCTTTAGCCTTTCTACTGTAAGCTGCTGATCCTGCAGCCTCTTTGGGTATGTTCACACAGAGTATTTTCTGTGCTGAAAAAAACCTAATGCAGAATCTGCATCAGGTTTTTATAGATGTGTTTTTTTCTGATGCATTTTATAACACACTTTTTGATGTAGTTTTGCTGTGGATTTTCATTGATGCCCATTTTCAAAGGGAATTCTGGACATGGAACCCGCATGAAGAATGGCCAGGGCACTTCATTTTATTCATGTTGCAGTTTATAAGCAGAAAAAAAGGGGTTGTCCTATCCAGGCCCCTGAAGTAAAGGGCGAACACAATGTGCATGCATGGTCATCCTAAATTATGCTAATAGTGTTCTGATAATAGCTGACCCATAGCAATTCCATAGCAATGAATGGAGCTAATCCTGCGAATGCACACTGTTAAGGGGATCTGTGGATGATACACTGTTATGGGGATCTGTGGAGGACGCACTATTATGGGGGATCTGTGGATGATGCACTGTTATGGGGGATCTGTGAAGGATGCACTGTTATGGGGGATCTGTGAAGGATGCACTGTTATGGGGGATCTGTGGAGGATGCACTGTTATGGAGGATCTGCAGATGACACATTGTTATGGAGGATTTGCGGATGACACTGTTATGGGGAATCTGTGGATGACACACTGTTATGGAGGATCTGTGGATGACACTGTTATGGGGATCTGTGGAGGACACACTGTTATGGGGGACCTGTGGATGACACTGTTATGGGGATCTGTAAAGGATGCACTGTTATGGGGGATCTGTGGAGGACACTGTTATGGGGATCTGTGGATGACACTATTATGGGGATCTGTGGATGACACTGTTATGGGGATCTGTGGATGACACTGTTATGGGGATCTGTGGATGACACTGTTATGGGGATCTGTGGATGACACTGTTATGGGGATCTGTGGATGACACTGTTATGGGGATCTGTGGATGACACACTGTTATGTGGGATCTATGGATGGCACACTGTTATGGGGGATCTGTGGATGACAATAACTTATAAAAAGACAGGTGATTGTTTATCACATGCACACATTTGCTATCCTGTTTATGATGTCTATTGTGGTACTTGTGGTCCATGGCGTGCATCCTCCATTGTATGCATTATTGCATCTGCTGGGGATTGCCATTAGCAGCAAACCACAAGTGCAGGATCTAACCCCCCCTCCCCCTGGTATAGATGCACCACTGCATATGGGGTTGAGCACTTCCTGCTTTTCATCAGCACGCCAATTTGTAGTTTATATAGGGATTTGTGGATGACACACTGTTATGGGGGATCTGTGGATGACACTTATTGAGGATCTATGTGTATATATAGAGTTATAATGTGTGACATAGCTTTATAGATTGCTTTATTAGCAGCCCTGGTATCTGCTCCCCCCAATTACTGGAAAAAAAAGACACTGCTAAATTGGACCTCATATCTTTACTCCAATGCCTCTCCCCCCCCCCCCCCCCCATTAACAATGCAGACCACCTAAACAATGCCGTCTTCAATGGCCTCTATGGCCCAGACAGCCATGCAGTAATTGAACGCAGAATGGCCACGTCACAAGCACCACAAGCCATGTCACAAGCGCGCTGTTTGGTGGTGTCCTAAAAGTGCTGCAGACCTAGCTCATACTGGAGTCACAGGGAGCACACCGGACACAAGGAGCTCAAACACAGCTCACAGAGGGGGCACACTCCGGGATCAGAGGGGACACAGAGAGCACACATGGGGGACACAGGAGGCACAGGGAGCACATACAACTCAAACAGGGAGCCCCCGCTGGGAGCACGGGGGGCACAGGGAGCGCACACAGGGGGGCACAGGGAGCGCACGCAGGTAGTGCGCACAGGGGGCGCTCCCAGCAGGGGCACAGGGCGCTCACAAATGGAACTTACAGATCAGTGACCATCAATACTTGAGGGCAGTGCAGGGCTGCTACGATGAGAGTGTGACCCCAGCAGCCCTGCACCCTCCTCCACAGACACTGTTGCATGCTTGGATGGACTTACCAGGTGCTTTCATAAGACAGTCCTGGGAGCTCCTGCAGTCCAGCAGCTGAGGTCAGAGCCAGCAGAAGGCACAGTCATCCCAGTCTGATGTTTGGGCCTTGCAGCCTAGAGCAAGTGCAGGCAATGGATGGGGCAGGGCTATGTTGGCCCCGACCGCACAGAACGTCCGATGTGTGTGTGGCAGCAGGATTCTAATGCTGTGCAGTCAAGGAGGTCTGGTGAGATGGGGAGACTGTGCGGGGTGGACAGCAGCAGTAGTCTGCTGCAGCATGTTAGAGTGCCAGTCACAGGGAGCATGTGGAGGAAAAAAGACTCCCACCATTGGCCCATTTAACTTTCAAATAGCAGGGGGCCCCTTTCGGAAAATGGGGAACTAGGCAATTGCCCTGTTTCTCCCCCCCCCCCTCCTCCAACGCCAGCCCTGCATTCCGGATGTCATCCTCATGAAAAAAAAAAACAACGGAACGCAATTGCATGCAAAACTTATAACACATGTAATACCCAAGAGTGGTATTACCATTTCTACACCCTGCTACTCTCTTTAATTGCTAACCATGTTGTCATCCTTGTATTAAATTCCAGGTCCTTCACATTGCACATTGATAATATTGCACTGAAACTGTTATGTTCATGTAATGTTCCTGGTTATCCAGAGCAGATTGTGGCTCATGGCAATTGGCATCACGAACATGATACAAATACTTCTGTGCCTTGCTATTGAAGGGCCCCCCCATCAGTAAAACCCCCTACAAGAGACTTTATTGCATTTACTTACTGCTGGAAAGTGTGAATCTGCATCAGTTGCAGCACTGTGGCAAAACAGGAGTTAGTCAGCCATCTTGGATTTTGTGCCTCATGTCTTAAGAGGGATGGCATCCATCCAGCAGAGGGGAGGGGACCAAAAGGCCAGCCTTCACAGAGGAACCATTACCACAGCAGAAGGAACTAAAGTGCTCAGTGTAAGTTCCCAGGAGGACAAATTAACCAACTGTACCCCTACAGGAAGTAGAAGCAGCAGCCATCTTGGAGAAGGGAAAATTCTGTTCCAGCTTCCCTGGATCCTAGGAATCTATATCTGTAACACCCCAGAGTTGTGTTACTAAACTCTTTTACCCCGCTACAATCTCCTAAAAGCATTAACCTTGTCATTTCATGTATTTTACATTATGTCATTCACCGATGTCTATAAAACCTTGTTAAAGGGTTTCTACCACTTCGTTTTCACATAATTAGCTTTCAGACACTAGTGATCCGCTCTACCAAACAATCCTAATATAATAGCTTTTGGTGCAACCGTTTCGCTAAAAAAAGAACTTATATTGATATGTTAATGAGCCTCTAGGTGCTATGCGGGCGTCATTAGCACCTAGAGGCTCGGTCTACCTTCACAAAATGCCGCCGCCCAGCGCGTCCCTCCAGCCCGCCCATCTCCTCCGGAATGCAATCCTCCCTGTGAGCCAGCGGACGATTTCTTGCGCATGCATTCCGTGCGCGTCTGTATTCGGCGCATGCGCAGTGAATGTCTGACTGCTTTCTGCACAGACATCTCCACTGCGCCTGTTCCTCGGAGCACTATGACGTCATCGGCGCAGGCGCAGTGGAGATGTCTGAGCAGGGAAGCGGTCAGACATTCACTGCGCATGCGCCGAATACAGACGCGCACGGAGCATGCGCGAGAATTCGAGGAGATGGGCGGGCTGGAGGGACGCGCTGGGCGGCGGCATTTTGTGAAGGTAGACCGAGCCTCTAGGTCAGTGTTGGCGAACCTATGGCACGGGTGCCAGAGGCGGCACTCAGAGCCCTATCTGTGGGCACCTGTGCCCTGGAAAAAGTCTATGGTGTACCAATATGCCTTAGATTTTTCCTGCCATTCATCAGCGCAGGGCGCACTATGAACAGCACAGGCAGCGCACTGAATGTAGCCAGGCTATTATAGCTAAATGATAAAGTATGTGGAATATATACTATACTGGACTGTAGTATTCAGGTTAAACTGCCGTGTTGGCACTTTGTGATAAATAAGTGGGTTTTGGGTTAGAGTTTGGGCACTCAGTCTATAAAAGGTTCGCCATCACTGCTCTAGGTGCTAATGACGCCCCCATAGCACCTAGAGGCTCATTAGCATATCAATATAAGTTCTTTTTTTTGCGAAACGGCTGCACCAAAAGCTATTATATTAGGATTGTTTGGTAGAGCAGAGACTAGCAGATCGCTAGTGTCTGAAAGCTAATTATGTGAAAACGAAGTGGTAGAAACCCTTTAAATCTAACTGTTGTCATTTTCCATGTTCACCAGCAGGTGGCAGCAATGGTCTGGTAAGGACTTAAGTTCAGTTTAGTACAGCTAAGCTGGAATAGTTCATTCCAGCTTAGCTCCCCCTCTGTGAGCAGAGTGGGCTGTGCCCACATCCTGCAGCATGGGGAGAGAAGGAAGTTAGAGTAAGTGTAGCCCACCCCCTGCTAGGGGTAGGGTGTGCGTGTTAGAATCTCCCTGAGATAGAGAGGGAAGCCAGGATGTTGTCTCGGCTGAGACATTGATCATCATCCCCAGCCTGAGCCCTGCAGCCTCAGCTGGATGAAGCAGGCAGACAAACTCCAGTTCCAGGAAGAAAGCATACCCTGAGAAGATAACTGTGAGTAAAGTCCAGAGACCCAGGAGAAGACATATTCCTCCTCAGCTAGTCAGTCCCCATACAGCAGAAGATAGAGAGTGCAGAAGCCAAATTCCTGCCACAGTTTAGAGCTACAAAGCAGACGTCCTTTCCTGCAAGCTCCAGGTTGATAGAGCAGAAGATAAATTCCTGCCAAACATTGCCAATACCTGCTGGGACCTAAGACTAAAGCTGTATCTTGCTTGGATGAAAGTTACAATCAGTAAAGACAAATTTGAACTTTACCAAAGGTCTGGATCTCAATTTCTGCTGCAAAATCCCTCTATTACTCCTATTAGCACTACACTCAATTTATTGCTAGTGATACAGGAGCCAGGAGTCCATCCATACCCAGGTAGGAGACAACGTTGACACAATTACCACTACCATACAGAGACATTACACCACTCTGGCATTCCTAAACTGGGACGTGCGTTATAACACCTTTAAATGGCCCTGTGACAGTACCCTGCGCACGCTGCAATTGGTGTCACAAACAAAACTATAGACTATTATACCCATATCCTGACCCACTGCATGATTTGGCGTCAGTGTAACCGTGTACCCATTCCTGCTCATTGCATATCCAGAGATCTGAGTGAGTACTGCTGGGGAAACTGACCTTGCTAGAGACTGTTAGGGGCTATGATCTGCCTGCAAGAGCATCATACTTCATAAAATTGAGCAATTGCAGCGACTCTTGCCATGCACCAATTCTGCTGCCGTTGCCCATAGCAATGCACACTTAAATTGCAGTCTAGCTTACATTGACCCCTCTAGTCTGATACAGGTTATCAAAAGCCATGTCTGACAGTGGGAATAGCACCCACTTGGACAGCAGCTATCCACCAGCACCATCGTCAGTTGCAGCAACATGCACCATGCCTCTCACTACTGCTGAAGTGGGGTTGGGGAAGGACCGCCCTGTGGCCATTGTCATGGCCACTAAGGACTTTCAACTGCTGCAACAACAGTGAAGAAGACTTCCAGTCTCTCCGTTAAGGAGCACCATGCCATCTGGCAGGCGAAGTTTACCACAGTTGCCACTGATTACTGGAGTAGCAGGACCAGAAAAGAGCCAGCCTGTGGCCATTATCACTGCCATTACAGAAATCTCTGGGCATACTACTACTGTCATACAGCCTGAGCCCACCGAACAAGAGCACCACTCTGAGGTGTGCGAGAACAAGGAGGAGTCCACTGATACTGCTCCATGTGCAACATGCGCCTCCCCCCAGGGTCCCTATATCGCTTCCCAGGTTTAGTAAGGAATGCCGAGTGGTGTGGTGCGGCCCAAATGTCTTTTCATATGTGTCATGGTGCTCCTACCTGGATACTGCTGGACCCCAAGCTTTGGCTCCGAGGCAATAAAAAGGGGGAATAATTGAGGGATTTAGAAGAATAACTTGAGTCCAGACCTTGAGATGAAGTTCAATGGCAGCTTTTCTTGAATAAACATTTCTTCAAACAGTTTTCAGGCTTTGTCTTGGTTCCAGCATGCTTTAGCATGAACTGGCAGGCAAACTCAACTCTGCTTTATCACTTTCTCTCTGCTGTACTGACAGGTTAGCTTAGTAAGGGCTCATGTACGCGACCATATGTATTTTGCAGTCCACAAAAAATGGATCCGCAAAAAATATGGGGATATTTAGTGTCACCCCACTAGGAAATATTCCTAGTGGGGTGACAGGAGGAGGGGGGAGCAGAGAACTGGGAGACTGGACAGAACCATGATTAGGGGAGGGGGGAATCACTTACTTGAAGACTGACAGGTTGGGCTGTTCAATGCCACAACACGGCCAGGGGGGTCACAGGCATGGGGACAGCTCTTCCCCCAGACTAGTCAAATGGGACCGCAGCTTCTTAGCTCTCCAATGGCCCTGTCATGTTTGCCAGGGTCCTTATGCAGCGCGCGCCGCTCTCCTTACTACAGCCACCCCCGGGAGCTGGCCCCTCCTCCTTCCAACTCCTTCCGGCTTCCCCTGCCTTAACCCTTGCATCCACATCTCCTTTGTTTGCTGCATCAGTTTCAGAGACAATGATAAATTTAGGACAAAAAGAAAAAAATTACGTTAACAATTTAGTAACCAAAAAGAAAAAAGCAGCTTTGCAAAAATCTGAACTAACACTAACTGAAATATTTATCTATCTATTTATCTATCTATACACACATACAGGGGTCTCTCAAGTTAAAATAATAATTGGTTCCGGGACAACCATTATAAGTTGAAACCATTGTAACTTGAGTCCATAAGTCTATGGAAAACCAATGATTGGTTCCAAAGCCCAAAATATCATCTTAAGATAAGAAAAAGTGAAGTTTTAAGAAAAATTAGTAGATACAGTGAGGAACAGAAGTATTTGAACACCCTGCGATTTTGCAAGTTCTCCCACTTAGAAATCATGGAGGGGTCTGAAATTCCCATTGTAGGTGCATTCCCACTCTGAGAGACAGAATAAATTAAAAAAAATTCAGGAAATCACATTGTATGATTTTTAAAGAATTTATTTGTCTTGCACTGCTGAACATAAGTATTTGAACACCTGAGAAAATCAGTGTTAATATTTGATACAAGTAGTATTTGATACAAGTAGTTCTTGACCAGGTTTGCACACACTGCAACAGGGATTTTGGCCCACTCCTCCACACAGATCTCCTCTAGATCTGTCAGGTTTCGGGGCTGTCGCTGAGCAACACGGAGTTTCAGCTCCCTCCAAAGATGTTCTATTGGATTTAGGTCTGGAACCTTGATATGCTTCTTACAGAGCCACTCGTTGGTTATCCTGGCTGTGTGCTTCAGGTCGTTGTCATGTTGGAAGACCCAGCCACGACCCATCTTCAATGCTCTGACTGAGGGAAGGAGGTTGTTGCTCAAAATCTCACAATAAATGGCCCCATTCATCCTCTCCTTAATACAGTGCAGTCGTCCTGTCCCCTTCACAGAAAAGCACCCCAAAGCATGATGTTACCACCCCCATGCTTCACAGTAGGGATGGTGTTCTTGGGATGCAACTCATCCTTCTTTTTCCTCCAAACACAACGAGTGAAGTTTAGACCAAAATATTCTACTTTGGTCCAGGGCCGGCCTTAGGTGTTCAGGCGCCCTGTGCGAGCTA
The DNA here is from genome assembly GCF_905171765.1 of Bufo bufo. Taxonomy (NCBI): domain Eukaryota; kingdom Metazoa; phylum Chordata; class Amphibia; order Anura; family Bufonidae; genus Bufo; species Bufo bufo. The sequence goes on from NC_053389.1 coordinate 318,687,040, forward strand.
ACCTTGTGGCGCCCCCCCCCCCAAAAAAAACTACTTGTTGCTGGCATCATGGCATAGGCTGGCTGACTATCCAACCAAGTAGTTACCATCCCACACACCCCAAAGGCCGGTGTAATGTTATACTTCCCTACTTCGTGAGATTTCCCTACCCTCGTCACTTCCGGTCGCACCGGACATGACGTGAGGAGGTGTGCAGCGCCGCGCAGGCGCACAACGACAGGTTAGGGAAATTTCACAGCAGAGTGCGCATGCGCCAGGAGCCTTGCCGGCGGTTAGGGTATGGAAAAACTATGGGCCAATGCGCAGGCGCAGTGATCGGATGGATGTTCTCAGCTGAACACCGGCCGACACTGCCCATGCACCGGGAGCCTCACCAGCGGTTAGGGAAGGGAAAAATTACGTACGGGCCAGTGCTTTTTCCCTACCCTAACCGCTGGTGAGACTCCCAGCGCATGCGCAGTGTCGGCCGGTGTCCAGCTGAGAAAATTAGTTTCCAATGTAGTATTAATAACTAAACAATTAAATAATAAACATATTGCATTGTCTACTTACCACCAGGACAATAAGATGATCTGGACTCTGGCTGCAGTCTGGCACTGGGGACTCCATTGTCACTCTCTTCCCCCCCTTCCCTTGTCACTCTCATTATTCCCCCCCTCTCCCTTGTCACTCTCATTATTCCCCCCCCCTCTCCCTTGTCACTCTCATTATTCCCCCCCCTCTCCCTTGTCACTCTCATTATTCCACCCACCCTCCCTTGTCACTCTCATTATTCCCCCCCTCTCCCTTGTCACTCTCATTATTCCACCGCCCCTCCCTTGTCACTCTCATTATTCCACCCCCCCTCCCTTGTCACTCTCATTATTCCACCCCCCCTCCCTTGTCACTCTCATTATTCCACCCCCCCTCCCTTGTCACTCTCATTATTCCCCCCCCCCTCTCCCTTGTCACTCTCATTATTCCCCCCCTCTCCCTTGTCACTCTCATTATTCCACCCCCCTCTCCCTTGTCACTCTCATTATTCCCCCCCCCTCTCCCTTGTCACTCTCATTATTTCCCCCCCTCTCCCTTGTCACTCTCATTATTCCCCCCCTCTCCCTTGTCACTCTCATTATTCCACCCCCCCTCCCTTGTCACTCTCATTATCCCCCCCTCCCTTGTCACTCTCATTATTTCCCCCCCCCCTTGTCACTCTCATTATTTAGCCTCCCTCCCCCCTTGTCACTCTCATTATTTCCCCCCCCTTGTCACTCTCATTATTCCCCCCCCTTGTCACTCTCATTATTTCCTCCCCCCCTCCCCTCTTTTCACTCTCATTATTTCCTCCCCCCTCCCCCCTTGTCACGCTCATTCTACTCCCACCTCCACCTCTAGTGTAGCGTGGCCGAGCTCTGTTCGATCCGCGGTACAGGAGCATTTGTTTCCTGTACCCGGCCGGACTGACAGGAAGTGCACATTAAGTGAGCACTTCCTGTCAGTCCGGCCGGGTACAGGAAACAAAAGCTCCTGTACCGCGGACCGAACAGAGCTCGGCCACGCTACATTAACAGCACACAGCAGGCGCAGGCAGGATTCTTTAGAGCGGCAAGCACTCAGCCTCAGCCGCTCAGGCGGCGCAGCATGAGGGGCGCCACCGGCCGCCTGAACTTATATAAGCAACTTTTTTTCTTTTTTTTTTTAAACCGCAGCGGGCGCCCCCTGCTAAATACAGGGGAGGGGGAGATGGAGGGGGCGGGGGGCCCGTCCCGAGGGAGAACACAAGTGCCGCCTCGCCTGCCGCATATTACATTGCGAGCTGTCGGCCGCCCGGCGCCCCTGTTGCTATGGCGCCCTGTGCGGCCGCACAGCCCGCACACCCCAAAGACCGGCCCTGCTTTGGTCTCATCTGACCACATGACTTACTCCCATGCCTCCTCTGGATCATCCAGATGGTCATTGGCAAACTTCAGACGGGCCTGGACATGTGATGACTTGAGCAGGGGAACCTTCTGTGCAATGCATGATTTGAAACCATGATGGCGCAGTGTTCTACCGACAGTGACCTTTGAAACTGTGGTCCCTGCTCTCTTCATGTCATTGACCAGATCCTCCCTTGTAGTTCTGGGCTGATTCCTCATCTTTCTTATCATCAGTGATACCCCACGAGGTGAGATCTTGCAAGGAGCCCCAGTCAAGGGAGACTGACAATCGTCTTTAGCCTCTTCCATTTTCTAACAATTGCTCCAACAGTTGATCTATTTTTACCAAGCTGCTTGGCAATTGCCCTGTAGCCACAGTAACAGGTCTTTGAGACCCAGAATTCTTGCTGTTTATCATGTGTTCAAATACTTAAGTTCAGCAGTGCAAGACAAATAAATTCTTTAAAAATCATATAATGTGATTTCCTGAATTTAGTTTTTTTAATTCTGTCTCTCAGAGTGGGAATGTACCTACAATGGGAATTTCAGACCGCTCCATGATTTCTAAGTAGGAGAACTTGCAAAATCACAGGGTGTTCAAATACTTCTGTTCCTCACTGTATAACAAGACAGATGTCCTTACATAAAACAGGAATGGGTGCTGGAAGCACTTTCAGGAGCTTCTTCGGGGTCTTACATAGTACATACATGTACTAGAAAAGTAAAATGAAGACGCAGTTACCTTAATGTCCAAAGGAGCAGCTCATCCTGGCACAGACAGGGGGCAGTACATAAAACGTAGTACCACAGAGGAGCATACACTTTAAGAGTGCATTCACACGACCATATGTATTTTGCGGTCCGCAAAACACAAATCTGCAAAAAATGCATATGGCGTTCATATGTTTTAAATGATTCAGTCCGCGTCCGATCCGCAAAATATGTGGAATGGATATGCAGCAAATATACAGTCGTTTGAATGGTGCCTTAATGTCTTTTAAACTTCTGATTGTGAACGGTCTCTAGAAACACTATTCCATTGTCAGCGACAACCACAGCAAAGCAATCCGGTAAATATTCTCATTAGGATGCGTTTCAACAGTTCTAACATCAGGTAACCTTTATATTTGATGGCTTAGGGCTCATGCACACAACCATAGCCTGTTTTGTAGTCCACAAATTGCGGATCTGCAAAACACAGATACTGGTTGTGTGCCTTCTTTATTTTGCGGAACGGAACGTCCTGTCCTCTAAAGAACAGCCCTATCCTTGTCCATAAAAAAGACAAGAATAGGACATTATCTATGTTTTTGTGGGTACAACTCAATGGACAGACAGATGCGGACAGCACATGATGTGCTGTCCACATGTTTTGCGACCCCATTGAAGTGAATGGGTCCGCATTTGGCAAGCACAAAATGCAGATCAGATGCCGAAAAAATAATATGTTTGTGTGCAAGAGCCATTAGACTCACACTGAGTTGTAAACCAGAGCTTGTGCTGAGATCATGCTGTTCTTCTCTTGCAATCCACTTTACTGGTTCTGGGGCTGGTTTATAGCTTATGCACTGCTCTGTACTGTGTCTTTGCTGCCCAGCACACCCTCTGTGAATTCAGCAGGTCACACTTTCTAGGTCTGTAAATTCCTCTGTTTCTGCTGTTTATTAGTCCAGGACACTTTACAGATTCTCTTGCAGCGTCCCACTCCTGTACGTAGGCACTGCAATTCTTGTTAGGATGTATGTTGTATCATGTTGTATTGCATTTTTGTATAAAGACCCCTGTTAACAGGCTGTTAGGTGCACTTCACACATTCCACCACTAGATGGGCATAGCACCACAGTATATATACCACAGTTCAGGCCTAGTTAGCTAGTTGGGAGAGTGTGGGAGTTGGAGGAGATGGGGTGAGGGGCAAGGGGGAAGGAGAGGACCCCCTCCTCAGCTCCCTCTTGGGCTCCACTGCCCAGAGGAGCCAATTCATTGTCTCAGTGTCAAGCTAGGAAAGCAGGCAGAGGTGAAGCCTTTATTCTACCGTCTACTCTTCCGGAGTGCCAAGTGGATTTTTTACTAATTTCTATGTGGAAAGACAAAGGAAGGACAATAGCCATTATTCTAGGCTCTAGGCGCCTTTGTATCAAGGTGAAGGATTTATTAGCTTCCGGCAGCCTCACCGTTACTTTAAGGATAGACGGGCTATCTGTTGCATCACTTGCGTGAAGAAGATAAGGACTTGAACCACCTTTACTGAGAATTAGAACACGGCAAAGAGCTGAATACCAGTGAGTACACAACCTCCTACTATAGACTGAAATATAGCCATATATACAGCCTGTTACTTGGATTTGCCACATCCAATCTACATGTTCATAAGAGACTGTTTATAACTGGATGCAAACTGTTATCAAGACCCTGGTTACAGTAAAGTTCTTAGTTGGATTCAAACCCTGCCTCATTCTTCTATCTCCATACTACAACCACTCTCATCATTTTGCACCACCAAGGTGCTGGCATCACGATATTACCTAATTCAGGGCTCAGCCGCACAAGCACCCATAAAATCCAATCACCATCAAGGGCACCTCAATCACCACCTGGCCGGTGTCCCTTGTAATAGAGCATGCCCCGGAGAATTTGGTGCTGTTCTCCCCTTCAGCCCGGCCCAGGGAAAACTGTGAGTAAAGAACTAACTGTTATTATTCCTCGGTACACCGTCACCTCACAAGTTATCCCCCTGCTGTCCCGGCTCGCTGCACTCTCTCTTCTTCAGACCAGAACCTGTTGTGCACACTCCTAAAACTTCTCCAACTGTCTCCTGAACTTTGGTTCCAACTCCCTCTTGCTGACAAACAGCACCTAGACACTTTGGCAGGCTCTGCATGTAGGGGGAGTGCAGCTTCTCTAGGTGTTACAGACATCCGCGTTCAATCAACAATCCCAGCATCACAAATTTCCTACAAGATGTCCCATGCATAAAAATGTGTGACTTTTGAAGCTTTGATACATTTTCCACTGTTTGAATGTATAAAAAGCCTAATTTTATTATGTAGCCGAGTGTCATTTAGATGTATTTCTACATTCAACAGTGTCTCTTTTGAGACACATGCAGCATCATGACGCGTCATTTGTAGTGTCAGAGTGACCCGGTGGTGTATCATCCAACTGGCTGCTGCAGACCTCAAGGATAACACTCCAGATTATGGATGGTAATTTATAAATGGCACAGACTATGAAGACTGTTAGCAAATAGGTAAGAACTGGTAAGGCAAATACATAGCAAAGCACACACAGCATTAGGCCTCTTGCACACAAATGATACGGATTAGGTCGGCATGCGTACAGGGTGCATTCAGGAAAACTCGCACCATTTCGCAAGCAAGTTCAGTCAGTTTTGTCTGTGATTGCGTTTAGTGGTTCAGTTTTTTTCGCGCGGGTGAAATGCGCATTGATGTATTTTTCACGCCCGTGATAAAAAAACGGAAAGTTTACAAACATCTCTTAGCAACCATCAGTGAAAAACGCATGGCATCCGCACTTGCTTGCGGATGCGATTGTTTTTTCACGCAGCCCCATTCACTTCTATGGGGCCAGGGCTGTGTGAAAAAACGCAGAATATAGAACATGCTGCGATTTTCACGCAACGCACAAGTGATGCGTTAAAAACAACGCTCATGTACAGTACACAGACCCATTGAAATGAATGGGTCCAGATTCAGTGCGGTCGCAATGCGTTCGCATCATGCATTGCGCCCACGTGGAAAACTCGCTCGTGTGAAAGAGGCTTTAATAGTTAAGAAGAAAAAGAGGCACCCTCACCACACTACAATTTACCACAGCTCACACTTTGCTGTTTACCTCATAGAGTTGCATGCAGCATACTTGCTTGACTACCACTCCATGCAAAAAAAATCTCATCATGGTCATGCTGGTTGAGGTGGCATGGTACTGGGATCCCCAATCTAACACTTATTACCTATCCCATAGATGGATGTTATCAGCTAAAATACCACTTAAAGAGAAACCTAAACATACATAAAACTAATAAATAATGCAGCTTTTGTTTCACCCAGAAATGTGCCTTTTATCTCAGCATTCTTATGAAGCAGAAGAGCATGTGTATTCATTGTAGGACAGGCAGCATGTGTCCTACATAGTCTTAGAGGAATTGCCCTTCTGCCAGTCACACCAGCTGAACCTGTGGTATTTCACCTTTCAGATTAATACTGGCATAACGCTGCTCCGCTCATAAAACTTTCAGCAGCTCACAGATGCCACATCAGCATTCTACTTGCTTTCTATATTAAACCTGTAAACCATTTACTTTCAGTACTCTTAACTTTGTTCTTATATAATTATATGATCATGAGTTTACTGAGTAAAGAACCCCAATATTTGCGTGCCCGTCTTGGGGATCTACTTGGCATTTTGCTGCCCGAGACATAAAAATAACAATAATTATTAAAGAGGTTTTGATAGATTTTTTTTAACTGATGATCACTTCATCAGTAGCTGATCAGCTGTTTGAGAAGGCAGATCGCAGTATCTTCGCGGTGCCATACATTGTATAGCGGCTGTGCTTGGTATCACAGTTCAGCCCCATTGAATTCTAGGGGGTTGAGCTGCTCCTAGGCCATGTGACACATAAACGTCATGTCACTGGCATAGGAAAGGCAGAGGCCGCAGTGATACTGTAAGTGCCGCTGCCTTCTCAAACCACTGATCGGCAGGGGTCCCTATCCAGAGGCTCAAGTTTCTTGGCAAAATAAAAAATGATGTCTGGCGGAAGGTACCAAACACCGGATGGATGAGGAGCGCCCACAGGCACGTCTTGTCTGCTCTTCTGCTGAGCATTCTTTCCGATTTCCCACTCTGGAGGGGCAGTGCTTCGATGCGTCAGCACATGTCCAGCACAGATCCAAGATGGCCGATTAACCCTTTCTGTACTGGTGCGCAATGAATGGAATGTTTCTGGGCCTTTGCAGCAAGTCATGGTGAATATGAAACACCCACGTGGAGTCTTGTTAAGATAAGGCAGCTGTTGCTTCCACTGAATTTCCTCCGGCAGGGCAATAAAGTCTCTCTTAGGGTCCACACAATTAGGCCAACAACAGCAAGGCACGGAGGCACAGTTCTGTGTGCGATGCCAAATTTATGCAGCAAGCCCCCGTGGGAGCCGGTGTAGAGGATGGGTGTGGTAGTGGCCCTCATGTAGTGTAGTTGTGTCATGGTGTCCTACCTCAGGACATCGATCCCTGGGGTCTGTTGCAGTTAAAGCTATAGTACTGAAGAATGAGGCCAGAGTTAAAAGTAACGTAGAATTTGAAATACATGCAGCAGCAGGCTTTAGGGCAATTGTTCTCTGGCACCAGCAAGGAATCTGGAGGCAGGTTGGTTGGTGGTAATTCTGCACTTGGTGATACTGGCCTAGTAGTGATGGGTGGCTTGACTATTTCCCTCACCTGATAGCAGTGTCTGTATAATGAATATAGCAGGTCACTCAGCTGTCTTTATCCTCTCAAGGCTTCACTTGCTGCAAATTAAGAGTGGTTCTCTCTGAAGAATCCTCTGTAGGAGCAGGAGCACAGTAGTCTGCATCCTCTCCACTCTTTCTCTAGACAGGAACCCCCCTTTTGGCAGGAAGCAGAACCATCCCACTCTTACCAAGATAGGAGGAACAGGGTGGTTAACCCTGTTCCTGCCAACCTTTGCCATACCTTCTTTGCTGGTAGTAATAGGGCAGGAAGCAAACAGTGAAATACAATGCATGACAATAAACAATTTGTAGTACCCCCAAGACTGGGGTATTAAGCATGCATTCCCCATGTGATAACAATTCTGGAGCAACCCTTTGTAGTTTGTGTTATTCCTGCTTTATGAATTTCCAGTAGTCTGCAATAATGGTGCACCCAGGTGTTACCAGTTAGGGGGGGTGGGTCTGACACCATCCAATCAGTGCTGCCCGAGTCACACTGGGCAGAGACACACCAAGCTGGACATTTATTGCAGACTGCTGACAATTCATTCCTAAACTTCTAGCAGGAATTATAGAGGAGTGGTACAACACAGAGCCAAAAGAATTATCAAACAGAGCAGGGGTCAGCAACCTTCGGCACTCCAGCTTATCTGAAACCACAACTCCCAGCATGCAAACATGCTCAGCTGTTCTTTTAACTCCTATTAAAATGAATGAAGCATTCTGGGAGTTATAGTTTCAGAACACCTGGAGGGCCGGAGGTTGAGATAGGGTATGCAAAAAGTTACTAAAATAGACATGAGAGTGTAGAACAATGTAAAAAGAATAGTGTCTCTGTCTCTGGAGGACGCTACACCTCTGTGCACTACTTGCAGAGTTCATTGATTTCAATGGGAACTGAAAAGTGCTTCATGATATAGCTACAGGGGAATAGACCATTTGCTGCCAGAACACTTTCAACACTTTTGCATTCAACAAATATACCACAAGGTAAATAAATGGGGAACATAAATATTGTAAATCTATATATAGGTATGCCATAAAAATGGGTAAAAATTTTATTTTATTTTTAAATCCCAAAAACCCATCAGATTCTTTATGCTGCATACTGTTGTGATAGACAAACTGATTTTATGTGCCATATACCTGTGTGTCACCGCTGCAGCCTGTAAACATACGGCTGGAGAAGGCCCAGAGATCGGCGCTGGAGTAAGAGGCATGGACTTTTTTTATAGCTTTTGGGGGGCATGAATACAATTTCAAATTATTTCAGACAACCTCTTTAACAGCACTACATAAACATTTGTAAGGCTGATTTCACACTCACACGCGTTAAAATCTTCTGGCAGGCTGTCCGAGCTGGAGTTCATTGTATCTGGCACAGCTGGATATTGCCTTTGCTTGCCGGAGCCCATTGACTATGATGGGACCCGGTGGGGATCTGGTCTGTTTCCAGTATTAGTGCCAGGATTTGGATGGACAAAAACCACTGCAGGCTCAGGCACTAATGGTGGAAACAGACTAACAGCCAGGTCCCATCATAGTTAAAGGGACATGGAGGTGTTCCGGCCCTTTCCGGCTATGTCGGATATGATGAACTCTGGCAGGCTATCCCTCTGCCGGAAGATTTTAACACTAGTGTGAAACTAGTCTTTCATTTACATGTAAAAAATAAATAAAAATAAAAATATATATATATATATATATATATATATATATATATATATATATAAAAAAAAGTTGGCAGAGTGAATACAATCTAAGGTGGGGGAGGGAAATTTGCCATCACTGTTATGATCACCAATAAAACCCCCCCCCCCCCTTCCATTTGCCCTTAAATTGCCTCTTTTTTTTTACACTTTTTAATGCCCTCCAATATCAATAAGTGACAAGCAATCTAATATAGACACTAGACAGTGTGATGTTTAAATATGTGACATTGCTGGAGTGTATGGTAAAAAACGGATTCCCTTCTTACTACATCAATGTTAAATACCAGTAATTAAGAAATTAGAGAACAGCATTTCTGAATCAGTAAATTTTTGTTTCTCCTACCCTGTCTCATTACAGAAACTAAACATAATCCCCTCTGTGTCTGGAAGCAGAATATTAATAGTGGATGATCTTGTGGTGTGCTCTACTTTCAAATACCTCTAGCCTGAGAGGTTAGAAGCAAATTATGATGCATTCCAATTCATGGGTTGGCTTAGAGGAGCCGACATCAGAAAATGAGATTTCAGCCACAACATATGATAATAATATTATTAAATATTAAAGGAACATATCAAAGAAAGGCTCTTTGCTGTCGGATAAATGAGCAATAAAATAAAAGAAAATAACATGGCAATGGTACTTCCTCATTCTCTTTTTCGTTTAGTGAAGACAAGATGAGATGAGCTGCAGAATTAAGAAAGATCATTTTGATTTGAATGCAATAAAACAACTCCCATTATGTTACTGACTGAGAATCATATTATTCCAGATTACCAGACTGAAATTTCATGAATGTATAAAAAAGATCCATCATGTTTGAGTTGATATCACCCCCTGCCTTATCACCTTTTCAAATATGTCAGGTGAGGACATATTATTCCTGTTTGTTCCCCCCTGAAACATCTCATAGGATGTGAATACGCTCTACTTCCCATATCTGCTGTGACCCATGAATGAGTCTGAAAGCCAAAGTACATATTTGAAAGTTTCATACTTAGGTCCAACGTTCTGTGCTGATTGATATTATACTGTTATAGTAAGAGTTTTGTTTTCTTGGTTTCTGAGTTGCAAATCCCTTGAAACATGGTCTGAATTACATAATTAACTTCTGATTGCCTTCAGCCACCACTAGGGGGAGCTCATGAGTGTGTTCATTTTGTGAGCAGTATACTGTAAACTCTCTTTGATTACAATAGGTAAGTGAAACTGAAGGTATGGTGGGTACCCCCACTCTGGATTTACAGCTTTTACCTAGACTTAACTTTATGACTGTATGAATTGAATCAGGGAATTGGGAGGTCCGCATCAGAAAAACTGGAGCTTCAACCGTCTCCATTGTTGGATTTGCTTTTGTTATCATAGCTAAAATGGCAGTAATCTGTGTGGTGACAGACACCCTTTAAGGCTAAATTCACACAGCAGATTTTTGCCATACATTTCAGCATGGTTTAAGTGCCAAAAACCTGCAGAATCCACGCTGAAACCACTTGCCAGGGGCATTGCTAGGGTCTGAAAACATCCGGGGGCACAAGCCCACTGTGTTGAAATTGCACATTAAAGGCATGCTTAAAGGGGTGTTCTGGTTTACGCAAATGAAGTGCAGTACTGCAGACTGCAGTCATTATATAATACAACATTAGGTAACTTTCCAATATCTGTTATGCTTCATTTCCTCCCCACTGCAGAAATCTTTGCTTGGGCCCTTTAATATTGATGGGAGTGGACCCTGGGCAACCCCACAGATCATCCCCCCACAGCTCTTGCACTTGTTCCGCTGATCCACTACTTGCGGAGTGCGCTGGCATGAGTTCAGTCGCTTCGGTGCGCAATCCCATCCTGCGGCACGTGATCCCGCGAGACCCGTGACCTCCCGAGGCAGGTCTCGCAGGACCACGCACCCCAGGACAGGATTGCGCACACCAGCCCGCAAGTAGCGGATCAGCGGAACAAGTGCAAAAGCTGTGGGGGGATGATCTGTGGGGTTGCCCAGGGTCCACTCCCATCAATATTAAAGGGCCCAAGCAAAGATTTCTGCAGTGGGGAGGAAATGAAGCATAACAGATATTGGAACAGCGGAACAAGTACAAGGGGGGTGGGGGCGCTGATCTGTGGTGGGTTGCCCAGGTCCAATCGATATTAAATAAAATAGCCCAAAAAAATATATAATGCTACCAGCATAACATTCGGGGCACTGGACAAAACATCCCGGGCTCAACCCCTGAATGTTTTGACCTAACGATGCCCCTGCCACTTGCCATTGTTTTCAATGGGAGTCCACTCCACCGTTCATGTGGCCTCAGATAATATACGCATGGTTTTTCAGACTACGCCAAGAATGGACATGCTTATTCTTACCACAAAAACCACCATTCAATGGGGCTAATCTGCAAACAGGTCTGAGGCAGTGAAATAAAAAAAAACAAGGCAAAAAGCATGCAGGCTCCTGCCACAGAATTTGTGGTGGATTTTGACAGTGTCTAAATCCGCTGTGTGATCATACAGTAGCTTACTTGAAAATAAAATTTAGGGAATCAATTCACTATTCTCACAGCGTAGGAGGTAAGCAGGGGCATCTCCCCAAACACTATTAGGGGTATCTTTGTCACTACATGTCTAGTGACATGTTTTGGTGACATTTGAGGATAAAATTATGTTGGGCATAGAACTATGTGTAACACCCCAGAGTGGTGTTACCACTTCTGCACCTTGCTACTGTCTTTATTGGTCTAAGATCATGTCATTTTATGCATTTATCCCAGGTCCTATACACTGTGCATTCCAATTTTGTTATGCAACTGTTATGTTCACATGTAATGTGCCTGGTTCATCAGCAGGTGGCAGCAAATATGGCAGAGCTGTACTTAGAGAGAATGGAACTCTCCATTCCATTCTAACCCCCCCCCCTGTAGGGAAGTGGGTTAGTCCGACTTCCTGAAGGGAGGGTAGGGACCATTTAGTTCCAGTCTAGTTTACCCCCAGCTAGGGGAAGGGTGTGCAGGGGCACGTCTCTGCTAGACGAGCCCACGCGAGCCAGAGCACCTTAAGCTCAGCTGGTCATGGAGGCCAAAGCTTGAAGGCTCAGGAGCCAGGAGGAAAGTTCCCTGGCATAACCTAGAGTCAGACTACAAAGTGAAGTGCAGCATACATAAGGAGCTGAGTTATACAGCCAGCCTTTCAGTACAGTAGAGTCAGAGAGAAACAGATATAGCAGAATGGAGTTTGCCTGCCAGTTTCATGCTAAAGCCTGCTGGAACCAAAACAAAACCTGTAAACCGTTCTGGAGAATGTTTATGCGAAGTAAAGCTGCCATTGATCTTAATCTCAAGGTCTGGACTCAAGTTATTCTTATATCCCTCAATTATTCCCCCTATTTATTGCTTCAGAGCCAAAGCCTGGGGTCCAGCGATATCCAGGTAGGAGCACCTTGACACACAATAATAGAGAGACATTTTGGCCGCACTACACCACTTTTCATTCCTACTAAACCTGGGACACGATATAGAGGGCCCTGGGTGGAGGCGCCTGTTGCATATGCACTGCAGACTTCACGTCAGTTGGAATCTGCAGAGGGGATGAAGCTCTTTTGCAGTGTCAAATGTTCTATGAAAGTCACTCTATTTTTCCAAACCTTTTTAAATGGGTTAGAAACAGGAACTTTCCCCGAAAGGACTACATATGTCTTGTTTGATCTGGTAATTGCCGGACTGCTTTGGCGTTATGCGTCATTTGACCCTCCAGTGGACAATACATAGCTGTTTAGTCTGTGCACATGTACTGGTAGATGGATTTATTAGGGCTTATTACAGGTTCTCTAATATTATGGGACCTGTCCTAACATCTTTCATAAAGAGCAGCTTTTTAACTAAGCCATTTACTTCCATTTTCTTCACAAGCGCACAATGCTTTACAATATAAAAATAGTATGGTATTATAAGCATTGTCTTTCTGGTCCCATACATTGTCTCACATGGTGCAGAACAGATCAGATGGGTGAGCCAGGCAGGGATATTGCAAGGAAAATGAGAAACTGTGTTGGAAAGCCCTCATGGTAATAATTCACTCTCATTAGCGCTTCAAGGTTCCCTGCTTAGTAATACAGCAGACATGGATTCCATAAAGCACATAGCAGGAGGTGTTTTATCGGCTGACAAGTACAGTGGTAGATACTATTGCCTGCATCTCCATAGGAATGCCTGATAATCACAAATGTACATCTGCAATCAGTGCAAACCACCAGATAAATGCTTTAGCTACACGGCGGCCACATGAGGAGATGTATACCGTAATTGTGTCCCAGAATACACCAACATGCAAATGTGTAGAATATTTACAATTTATAGTGTGTAGATCAATTTCTATACACAGTTACAGTAAGCACACCCTGGGAAGATGTCAGACAACACGTCTAGAGCCTTCTGGTTGATAAAGGGGATCCGGAACAGAGGAGCTCCACTCACAGCTAGAGTAGAGAGCTGCTCATGCTTTGAAGTACCTAAGAGACGTAACTTGGAACTCCTGGGTCCCCAATGCAAACCTCTAACAAGCCCCCCTTATCATCTGCAATTTTTTTTATTACCAAGATGAGAGTATCTGCAACCTCTACAAATTTGTACAGTCTCTACAATTTGGCCATTGCCCATTGCTTCATGGAATACACAAATAGCTTTGAGTTCAATGGGGACTATCTAATATTTCATCTACTATAGGAAGAGGACGCTTCTCCTGCCTATAATGACTGAAATAGATTGTCCAAACTGGTGCAGCGTCCCACTACGTGTGTGTGGGCACTGCTTAAAAGCACTTTTCACCTTGTCAATTGCCTTATGTTGTATTGTATGACTTTGTACTATTATATCTGCAAAATCCCTGTTACCAAGCAGATTAGGTGTAATTTATACATCCCACCACTAGATGGGGATATAACTTAGGTCTTATATATATACCTAGGTCAGGCCTAAATGAGAGAGAGTAGTGAGAAGGAGTTAGAGATTAGAGCAGATCTGAGGAGGTCAGATTAGATTAGTGGGAGAGAATGTAGAGTGAAGACTCCATGACACAGATTAGGGAGTGGAGCCAACTTCGCTATGAGGTGATACTAAGATGTGAGGCGCAGAAGAGCGTTTTCCTTCTGTGGCCGGACTATATACTTGCATCCCTGACCAGTAGGAGAGAGTTTGCCTCCCTGGAATAGAAACAAGCTTCCTAAGGAATCATCGGTGATAAGAGCCATTATTGAGGGCCACAGACACCTTTGCATGGTGGAGGATTTATAGCTTCTGGCAGCCACACCATACTTCTGAAGAGACAGTTGAGTTTTCCTGTCCAAATGTTCAGCTTGTAGGGAAAAGACAAGGAATAGGACCCAGCACATCAATAGGAACCAGGTACACCTAACCCACAGCTCCAAGTCAAACCTGAAAAGCCTAGAAACAGTGGATTTGTAGAATCAACTCTGTAACATCAAGAGACTGCATTTTTGTACTGCTGCAACCAAAGTCATCAACAGTAAAAGTTGTGAGTTGCATCTTACCACTGTCTACCTCATTATTACTACTAATGGATGTACCACCATTAACGGTACTGGCGTCACGACAAAAACCATCAAGGGACTCAGCCGCAAAAAGCACCCTAAGCACCCCTAACATCAAGGGCACCTCAACCACCATCTTGGCTGATGCTTCCCTACTACCGAGCATTCCCCGGAGGATTTTGTGCTGTCCACCTCAACACTGTGCTGCCAGCCCAGGGAGGCTTTCTGCTAACCGTGAATAAACTGATGAACTGTGTGTTATTATTTGGCCCCTCATCGGTCCACCGTGCACCTCACGTATTGCCCCTGCGCTACTGGCTGGCTGCACTGGGTTTTTAATGTTATAACATCTACAATAAGGCAAGCAATTTTGGCAAATGGCATATATAAGAAAACCTTGATATGCAAAAGGAAGTCCAACGAACAAATACCTTTGTTTTATAATAAGAGCGCATCTGTAAGATAATATAAAGATGGTGGGTGACCTCTATTTAATACTTAAAGAGGACCTTTCACCGATTATTACACTATGAACTAACTATACAGACATGGAGAGCGGCGCCCAGGGATCTCCCTGCACTTACTATTATCCCTGGGCGCCGCTCTGTTCTCCCGTTATGCCCTCCGGTATCTCCGCTCACTAAGTTATAGTAGGCGGAGATTCCAGTCACTAAGTTATGGTAGGCGGAGTCTACCCTTGTTCTTCTGAAGCGCTGGCCAATCGCAGCGCAGAGCTCACAGCCTGGGAGGTTATTTTCTCCCAGGCTGTGAGCTCTGCAATGCGATTGGCCAGCGCTTCAGAAGAACAAGGGCAGACTCCGCCTGCCATAACTTAGGGAACGGAGATACCGGAGGGCATAGCAGGAGAACGGAGCGGCGCCCGGGGATAATAGTAAGTGCAGTGAGATCCCCGGGTGCCGCTCTACATGTCTGTATAGTTAGTTCATAGTGTAATAATTGGTGAAAGGTCCTCTTTAACTTTTAATAATAAATACATAGATAAAAAATGACAACCCTTTAAACAGTAATGAGTGACGCACGCTTGTACAATGATTATCTGTGCAGAAAGAAAGAAACGTTCTTACCTCTTTGTAGATTCGTGGTCCCTGGGGGGGGGGGGTCCCTAATCTCCGGGTGCTAGGTCTATAACCCTATCTTCCCCAGCCTGACCTGAGCTAGTCTTTACGCTCAGGGAGCGGAGTGTTCACTCTGTCAAGGGTAACCCCACTGAGTAGTCCCTCACGTCTGTCTAGGAGTCCCTGCTTGTCCCTACTGATCTTGTGACTGCCCAGCTTTGTCAGGGTAAAATGCAGGGTTATCCTCATGATAAATTCCCCCCAAAGTCTGTTAAAAAAAAATCACATACCATGAGTACAGTACCACAGGATCAGTTTATGCGTTTCGAACTTGATAGTTCTTAATCATGATTAATAACTGCACTAAGGCCACGCCTGGGGTATCCCTTGCCCCCTGGGAGGTTTCTACAAAATATGTCCTTCTTATAGAGCAAGTAAACGTGATGCCAGCTGAAGTTAAGCAGCGGAAGCTCAAGGTTCCCTTTGTAGATGGTAATGTTGGTACCCAGAGTAGTGCAGGGTGGCATACAGTCTCTGTAGATGTTATGTACACGTGTCACTGTGTTCCTACCTGGATATCCGTGGATCCCAGATGTGATGTGGCCTGAAGCAGTGCAAAAGGGGGTAGTTGAACTTGGATGATAAACAAGTGGAATAAATGGAGTCCAGACTTGTAGTAACGTTGAACAGTTGCTTTTATTTGGCATAAATTGGTAATCCAAACAGCTTCCAAACGATATCTTGGTCATCAGCAGGTATTGGCTTAACTTTGGCAGGCAAATACTTCTCTGCAACAAACTCAGCCCTGCTATGCAGTATCTCTCTCAGCTCTGCTATGCTTGGCTGGATAAATAGGAAACTCTTCCTCTTCTGCTGGAACTTAAGTTAGCTGTAGTCTGTGGTCTGTCTGTTACTTATAATCCTAGGAACTTCTTGCCCTGGCGTTGGAGTACCTCAAGCTCTAGCTTCAGCTTGGATGAAGGTAATGCAAGCCCAGGAGGGGACAAGCAACCATGTAGACCTCAGAGGCAGGGCCTCTGGGCCTAGCTGAGCAGGCAGTGCACTGCTAGCCAGCACACAACCTCTCCCTAAGGAGGGTGGACTAGACACTGACTTCTAACTAACTAACTCCTCCCTCTCAAGAGAGGGCTGGAAGTGAACAAGGAGGTTCCGCTCCAGGAAAGCTAATACTGCCAATGTTGCCGCCATCTTCTGGTAGACCAGGTAATTACATGAACATAACCAGTTTCAGAAATAAATATGCACATTATTAGGTAATGACACAAAATACATTAGATGTTATACATTAGCACATAGGAGACGGTAGCAAGGCGCCAAAAAGAAGTGGTAATGGCACTCCGGGACATTACATAACTATCAAGTTTGAAACACATAGATTGATCCTGCGGTACTGTACTCATGGTATGTGATTTTTTTTTTAACAGACTTTATGAAATGATAATGTTTTAACAGAGACACTGTGTACCGGCCTCCACCTTTTTCCAGTAATTTAAAATTCCACCTTAAAACAATGCAATATTAGTGAAATATATACGCAGTAAGTTCCTAATATAGTTTATTATATAGAGATAGGCGAACTAGTCGAGATTTGTTTCGAGTCTGGTTTGCAGAATTTTTTTAAAATTTGGTTCAGACCAAGCGTCCAAAAATTATGCCTTGATATGGTCGGAATGCTTGCCCATATGACACACATTAGTGTTGATTGTCAGAAGAAAAAGTGGCTCGTTGTGAACAAGCCTACAAAACGCTTCCCTTTTAACTGGGTGTAGCAACAGTACAATGTGGATGCCGAAAGGGTACTTTATGGATATATTGGCATGCAGGCCGCAATAGTAGCAGCAGCAGTATAGCATGGAACATACAAGGCTCTCTATAGGTAGTAGTAGCAATAGTAGTAGTAGTCATAATGACAGTGACGACAGATGCTTTACATTAATGGTGGTGGCAGTAGGGGATTAACAGTGAGGAGCAGCAGCATCTGAAGCAGTAGCGGCTGCAGCAGCAGCCATATGGTACATGTTGGCAGAAAAGCAGCAGCTTGACGGAGACAGCAGCAGCCGTACGGAAGATGATGGTCGGCAGGTCGCAGCAGTGGCATGATGGAGGCAGCGTCAGCAGCTGTACAAAACATGACGGTTGGCAGATCCCATTAGTGGTATGATGGAGGCGGCAGCAGCAGCCATACAGAATGTGATGATTAGCAGGTTGCAGTATTGGCATGATGCAGGCAGTATTGGCATGATACAGAACGTGATGCTAGGCAGACAGACAGCATCAGTGGCAAGATGGGGCACTGCCAGCAAGGCTAGATCCATTCATCGGAATCAGCTGGAGGAGTGTGAAAATACTTTAGAATCCAGGCTTGGTTCATTTTGACAAAATTAATGTTTTAAACACTGGAGGAGGAAAACTTTGTCCATTTGGGTGTCACGTCACCCCCCCCCCCCCCTCCCCCAGAGAGACTGGCCAGAGTTTAGGTAGGCCTGAACCTGGGTGTTGAAGCGGGAGCAGTCAGCTTGCTGATTGGCCTCAGGCTGGCTTGGTATGTGGAAAACTGCTCCATCATGTTGAGGGGACTGAAATGTCTGCTGCTGTTACTGCTGCTACAGCTTTTGCTGCTCGTGGCAGGGGGTGGGTGCGACTTTATGGGGGCGCAGAGAAGGGCATTCCTTTCAGACACGCTGGTGGCAGGCGTCTGCTCGCTGTAAGCTACATACACAGGTTTCCTGTCAATAACGTAATTTTTCCTTCCTTTCTGCTAGAGGAAAACATTCCACCATTTTGCCCTGGTAGGGAGGGTCTAAAAGCATGGCTATCCAGTAATCATCAGACTGCTTTCAACGATACACCTGTCACTGTGTAAGCAAGAGGGGATACAGGTCGACATTCTGGCTAGCGTGCCCAAGGAGCCAGTTCTTTCCGGCTCCGCCCACCACTGAGACGATTTGGGTTTGTAGGCCGATGCCATCCTCATCATCATCCTCTTGCAACTCCACCTCCGACTCCTTCTCTTGCAGTGGCAGCTTCTCATCCTCCTCCTCCATGGCAGACAGTGGCGTAGTGTGGGTTGCCAGCACCCGGGGCAAGCCAAGTATTGCTCCTCACCCCAACCTGTGGCCACTCCCCTTTTTACAGATAATGTAGTAGATATCACCTGCAGTCCTATGTAACACCACAGATAACACGGTGATAACTCTCTGTGTACAGATAATGTAGTAGATGGGTGTGAGGTCCCAGATTTCAGAACACGCACAGTGTGACCTGAAGTCTGGGGCCAGGCTGCTACAGTGTGGGCCAAATTCTATATCCACCCTACTATCACTACAGAACATACAGGGTAATACAGTGCTTTGATGTAGATGTTCCTTTCCTCTTTCCTCATCTTCTCCTTTCGGACCTTCAGAAAAGACCATCATTTTTCAGCCATTTCTCGTCTCTGCAGTTTGACCAAAAAAATTTACTAAGTTTACTACTTTTCCATCATCCTCCCATCTTCTGGACAAATCATCCTACCACCCCCAATATTGTGCCGCTGTGCTCCCAAATATTATACTGCAGAAACAGATAAACCCCTAATTATAGTAGTACCATGCAGAAAGTGCCCTTTAATAATTATTGGCACACAGTGCCCTAAAATAACTGTGCCCAGCAAATAGTGCCACTGACACTAATAGTGTAAACATAACGTCCCCCAAAAATAATTGTGGTAAGCTGATACTGTGCCAAGATGCCCCCACAGTAATAGTCCTTCCAAAAGTCCCACCAATAGGAATAAATCTCTGCTAGAGCACACATGGTAGTAATAGTGCTCCTACAGTCCCCCCAACATGTCCACACTGTGCCCCAGAAGTAATAATGCTCCCATAGTGCCCATACTAGTAATCATGTTCCCCCTAAACCCCCAGTAGTAATAAAGCCCACCATAATGCCGCCCAGTAGTAATAATTCTCCTTATAATGTGACAGTACAAAAAATACCCCCTTTTAATGCCCCCAGTTGAGCTAATATCCCCATAGTGCCCCCATAATGTGCCAGTATAAAATACCCCTATATAGTGCCCCCAGTAAATGCCCCCATAGTGCTCCTCTCCCCCTTCCTCCTAGTGCCCCCCATAATGCACCAGTATAAAATGCCCCATATATAGTGCCCCAGTAAATGCCCTCAGTTTCCCCCATAATTTGCAAGTATAAAATACCCCTTCTAAGTGCCCCCGTAGATGACCCCATAGTACTCCTCTCTCCCCTTCCCCACAGTACCCATCATAATGTGCCCAGTATAAAATGCCCCTATACAGAGCCTCCCATATAAAATACTCCTTTGTGGCCTCAGTAGATGCCCCCATAGTGCCCACAATAATGTGCCAGTAAGAAGTGCCCCCATAGTGCCACCCAATAATGTGCTAGTAAAAAGTGCCCCAATAATTTTCCAGTAAGAAGTGCCCCCATAGATGCCCCCACAGTGCCCCCCAATAATGTGCCAGTAAGATGTGCCCCCATGGATGCCCCAACAGTGCCCCCCACAAATGTGCCAGTAAGATGTGCCCCCATAGATGCCCCCCAATCATGTGCCAGTGGGAAGTGTCTCCCATAGATGGCCCCCCAATTATGTGCCAGTAAGAAGTGCCCCCCAATCATGTGCCAGTGAGAAGTGCCCCCCATAGATGGCCCCCCAATCATGTGCCAGTAACAAGTGCCCCCCATAGATGGCCCCCCAATCATGTGCCAGTAACCAGTATTGTACCAAATAAAAAAAAATAAGCACTTATACTTACCTCCATGGCAGAGATGCGATGCAGGCCTCTTCCGGCCTGTATCCCGCGCTGTACGGCTCAGGTGGCACGATGACGTCATCGCGCTGCCTGCACCGGCCTCTGATAGGCTGCAGGCCTCCACTGCCCTGCTGCAACATAGCCATCTGTATCGCTGTCCTGAGGACGGCAATACAGATGACTATGGGGATGAGCGCTTCCAGAATGGAAGCGCTCATTTCCCTGTGCCCTGCCGCTGCCCCCTACTTATGAGCTTGCTTAATTGGCGGTGCGGCCCTGCTGGCTCCCCCTAAAATTATGCGCCCGGGTCAACGGCTTCCCCAACGCTACGCCACTGGTGGCAGATACCCTTTGTGTGCCCCCAAAAGCTATAAGGCGGACAGCAAGATGCATCAGCTGCTCTTATTTCGCTCTGGTCCCCTGCTGCATGAGAGTCAGCATCTGTTGTAAGATAAATATGAGAGAGATGATGTAGTTCATACCGCAGTTGTCCCTGCTGACAAACTTTGTTGCCTCGTCAAAGGGCTTTAGCACCTGACGTGCCTCTCATATGAGCTGCCACTGCCTGACCTCGAAGCAACACATGCTCCCTGCTGCTGAGGCTGCGAGTTGGCACGTCTCGGATTAAGCGGTGCAGTGGCAGGCTATTCTGCGTGGACAGTCTCCTGGACTTTGCCAACACCTTGCACAAGCCAGTGTACTTATTTAGAAAGCACTGCACCATTAGATTGATGATTTGCGCCATGCATAGAGCATGTGAGCATGTGTCACCCAGTAGCCAGTATGTTGCACCCATTGTCGGCGTAGTCCAAGCGACCCTGTGTCTTGCTGCTGTTGGGGACAGGACCATGTTCATGGCAGTGAAAATGCTGGGTGTGAGAAAAAATTGCAACTAAGAGGAGGAGTGAGCCATCCAATCCTCAATCTTATCCTTTTTCTCCTCAACTATAATGTTGTGCCTTTCCGAAGCCAGCAGGGACAACTGCAGGGACTACTACTACTCGTGGCTGGATAGTTGGTGCTGCTACTAGCTCTGGTTCTTTCATTTGGAACCCTTCTTTAGCCCGGACATATTTTGGCCTCTCAGATAATGTTGTGCGCTACCTTGGAGTAGTAATCACATATATATGCTGCTAGTTTGAATATAATCAACAACCCTCCCAAAAAATCGATTGGAAACATGTTTGAGAACACATAAATAAATGAATGTTACTTACAGGAAGATTGTTGCTATACCATGTGTTTTGCTGCAGTAATCACGTTTATATTCTGGTTAATTAAATTGAACAAGTCCTAATAAAATATATTATTCCTTTTCAACCATGTGAAAACTGAATATATGGAAACAGACGATTGAGGCCTGATCCTTACTATGACATTAACACTCCCAGTTAAATTGTTACTCCAGCCTTTGTACTGGTGTACTGATCAACTACAGTATATGCTGGTTTAATTAAATTGAACAAGTCCCAAAAAAAACTAAATTTCAACCGTGTGGAAACTGGTTTGCTCATCCTTAGTATTACAGAAAGCATTTCCGTTAGTACTCACTAGTCTGATATTGAATGTCTTTTTTTACTACAAGGATTCACTAGTCTGGTATTGAAGGCCTTGTTTTATTACAAGGATTCCCTGATAATACAGTAATAACAGGGACCCCAGCAATAAGTTTTAGTCTATTGGGACACCTAGCAGGAAGTGATCCATTTTCATGTGCTTTAACGTGAGTTCAAAGATTCAAGAATAGAATAAGCTTATACAGGAGAAGTGACTAAATATATTTACTAAATGTTATTAAAAAAAACTGACAAATCACATACAGAGTAGTAAAGGTAAATAACAATCACTTGGCCTGCAACACAATGGGGGAGCTCCCATCACCACGCTACCAATGTAGCACACAGCTGACACCCCATAGTAATACAAGAGAGATCCTGACCTACAATATCCCACCTGGAGGATGTTCTTATTGGAGCTGTTCTTTGTCTTTGTGCACAAAGGTTTATACCTTTCAGCCACTTCTCCTAAGGATGTCCAGTGTGCAGTACGCATGTCCTATGAGTTAACCACTCTAGAAAGTGGCCTGACGCATAACAATTTTAAGGATTTGTATATGTTAACTAACTATCCCTAACTCATTACATTACAAGGAATATAAAAGGTAATATAATAATTAAAGGGGAAAGAAAGAATCAGTACTTAATTAAGAAATACTCTTCTAACACATCAAGCTACAGAAT
This sequence comes from Bufo bufo, assembly GCF_905171765.1. Classification (NCBI taxonomy): domain Eukaryota; kingdom Metazoa; phylum Chordata; class Amphibia; order Anura; family Bufonidae; genus Bufo; species Bufo bufo. The sequence continues at coordinate 318,709,759 of NC_053389.1, forward strand.
AAATGAAGCATAACATGGTCTTTATTACATTTAATGGGCTGTTTGCGGAATGAAAATTGTAGTCCAGTGTGAGAGGCATTCTACATAACTCTAGGTGACAGTACTGTTTGGAGGACCTTCCTCTAATAACTCAGGATCACTGTAATAGGGTATTTAAAATGGGTTTTCTAATCCTTTAATTTGCAGACCTGCAGGGATATTGATATTCCCTATATTGGCTCTGCAGGTTGTCCATCTATTGGAGAGTATGGTTTATTGTAGGATAGGGTTACTATATTAAAATATAATTATTTTAATATATCTATAGTGGTTGGTGCTTCATTGTTTCGGATACAGGGAACCTAATGTTCTGACATATAATGGAATGTTAAAAATCTGACTACCAGCAGCCACCACTAGAGGGAGCATAGAAGCACACCACTAACTGTTTATTATTGAGTTCAATGTATAAGCAGGGCACAGGAGGCACCCTCTAGTGGTGGCTGCAGGCCAACAGAATTTTATCATTTCATTATATGTCTAGGCAGAGGATTTGAAGGGAAAAAATAATGTTGTACCACTTTAAAGATATGTTAAGAAAGGAATCAGCCAGCCAAATTCTGTACTTAGCAATCTCTTAGCTCTTTCACAAACAGCTCTCTGAGACCACTGTTTTTGGGGTCCCAGAGGTTTTCTCCTCTGTAATCATACATTTTTAACCTATCCTGTGGTCAGGTGATAAATATTGTTATTAGGAAAACTCCTTCCATAAAGTTCATGCAAAAACTGCAGTGTGTGAACTCAGTCTAATTGCATAAATAGTTGCCATGACATTGTATATATACATACAGATTATTATTGGTGCTCTTTCAGAATATGAGGATAGTCAAGTGAAGCACATGCTATGAATAGATATGATGAGGAATGATGTGTGGAGGAGTTAGAATAGCAGCCACAGCCAGTGAAGCTTGAAGATAAGGAGAATGCTTGAGGAGGTCATAAACTCATAATCAGGAGTAGTAATTCTCTAATTAAATAGAGGACATGAGAGTGGAAATAGAACAAAGGAGGGTTATAGCTTTATCGGCCTTGTCTGTCTGGTTTAGAATAAGTGACAATCTGCATTGTTCTGTGTATCTTGTCTTGTTTGCATTCACAAAGAAACTTGTCAGTGATCACGTGGCCTCTTCATCGTCGGGCACCATCAGGATTGCTGGGACTTATTTAGTCATTTGTAATAAGATGTAGGTGAATGCTATTAGCATCTGTCCAACAGCTCAGCTGTAAATCCCAGTCAGTGTAGGCTAGTGATAGAAGATAGGCAGTAATTATATATCAATGGCGGAATGAAGGCTTGTTCTCATAGTATATAGCCCTTTCATGACCAGGGGTATTTAGGGTCTTGATGACCAATATCTCACATATTGAAATGCTGCATTTTTAAGAGAATTTTTACTCGTTTCCTTCTACCCAAATCATTTATTTTTAATTTTTTTGCAGGCCGTATAGGGCTTCCCACGTACCTACAAATGGATAGACAGCAAAAGATAAACTTTTCTCTTTATTTTCATATTCTTTTCTAAGGTAGTTCTTTCAGTCTATAATATTTAACCTCCTGAATTTTCCTGTGCATTCCAAACGTGTACATCCTCCATTTTAGTTTTATATTCACATTCTCTCCTGAAGTAAATTATATTTTAGTTCAGTCATAGTACAGGGTTTGTCTGTCATGATAACCTGTACTAGATGACGACACTATGCACAGGAGCAAACAGTGCCATCAACCAGAGCAAGTAAAATAGCAAAGACTGCGCCATTGGCCCAATAATTTACGGTTGATGTCATAAGTATACATATACCATAGCCATATTCATTAAAACTTAGGGGGTCATTTATTAAGCTGAAATACGCCTATATTAATCTGTGACTTCTCCCTGCTCACACCAGGTCTAAAAAAGTAGGCGTGGCTGTAAAGGGGAGGGGCCGGCAGGCCTGTCTCGTTTACCATTTACTACGTCTGTTTCAGGAGTAGAAAAGGGTCAAAATGTAAGACAGCTCAGAAGCGTGTGAGGGCCGGATAGGATGCGGGTGTGTCGCGGGAAAATCATGCAATTTTGCCTGTGAGTGGGGTGAGTTTTGTATGCGATTGAGTTGCATTCTTCAGTTGCATTTTGCACGCGCGTGTGAAAAAACTGAATGTGGTACCCAGACCCGAACCCGAACTTCTTCACTGAAGTTCGGCTTTGGTTTAGGTATTCTGTAGATTTTAATATTTTCCCTTATAACATGGTTATAAGGGAAAATAATAGCATTCTTAATACCGAATGCATAGTAAAATGTAGATTGAGGTGTTAAAAAATAAAAAAAAGTACTTACCTGTTCCAATTGATCGCGCAGCCGGGATCCTCTTCTTGCTTCTTCTTTCAGGACCTGCAAAACGACCTTTGGTGACGTAATCGCGCTCACCACGTGGTGAGCACGGTGACATCAGCGCAGGTCCTGCTGAATGAAGATTTGTCTATCTTCATTCAGAAGGACCTGCACTGACGTCACCGCGTACACCACGTGGTGAGCGCGATTACGTCACCAAAGGTCCTTTTGTAGGTCCTGAAAGAAGAAGCAAGAAGAGGACGCTGGCTGCGCGATTAATTGGAACAGGTGAGTTAATTATTTTTTTTAACACCTTAAAGAGGACCTTTCACTAGAATAAAAAATGTAAACTAAGCATACAGACATGGAGAGCGGCGCCCAGGGATCTCCCTGCACTTACTATTATCCCTGGGCGCCGCTCCGTTCTCCCGGTATAGGCTCCGGTAGCTTCATATGTTCAGTTCAACTGGGTGGAGCCTGCCGACGTCTCCTTCTCCCAGGCTGTAGCGCTGGCCAATCGCAGCGCTCAGCTCATAGCCTGAGATTTTTTTTTTTCTCTCAGGCTATGAGCTGAGCGCTGCGATTAGCCAGCGCTACAACCTGGGAGAAGGAGACGCCGGCAGGCTCCACCCAGTTGAACTGAACATATGAAGCTACCGGAGCCTATACCGGGAGAATGGAGCGGCACCCAGGGATAATAGTAAGTGCAGGGAGATCCCTGGGTGCCGCTCTCCATGTCTGTATGCTTAGTTTACATTTTTTATTCTAGTGAAAGGTCCTCTTTAATCTACATTTTACTGAGCATTCTGTATTAAGAATGCTATTACTTTCCCTTATAACCATGCTATAAGGGAAAATAATACAGTGAATACACTTTAATGGGGTCCGGAGTTGCTTTCATCCCTATCATCTCCTAGCAACCATGCGTGAAAATCGCACCACATCCGCACTTGCTTGCGGATGCTTGCAATTTTCACGCATACCCATTCATTTCTATTGGGCCTGCGTTGAGTGAAAAAATGCAGAATATAGAACCTGCAGCGATTTTCACGCAAAGCACAAATGATGCGTGAAAATCACCGCTCATGTGCATCGCAGCGCTCAGCTCATAGCCTGAGAGAAAAAAAACCCTCTCAGGCTATGAGCTGAACGATGCGATTGGCCAGCGCTACAGCATAGGAGAAAGAGACGCCGTCAGGTTCCCCTGGGTGGAGCCTAACTATGAAGATACCGGAGGCTATACCGGGCGAACGGAGCGGCGCCCAGGTATAACAGTAAGTGCAGGGGGATCCCTGGGCGCCGCTCTACATGGCTGTATAGTTAGTTTAGATGTTTTATTCTGGTGAAAGGTCCTCTTTAATTTCAGTCTAAATGCTCTATATTTTGTAACTTTTTTCTTCATCCAATCTCAAACTGACGGGACACATAAGGAAAGAGAAGACTTTTTACAGCACAGACCTTGGAAAATGTGTTGCTATAAGACTTTTTTTTGTGGTGCTCAATGATTGCATAGTGATCATGTTTGGGACCTGAATCAATTAGGTCATGATAATGTCACTAGGATCAGCGGCTGAGTAAAATTGGTATATGGGTGTTGGCATTACCATGCGGGACGCATGAGCAGAATGTACATAGTTATACATCAGTTCTGCACAAAGTCCAGCAAATATGGACATTTACCGACTGTGAGTTGATCCTGTTTAGAGTGTGGAAAAGATCTCAGTCAACCTGCTTTTCCCAGAGTAGTGAGATTTATATTCATGATTCATGACCCCTCCAGTTCCCGATATTAGGTGGTCCCTAGTATCTGAGAGTTGGTACTTCAGTGCCTGGTATTCAGTGATTTGTTATCTACAGTATTTTCCCTGGTATAATGCAATTTGGCACCCTTGTATCTGGTATCTAGTTGCTTGGTACTCCAGTCCCCTGGTATTCAGTGGGTTGTTATCTCTGTTCCCTAGTATAAAGCAATTTGGTACTCCAGTTGTCACGGATGGGGGAAACCCTCAGCCGGGCGATGTCTCTTTGAAGTATAGCTGTTAGGCCAGGACAGGAATCAGGGAGCTGGTCACCTCCTATCACATCCCTAATTCTGACCCTGTCTCCTAGCCGTAAGAGCCGACCCTGATGGTGGGAGGGCTCATACACTGGAACCTGTAATTCCTACTAGCCCTCAGGGTGGCCCTGGACTAGGAGAAGGGTAGGACGACCTGTTCCTCCTTGACACGGAGCAACAGGAGTCTCACTGGCCAAGCTATAAAGGAGAAGGGGAACATATACAGACATATGGCAATGGCAGGTATTGAAACTAGTATCACACCTACCTGCCAGAGACACATAGCCTGGAACCCGTGCACAAGTGCTGCAGTCCACAACAACATAGACGGACACAGCACACACCAAACATCACACAGGAACCCAGGAACCATACGCTGCAATAAACATAAAGACACCACTAGACATATAATATAAAAGAACAATAATGTCTAACATAAATTTATGACCACAAGGGTGGCCCTCACTGGCAGATGGTAAATACAAGGAGGGTGCCTCCAGCTTACAAACAAGGCTGGAGTACCCCTCAGACATCAGGTCTCAACTGAGGTTTTATAGCCCAAAGTAGCCACACCCACACAGACACACCCAGTGTTCACACAGAGAAGGAATTAACCCTTCTCACACTAGGGAAGGGAAGACAGCAACTTAAAGGGAGAAAGTGCACACAAACACAACCTCGTGCACAACAAACAGACATACAAAGTGCAAACATACACACACACCCAACCAGGTGTAACCGCATGCACCTGACAGCAAGCTGCCCAGCACCAGCTCGGGCTGCCAAACTGCCAAATACATCATGTTGCCAGCGGCAACCACAGGCGAGGCAACATACTACAGCCCTCAACCTGTGGTTGACGACAAGACAAGACCGCAGGCAACTGCATGCGGTTCCAGAGTCACAACCATGACCATGGGTCGTGACACCAGTATCTGGTATCTAGTCACTTGCTACTCCACTCCTGGTATCCAGTGAGTTGTTATCCCTGTTCCCTGGTGTTAAGCAGATTGATTCTCCAGTCACTTGTATCTAGTCGCTTGGTACTCTAGTCCCAGCATCCAGTGGTTTGTTTGCTTGGTACTCCTGTCCCTAGTATTCAGTGGTTTGTTTGCTTGGTTACTCCAGTCCCTGTATCTAGTTGTTTGTTCACTTGGTACTCCAGTCCCTGGTATCCAGTGGTTTGCTATCCCTGTCCCCTGATATTAAGTGGTTTAGTACTCCAATATCTGATATCTTGTTGCTTGGTACTTAACTCTATGGTATCCAGTGGTTTGTGATCTAGGTTCCCTGGTATAAAATGGTTTCAAACTCCAGTAGCTAATATCTAGTAGTTTGGTAAACCAATCCCCGGTATCCAGTGGTTTGTTATCCCTGTTCACTGATATAAAGCAGTTTGCTACTCCAGTCCCTAATATCTAGTCACTTGGCATGACAGTCCCTGTTATCCAGTGGTTGTTTCCTGGCATAAAACGGTTAGGTAATCTAGTATCTAGCCGCTTGGTGCTCTACTTCCTGATATCGAGTGGGTTGTTATCGCTGGTGTTAAGAGGTTTGGTACTCAAGTATCTGGTATTCAGTAGTTTGTTATACTTGTCCCTGGTATAAAGTGGTTTGGTATTCCAGTATCTGGTATCCAGTGGTGCAGTCCTTGTTAACTAAAATTTGAAAGCACTCATCTGTGGTATTTAATGGTTTGGTGGTTGAGTGGCTCATAGCTCTTGTTAATTGTACCTAATGATTGGACGTTCTGGTCATTTGTACCGGTTGCTATGGGCACCTGCTTCCTTTTCCTTTGCACCAGTTTTGATAAATCTCCTCCACACCACACAACAATGATTTTGCTACTGATAGAAAAACGTGATTTATACAAAAATGAGAGCGCTGATTCCAAATATGAACTCGGAATTTGTCTGACACGTCTAGATTTTAAGTTATACATGCAAAGCCTATTCAGTTATAATATTAATGCATTATATTGGAAATATTCCAATGGACATGTCCGGACGCACTCAGGCTGATGACAGCAGTATATATATATAAGGCAAGCTGGACAGATTTTGATAAAGTGATCTGTTATAGTGCTATCAGTTTTGAAACTTAAGATGGATAAACGCAAATGTGTTAATGATCCAGACAATTTCTGCTACATATGTGGCAAATACACTACTTATGATCAGTGCAAGAATCTGACAAAGCGAGTGCGTCTTGCTTACACGTATTGCTTTGACTGTAAAATTTGAGATCAAGATAAAAGCTGGGGACCTCATGTTTGTTGCACTGTGTGTTACTCTGGGCTAACGCAGTGGTTGAATGGTAAAAGGAAAGGAATGGCTTTTGCAGTGCCTATGGTTTGGCGTGAGCAGAAAAATCACCATTCAGACTGTTACTTTTGCATTACTAAAATCGCCGGATATTTAAAGAGAAACAAGTCACAAATTGTGTATCCTGACTGTGAGTCTGCTCCTAACCCAGTACCACACAATGTAGAGAATCCAGTGCCTGCCCCTCCCACAACAGGAACGGCAATTTAAACACACGGTTCTGATCCTGATGAAGAAGAAGTTGCTGATTGTCACAATGTATTTCCTGATCCAAAACAACTGGAGGGTCAGTCATACAATCAGATTTTGATGATCTGGTAAGAGATCTGTCATTATCTAAAGAAAAGTCAGAACTGCTAGCTTCTAGACTTCAGGAATGGAATTTGCTACAACGAGGCACCACAACTTCACACTTTCGTCATCAACACACCGAGTTAGCTGCATACTATGCAATGGAAAGTGATGTCTGTTTCTGTACTGATGTAAATGGAATATATGATGGAGTTAGATGGTACACATGTTCCTGATGAATGGAGGCTATTCATAGACTCTAGCAAAACAAGTTTGAAAGCTGTCTTGTTGCACAATGGTAATGGAAAATCCATCTGTTCCATTGGCTCATGTGGTTGGAATGAAAGAGACCCATGCTTCTATGGAGTAAATTTTGAAAATGATCAAATGCTCAGAACATAATTTGTGATGACCTGAAAGTGGTAGCATTGCTGCTTGGCATGCAGTTAGGGTACACAAAGCATATGTGTTTCTTGTGCCTATGGAACAGTCATGATGACAAAAATCATTACAAAATGAGACAGTGGCCTCTCAGAGTCGAGCACACAGTTGGTCAGTACAATGTACAACACAAATCACTGGTCGATCCACTTCAAGTTTATCTTCCACCACTTCAAATTAAACTTAGTTTAATGAAAAATTTTGTAATTGCACTTGATCGTGATGGAAATGGTTTCCAGTATTTGAAGGAGAGGTTTAGCACACTGAAAACTGATGCTAAAATAAAGGCTGGAATTTTTATTGCCCCAGAAATCAACAAACTAATGCATGATGACACATTCAGAACAAAACTCAACCCTCTGGAACTTGCAGCTTGGGATGCATTTGTGCTAGTAGTGCAGAACTTCCTTGGGAACAGACGAGCTGCAAACTATGCTGAATTAGTAGACAACATGCTATGGGGTTCTGCTCTGGTAGACAGGCTAGCGGATTCAGTATAGAGGCAATCACAAAGTGTTAAACTTAAACAGTTCAGTGTTTATTCACATATAAGGAAAAACAAAATGACCGTTCACAGTCTTGGTGTTTGTTCACAACATGCAATGTCCATAGAACAAAATCTTCACCTGGTTAGCAGTTTTCCATCCGCAGTCCACTGCAGGCTTTAGCGGCCTGTTTCCCGGCATGCAGCTCTCAGCCCTTTAGCACGGCACAAAGTCACAGGTCCCAAAACACAGAGAATCCCCAGCTTCTCTGTCAGATGGAGGAAAAACCACACCAAGCTGAGACTGCTGGCTAGGTTTTATATAGGCCAAAAAAGACCCGGCCTGGAGCATGGGGAGAAGCCACCCACCCAGCACTTTGGCTACTCCCAGTAAGAGCCGGCCCGGATCGGCTTTACAGCCATACTAACAACAAAACAGTGTCAGTCAGCGCTAGCTGCCGCTGACACTTAAAACTACCGGCTCTTACCTCACCGAGGCCAGGAATCTCGGTGACACATACCTTCCATCAATGACGGCCCCTTGCGCCTTCCTACAATGCTTACAGCATATGAACAACTTGGCTGCCGAATGTCATTGAAAGTGCATTTCTTACATTCCCATCTTGACTTTTTCCCATGTCTAACATGGAGAACGGTTCCATAAAGATATTTCTGCAATGAAGAACAGTTATCAAGGCCGCTGGAATCCCAACATGATGGGGGACTACTGCTGGTTGTTGCAACGGGAAAATATGACCGTTCACAAACGCAAAAGCAGATGCCTGAAGCACTTTTAACAGTACTGGGCCTTGCTCAAGTAAGACTTTAAAAACTGAAAAACAAGACTTTTTGAAATTTTGTTATTCTATTACATTTTCATACACTGTTTACTATGCAAACTTTGATGTAGATCAGGAAATTGTTGGAGTAAAACTTGTTCTGTTCAAAAATATTCAATGCTTTCCAAGTGCTTAATTCATTTAGGCATACTTATGCATAGCAAAATTTCGTGACTTGTTACAACAATTCTGACTTCGGATTTGTAATCCGCACACTCGATTTAGTATAGGACAAATGGTTTTTGCCCAGTAGCAGACAAAATGTTTTTTTTTGTTGCATGGTGTTATGAATTTAAATGCACACGCGGTAGAGTTTCAGCAGCAGGAACATGTATTTCTGCAAACCCCATCCAGATAAAGGGGACAGTTACAGAAATGTCTACAACAAATCTGCCACATTGGAAAGTACCCTTGCCCACACAACCTTCATTCCCTAAATTCAGATGCATATGGTCGGATTGACACAGAACATTTGTGTCTTGGTCGCTGCATATGTTTTCCTTTTTTGAGGATGTGCATAGAATGAAAAAAGTGGATGCGAAAATGATCTGAATCTTATTTATTCTCCCAACTTTAACAGTGTGCAGCTTATTCTACTGATGTGTAAATGTTCTGCTTGTATAGTCCTAATATGATTGCTCTGCTGGAATAACCATTAAAACAGTTTACCATACCCCGAATGCTTTCATGGTTTGTATGCAGCATCTTGCAACTTCTTTTTATAAATAAGTTTTTTTTAGTTTTGCTGTAAGATTTTTAGCCTTAGATTCACATCAGACAGACTGGTTTATGCATGTTGCCCAGGGTAACAACACAGCGGTCTTTTGAGATACAATTCAATCCAATACAGAAAGTAAAAGTGACCTATGTAATAAGCCAGGAAAACAAACAAGTCAGTCTACGCTATTAATCCATGGCTAAACATCACAGAAGGAAGCCAGAAATGAAAATGTACTTAGAAAAGCTGCAGAACAGTATGTACAAGTCAATAACCGAAAGTCATCTGAGCACTGAAATGCCCTTCTGTTAAATCCATTACTTCAGCCCTCTGCTTATATCATTATGTATTCACAATGCTAGTGTTAGGATACCATGGCTCAGTAGAGGTTCTCCGACTTGACATTTCCCCAGATCTAGCAGTGGGTGCAGAATTAGTAATGCTTAACCAGTTCAAGACCTGGACATTTAATCCCCTTCATGACCAGATACATTTTCCTTGTTTTTAGTACATGCCATACATTATTCAAATATATTTTGCAGAATTTTTTTAGTAATACATGGTGTTTTATTTTTATGTCATTTTTATTTAAAAAAAAAAGGGGGAATAGTTTTTTACGTTTTTTAATAGCACAAAGTGCAGCAAAAACACATTTTTATAATTCCGTCCTCTTTCCAACATGGTCATATTGATATAAAGAATATATAGTTTACAGTCACCAGGGACGGGCCTGAAGCTGTGGTGTGGGCTACTGGTGCTTGCTGCTTTTTATTATTTCATTTTTAAATTTTTTGTGTTTGTTTTTTATTTATTTTACACTTTGTGCCCCCATGACATCATACAAGACCTTTTAGCATTAGTAACATAGTAACATAGTACATAAGGCCGAAAAAAGACATTTGTCCATCCAGTTCGAGCTGTTATCCTGCAAGTTGATCCAGAGGAAGGCAAAAAAAAAAACCCTGTGAGGTAGAAGCCAATTTTCCCCACTTTAGGGGAATAAAAAATTCCTTCCCGACTCCAATCAGGCAATCAGAATAACTCCCTGGATCAACGACCCCTCTCTAGTAGCTATATCCTGTAATATTATTACACTCCAGAAATACATCCAGGCCCCTCTTGAATTCCTTTATTGTACTCACCATCACCACCTCCTCAGGCAGAGAGTTCCATAGTCTCACTGCTCTTACCGTAAAGAATCCTTTTCTATGTTTGTGTACAAACCTTCTTTCCTCCAGACGCAGAGGATGTCCCCTTGTCACAGTCACAGTCCTGGGGATAAATAGATGATGGGATAGATCCCTGTACTGACCCCTGATATATTTATACATATTAATTAGATCTCCCCTCAGTCGTCTTTTTTCTAACGTGAATAACCCTAATTTTAATAATCTTTCAGGGTACTTTAATTGCCCTCCTCTGGACCTTCTCCAGCTCTGCTATGTCTGCCTTGTTTACAGGAGCCCAGAACTGTACACAGTACTACATGTGTGGTCTGACTAGCGATTTGTAAAGTGGTAGGACTATGTTCTTATCACGGGCATCTATGCCCCTTTTGATGCAACCCATTATCTTATTGGCCTTGGCAGCAGCTGTCTGACACTGGTTTTTGCAGCTTAGTTTGCTGTTTATTAAAATTCCTAGATCCTTTTCCATGTCAGTGTTAACGAGTGTTTTACCATTTAGTATGTATGGGTGACTTGCATTATTCCTTCCCATGTGCATAACTTTACATTTGTCAGTGTTAAACCTCATCTGCCACTTATCTGCCCAAGCCTCCAATCTATCCAGATCCCTCTGTAGTAGTATACTGTCCTCTTCAGTGTAAATTACTTTACACAGTTTAGTGTCATCTGCAAAAATTTATACTTTACTATGCAAGCCTTCTACAAGATCATAAATAAATATATTGAAGAGAATAGGCCCCAATACTGACCCCTGAGTTACACCACTAGTGACAGTGACCCAATCTGAATGTGTACCGTTAATAACCACCCTCTGTTTTCTATCATTGAGCCAGTTACTTACCCACATACAGACGTTTTCTCCCAGTCCGAGCATTCTCATTTTATATACTAACCTTTTATGTGGTACAGTGTCAAATGCTTTGGAGAAGTCCAGATATACGACATCCATTGATTCGCCGCTGTCAAGTCTAGAACTTACCTCCTCATAGAAACTGATTAAATTAGTTTGGCATGACCGATCCCTCACGAAGCCATGCTGATATGGCGTTATTTGCTTATTTTCGTTGAGATGCTCTAAGATAGCATCTCTCAGAAAACCTTCAAACAGTTTACCCACAACAGATGTTAAACTTACCGGCCTATAGTTTCCAGGCTCTGTTTTTGGACCCTTTTTTAATATTGGAACCACATTTGCTATGCGCCAATCTTGTGGGACATTCCTTGTCAGTATAGAGTCCGCAAATATCAGAAATAAGGGTCTGGCTATGACATTACTTAATTCCCTTAGGTGCGGGGGTGTATGCCATCCGGTCCTGGCGATTTGTCAATTTTTTTTATCAATTGTCTTTTTATTGAAAATATTTCCAAGAATAAACATGTATATACAAAAAACTATGCCTTTGGTGTACATTATTCGTGATACAGAGATATAACTAAGGGCATTGAGCAAAAGATAGCATATGTCACATCCTTATGCAAATAAGTCATTACAATATGAATATATTCGAGAAAATACAGATACAATAGTCATGGAAAAATAGTACTGTAGAGCGTCTATTTTCGAGTTAACTGTAGAAAGTCATACAAAAATTACTGTTAGGCCTCATGCACACGACCGTTTTTTTTTGCGGTCCGCAAAAACGGGTTCTGTTTTTCCGTGATCCGTGACCGTTTTTTCATCCGTGGGTCTTGGAGGATCGTGGGATTTTTGGAGGATCCACGGACATGAAAAAAAAGTTGTTTTGGTGTCCGCCTGGCCGTGCGGAGCCAAACGGATCCGTCCTGACTTACAATGCAAGTCAAGGTGGACGGATCCGTTTGACGTTGACACAATATGGTGCAATTGCAAACGGATCCGCCCCCCTTTGACTTTCAATGTAAAGTCAGGAGTTAATATACCATAGGATCTGAGTTTTCTCCAATCCGATGGTATATTTTAACTTGAAGCGTCCCATCACCATGGGAACGCCTCTATGTTAGAATATACCATCGGATTTGAGTTAGAATATACTGTCAGATCTGAGTTTCACAATGTAACTCAAATCCGATGGTATATTCTAACATAGAGGCGTTCCCATGGTGATGGGGACGCTTCTAGTTAGAATATACTACGAACTGTGTACATGACTGCCCCCTGCTGCCTGGCAGCACCCTATCTCTTACAGGGGGCTGTGATCAGCACAATTAACCCTTCAGGTGCCACACCTGAAGGGGTTAATTGTGCGTATCATAGCCCCCTGTAAGAGATCAGGGGCTGCCAGGCAGCAGGGGGCAGACCCCCCTCCCTCCCCAGTTTGAATATCATTGGTGGCCAGTGTGCGGCCTCCGTCGGCCCCCCCCTCCTTCTATTGTAATATCATTGGTGGCCAGTATGCGGCCTCCCCTCTCCCCCCCCCTCCCCGCCCGATCATTGGTGGCAGCGGAGAGTTCCGATCGAAGTCCCAGTTTAATCGCTGGGGCCCCGATCGGTAACCATGGCAACCAGTACGCTACTGCAGGCCTGGTTGCCATGGTTACTTAGCAATATTACAATATTAGAAGCATCACACTTACCTGCTGCGCTGTCTGTGACCAGTCGGGAGCTCCTCCTACTGGTAAGTGACAGGTCTGTGCGGCGCATTGCTTAATGATCTGTCACTTACCAGTAGGAGGAGCTCCCGGCCGGTCACAGACAGAGCAGCAGGTAAGTATGATGCTTCTAATATTGTAATATTGCTAAGTAACCATGGCAACCATGGAGGGAGGGGGGGCGCACACTGGCCACCAATGATATTCAAACTGGGGAGGGAGGGGGGTCTTCCCCCTGCTGCCTGGCAGCCCCTGATCTCTTATAGGGGGCTATGATATGCACAATTAACCCCTCAGGTGCAGCACCTGAGGGGTTAATTGTGCGGATCACAGCCCCCTGTAAGAGATCGGGTGCTGCCAGGCAGCAGGGGGCAGTTATGTACACAGTTCGTAGTATATTCTAACTAGAAGCGTCCCCATCACTATGGGAACGCCTCTGTGTTAGAATATACTGTCGGGTTTGAGTTTTCACGAAGTGAAAACTCATCTCTGAAAAAGCTTTTATGCAGACGGATCTTCAGATCCGTCTGTATGAAAGTTACCTACGGCCACGGATCACGGACGCGGATGCCAATCTTGTGTGCATCCGTGTTCTTTCACGGACCCATTGACTTGAATGGGTCCGTGAACCGTTGTCCGTCAAAAAAATAGGACAGGTCATATTTTTTTGACGGACAGGAAACACGGATCACGGATGCGGCTGCAAAACGGTGCATTTTACGATTTTTCCACGGACCCATTGAAAGTCAATGGGTCCGCGAAAAAAAAAACGGAAAACGGCACAACGGCCACGGATGCACACAACGGTCGTGTGCATGAGGCCTTAGAGAGATTTGGACACACAAAGGGAAGTGACAAGACATGACACATTAGGGTTAGGATGGGTGGGGTAAGGTGGAGACTCAGTCAGTCTGATGCATCAAACACCATGTCCCATTGCTTCCAAACTCGGTCAAATTTATCTACTGAGGCAAGCAATGTAGCCGACATATGTTCAAGGCGTCTGACTTCTAATATATTATTGATGAGTTCAGCCCGTGACGGGCAATCTGTCCTTTTCCAAAATCTGGCCAGTAGACGTCTAGCCGCAGTCAAAATATATAACATTAACTTCAATAAGTGTTTCTTCAGAGGTATATGTGGGATATTCAGCAAATATGTGTAAGGGTCTAGGGGGAACCGTTCTTCAAACAGGCTGTATAAAACTTCTTGCACCATGGCCCAAAAAAGGGATATAATTCCCAGAAAATATGGATATGTGAACCCTCCTCTGTGTTACATCTCCAACAGCGATCCGAAATATTAGGATTAAACTTATGCAATAATCGTTGAGTGTGGTACCAGAACATCATTATTTTGTAAGTGCTCTCTCTGTGTGTAACACAGGTTGATGTCATCGCAGCTCTCTGCCAAATTGTTTTACATTCATCCAGTGAAATAGAACGGTGCAGGAGCGATTCCCATTTAGACATGTATGAATGTCGGATAGATGTAGGAGAGTCTGGAGACGAGAGGAGCACATATATTTCAGATATAAGACCCCTGGTCGATTCCGAAAGCTTGCACGTCTTCTCAAAAGACGTGGGGATAGATACTTGTTTCGAGTGAAACAGAGTAGTAAACAAATGCTGAATTTGTAGGTACTGGTACCTAGTAGCCCCCGGAAGCGACCTAGAGCTCCTAAGTTCGTCAAATGAAAGTAGTTGTAGCGTTCTGTAATCAATCAGATCTGCAAATGTAAACATTTTCCTGGAAAACCATGGTTTAAAAAAGGAAACTTGTGACCCAGCACTGAAGAGTGGTGTAAACAGATAGGATGTCATGGACGACTTCTCGGAAGTTAGAGAGAAACGGTGTGTACAATACTGCCATATTTTGTATGTATGTAGCATTGGTCCTAACAATTCTGTTAGTTGAACTTGGGGAATTGGGGACCACAACAAAGAGTTAGGATGTATTGGAGCGATCCACAATTTTTCAATTTCCATGCACCTGGAGTATGCATAGAGCCTAGACCACGCTGGTAGCCGTCTAAGATGGGTGGCCCAATAATATTTAGCAATGTCTGGGACTGCCAATCCCCCCTGAGATTTCAGGGATATAAGGGTACTACTAGCTATCCTATGTCTCTTCCCATTCCATATGAATTTAAATATACCAGCCTGCATTGCCCGTAGCTCTGTCCTTGGTACATGTACCGGGAGGGTCTCAAATAAGTAGAGTAATTTCGGCAAAATGGACATTTTAACTGCCGCTATGCGGCCAAACATGGATATGGGAAGAGACATTCACTTAGTCATCTGACGCTTAAGTTCTTGAAATAAGGCGGGAAAATTATGGGAATATATAGAAGAATATGATGCCGTCAGGTTCACTCCTAAATAGCGCAAGGCAGTATCTTGCCAGTGAAAACGATAGTTAGACCGAAGCGGGGTTAGGACGTCTGTTGGCAAATTCAAAGGAAGGGCTTTTGTTTTCGTGGAGTTAACCTTATATCCGGAGAGCCGACTATATAGTGCTAACAACCCAAATAAAGTAATATGCAGGTCAGATAAAGTTAGTAGAACATCATCCGCGAATAATGATATTTTATATTCAACTTGGTTAACCATGATTCCATGGAAGTCCGGGTGGGACCTAATTGCTGCAGCTAAGGGCTCAATGCAAAGCACAAACAAAAGAGGGGAGAGCGGACACCCCTGTCTGGTGCCATTTTTAATCGAGAAAGGGGCTGAGTTAGCATATGGTAGTTTAATTGTCGCTGTAGGATGGTTATATAATGAACGGAGGGCTGAGAGGAAGGGACCGGAGAATCCAAAAGCCTGCAGGGTGGAAAACATGAACGGCCAACTTAAGCGGTCAAACGCTTTTTCAGCGTCCAGACTCAGTAGTAATGCCTGCTGATGTTGCCTATTGGCAATATCTATCAGGTTGATAAGCCTCCTCGTGTTATCTCCACCCTGACGGCCCCTCACAAAGCCAACCTGATCTGAGTGTACCAATTGCGGGAGCCAATACGCCAACCGGTCTGCTAACAGTTTGGTGAATATTTTTAGATCAGAGATTAGAAGAGCAATAGGGCGGTAATTAGTGCAGTCTAGGGGGTCTCTTCCCGGTTTCAGAATAAGAGTAATATGGGAATGAAGCATGGTTTCCAGTATGGCTGTACCTTGTAAGAATGAGTTAAAAAGGGTACACAAGTGGGGTACGAGAAGAGATGAGAATGTCTTGTAGTAAGAATAAGGTAACCCATCCGGCCCAGGTGATTTGCCATTAGGTAACTGGGAGATCACTCCCTGTATTTCCTCAGTCGTGATCTGAGCGTTAAGCGCAGACCCTGCTTCCGGCGACAGCTTAGGTAGACTACCCTGAGCCAAGAAAGAGTCAAACAGTGTTTGGCGGTCCACTGGGTCGGAGGGTGTCTGTGGTGTGAGGGAGTATAAAGAAGCATAGTATTTCTGAAATTGATCAAGTATCATTTTGGGGTCGTACACCATACCTCCACTGCTCGTTCTCAGGGCCATTGGGGTGGTAGTCGCAGTTGACTCCCGCAATTGGCGGGCCAAAATAGTGTGTGATTTATTCCCCCACATATAAAACCGTTGTCGCGAATACAATAGGAGTTTACCGTTTTTTTCTAATGCCATTTCACGTAACCGGACACGGAGGAGCACTATACGCCGTAATAAGTGACAATAACGATGAGATCATGGCTAGAAGTCACTAGCCTATATACCCCTGCGGGTGATATGTGTAGTTTCTAGTTCTTTATGGCTCTGTCCTTTTACCTAGCTCCACTGGTTGGTCTAGTTTAGGGCCAGTCCCACGTTTACCAAATAGCTCTATGTCCGTTTTGCCTTAATATTGAGTGGTGGGAGGATGCTTGCTCACCTTGGGCTTTCATCGCTTCTATCTCCTCAGTGTGGCTGAAGATTTCCCTGAGATGTTGATACCTCAGGCTGAACGCCACAGGTTATTGTTTTATATGTTAATTGTATGTCCTTGCTATGTCTACCCTGTCTTGTTTGGTCTCTCCTTTCGTTTTTCCCTCCCCCTGTCCTTTCCTGACAAGCTTGCATATAGATTCTTAATATGTGCTATTCTATATGGCGTCTATTAGAATCAGCTCTTACAATGTGAACGGTCTCAATGAGCCAGCCAAGCGTAACCAAATTCTCTATAGCATGCATAAACAAAAGATCTTAATAGCTCTGTTACAGGAAACTCATTTCAAAACTGGACATGTGCCCTCCTGCAAAAATAGGTACTACACGACCTGGTCGCACTGCACACACCCGGAGTCTAAATCTCGGGGTGTATCCATTGCCATACACAAATCAGTACCCTGTGAAATATTGGACACGGTTTCTGACAGCTCTGGTCGTTTTCTTTTCATTAAGGTCTCCTTAGCCACAAAACTCCTAATAATTGCTAATGTCTACTTTCCCAACACAGGTCACTCCCGCTTTGCCTCTAAGATGTTTTCTGCATTGACTGACTTCGCTGATGGCTTGCCGATCGTCCTAGGCGGGGATATAAACTTCCCCCTGGATGTCTCCTTGGATGCCTCCTCCGGTAGGTCCTCTGTTTCCCCTGGGGTAGCCCGTGGTTTTAAGAGACATCTCCGATCCCTTAGACTAATAGATGTTTGGTGCATACTATCTCCCACTACAAAGGATTTCACATTCTTCTCCGCCTCTCATAACACGTACCACCGCTTAGACTACATATTCATTTCCCACTCTTTACTTGACTCACACCCAGCTGCGGGCATTGAACCTGCATTATTTTCGGATCACTCCCTGACTTGGGTAGCCCTAGACATTGGCGACTCCTCTAGATCATTTGGTTCCTGGAAACTTAATGATAATATACTCAGAGATCCTGTTTGTGCAGCTGACATCAAATCCGCCCTCTCTGACTTTGCCATGAATCATGTAAATGATCCCTCTAGCCTGACCATTCAATGGGAGGCCCTAAAATGTGTTATTAGAGGTAGATGTATTCTGCATGCTTCTAGACTTAAGAAAATCAGAGCTGGGGAGATCAAAGCATTATTGCTGAAATTAGCGGGTCTGGAACAGAAACATAAGGGGTCATTGTCCAGTGAGGACTTCCAGGAGCTTTGTGACACTCGTACAGCTCTCCGTAAGATAATTGATCAAAAATACCTGGGCGCTAGGGATAAGTTGCAGAAACTTTTCTACGGCCACGGGGATAAAAGTGGTAGATTGCTAGCGAGAATGCTGCGGCCCAAAACGAACGCCTCATATATTCCAGCCCTAAACCGTAGATCGGGGGGACGTATTCACGCAACTGGGGACATACTCCAGGAATTCCGCTCTTATTATGAGGAATTGTATAACCTGAGAGGGAAGTTTGCAGATATTTCCAATGATACCAAAATCAAAAAGATTAGAGACTACATGGCTGGCTTACTCGGTCCTAAATTGTCCTCTGAACATAGGGAAGAACTAGAGGGAGAGATAACGGAACTGGAGGTCCATAGAACGATCAAAGGATTAATAGTTGGCAAGAGTCCAGGCCCCGACGGCTTTACGCCTCGTTTCTACAAACAGTTTCTGGAAGAAATAGCCCCTCCCTTCACCAGATTGTGTAACTCCCTAGCAGATGGCTCGTCTTTCCCACCCCAGGCACTAATGGCCCATATATGCGTTATACCAAAACCGGGGAAAGACCCGTTAACATGTAGCAACTATCGCCCTATATCCCTGATCAATGTTGATGTGAAGATATACGCAAAAATTCTTGCGGACAGAATGAAACCATTTATATCATCCTTGATTCATGTAGATCAGGCGGGCTTTGTCCCGGGGAGGGAAACGCGCGATAACACCATTCGATCTATGGCCATCATTAATAGAGCTAACAGATTGGGGTCGCCTTTGTGTCTCTTATCGATCGACGCAGAGGAAGCGTTTGATCGCGTGGACTGGTCCTTTCTGCACGAATCCTTGAAGGCGTTTGGGTTTGGCCCTAACATGATTGATAGAATTTTGGCACTTTACCGCGACCCTAGCGCCCAGGTCCGAGTTAATGGATCTCTATCGACTCCTTTCCGTATCCATAATGGCACCAGACAAGGGTGCCCTCTCTCCCCTCTGTTGTACATTATGGTCATGGAATTTTTAGCTAGAGCTCTCAGGGCTAATGAGTCTATCAAAGGCCTTAAGATGGGAGACCTGGAGTCGAAAATAGCCATATACGCTGATGACCTCCTTATCTACTGCACAGACCCGCTAATTGGTTTCCCAAATATATTGAGGGAGTTCTCGACCTTCGGAGACCTCAGCAACTTTAAAGTTAATCTCCATAAGTCAGAGGTCCTTAATATCACCGTACCCCAAGACCTGGTTAACAATTTACAAGCCTCTTTTCCTTTCCGGTGGGCGCGTCGCCATATAGCTTACCTGGGTACGGCCATTCCCTCTGACTCGACAGATTTATTCCTCCTGAATTTTACTCCCCTTATTGAAGACATCAAAAAGGACTTGAAAAATTGGAAAGGGCTCCCACTATCCTGGTTTGGTAGGATCCATACGCTCAAAATGAATATTCTCCCTCGCATCCTATACCTCTTCCGCACTATCCCCATACCTCTTCCGGTCTCCTTCTTTAGAACCCTTAGATCTATGTTCCTTAAATGTATTTGGGCGGGCTCCTCTCCTAGGATAGGGATGAGATTTTTGGTGAGATGTAGATCAAGGGGGGGCGTGGGGGTCCCAGACCTGCCAAATTATCACAAAGCGTCCATCCTCTCATACATACTGGATTGGTTTCATAACGGACAATCTAAGAGGTGGATCCAGTTTGAGAAACACGAGGTTGGGTTCCCAACACATAACCTGCTCTGGATTTCTCGGTCTAAAAGACCCCCACGCCTCCCCCCTCTTGACCTCGGGTGTTCTGAAGATTTGGGATAAAATCGCAATACCACTTGGTCTCACTCAATTCCCTAGTCCCCTAATCCCCCTTTTTAATAATCCTGATTTCCCTATGGGCATGAAGAGTAAGTCGTTTTTAGGTTTTGAGTTGGCAGGCAATCCTACTCTATCCTCAGTTATGGAGAAAGGATCTTTACGGCCGCTGTCCTTCTTTACGGAGAGTTCGTCGCAAGGGGCGTGGTTGCAGCACAATAGCATTAAAAATTACATATCCTCTCTAGGCCCCAAGTCAGCCCTGGATAGGGATCTTACCTCTTTCGAATCATTGTGCACTCAAACATCCCCTCCTACACATTTAGTGTCTCTGGCTTACGGGCTACTCCAGGGGAAGCACGACGCCATCTCCACCTTACCCTATGTAAAGGTGTGGGAGAGAGAACTGGGGAAGACATTTCCTGTTGATCAGTGGGAGAAGGCATTTGAGCTTTCTTATAAGTCTTCTATTAGTTGCGGACTCCAGGAAAAGAATTTTAAAGTGTTATCTAGATGGTACAGGACCCCGGCCCTGCTGCATTCCTTCATTCCCACATGCCCCAATACTTGTTGGAGATGTGGTAGTGAAGAGGGTAATATGTCCCATATTTGGTGGTTTTGCAAAAAAATTACACCTTTCTGGGAGGCCATTAATGACCTTTATGATTTGGTTTGTGGTAGTTCTACTAGGTGGACGCCAGAGGGTGCTTTACTCTCCATGTTCCCCGGCTCTACTTCCACCCTGAGAAAGGGCCTGTTGCGATTTTTTGTTCAGGCTGCTCGCCTGGTCATACCTAGGTTCTGGAAATCCACATCTGCCCCTCTCCTTAGGGACTGGCTAATTACCTTTGAGAAAATCTATAGAATGGAGGAACTCTGGGCGGAGGACTTGGGCAATTCCACCAAATTCTTAAAAATCTGGACTCCCTGGATTTTGTTTAAGGGTTCTAGCGAATTTATCAATTGGCTGAACAGGGATGTTGCCAGTCCCTAAGGAGATTTTGGCTCCCTCCCTAGATCTTCACTACCCTATTCCCTTTTTCAGGATGTTAACCCCACCTGAAATGGGTATATTTTACTTTATTTATTTATTTATTTTTTTAGACTGGCTCACTCCAATTGGAATCTATTACTCCGACTTTTGTCTTTCTATATCTATGGTCAGGACTTTTCTCCCCCTTCCCCCTCCTCTGTTTTTCTGTGTATGTCCTCGTCTTTGTCATCTGTTTATCTGTGTATGTATACCTCTGAGCGCTTACTCTTATGCGTCTGCTAACAGACTACGTTGCGGCACTTAAATGTAATGACTGACCTCTGGTTGTACCCTTCTATGCATATTATTGCTCTCTGTACCTTTGAACATTTGAGTGTATACTCTTATTTGTACACAGCCACGACTTGTCATCGAGCTGATTTTGTCTTTTGAGGTATTGTCCTTTTAAGCTCTTTTCAATAAAAGAAATTGAACAACAAGAACGATGAGACCCCAAACGAGATTCTAACTGTTTTAACTGGGCAAGGGTGTTATTATAACGTAAATTATAATCTCTTTTCAATCTAGTGCTTACGCTAATACACTTGCCTCTGAAAACGGCTTTATGTGCCTCCCATAGCACAGCTACAGATGGGGCTGAGGGTTGATTGAAGGCAAAATATTCCTCCAAGGAACTACCCAATTCCTGCCTAGTCGGTAGTTTATTTAGTAGAGATTCATTAAGCCGCCAGTGGCATACCCGAGGACGAGTACCCCCTAGATTAAATGTGACAGAGATTGGTGCGTGGTCTGACCACGTGATATTTCCTAACTCAGCATCTGTCAACATCCTGAGGGCAGGCGTATTCCCAAAGAAGTAGTCTATACGGGTATGAGTCCTGTGGGGGTGGGAATAAAATGAATATGCTCTAGCCGAAGGGTTATTAACCCTCCACAGGTCATACAGGGTATATTGTCTAATGAGCTTTCTAAAGAGGCGTGACAGTTTCCGTTGGGCTCTAGACGGTAGTGTGTTTCCGGGGGTCAGTCTATCCCAGTGCTCTGAGAACGCGGCATTAAAATCTCCGCCTACAACAAGTGCCGCTGGCAGATACTCTTCTCCTGACTCGAGTTTGGGGCATAAACATTACATAAAATGAGTGGAGCACCGTGAAGGGAGGTCTGGAGTATTATATATCTACCGTGGTCATCAATCCGGCAGGATTCAATTTGGATAGGGTAGGTAGCAGATAGAAGAATAGCAACCCCAGCAGTTTTTTTGCCAGCACTAGCTGAATATACTTGCGGATAGGATCGGGCCGCAAACTTAAAGGAGCCCTCTTTGTCAAAATGCGTTTCTTGCAGAAAAACAACATCTGCTTTCTGAGATTTACATTCAGTAAGGGCCAGCCATCGTTTTGCATTAGAGTTAAGACCTTTAACGTTCAGAGAAATACACTTAATCATGAGTGTACGTGGTATAATAATACTTGCCAATGACCAGAGAGGGATCCGTCAGTGGGCTCTCTCCCCCATATATTGAAACTCGTCTCAATGTAGCATCATTAAGGAACCTAGGGGGGAGACACATAAGGAGAAAAGGGGAGACAAGAGACAACATATACGACAAAGAACATGGTATAGAATTCTGAACAATGGGTGTGATCACCCAGTCAAGACTCAATATAACGTGAGCAAAAATTAAAAATAAAGCCCACGTCTGTCCCGCCTCAGAATCTAGAGTGAGGGATAGAGAGAGGGCAAAAAATAGAGTCCCGTCGGTAGGGACCTGACTGGACGCCATGACAGGCGAGGCAAAAATGATAGCTCAGGTAACACCTGAGACAAAACAGGTCAAAAAGAGAGAAAAACAATGCAATAAAAACAATTGCACTAACTCTAAGAGCTGCTGCTCAGAACAGTCATCTGAAGGCCTCAGGGGGGATCAGTCCCTCAAAAAAGCATTCAAGGAGGTGCGTCACAAAGGGGAGATCCAGATGCTCCCGCTTGGGGTGAGGGTCGGTTTCTTTTCCGCTGGACTGTGTGCCATAATGGAGCAGGAGCCGCGGGAGGGTCCGGGGTCTCCCAATTATCAAGGACCAGAGTGTTAAGGCCCAAAGAGGAGCAAAAACGGGATAAGTCCGCGTGTGTGCGCAGAACTGAGGACTTGCCATTCTTTGTAGCAATGAAAGCAAAGGGAAAGCCCCAACGGTATGGGATTTTAAGATCTTTCAGACAGGCTAAAAGAGGTTGAAGGTTTCTTCTTTTCTGTAGGGTCAGCCAAGATAAGTCCTGGTATAGGTGAACACTTGAGCCTTTAAAAGATATTGTACTTACGGCGTGAACTTTGGCCATGATAGATTATTTCAAGCGGAAGTCATGCAGGCAACAGATCACATCCCGCGGTTGTGAAGTAGTGTTTTTCGGCCGAAGCACTCTGTGAGCTCGGTCAAGTTTAATGACCAACGGTGTTTGGGGGGCCAGAATTAAATTAAACAGCTCGTTCAATATAATGTCCATGTCTTCATCAGATTCTGATTCCAGCAAACCCCTGACCCGTATGTTATTACGGCGCCCCCTGTTATCCAGATCTTCCAGATGGTTAGTATTCTCTTTAATAACTTGAGACTAAGTGGCTATAATAGACTGTAATTGAGACACATACCGTCTGGTGTCATCATGCTCTGTTTCAATTTGATCCAGGGGGGTGCAGATGAGTTGAAGCAGTGTCCACCTCAGTATCAGGGTGATCTCCCCACTCTCGGCGGCGTGATGGCGTAGCCGCAGGCTGTTCGGCCTGTTTGGAAGCTGCCTTGGGCGGCATAATGGAGGCTGCAAGCTGGGAGCCCTGTAAGCAGCTAGGAGACTCTAGGCTCAGGCCAGGGGTAGCGGTGGGCCGAACCGGCACAAAGTCTATAGCTAGGGGGCAGAGAGAAGATTCCCCTGCGATTTCGCTGCTGCGCTCACCTGCCGCAATGGAGAAGGCGGGAGCTGCCGACACTGCAATGGCGCCTGTGAAGGACTGCTGGAGGAGGCCGCTCTGAGAGGACAGGAGCTGGGAGCCGCGGGTGAGTTAGGCGTCCAGGGTTCGTTTCCCTCCGGAGGACGGGCAGGTAGTAGGCTTCTTTAGGGGCAACTTTTTCCCCATGTGACGCGCCGGTGTCAGCGAATTCGGCCTGAATTAGAAGCAGGAGCAGCGGAGCTCAGGGATCACGCCGCCATCTCTGTAGACGTCCAGGCCACGCCCCACGATTTGTCTATTTTAATCTTTTTAAGTCGCTGATGTACTTCTTCCTGGGTCAGACAGGACACTTTTAATGGGAAATTTATTTTTACATTCTGCATGTCATCTGACAGTTTATTTTCCTCAGTGAATACATTGGAGAAAAAAATATTTAACAGCTTTGCTTTTTCCTCATCGCTCTCTGCAACTCCCCCCTCATTACTCTTTAAAGGGCCGACACCTTCAGATTTATACTTTTTAACATTTATATAATTGAAGAACATTTTAGTGTTAGTTTTACTCTCTTTGGCAATTAATCTCTCGGTCTCTAGTTTGGCCGCTTTTATTAGTTTTTTACATGTTCTATTTTTTTCCTTATAGTTTTTTAGTGCTTCCGTGCTACTCTCCTGTTTTAGTGATTTATATGCTTTCTTTTTGTCATTTATTGCTTTCTTTACAGTTCTGTTTATCCACATTGGTTTCTTTTTGTTCCTTAACCTTTTATTCCCATACGGTATGTACCTCTCACAATGAGATTTTAAGATGTTTTTAAAGATATCCCATTTTGTGGCTGTATTTTTATTTTTGAGGACTTTGTCCCAGTTAGTTAGGCCTATGGCCTCTCTTAGTTGTGTAAATTTAGCTTATTTGAAGTTTGGTATTTTTGTTCCTCCCTGTAGAAACGCTCTTTTGAATGATAATTGGAAGGTTATTACTTTATGGTCACTATTTCCCAGGTGTCCACCAACCTGCACGTCTGTTGTTCTGTCAGGCCTATTGGTTAATACTAAGTCCAGTATGGCCGTTCCTCTAGTCGGGTCCTGAACCAGTTGGGAGAGGTAATTGTCTTTGGTTATTGCCAAGAACCTGTTTCCCTTTTGAGATATACAAGTTTCCGTTTCACAGTCTATATCTGGGTAGTTGAAATCCCCCATAATAACCACCTCATTATGATTTGCCGCCTGGTCTATCTCGTTTAGTAGTAGATTTTCTGTGGACTCTGGTATATTAGGTGGTTTATAGTAAACTCCTATTAGTAATTTATTGTTGTTTTTAGCTCCATGTATCTCAACCCACAGTGACTACCCTCACTTATATATTCCCGGAGTGTGGGCTTTAGAAAGGACTTTACATAAAGGCAAACCCCTCCCCCTCTCCGGTTTTGATGATCCTTTCTAAACAGACTGTAACCTTGTACATTAACTGCCCAGTCATAGCTATCATCCAGCCATGTCTCAGTTATTCCCACTATGTCATAGTCCTCCTCACACATCACTAATTCCAGCTCCCCAGTTTTATTAGTCAGGCTTCTGGCATTAGTATACATACATTTGAGAGGTTTATGTATATTTTTTACCCTACACCTTTCCTTCTGAACTGTTCTAGTCCCTCCTTCCATTCCTCCCACAGTCCCACTACCTTGCCCCCGGTCTCTATCTGCACTACAAGGAGTGCAGAATTATTAGGCAAGTTGTATTTTTGAGGATTAATTTTATTATTGAACAACAACCATGTTCTCAATGAACCCAAAAAACTCATTAATATCAAAGCTGAATATTTTTGGAAGTAGTTTTTAGTTTGTTTTTAGTTTTAGCTATTTTAGGGGGATATCTGTGTGTGCAGGTGACTATTACTGTGCATAATTATTAGGCAACTTAACAAAAACAAATATATACCCATTTCAATTATTTATTTTTACCAGTGAAACCAATATAACATCTCAACATTCACAAATATACATTTCTGACATTCAAAAACAAAACAAAAACAAATCAGTGACCAATATAGCCACCTTTCTTTGCAAGGACACTCAAAAGCCTGCCATCCATGGATTCTGTCAGTGTTTGATCTGTTCACCATCAACATTGCGTGCAGCAGCAACCACAGCCTCCCAGACACTGTTCAGAGAGGTGTACTGTTTTCCCTCCTTGTAAATCTCACATTTGATGATGGACCACAGGTTCTCAATGGGGTTCAGATCAGGTGAACAAGGAGGCCATGTCATTAGATTTTCTTCTTTTATACCCTTTCTTGCCAGCCACGCTGTGGAGTACTTGGACGCGTGTGATGGAGCATTGTCCTGCAGGAAAATCATGTTTTTCTTGAAGGATGCAGACTTCTTCCTGTACCAGAAACTGGCAGTAGGACTGGGAGTTGAGCTTGACTCCATCCTCAACTCGAAAAGGCCCCACAAGCTCATCTTTGATGATACCAGCCCAAACCAGTACTCCACCTCCACCTTGCTGGCGTCTGAGTCGGACTGGAGCTCTCTGCCCTTTACCAATCCAGCCACGGGCCCATCCATCTGGCCCATCAAGACTCACTCTCATTTCATCAGTCCATAAAACCTTAGAAAAATCATTCTTGAGATATTTCTTGGCCCAGTCTTGACGTTTCAGCTTGTGTGTCTTGTTCAGTGGTGGTCGTCTTTCAGCCTTTCTTACCTTGGCCATGTCTCTGAGTATTGCACACCTTGTGCTTTTGGGCACTCCAGTGATGTTGCAGCTCTGAAATATAGCCAAACTGGTGGCAAGTGGCATCTTGGCAGCTGCACGCTTGACTTTTCTCAGTTCATGGGCAGTTATTTTGCGCCTTGGTTTTTCCACACGCTTCTTGCGACCCTGTTGACTATTTTGAATGAAACGCTTGATTGTTCGATGATCACGCTTCAGAAGCTTTGCAATTTTAACCGCCTCCGGACCGCCTAACGCAGGATCGCTTTCCGGAGGCGGCAGCCCTGCGCAGAGTCACGCATATACGCGTCATCTCGCGAGACGCGAGATTTCGCTCAAAGCCGGCCCGCGCATGCGCATCGCGGGCCGGCAAAAGTTAGAGGACAAGTTCGTCATCAGCCTGCCAGCCACGATCATTGGCTGGCAGACTGGCGATTTTCAAAAAAACGAATGAAAAGCCAGATAACACATCATATTAGTAAATATGATGTGTTAAATGGCTTGTCTGCTCCTCTGCTGGCCCTTTTCGTCGGTTGGTTCCAGCAGAGGAGCAGACATCACAGTGAGTAGCACCAAACACTACACCTTAGCCCCAGATCACCCCCCATCACCCGAATTAACCCCTTGATCACCCCTGTCAATCACCTAGTGAAAGGAAAAAAGTGATCAGTGTAAACTGTCACTTTTTTTTTTCACTGGTATTGACTGTTAGGTTTTAGGATAGTTTAGGCCCCTTGGTTAGGTAGTTTAGCATCAGTTAGCGCCCAGCCCACCGCACCGCAGTCACTGATTCGCTGATTAGCGTATCGCTAATCAGCATTTGTACTTTTATAGTATCTGTAAGTGATCAAAACTGATCACAGTCAGATCTATAATTGTATTAGTGTCACCTTAGCTCGCCCTCCACCCAAAACGCAGTGTTTGCCCGATCAGGCCTGATCGGTCGCCCACACGTGCGTTTACCCACACCCGCCCCGCCGCAGTGACAAAAAATATATATTTTTTTGATCACTGCGCAATCACTTTCCAAGCGCTGCGGCGATAAAAAAAATCAGTTTTGATATTTTTTATCAACCGCAGCGGCCTCCGGTACTTCGCTAGCCTCCCCTTTGTAAGACAGGCTTGCTTTTTTTCTTGGGTAGTGTCAGGGAATACCCCTAAATTTAGTAGTCCAAATGTCAAACAAGGGGTATTCTTCTGAAGAGGCCTACAGGATTCTGACCCAGTCGGATGAGGAATGGGAACCCTCATCTGACGAATCTAGCGGGTCAGAATATGAACCTGTTGAAAGCAGTGGCACTCTGACCCAAAGTTCGGACGAGGAGGTTGAGGTCCCTGATAGAACCAGGCGTACCCGGCCCCGTGTCGCTAGACCACAGGTTGCGCAGGATCCGCTTCAAGAGCAGCAGAGTGGGGCTGGCGCTGTCGGATCACAAGGTGAGGCATACACCAGCAGCGCAGCCCTCCCTGGACCTAGTACCAGCACTGCCGTACAACATGGTGAAGTGGCGAGCACCAGAAGGGCAGTTGAAGCTGGTACGGTGGCACGTGCAGTAGTTACCCCGTCGCAGCCACCGCACAGACAGGCCCGTAGAGCCCCTAGAGTCCCTGAGGTGCTGGCAAATCCTGATTGGCAGTCACCAACTTCAGCCGCACCATTAGTTCCCCCTTTCACCGCCCAGTCTGGAGTTCGGGTTGAGGCAGCTCAGATCGGTTCTGCCCTAGGATTTTTTGAGCTGTTCTTGCCTGCGGAGCTCTTGGACTTAGTCGTGGCAGAGACAAATCGGTATGCCACACAATTTATATCCGCCAACCCGGGAAGCTATTATGCCCAGCCTTTCCGGTGGAAACCAGTCCAAGTTTCCGAAATTAAAATTTTTCTGGGCCTTCTCCTCAACATGGGTCTAACCAAAAAGCATGAATTGCGGTCATATTGGTCCACGAACCCGATTCATCACATGCCCATGTTCTCTGCTGCTATGTCCAGGGCACGATTTGAGGCCATCCTGCGTTTCCTGCACTTTAGCGACAACACCACCTCCCGTCCCAGAGGCCACCCAGCTTTTGACCGGCTCCAGAAAATTCGGCCCCTCATAGACCACTTCAACCAGAAATTTGCAGATTTGTATACCCCAGAGCAAAACATCTGCGTAGACGAGTCCCTAATACATTTTACCGGGCGCCTTGGCTTCAAACAATACATCCCAAGCAAGCGCGCCCGGTATGGGGTCAAATTGTATAAGCTCTGTGAAAGGGCCACAGGCTATACCCACAAATTTCGGATCTATGAGGGAAAAGATCAGACCCTGGAGCCGGTCAGTTGCCCTGACTACCTGGGGAGCAGTGGGAAGACAGTCTGGGACTTGGTGTCACCCTTATGTGGACAATTTCTACACAAGTGTGGCCCTCTTCAGGCATTTGTTCCTAGAACAGATTGGCTGCTGTGGCACCGCGCGACCTAGTCGCGTGGGCTTCCCCCAACGGCTCATTACCACCCGTCTTGCAAGGGGGGAGAGGGCTGCCTTGTGTAACGAAGAACTGCTCGCGGTGAAATGGAGAGACAAGCGTGACGTTTACATGCTCTCCTCCATTCACGCAGACACGACAATACAAATTGAGCGAGCAATCCGTGTCATTGAAAAGCCCCTCTGTGTCCACGACTATAATTTGCTTATGGGAGGGGTGGACTTCAATGACCAGATGTTGTCTCCGTATTTAGTTTCCCGACGCACCAGACGCTGGAATAAGAAGGTGTCTGTATATTTAATTCAATTGGCTGCATATAATAGTTTTGTTCTCTACAGTAAGGCTGGGAGAACGGGATCCTTCCTCAAATTTCAGGAAGAGATCATCGAGAACCTCCTGTATCCCGAAGGTTCCGTGGCCCCATCCACCAGTGTAGTTAGCCGTCTACACGAGCGACATTTCCCCAGTGTCGTTCCTGGTACCTCAACCCAACCGTCACCCCGAAAAAGATGTCGTGTCTGTAGCAGGAGTGGAATAAGGCGTGACACCCGCTATTTCTGTCCTGACTGTCCTGACCACCCTGCCCTATGCTTTGGAGAGTGTTTCCGGAAGTACCACACACAGGTACACTTAGCATAGGGATTGCATCTCACAGGACAGGCACACAGGGCTATTAGGGCCCTTTTACTCACAGCTGCTGCAAACCTCTCCTTTCACCTGGGATAAAGTGCATAATGTACTTCGCCACATCTTTGGGCGATTTGCGCTTTGCACATTGTCCCATGGGGAAGGAGAGGTTTGTCCTATAAAAGGTAAAAAAAAAAACAACCAAAAAAAAACACCAGTAAGCAAAAAAGTTAACTTCAGTTCAAAAAGTAAAAAAAAAGTTTATATGTTCTGTTCAAAAGTTATTATAAAGTTAATAAAATTTATTGCGTTGTGGCCTGGTTTTTTCTTTTTTGTTTTGTTTTTTTTACCTTCCAGGTGGACCAACCGATTGACTAGCTGCAGCACTGATGTGCATTCTGACAGAAGCATTGCGCTGCTGTCAGATTACACACAAGTCGGTGTATGCGGCGCTGCAAGACGAGATTTCTCCTCTGCAGTAAAAGATACGTTTGCCGAGGCATATGAGCTGAGGAGGTGGCGGTGTTCATAAGCTTTGGCAAACACTTTGTATATATATAAAAAAAAAAAAAAATCCTGGCAATGATTTATTCATCCACATCGATTGATGTGAATGGATAAATCTGGTTTGCCATGGCATACGGGCTAAGTGGGTATGGATGTTGGGCGGAGCTCCTATGTCCTGGCAGACGCCTTTCCCCTCCTTTTTTTTTTTTTTGGCAGAGATTTTTTCATCCACATTGATCGATGCGAATCTGTGCCGTTCATTTTTTTCTTTCAGCCCAGAGGCTGAACGGAAAAAAAAAATCTCATTACCTGTATGCTCAATATAAGGGGAATAGCAGAAACTCCTAATGCTGGCCATACATGTAATGATTGCGGAGACCCTCAAATGCCAGGGCAGTACAAACACCCCACAAATAACACCATTTTGGAAAGAAGACACCCCAAGGTATTCGCTGAGGGACATATTGAGTCCATGAAAGATTGAAATTTTTGTCTCAAGTTAGCGGAAAGGGAGACTTTGTGAGAAAAAAAACCCAAAAAATCAATTTCCGCTAACTTGTGCCAAATTTTTTTTTTTCTATGAACTCGCCATGCCCCTCATTGAATACCTTGGGGTGTCTTCTTTCCAAAATGGGGTCACATGTGGGGTATTTATACTGCCCCGGCTTTTTAGGGGCCCTAAAGCGTGAGAAGAAGTCTGGGATCCAAATGTCTAAAAATGCCCTCCTAAAAGGAATTTGGGCACCTTTGCGCATCTAGGCTGCAAAAAAGTGTCACACATGTGGTATCGCCATACTCAGGAGAAGTTGGGGAATGTGTTTTGGGGTGTCATTTTACATATACCCATGCTGGGTGAGATAAATATCTTGGTCAAATGCCAACTTTGTATAAAAAAATGGGAAAAGTTGTCTTTTGCCGAGATATTTCTCTCACCCAGCATGGGTATATGTAAAATGACACCCCAAAACACATTGCCCAACTTCTCCTGAGTACGGAGATACCAGATGTGTGACACTTTTTTGCAGCCTAGGTGGGCAAAGGGGGCCACATTCCAAAGAGCACCTTTCGGATTTCACCGGCCATTTTTTTACAGATTTTGATTTCAAACTACTTACCACACATTTGGCCCCTAGAATGCCAGGGCAGTATAACTACCCCACAAGTGACCCCATTTTGGAAAGAAGACACCCCAAGGTATTCCGTGAGGGGCATGGCGAGTTCCTAGAATTTTTTATTTTTTGTCACAAATTAGTGGAAAATGATGATTTTTTTTTTCTTACAAAGTCTCATATTCCACTAACTTGTGACAAAAAATAAAAACTTCTATGAACTCACTATGCCCATCAGCGAATACCTTGGGGTGTCTTCTTTCCAAAATGGGGTCACTTGTGGGGTAGTTATACTGCCCTGGCATTCTAGGGGCCCAAATGTGTGGTAAGTAGTTTGAAATCAAAATGTGTAAAAAATGGCCGGTGAAATCCGAAAGGTGCTCTTTGGAATGTGGGCCCCTTTGCCCACCTAGGCTGCAAAAAAGTGTTACACATCTGGTAGCCTAGGTGGGCAAAGGGGCCCACATTACAAAGAGCACCTTTCGGATTTCACAGGCCATTTTTTACAGATTTTGATTTCAAACTACTTACCACACATTTGGGCCCCTAGAATGCCAGGGCAGTATAACTACCCCACAAGTGACCTCATTTTGGAAAGAAGACACCCCAAGGTATTCGCTGATGGGCATAGTGAGTTCATAGAAGTTTTTATTTTTTGTCACAAGTTAGTGGAATATGAGACTTTGTAAGAAAAAAAAAATCATCATTTTCCACTAACTTGTGACAAAAAATAAAAAGTTCAATGAACTCACTATGCCCATCAGCGAATACCTTAGGGTGTCTACTTTCCGAAATGGGGTCATTTGTGGGGTGTTTGTACTGTCTGGGCATTGTAGAACCTCAGGAAACATGACAGGTGCTCAGAAAGTCAGAGCTGCTTCAAAAAGCGGAAATTCACATTTTTGTACCATAGTTTGTAAACGCTATAACTTTTACCCAAACCATTTTTTTTTTTTACTCAAACATTTTTTTTTTATCAAAGACATGTAGAACAATAAATTTTGAGAAAAATTTATATATGGATGTCGTTATTTTTGCAAAATTTTACAACTGAAAGTGAAAAATGTCATTTTTTTGCAAAAAAATCGTTAAATTTCGATTAATAACAAAAAAAGTAAAAATGTCAGCAGCAATGAAATACCACCAAATGAAAGCTCTATTAGTGAGAAGAAAAGGAGGTAAAATTCATTTGGGTGGTAAGTTGCATGACCGAGCAATAAACGGTGAAAGTACTGTAGGTCAGAAGTGTAAAAAGTGGCCTGGTCATTAAGGGTGTTTAAGCTATGGGGGCTGAGGTGGTTAAGAGTGCTGCATCCCTCTGCAAGATATCTCACTATTTTTGACTTTTCTGTGCCTGTCAAGTCCTTCTTTTGACCCATTTTTCCAAAGGAAAGGAAGTTGCCTAATAATTATGCACACCTAATATAGGGTGTTGATGTCATTAGACCACACCCCTTCTCATTACAGAGATGCACATCACCTAATATGCTTAATTGGTAGTAGGCTTTCGAGCCTATACAGCTTGGAGTAAGACAACATGCATAAAGAGGATGATGTGGTCAAAATACTCATTTGCCTAATAATTCTGCACGCAGTGTATTTTCCCCTCCTATAGTGTAATTTCCCTCCCCCCCAGTCCCTAGTTTAAACACTCCTCCAACCTTCTAGCCATCTTTCTCCCCAGCA
This sequence comes from Bufo bufo, assembly GCF_905171765.1. Lineage (NCBI taxonomy): Eukaryota > Metazoa > Chordata > Amphibia > Anura > Bufonidae > Bufo > Bufo bufo. The sequence goes on from NC_053389.1 coordinate 318,742,998, forward strand.
CAGCTGCCCCTTCCCCATTGAGGTGCAGCTCGTCCCTACGATAGAGCTTGTAGCCGATAGAGAAGTCGGCCCAGTTCTCCAGGAACCCAAACCCCTCCTTCCTACACCAGTTCTTGAGCCACTTGTTAATCTCCCTAATCTCCCACTGCCTTTCTTGTGTGGCTCGTGGTACAGGCAGTATTTCGGAAAATACTACCTTTGAGGTCCTTGCCCTAAGCTTTTGACCTAAATCCCTGAAATCTTTTTTAAGGACTCTCCACCTACCTCTAACTTTGTCATTGGTTCCGATATGGACCATGACCGTTCCGATATGGACCATGACCGCCGGATCTTCTCCAGCCCCTCCCAGTAATCTGTCAACCCGATCCGCGATGTGTCGAACTCTAGCGCCAGGAAGACAGCACACTGTTCGGCGATCACGGTCTTTGTGACAGATTTCCCTATCTGTTCCCCTAATAATGGAGTCTCCCACTACCAGCACCTGTCTGGCCTGCCCTGCTCTCCTGGTTCCGTGCTTACTGGAGCGGACATTCCCCTGACTGGCAGAGGAAGTGTCCGGCTGCAGCAGTGCCGTCCCTGGACTGACATCCCCCTCATCTGCCAAACGTGCAAACTTGTTGGGGTGTGTCAGATCAGGGCTAGCCTCCCTGGCACTCTTCCCCGCTTTCTAACTGTTACCCAGCTAGCTACCTCACTTTCCTCAGCCTCCTCTCTGTCACCCTCCCCCTCATCTACCCCAAAGAGTGCTTGCTCGGTGAGAAGCAAACTCTTTTGCAAATTATCAATGCCTCTCAGTGTTGCAACTTGCCCGTTTAGAGACTCGATTTGCGATTCCAGACGGGTAATTTGCTCATATCTTGAACAAAGATATACACCCTTGAACGGCTGTTCCAGGACTGCATACATCATGCAAGATGTGCACTGGACTGCGTTGTCAATTGTGCAACACATACTAAATGGGGATTACAACAGTAAAAAAGTAAAACAGTAAATATGATTTAGAATTAGACCCTGTCTGCTGTAGTTGAAGGACTACCTAGAATTAAGCCAACAACACACAAGGAAAATATATCCAACCTTAGTTTCCAACTCCTTTTCTTAAACTCCTTTTTTTAAACTCCACTTAATAAGAAGCCCACTTAGAACAAGCCTCAGGAAGAGCAAGCTCAGGGAGTTTTAGTGGTTTAATTTATAGCACCTGGTTGCCCAGGCCACTCCCCTTAATCAAGCAGAGAAAAAAAAAATGGGTTTAAATGGCAACACCCAGCAGAGAAAAAAAAAAAAGTTTTAAATGGCAGTACTAAAATGCAAAAACTTAACTTTCAAGGATCTCTGCTTCAAGCCCTACTCAGCCACCTGCAATCACTCCCACAAAATCACACTCAGCACTAGAACTCCTTTTTTTTAACTCCACTTAATAAGAAGCCCACTTAGTAGAGCAAGCCTCAGGAAAATTTGATTTTGTTTTATTGCTGATTTCTTCCGCAACTAGGGCTGACCTATTAGCTCCAGTTACAGGGAGAATGCAGCCTCCTGACATGCACTGCAGAGATAATAGAGCTGATCTGGGTCCGCTAAGTCCCAGCAGCTCCTGCAGTTACTAGGTGATCACCAGGCCCGAAGCAAGAAGCAGCACTGCTGCTCCTGAACTGTATACATGGCACTCATGGAGCTCTACACATACAGCAATGGGGAAGGCAGACATTTAAAGGGAATTGGTCACCTTAAAAGTTATCAGACAGCATGTTATACAGCAGGAAGAGCTGAGCAGATTGATATATAATATTATAGGGGAAAAAATCTGTGTAACTTGCTGTTTCTGGCCTTTGAAATCATATCATATCAGCTGTCTCTGTATGTACACGGTCACAAAGGGAAGGCTGTCAATCACTGATAGGACCGTCTCCTTGACTTCAAAGCCCAGAATGAACAGGAATTTAAATGTATAAATTACAGGTTTTACTGAATCTTTTCCCACAAATCTTTATATCTATCTCCTTAGCTCCTCCTGCTCTATAACATGCTGCTTGCAGATTAATTCAAATTTTCATGGTGACAGGTTCCCTTTAAATTCTAGGGGCAATCTAATGTAGAACTGATTAATATGTATAACCTGCAATATTGGCTGTGGGCTGCTGTCATATCACTAAGCTCAAATCGAATCCAGCCGATACTCGCTATTGTTACCTGGCGTTGCACGGATAAAGGCTATATGCCGAAACGCGTTATATGAAATAATCTATCGATGAGTAATAAAGAAGATTAATATTTCGCAACGTATTGGCGGTTTGCTGGATTTTTTTCATTGATATCACTAAGCTCAGGCCTGTGGCACTGATAAGCTCCACCCAGTAACACTGCTAAGCGGTGCCTGATCACACTAATAATATGTGCAACAGTATAATGTCCCTTTATGTGACCATCATACAAAAGGATACCCCCTTATGTACCCTAACACAGTGTAATGCCTGTTATATGCCCCCAACATAGAATATTACTGTCACCGCCAGCTCTCTGAGAAGGTCTGGCAGACGTTCTTCTGTACCTCTTGCATGATGTTTTTTGTTTTGGTTTCACCTTGGTTTCACTTTGTCATCTCCTTTGTCATCTCCTTTCCTTCTCTCAGCTGTCACCTATTTACACTAATTGCCTCTCTTTATATTCCCTCCCATACTGCCTCACTTTGCGGTTTATACTACTTCCTGGATTGAAGTGTTCACTGCTGGAGACTTCTGTTACTGCTTGTTCAGATAAGTCCTTTCATGTATTGTGTTTCCTTGCTGGCTTGATTCTAGGTGACCCTGACTCCCTCCGTATTAAGTGCAGGGAGCCGGTGGTCTTGTCCCCTCACTATTATAGGGTTTTCAGGTGTCACACAGTCTAGGTATGAGGGCATGCAATCGTCTACCTCTGAGACCCTTGTATGTGCTTAGCAGTCAGGGTGAGCTCTTAGGGTTTTATAGGGGTCACCTTTATGCTCCTTAGTTTGGGATCAAGCCAGTCGGATGTTTATCCATAACTTACAGCTATCTGCAACATCATCCGTGACAATTACCTCCTTATATGCCCAATATGGTGCCTCTTATTTGCTCCCAAAACAATATGGTGCCCCTTTAGTGTTTTCAAAATTAATATTCACTTGAATAGTTAAGTAGGGAGCTGACAGATCCCTATTTCACCATTGTATTCAACTGTATCCATGTCATTTCGACACAAATAGTGTTGAGCAAGCGAGGTTCGGATACAAAGTTAGTTAATCACAAAGTCATACGTCACTTCGCTGAATAACTTCGGTAGTTGATTTTTTAAGTGGAAAACACATTAAAATTTAAAACCGATCTCTGCTTTGGGTCCAAGGTACTAGTCTTTTGTTTACTTGTGGAACATGTTTGTAGGTTTAGTATCCTTAGGTTTTGTTCCAATCCCAGGGACTCCACTGATCAGCTTAATGAAGGGACTGGGCTGTAACAATAAAGAGGATGTATACCACTTCATAGTTTACATAGGTACAGTAGTAGTTTACATAGGTACACTCAGCACTGAAGTTCACAAACCCTTATTGAGCTGATCGACAGCGTTTGCCCCCCCCCCCCCCACCACCAATTAAATATTAATGCCCTAAGTCCCAGTAAGGCCCAATAAATGACCAAAATGACAATGATGATAATCAATTTCCAATGCCCTGCCCCCACTATAGTTTAACTTGCATCCTCCATGTAATAACAATTCTGGAGCATCTATTCTCAACACACTGTGATGTACCATTCCTGTATTTTTCCTGATAGAAATGATGAATGAATTGCTAGCAGTTTGTAATGAAGATCCACATGGGTGTTACCAGTTGGGGGCATGTCCCTGTACAGTCTGACACTATCCAATCAGTGCTTTTAGTGTTAGACACACCCCAACTGGTAACAGCCACCTGGAGCTTCATTGCAAACTGCTAGTAATCCATTCATAACTAGTAGCAGGAATAATAAAGGAATGGCACATCATGTAGCCATTAGAATAGATGCCCCAGAATTATTATTACCCATGGAATGCAAGTAGTTAATAAAACAGACATGTCAGGAGAGATGACATGCCAACTTTAAACATTACAGATAGAGATGAGAGAAGTATTGGGAAATTCGATTCGGCTGCTTCAACAAATTTTACGAAAAAATTGGCTTTGTGACGAATTACATCACCACGAAGCGCATTTCTTTGTAAGCCGTGGGTGCAATGAGAGGGAGCGGCGATTGCACTGCCCCGTCATTGTATCCCGAAGATGCTACGTTCATCACTGATCACAGCATCTGACAGTGTAAGATAAATTTTTTTATTAAATCATACTTACCTCATCCATTTGATCTTGATTGAAGATCTAGCACAAAGTCTTGCGCGACCCATGATGACGTCATCATGTTGGCCGGCATGGTGATGTCATACGTCACCGTGCGAGATCTTCAATCAAGATGGTGGCAGACAGCTCGTTGCAATCAAATGGATGAGGTAAGTATGATTTTGTTATTTTTTGTTTTTTACTGGCATTCAGGCAAAATCGATTCACTACCACAAACCATGAGGAAATTCGGCTTTGCGGTGAATCAAATTTTCCCTGAAATTCGGATTCGTTCCACACTAATTACAGCATCTGCTGTGGTATTATTTAGGAACTATATAGCATTATTACCGGAGCACTACATAACACTGTTATTTTGGCACTATTACATTCATTATTATTATCTATTAGTACATTTAATATAAATACTGTATGATATTGTTATTTGGTACTATATATGGTAGAAATATTAAGGCACAAGATTGTTATCCAGACAGCTTTACGGTAAACAGTATTGCCCTCCATATCCTGTATTCCAAGCAAAATCCTTTCCTAATAAGAACCCTGTAGTGTAACTGGTATCTTAAGAAGCATACAAAGGGTTACAGTGAACTGATGTCTATAGTCTGTAGAGATTCCTGTGGATTGCTTTATGCTGCAATAGAATTTCTTTTTTTTTGCCTGAGCTCAGTTACCACTGAAATGTTTGCAGGAAGCAGAAGGCTGGATACATAGCACAGCGGTTACTTCACAACTTCAGTCTACCAAAATTCCTTCTGGGTGTGAATCCCGCAAGCCCTGCCTGGCCTTTTTGTATTTTTTATTGCATTTGTATTATTTATTCGGCACATGTCTTCTAGGTAGAGGTAAAATCCATTCTAATGAAATTTGATGAAAGTCTGTCACTGCATTGAGCAGGCTGATATATTAGTAATAGTGATCACTGCCTTATAAACATTTCTCCCCCTCCCCTACACTTCCATAATAAGGTCTTAGTGATTTGAGCTTTTTCACCCATAGTTTTGCTGATATAGCAGAGTTCTAGAAACACTGTTCCAGAATTATTTCATGGGGAATACAAGTAGACAGTTAAAACAAACAAGTCAGGAAAGCTGACAGATCTTTTAGAGCACCTGTCAGCAGGTAAACCAGGTAGGGCTAATTCTGCTTATTAAAATAACACTTGTCTTGTGAATATTGGTTGCATTGTTCCAGAGAAAAGAAGACTATTAGGGTGCATGCACATGACCATAAATATTTTGCGGTCCACAAAATTTGGATCCGCAAAAAAACACGGATGACGTCCATGTGACTTCCATGTTGCATGTGTTTTTTGGGTTTTTTTTGCGGTCTAATTGTAACAATGCCTATTTTCATCCACAAAACTGACAAGAATCTTTTTTGTGGGGCTGCGGAATGGACTTATAAATGCGAACAGCACACATTGAAAAGAAAGGGTGCGAATCCAATCCCAAAAAATGTGGATTGGATGGGGAGCAAAAATACGGTGATGTTAATGGGGCCTTTCTTTATGCAGATGAGGTCTTCAGTGCACCGGGAGTCATGGACAGCACTGGAAAGCTGAAGAGCTGGGGTGCACTGAGGACTAGGTCATGCCTTTTGGTGCATCGAAGACCTCATTTGCATAAATAATTAGTCTTTTTTACAATGCCGCAACTTTCTTCAAGACAGGTTTCATTTTTAGAGATGAGAGAATTTCATATTTTTAAATTCGTTCACGCTTCGTTTGGTGGTAAAAGCAGAATTGCGACCATAACACAATTCTATGACGGAATGCATAACAGAATGCCTTTAGAGGCATTCCGTTATTCATTCCATCATAATAGAAGTCTATGGGCTGCAAAACGGATCCGTCCCGTTTCCGTTATGCAGGGGAGTCCTCTAAAGGCATTTCGTTATGCATTCCATCATAGAATTGCGTTATGGTCTGTGGTAAAAATAATGAAAAACATTTAAAAAACTTTTAAACATACATTACTTATGCTATTTCCCCATTGCATGCTGAGTGAAGACATATGAGCGAGAGACCCGTGGGGGACAACTAGAGCATGCCCGGGACAGAAAGTGGCTCAAGCATGGTGTCCACCACAGGTCCCCTATAGGAAGCCTAAGGTCTCCATTTCAGAGTTCAGTCCCCAAGGTGCCAACGACCCGAACTTATATGTCATCTTTGACTCACTTTTGGACATCCTTGCCGTAAAATCACCTCCCCTCCAATCCTTTTATACTGATTGGAGTGCAAAGTATTTTAATCCTGTTGGGTTACTATTGTGGAACAATTTGAAATGGTTTGACACCGAGTGTTTGATATACCCTTTTTTTTAATTATTAATGTGTTCTGACACTCTGATTTTTTATGTTCTACTTGTGCGTCCCACATACTGTTTGGAACAGGGAAACTCCAGTAGGTAAATTACTACCTCTGTATTACAAGTTAGTGTTTCTCTAATTTCCCACTTGAATGTGTTTGTCTTAGATTTTACCATCTCTGTCTTTCTATCAAATTTAGTTAATCTACAGTTTCTGCATAGGCCATACCTGTAGAAGCCTTTCAATTTATCCCATGGAGTAATTATAGATTTATTTTTGTCATTTCCGGCATTTTTTATAGTTGGGGCCACCTGTAATCCCAAGTTTGGGGCCTTAGTATATATTATTATTTATTTAATTTTTTTGGGAGAGTTGGTGCCTAAATTTTATCCTCTCCCAACAGATGCCAATATTTATTTATTATTTTTGATACTTTCTTATAGTTTTCATTGAATGGTAAAACCAATTTAGAAGTATTTTCATCATCCTTTGTTTTTTCTATTTCCTGTAAAAAATCTTTTCTATTCAGTTTTTTTACCTCATTTAGAGAATCATTGACTAATTCTGCCGGATATTTTTTTTTCAAAAATTTTTAATTTCATAGCATCTGCCTCTTTCTCAAATTGCTCATTATGAGTACAGTTCCTTTTAAGCCTCCAAAATTGGCTGTAAGATACATTGAGAAGCCACCGAAGCAAGTGACAACTAGTTCTCAATATAAAGCAAATTTTTGCCACCTGTTTGTGAAACGTGCTACATACAAATTTCGAATCTTTGACCTCTATATTGAGATCAAGAAATTGAATTGCTTCTTTACTCACTTTTGATTTGAATTTTAAGTTTACCTCATTACTATTGAGATCTTCTATGAAGGCCATGAGTTCCACCTGTATGTCTTTCCAAACTAATGCCACGTCATCTATATATCGTTGCCAGAGCACCAGACTTGCCCAGAGTTTAGGTGTTATTACCTCCTGCTCCCATGTTGCCATGAATAAATTGGCATAATTGGGGCAAATCTGGTGCCCATGGCTGTGCCGGTTGTCTGTAAATAATAACCAGTTTTAAACCAAAAATAATTATGAGTTAATATATATTCTATACCATCTAAAAGGAATTGAATTTTATCTCCCCTTAAATTATTGTTTTGTGTTAGTATTTTGGAAATTGTCTCTAATCCCAATTTGTGTTCTATGCAGGTGTACAGAGAACTCACATCCAAGGTGGCCATAATCCGTTCATAATTTCAGTCATCTGCATCTTTGGATACAAAGTGTTTTAAACCGCTACTATTGTCACTTGGTGTAAAAGCGTAATTAATTGCTATACACAAAAACTGTCCACTCACAGAACACTCTAGAGTTGAGTAGATCTGTGATTATTCAATGTACAAAGATCACACGGAGAAACTTACTTCTAAAGGCATACGGGACATTTATTACCCTCACTATCAGTGCGTGAGCTCCACACCAGTGAGGAATAGAGGGACTGTGACATATATATTCGCAACATTAATGAGTTGATTTTATGTTTTTTATAATTGTATATGGTGTATTAAATAGTTATTGTATTTTTATATAGCAGCTGGCCATTGTGTTTTATATATTTCCTTATTGAAGCTATTGAGTGGAATAGCAGGCTAAGCCTTGCTCCGGTGAGCGCTCTATTGTATTGATTGTTTTGTTTTATTCTATTCCACATTGAGCAGTCTCCCGCAGCAATCGTGCTATACTTTGTTTAGTGCTATAATTTTTGTTTGGAGCATAGTTGTTTGGATCAGCATAGTTTTAGATCATTATTGCCTTTTTTTAATATTTAAGATGGATATATGGGGATATATGGCAAATAAGAAAGAAAATGTACAAAATTATTCATTTGTTGAAAATAAAAATGGTGAAAATGGTCAGATAAACAATACTACAATATTGGAAACTTTCAGAAATCTTGAAAGGGTCCTAATTTAACAATTAAGACAACATTGGGAAGTGAAGTCTTTACAACATTATCTGAGTACGGGAATTACACCAAAAGGATTAACCCTGTACAAAACACCCGCATCGGATTTATGTAATGAAGATTTCAATTCACAATGGGATTGTTTCTTTAAACTACAATCAATAGCCTTAGTAGAATTGATTATACGTAGAAGACGACAAATAATTTTAGAAACAGAACAATAAATAACAGAAATAAAATTCAAAATGGAAACATTTTACAGGGATGAGGAATACAATACATTACAGAGCAATCTTTTTAAGAAACTAGATAATATGGAGGGGGAAATTATGCAAACAAAAGGCAAAAAAATTCTCCATCACATACAATAAATCTAATACATCAACTATACAAAATTCTGCTCGACCTATTAGTTCAAACAATAATCAAAAAACAACATATAAGACATATAACTATTTTAATAAGTATTTTTTAGGCAACAAGTCTGCCCCCAATCAGAAATCACAATTCAAACTTCTGATACACCATACAAAACGACCAATTCACAATTAGCACCAATAAAAACACAGGTGACAATACTGAGCACATTCACATTTATGAGTCAGATACCAGCCAGCCTTACAGCACAGCCATTCTCACAACCTAAGTCCAATCTCAGTATCACAAGCACACAAGTACAAGCACCAGCAACACCATTACTGGGGGGGGGGGGGGGGAAGACAGCATGAAGGAGGAGACATAGACGAGATAACAGGGATAAAAATGTGGAAGGTATCGGATACAACATTATAAATTTAAGTTCTACGGTACTTAATATAGAACAACAGAAATTATTAACTAAGGGTTTGAAATTCGCACCAAATGTACCTTTAAAGAAATTCGAAGTGTATATAGGAATTGAAAAGTACATAAAGAAACTATGTTGCAAAAAGTATTTCACAAAAAACCCTATAGCACAACAAAATTCCAACACATCCACCTATCAGCATGTAAAATTAAAGTCTAAAATGTTCCCAAAACAAGAAATGGAGAAAGAGATATTAGCTTTCAAGGGAGCCATGGAAGCTGATTTAAGAAGATTAAAGACTCAGAGGAAAAATAAGGGCAATTTAACCTAAGGGGAAATACAAGCTATAAAGGATTTACAACAAAATAATGCAATAACAATACGCCCCGCAGACAAGGGCAGGGCAATAGTTGTCTTGTACACAAATAAATATGAGGAAGAATGTCTAAGACAACTATCTGATACCCATACATATTTAAAATTAGTAAAGGATCCGCTGCAACACTTTGAGACACAATTGAGAGTGATGTGTGTAACTGCTAGAGAAAAGGGGATCATTAATAGCAATGACTTCATAATGGGTACCCAAAAAAATTTGCCTGTCTTTTACTGTATCCCCAAGGTGCATAAAGATCCATTAAATCCACCAGGGAGACCAATTGTCTCCGGAATTGGTTCACTTTCCTGTAATCTGTCTCACTACTTGGACAGATTTTTACAGCCGTATGTTAAGAAAACTCCTTCCTATTTAAAAGATACCACGATGGCAGTTAACTTTTTTGAGAACTTAAAATATGACCCTGGATGGATTATGGCCACCTTGGATGTGAGTTCTCTGTACACCTGCATAGAACACAAATTGGGATTAGAGGCAATTTCCAAAATACTAACACAAAACTATAATTTAAGGGGAGATCAAATTCAGTTCCTTTTAGATGGTATAGAATATATATTAACTCATAATTATTTTTGGTTTAAAACTGGTTATTATTTACAGACAACCGGAACAGCCATGGGCACCAGATCTGCCCCCAGTTATGCCTATTTATTCATGGCGGCATGGGAGCAGATGGTAATAACACCTAAACTGGGGGCAAGTCTGGTGCTCTGGCAACGATATATAGATGACGTTGTATTAGTTTGGAAAGACACACAGAAGGAACTCATGGCCTTCATAGAAGATCTCAATAGAAATGAGCTACACTTAAAATTCACATCAAATGTGAGTAAAGAAGCAATTCAATTTCTTGATCTCAATATAGAGGTCAAAGATTCGAAATTTGTATGTAGCACGTATCACAAACAGGGGGCAAAAAATAGCTTTATATTGAGAACTAGTTGTCACCTGCCTCGGTGGCTTCTCAATGTACCTTACAGCCAATTTTGAAGGCTTAAAAGGAACTGTACTCATAATGAGCAATTTGAGAAAGAGGCGGATGCTATGAAATTAAAATTTTTGGAAAAAAAATATCCGGCAGATTTAGTCAATGATTCTCAAAATGAGGTAAAAAAAACTGAATAGAATTTTTTTTTTTCAGGAAATAGAAAAAACAAAGGATGATGAAAATACTTCTAAATTGGTTTTACCATTCAATGAAAACTATAAAAAAAGTATCAAAAATAATAAATAAATATTGGTATCTGTTGGGAGAGGATAAAATTTTGGCACCAACTCTCCTCCCCCCAAAAAAAACAATAATATATACTAGGGCCCCAAACTTGGGATTACAGGTGGCCCCAACTATAAAAAAATATCGGAAATGACAAAAATAGATCTATAATTACTCCATGGGATAAAGGCTTCTACAGGTATGGCCTATGCAGGAACTGTAGATTAACTAAATTTGATAGAAAGACAGAGATGGTAAAATCTAAGACAAACACATTCAAGTGGGAAATTAGAGAAACACTAACTTGTAATACAGAGGTAGTAATTTACCTACTGGAGTGTCTCTGTTCCAAACAATATGTGTGACGCACAAGTAGAACATTAAAAATCCGAATGTCAGAACACATTAATAATATAAGAAAAGGGTATATCAAACACTCGCTGTCAAACCATTTCAAATTGTTCCACAATAGTAACCCAACAGGATTAAAATACTTTGCACTCCAACCAGTAAAAAAGGATTGGAGGGGAGGTAATTTTACGGCAAGGATGTCCAGAAGTGAGTCAAAGATGACATATGAGTTTGGGTCGTTGGCACCTTGAGGACTAAACTCTGAAATGGAGATCTTCGGCTTCCTATAGGGGACCTGTGGTGGACGTCCACACCATGCCTGAGCCACTTTCTGTCCCGGGCATGCTCTGGTTGTCCCCCACGGGTCTCTCGCTCATATGTCTCCACTTAGCATGCAATAGGGAAATAGCATAAGTAATGTATGTTTAAAAGTTTTTTAAATGTTTTTCATTATTTGAATTTTTTTTTTTTTTTTTTTTTTATATTATTACAAGTGGATTATTATATATATATATTTTTTTATGTATGTGTACTGTGGTTATTCATGTTTGAGTGTTACGTATTTTGTAATATGTTGCAAACAGCATCCAGTCCCGTACTTTGATATAAATGGCAAGATTACAAAGTCCGGCCCACTTTTTTGTAAGGATCAAGGGTATAAAACCAGTAATCCTGTCCCTCATTTCGAATATACCACTGAGAAAGAAACTATTATTAGTTTCGAAACGCGTCTGGTTGCCTGTTCCCGTTTATACCATACAAATATTCTCCATATAATTTACGAATTGAAGTATCCAAGATTGGACACGATTACGCAATATCGCAACACCACGAGGCAAACTCGGCGTCTCCATACTACAAAGAGACATGCGCAGGAAACCATAACGCAACTAACTAAAGTGCCGGCACTTATGCAAAGGAGACTAACCGAATTCACCTAGTGGGACAATACCAACGAAACCCAACCAGCGAGACGTGACATGAAGCTTCAACCCACACGTATGGGTCGGTAAGAGCAGTCATCTGCATCTTTGGATACAAATTGTTTCAAACCGCTGCTATTGTCATTTGGTGTAAAAGTGTAATTAATTGCTATACACAAAAACTGTCCACTCATGGAACACTCTAGAGTTGAGTAGATCTGTGATTATTCAATATACAAAGATCACACGGAGACACTTACTTCTAAAGGCATACGGGACATTTATTACCCTCACTATCAGTGCGTGAGCTCCGCACCAGTGAGGAATAGAGGGACTGTGACATACAGTACAGACCAAAAGTTTGGACACACCTTCTCATTCAAAGAGTTTTCTTTATTTTCATGACTATGAAGGCATCAAAACTATGAATTAACACATGTGGAATTATATACATAACAAACAATTGTGAAACAACTGAAAATATGTCTGTAACGGAACGCCTTCCACCCCGACCGGGTACCTCCGTCGATAGATGCTCCTAGTGCTTCCAGAGGACTCCAAGCACTCCACTTGACACCGTCAGCACTGCAGACCCCACGAACCGCCGAAGCTTGGTGGAGGTCCCGCCGTCTCCTACCCACCCTGGACCTACGACAAGGCTCCAGGCTCCAGTGGGTGAACCTCTCCAAAATCCAGAGACCGGAACCAGGAGCAAGCTCTTACAAGAGCTTATACTCAGGGGAGTATTGTGATATAGCAATCCCCAAGAGTGTAGTTATTCCATCCCCCAAACATGAGCCAAGACTTCATGAAGGTATAAAACAGGAACTCCTTTATTGAGGGCTACCCGCCCGTATTTATGCAGGTCCCCATCTGGTGGACACGCCCCTAGTGGACCAGAAGTAAGACTGCGACACAGGACAGATATGCAGCAACTCAGGATACACAGACACAACACATCCCCACAATGCATCATGGTTTCCTCCTCTCTGCCCTGGAGACACCCGAGGAGTAATCCAATTATCTCTCAAGACAAAGGGAAATCGCCAATACACATGTGGGGACAACCGGACAGAAATCACCACCCAAACACACAATGTCACACCCCCACAGCAAACACAGACATTTAACATATTCCCAGATAGCTCAAGTCTGAGTGCATATCATTAGGTGAATGGCACTCAGAATACACAAATACAATACAATTAGCTATCTGGGTACCTTCACATAACAAAATACAATTGCAAAGACAGATTTAAGCTGTGTGGCCGGTCTGTCTGCTCCTTTAACCACCTGCCATCTGGGCCATTTGCCCCCTTCCTGACCAGGCCAAATTTTGCAAAACTGACATATCTCACTTTATGTGGTAATAACTTTGGAACGCCTTTATTTATCCAAATCATTCAGAGATTGTTTTCTCGTGACACATTGTACTTCATGATAGTCATAAATTTGAGTCAAAATATTTCACCTTTATTTATGAAAAAATCCCAAATTTACCAAAAAATTTGAAAAATTCGCAATTTTCTAAATTTCAATTTCTCTGCTTTTAAAACAGAAAGTGATACCTCATAAAATATTTATTACTTAACATTCCCCATATGTCTACTTTATGTTGGCATCATTTTGGAAATGTCATTTTTTTTTTTTAGGACGTTAGAAGGCTTAGAAGTTTAGAAGCAATTCTTCAAATTTTTAAGAAAATTGCCAAAACCCACTTTTTAAGGACCAGTTCAGGTCTGAAGTCACTTTGTGGGGCCTACATAGTGGATACCCCCATAAATGACCCCATTGTAGAAACTACACCCCTCAAGGTATTCAAAACCGATTTTACAAACTTTGTTAACCCTTTAGGCGTTCCACAAGAATTAAAGGAAAATGGAGATCAAATTTATAAATTTCACTTTTTTGGCAGATTTTCCATTTTAATCAATTTTTTTCTTTAACACATCGATGGTTAACAGCCAAAAAAACCTCAATATTTACTACCCAGATTCTGCGGTTTACAGAAACACCCCACATGTGGTCATAAACTGCTGTATGGGCACACGGCAGGGCGCAGAAGAAAAGGAACTCCACATGGTTTTTAGATGCCATGTCCCTTTTGAAGCCCCCTGATGCACCCTTACAGTAGAAACTCCCAAGAAGTGACCCCATTTTGGAAACTAGGGGATAAGGTGCCAGTTTTATTAGTACTATTTTTGGGTACATATGATTTTTTGATCATTCATTATAACACTTTATGGGGCAAGGTGACCAAAAAATTGGTTGTTTTAGCACAGTTTCTATTTATTTATTTTTACAGCGTTCACCTGAGGGGTTAGGTCATGTGACAGTTTTATAGAGCAGATTGTTACGGACCTGGCGATACCTAATATGTATACTTTTTCTCATTTATTAAGTTTTACACAATAATAGCATTTTTGAAACAAAAAAATTATGTTTTAATGTGTCCATGTTCTGAGAGCTATAGTTTTTTTATTTTTTGAGAGATTTTCTTATGTAAGGGCTCATTTTTTGCGGGATGAGGTGACGGTTTTATTGGTACTATTTTGTGGGACATACGCATTTTTGATCACTTGGTGTTGCACCTTTTGTGATGCAAGGTGACAAAAATTGCTTGTTTTGACACAGTTTTTTTTTTTTTTTTTTACGGTGTTCACCTGAGGGGTTACCTCATGTGATATTTTTATAGAGCTGGTTTTTATGGACGTGGCAATACCTAATATGTATACTTTTTTTTATTTGTTTCACTTTAACACAATAATAGCATTTTTGAAACCCAAAAAAATGATGTTTTAGTGTCTCCATGTTCTAAGAGCTATAGTTTTTTTATTTTTTGAGAGATTTTCTTATGTAGGGGCTCATTTTTTGCGGGATGAGGTGACGGTTTTATTGGTACTATTTTGTGGGACATACACGTTTTTGATTACTTGGTGTTGCACCTTTTGTGATGCAAGGTGACAAAAATTGCTTGTTTTGACACAGTTTTTTTTTTTTTACGGTGTTCACCTGAGGGGTTAGGTCATGTGATATTTTTATAGAGCTGGTTTTTACGGACGCAGCAATACCAAATATGTGTATTTTATTTTATTTTTTCTATTTTTAACTTGTTTTTTCATTCCTTACTTGGGGACTTTTTTTTTTTATATGTAAAACTTTTTTTTATTTTTTTATTTTCAACCTTTTATTTTATTTTTTATTTTTTTTTACACTTTTCGTCCCCCATAAGGTCATACAAGACCTCTGGGGGACATTTACTTCACTTTTTCTTTTTTTTTCACTGTTGATTTCTCCTGTAACTGGGGCTGACATAGTAGCCCCAGTTACAGAAGAAATGCACCCCTAGAGAGGCTGTACAGCAGCAATCCAGCGCTGTACAGCCTCAGAGAAGGGCTGATCGAGGTCTCTGAGAGACCTCACACAGCCCCTGTACTCTCCGGTCACGGCGGTCACATGACCGCCGGGCCGGAACAGGAAGCGCATAGCGCTTCCTGCTCTGCATACACAGCGCTCGGTGAGCGCTGTGTACGCAGCGATCCAGAAGGCAGGGACACCTGGGCACTGTCCCTGCCTTGTCTTAGGGTTGCCCTGCTGTCACTGACAGCGGGCAACCCGATCAGCAGCTGCACGATTAGCGTGCAGCTGCTATTTCTGAAAGGACGTTTTAAAACGTGCTTTCAGAAATAGAGGTCCACCCATAGGACGTTTATATCCTATAAGCAGACGGAAAGTGGTTAAAGTTAGTATGGGCCATAATCCTGAGGCAAGAGGCTGGTAAACAGGCCTCTCCAAAACCCAGTGGCGAGGTTGGTTTCGCCACAATGTCATATTCTAGGTTCTTCAAAGTAGCCACCTTTTGCTTTGATTACTGCTTTGCACACTCTTGGCATTCTCTTGATGAGCTTCAAGAGGTAGTCCCCTGAAATGGTCTTCCAACAGTCTTGAAGGAGTTCCCAGAGATGCTTAGCACTTGTTGGCCCTTTTGCCTTCACTCTGCGGTCCAGCTCACCCAAAACCATCTCGATTGGGTTCAGGTCCGGTGACTGTGGAGGCCAGGTCATCTGGCGCAACACCCCATCACTCTCCTTCATGGTCAAATAGCCCTTACTTTCAAAATTTTACCAATTTTTCGGCTGACTGACTTTAATTTCTTAAAGTAATGATGGCCACTCGTTTTTCTTTACTTAGCTGCTATTTTCTTGCCATAATAGAAATTCTAACAGTCTATTCAGTAGGACTATCAGCTGTGTATCCACCTGACTTCTCCTCAACGCAACTGATGGTCCCAACCCCATTTATAAGGCAAGAAATCCCACTTATTAAACCTGACAGGGCACACCTGTGAAGTGAAAACCATTTCAGGGGACTACCTCTTGAAGCTCATCAAGAGAATGCCAAGAGTGTGCAAAGCAGTAATCAAAGCAAAAGGTGGCTACTTTGAAGAACCTAGAATATGACATATTTTCAGTTGTTTCACACTTGTTTGTTATGTATATAATTCCACATGTGTTAATTCATAGTTTTGATGCCTTCAGTGTGAATCTACAATTTTCATAGTCATGAAAATAAAGAAAACTCTTTGAATGAGAAGGTGTGTCCAAACATTTGGTCTGTACTGTATATATTCACAACATTAATGAGTTGGTTTTATCTTTTTTATAATTGTATATGGTGTATTAAATAGTTATTGTATTTTTATATAGCAGCTGGCCGTTGTGTTTTATAAATGTTATAACATGAAATTCGCTCATCTCTAATAATTTTAATCAACAGGATCAACCCTATCTGGTTTAATATGGTTGATCTTGCTGACATTTGCTCTTTAGGTAGGACCATGACCTATACAGAAAGAAATGTGTATGTGCTACATGAAACAGAAGACTCACATTATTATATTATTGTTACCCAGCATCAACTTCTGCCACTTGTAGGTAACAATATTGTCTATAATTTTCACCAAGCTTACGTATTCTTTCTCTTCTAAATCATGTTCAATAAAAGTTGAACAATATGGAGCCTAGTGTTCTTATTAGTACTAAACCATAATGCATAGTAGGCTCAGTGTATGAGAAGAATATGGACTTGATACTGGCATCTTGGGTGGTAACTATAGCTTGGGGTCCAAACTATCTTAGATGAGCAAAACCTTTTAGACACTCAACCTGTATCTATAGGAAATTAGGTATTGAGAGGTCAGCTAAACACTAGGAAGATGTACTGTATGACTTCCTTTAGAATAAAACATTGCCCGAGTTGTCCGACCTAAAATTTTATTATACTTATCTGTTGTGGGGCAGGCAAAATATTAAAATAACTTACCTCACTTTCATCACCGCCTCTGATCCTGCTCCCTCATCTCCCCTGGTCTGTAGCTCGTGATGTATTGTTCCTTCTACAGCGGTGACATTCCATAAACTACTGCAACCACTCGCTGGCCTCAATAGGTGATTGGCTGCAACTGTATGTGTATGTCACTGCTGCAGTCAGAACAATGTCAATAGCTGCAGCCTTGACAAGAGGAAGGAGGAGGATCGAAGGCCTGGTAAAGATGTGTTTCTTTGACTGCAGCATATGAATACACTTTTGCAATCTGGTGGCTTTCAGGTTCTCACATGTAGTCATGCACTGATATACTCACATTTGGCAGTATGGCACCTACACCTATATACGTCACATTTGAGGCTAAGATGAAATAAATGTTTCATAAGCCATAGTGATTTATAAGAATTCAGGTGACATCACGGTCTAATGGACAACATTGCCTACAAAGAATATTTTAAAATAACTATATGTACATGTAAAGTGGTCTTCAGCAAATGTGTTTGTAAAATGACAATTATTAGACATAATTACAGCCCACATATTAGTAATGTACAGCAATAGACACTCTGCCAGTGACACAGAGAGCAATATTATCTGCATTATAATTAAAATTAGAAACTGCATAATCTTCAAAACAAATGACAAGTAAAGGGGCTAAATTAAATTAAAAGCGGCATCTATTCATTTATTTAGCATAATGCTAAATTAACAAAAAAGGAAATCTTGATTCAGGCAGTCACCTTGATATCATCAAAATAATGCAGTTTTGCAAATTATAGCAATTAAGTCAGAAAGCAGTTTAGGCTGAAGTGTCCTTCCGGTCATGATGCGAAAACCTCTAATTAGATGGCAAAAGAGAAGGATGAAATCTCCCTATTTTATTTCTTATTCACTAAAACTGTAATGAGATCAGTTTTGGTGCCAGGAAAAAAGCATCAAAATAATGCATGAAGCTTAGTATTAGAAGCTATGGAGAGATGGCAAGGATGACCAGTGGCAATGAGATCCATCACGCCTTCACGCTGACGGGCATGGGGTGAGTTGTTGAACTTCAGACTATCGGAGTTACTGTAAAGCCTCTAAAACCACTGCAGGCAAGACTGTAGAAAATAGATCTGTCTAACAGAGCAACATCAAATCATTGAATACTTACCATAATCTTCCGCTAAAAATACACACAAATAGAATAGAAATAATATCAAGGGAGAAGCCTGGCAAATTCTATCATGCAGACCTCCTTATTCATGGCTCCTCTCAGTAATCACTCCTACACCTAGCATGGAATTATCTGGAGCCCGGGTGAAACAAACCATTGTAATTACCCGCTGACTGCTGCACATAAATTAAAACCATTGTAATCGGTATTACTACTTCCCATGGGGGTTCAAATCACAGCAAAAGTAATCACTCGATTTGCATTTTCGTCATTAACCCATTTGTTACCACAGGTGCCGGCAATTATCTGGCCATCTAAATAAATATGTGCTTAATTGGAGTGAACTGTGATGTGCAATTATGTCTCCAGAGTGTAGTGCATATTAATGTATATATTGCAAATTGCAGCTTGTTGTTCTACCGTTTTCTTTTCATTTGAAATATGAATATTTTCCCAGAGGGTTATGCTTGAAATGAGCCACCAATTAATCACACGTCACAACTGGCCTTAGCCCCAGACCTGAAGTTTGGTTAAAAGCTAATATGCAAGTAACAAATGTTCTGCAACCAGAATGTATGAACCTGGCTTTAGAGTAACTGTAAGGAAGTGGTATAGACTGTCCAATCAAAAAGCATGATGAGCAGGGGCGTTGCTAGGTTAAAACATTGGGCCCCTAATGTCCTCCCTGCCTGCTAGATACAAATGTATTACCCTCCTCAAGACGGTTATACAATTGAATCTAATGCACTGGAAGAACTGAAGGACCTGTGATGACATCACAGGTCATGTGACCAGTAAAACAGGCAGTGGTTGAGAAGGACCTGCGATAATTGTCACCATCATGTGACCAGTGCAGGAGAAGACCACTGTGAAGAGGAGAAATGTGGGGAAGAAGCTGTGGTGATGTCTGCTACATGAGGAGAGGTAAGTGAAGGGAGAGGCAGAGGAATGCTGGGAGTTGTGGTTATTTAACTGGGACTGTATGTTAGAGCTGAAGGGAGGGATGTTATTTACATGGGACTGTATGTTGATGGTGGCTGTAGGAGGGAGTGATGTTACTTACATGGGACTGAATGTTGGAGGGGGCTGGGGAAAGCTGATGTTATTTACATGGGACTCTATGTTGAAGGCCGCTGTGGGAGGGGATTATGTTATTTACATGGAACTGTATTTTGGAGGCGGCTGTGGGAGGGAGTGATGTTACTTACATGGGACTGCATGTCGGAGGAGCTGCGGGAAAGCTAGTCATTTGCTGAGCAGCTTTTTTTTCCATTTCCAACATGCTGAGTCGGAAAGGAAGTGGAGAGCAACAGAAAGTTGGTGGAGGTGAGTAAAGCATCTTTGTTATTTTTATGGACTGTTTTTTTATCACAAAATGACGTAGTTTTATTCCGGCAGCCTTTTAGCATGTTTGCTGTGCTGCGGCTGGACCTCCGCCTGCCGCCATTATCCACCTAACTGTTTTGCCCGAGTCCAGCTCCGGCAGTGGGAAAAGTAGAGAACTGTAGGGGGGAGGGTTGCTTTAGATGCTGCTATCTCCTGAATGGTAGCAGCTAGAAACATGACACTAGTTTTGTTTGAAAGCTGACAGTCCAGGCTTTCATACAAGACAGCTAAAGTCCAAGCAACAGAGGAGAAATCACTGTTAGAAATCGAGTTGGGAATAGTGTGGGTAAAACCTGTTTTTACTTTCACTTTCAGCTGCATTCACTGCATCTCGATTTCTATCAGTGATATCTTCCCCTGTACTGAACATATTGCTGCATTCTGGTATTGTCTGAAAGCTTGGAATGTCAAAACCAGTTGCATGTTTCTAGCTTCTACCATTCAGGAGATGGCAGCATCTAAAGCAGCCCCCTCCAGTTAGCTACTTTTCCCACTGGCTGAGCTGGAGTGGGGCAAAACAGTTAGGGGGTTAAGGTTAATGGGTAGCATGGATCCAGCAGGCTGTTCCCCCGCTGGAACAGCCTGACGGAGAAGGCTGCCACTAGTGTGAAACTAGCCTAAGGCCTCATTCATAGGACTGTTGTTTGGGTCCACAACGGTGCCTCATTATTTGCGGCTCGGATGCGGACCAGTTCACTTGAATGGGGCCACAAAAGATGCGGCTAGCACACTGTTAAAGGAAATATTAATTATTGAAACTTCTGCAAATCTCAATAATTAATATTCATAAATAGGCGTGAGTCGTCTAGTGATGCCTCCACCTATTTATACCAATTAAGCAAATACTACTGATTACCTTACTCTATACTGAACTACCTGCGGCTATTGCTGCGGCGCCTACTACAATAAAACACTGTGCTTAAATAAAAGGTATTTATTAACACACTACACTTTACAGTCTAATTTTTGCTTATAATTATATATATCTATATCAATGGGAATAGATATATATATATTTATAGCAGTACACAGCGATATATGTAAACACACTATAACAACACACTAATACGGTCCTAACTACGCTAACACAGTCCCAAGTCCTCCCCAGAATCTAACTACAAAATTACACTTACTAACACACATATAACAGCAGCCCACCCAACCTGGCAATATACTATCCCTACGGGAATAAAGGGTCAGTCAATCAGCAGGGGAAGGGTTAACTGAGGGTTAGCACTAAGCAATGCAGTGCAGGGGAAGTAGGGGTTAATACAGAATGCAGGGGTTTGTTGGTGGTATAGGGTGTAGGGATAAATATAGTGACCAAAGGGTTAAATGCAGGGGTCGTTGGTGGTATAGGGATAGGGTGTAGGGACCAAAGGGTTATCGTTGGTGGTATAGGGATAGGGTGTAGGGATACAAAAGGGTTAGATCGTATGGCTGGGCAGAGTTTGGTGGTTCAGGGGTTAATAAGGGGTTAATGCATGGGAGATATACCATGGGAGCA
Source organism: Bufo bufo (assembly GCF_905171765.1). Classification (NCBI taxonomy): domain Eukaryota; kingdom Metazoa; phylum Chordata; class Amphibia; order Anura; family Bufonidae; genus Bufo; species Bufo bufo. The sequence goes on from NC_053389.1 coordinate 318,764,654, forward strand.
GGGGTTAAAGTAGGGGTTAACAGGGATTATGCAGGGGTAAAAGGCGTTGGTGATATAGGAAAATGCAGGGGTTAATGATACTTAGCCCAATATGCTCGTTGTCCAGGGGTTTATTCCCGCTCGTATAGGCTCGTTGTCCAGGGGTTAATTCCCGCTTGTATAAGCTCATTTCTCTAGGGGATGATCCTCTCCTGCGTCGGGCTGCTGGCTCGAACTTCTGAGCGTAGCGCCGCCGGACTATTTAAATTTAGCGGCACTCGCTCCCGAGCAGCCGCAGGCAAGGACACGTGGGCTGGCGCGGCAATATGACATCACTGCACCAGCCGGCGCGTCCCTGCCACAAGCCTCTCCTGTGACCGCTCATCTCCAGAGGTACGTGTACATACCTCTGCAGATGTTATCAAAAGGCAGGGGATCATAATTGATCCCCTGTCTTTTGAACTAGCCGCACCTGGCCATAATTGTCCAGCTATCTTGGCGGCATCGGCCTTCTGCAGGCACGTAGGAATGTGCCTGCAGGAGGATTTAGCTAGGGAGGGGGCACTCATGGGGTATCTTTTGGCCACATTTTAACTATATATATATACATTTATAGATGCTTGGGGCACATCTATAAATATATATATATATAGATATATATATAGATATAAATTTAAAACTTGGGGCACATCCATAAATATATATATATATATATATATTTGCACTATTGGCCACATATAAAAAACATAACAGCCTGAAATATTATAGCACAAGCAACATACACAGTCAATACTTGCATTAGTATTCTTCTATCTACTATTATAGCACAGAGCTACTTAAGATTTCCAGAGGACTAAGCACTCTTGCCTGCAATCGTTCTTGTATCTAATGGAAATTGTGCACAGCATAAGGCCTCATTCACACAACCGTGTCCATATTGCGATCCACAAACCACGGAAATGCAAAATACGGATACCTTCTCATTTTCCTGACTACCATCAAAAGAAATTAATTTTCATCTACAATACAGACAAGAATAGCGCATGTTCAACCATTTGCGGAATGGACATGACTTTTGTGAGCTTCCTTTTTTTTTTTGCGGACCCATAGAATAAATCTATGTGTGCTGTCCACAAAAATGCAGATCAGACTCGGATGCAACATATTGTCATGTACATAAGACCTTAACCCATAGGAATGTCAGCTGGTTTCCTACAGAAAGACCTTAGTACATAAGATCTTAACCCATAGGAATGTCAGCTGGTTTCCTACAGAAACATGTTCGCTCAACAAGGAGCAGAAAAAGAAAAACAAAAGCCCGCTGCTCTGCTATCTAGAAAATTATTTATTAAAAACATACATAAAACACTATAAATAAAAGTCTAGCTATGTGTTTTCCTGCCGGACCGCCACCTTCATCAGGCTGTAAGGTCAGAAGAACATACATACATTTAAATAGGGCTAACCACAACAGACAGTAATCAGACCAATTAAAATACAAAAACATCCAGAATACATGGAGTGGACTCAAATGGATTGAACCAAAAGAAAATACAAAGACATCCAAAATTAAGTGGATTCAAATAAATTGGGGGAGAAAAATCATGATCCAAAATAATCAAAACATAATCAGACCATAATTTTATAATAATATAATTCATGTGGATATCCAAACGTTGCTTCATGTGAATGCAGATATATAATTTGTGTGGATCCAAATATACACAAATATACACGTGCATGAGATGCAACATATTGTCATGTACATAAGACCTTGACCCATAGGAATGTCAGCTGGTTACCCACAGGACTAGTGAATCCTACAATTGTTTGACTAGTGGGTCATATGAGGATTATTAGCCAACTTGGCACACATGGAGATCTATTTCTGCCACAACATGCACAGGCTGGTTAGGGTATTGACTCACATCTAGGCTTTTCCAAAGCTTTTAATATGAATAAAAGGTAAAGTGAAATTCTTTCTATCAAAAACCTGTACGTGCCCCTAAAGACCTAACCTACATTAACAGATGCAGAAACGCTCGACATTTACATGAATGGCAATGACATCTTTTATAGACATCTGGGCTGGCTTCTTGAATGTTTCTTATCCTCAATAAATATTGTGTCTTTGATGCTTTGACTTTTGTGTTGCATTACAACAGCCACACTTAAAACATGGCACCCAATGATCCAGATTTTCAGCAAAAAACAGAATATTTGGGAAGCGAAAAAGCCTATCTCATATACTTGGAAATAGCTGTTGAAGATTTGTAGCTACGTGTTCTTACCCTAAGGTTGTCCTAATACGTGTCTACTATTGAACTGCAGCATGCCAATGAATCTCCCCCAGACACATCCAAATTTTTTTCACATGTAAGGAATAAAAAACAAGTTAGTTGGTTAAAAATAAAAGGAGCAATACTCCCCTCATCGTTCACCGACTAATTCTGTTCCAACACTTATCAGGTCTTCACTGATCTCTTCTTCCTGGTCCCATCTCAAAACACACGAAATGCCCATTGAGACATTCACTGATGAGCTGGCCTCAATTGGCATTTCCTGTGTTTCAAGACAGGACCAGTAAGCAGAAATTAGCAAGTAACTGGTAATCAATAAAACAGGTGCGACAGAGGGATCGGTGAGGCATTGTTTCTTCTTTTATTTTATTTTTAACATACTCTGAGCATTTTTTCCCCACTGAAAAACTGGGCAACCCCTTTTAAGCCAAGTGCTTAAAAGGGTTGTCCAGCATAGAAAAACATTTTTATATACCTTATTAGGGAATTGTGAGTTAATATATTTAGGATTCTCATATTTTGGTCACAGTGGATAGTGGTGACCAAGAGTAACACTCACTCACCAATTTGAATAGGCTTAAAGGGGTTGTCTGGGCTTTTTAATATTGATAACCTATCTTCAGGACCTCGGCACCTGGCACCACCGCTGATCAGCTGTACGGAGAGACGGTGCACGCAGTGCACAAGTGCCGTCTCCCTTCCTGCCCGCTGCTGTATGTGTATAGGACAGCAACTTCTGGCACCTCTAAACAGGTTTTCCAGCCAAGGACAATTGGCACAGTTCTTCTTCATTTTTGAGTTTTGCCGTATAAATTGCATTTTTGCTGTCACCTCACAAGTGCTATATTGCACTTTGACGATTAAGTGAAGCCAAGTTACCTCATAGCATGGTGTTGGGCCTGTTTATTGCATACAAGGGATTATGGATCAGTTTATATAAATCAAAATACTTGAGGCGATCATGTTGTCTTATGTCAAATAAGAAATGCCCTTAAAATCAGTGTTTTAACACGACAATGGCCCAAAACACACACAGGTACAACATCTTGGGTACAGGCTTGGTTACAGACAAACAAGATTAAGTTAATAGAGTGGCTACCCCAATCTCCCGACCTCAATTCCATAGAGCAGTGTTCCTCAACTCCAGTCCTGTGGGCCCATCTGCCGGTCATGTTTTTAGGATTTCCTTAGTATTCAGCAGGTGATTAGTGTCAATGCATCAGGTATTCAATCTGTGGGATATTCTCAATTATCAGGTTAATGATGTTAGACTACTATTTTTTGAACACTACTCTAAGATCTAATAGATCATTCATGAATGAAGCAATACAAAACAGACCCTAGTGGTAAATGATTGCCTCCAAAGTCAGCTCTAAATGGGGTTGTCTTCTACTGGTCCTTTGAAGCCCATTAATGTGTCAGAGCGAAGAGGTGTTGTATCGACATAGATGAGAATGGGTATCCTATGTCCCCTACTCAAATGGATCAGTAGTTGAGTGTGTACTGCAACTCCATTCAATCTCTAAGGGTATAGCAAAGATTGCCAATTACAGAATTTGGTTATCTTTAACAGTTCCATATACTTGTAATGTAGTCAGTTCAAATGTGGGACATGGGCCTCTCTTCTTCTTACTGAATGGAGCACAGACCCATATCAATCAGACACTTACAATATGTGGAGGGGAAAGGTGATCAGTGTCTTGATACAACCCCTATAAGCCCAGGGGATCTCGGTTGGAGAATATAAATGTGTTAGTTTGTGACACTTTTATATACATGAGGCTTATAACAATAGGGCCAGTCTCCTCAGTCCTCCAGCAAGTCTCCCTATGCTGTTTTTCCAGATGCAAGTCTTTATCTGCATTGGATAATTAGTGTTGGATGCAATGGTTGGCAGACAGTTGCAGCATTAATAATACAATAAGGAGAATTAGTTTGGCAGCCACATTTACAACGTATTAAGGCTGTGACAGTTTTGTTGATGCTGGGCCGATTAACACAGGGTTGGAATCACTCGGTCAGGATGTTAGAGTTATCTGAATTACAGCTGTAATAGTGCTATTAGCCTTAGTGATGCTAATTACATAGATGAGGTGGAGACCAATGCAGACAACATAAATTTAGATAAAACATATTATTATGAATATACTGTTAATCTGGGATAAACGCACGTCTATCGTAAAATAGAATATATGGGGACCAGGTGGCCTTTTTCTGCCGTTAATCTTCTATGTTTCTATTTTTTTTAAAAAGCCCCCCATCTCTCTGAACCCATGTGCTATGATTAGCATCCTCCATGACAAGAATAAATTTTCCATGGGCATCATTAACGTGTTCATACCACACTGAATTAACTATTTCTAACAGTCACAAGTCTTTGCATATTCTAACTAGACCCCATCTTTTTTGCATCTTCACAAAAAGAAGAAATATACCTGGATGGTTTTCATCCATACTTAGATGCTGCAACTGCAACTAAAGCTAAGGGCTCATTCACACAAACGTCTGCTGCCCGTTGCCGTATTGCGGACCGCATTTGCGGATCCGCAATACACGGGCACCGTTCTGTGTGCATTCCGCATCACGGATGCGGACCCTGGGGCTCCGTTCCGTGCCTCCGCATCGCAAAAAGATAGAACTTGCTCTATATTTTTGCGTGCTTCCTGGGGCTCCGTTCCGTGCCTCCGCACCGCAAAAAGATAGAACTTGCTCTATATTTTTTGCGGAACGGATGGATTGCGGACCCATGCAATTTGCGGTCCACAGCAAAGGCAACAAGCCCTAAGAGAGGTAAGTTCTTTATTTTAGACACTATAGTTACGTCATTTAATACGTACTAAAACATAATATACAGAAATATATAGTAAGTATATGTTCATCATGCATTTATTACAGCCATTTGTAGTGCCCCAGAATAGGGTCACTGGAAAAGGTTATTTGTTGTAACGTTAAATTAAGTGAAAATTTCAGATTTACTGTATTTTTACAGCATTGTATGGATAAGTCAGGGTTAACACCTTGAATCCACCCCTTTAGGTTGCAAGGAGATGGACCTGGGTCCACCCCCTGCTTAGTGGGAAGTCTAGTGCTAGCTGAGGAAGAGAAAGGACCTACATGTGTTTACTTCTCAGAGCTAGGCCTGGCGCCATCCCGGAAGAAGCACAGTATGGGTAATGTTTTTTTCTGCCGTAATTGTGATGTATTCTTTGCACTTGCACTTTAAACTGTTTATACATGGGCATTATATGTGGGCATTGTAATTTACACCCATTTCCCCTGTGTCTTCCTCCTGTGGATGCCGCCTTTTCCTGCACTATTTTTCTTGTATGCATTATTCTATGTTATTCTATTTATTAATAAAGTGAATTTATTTAGTATGCGGTCTGGTAGTTCTTTATTGCATTACGTTTAACATTTTATCATAGGCATACCTTTTACACTCCATGGTGCTTGTATGTACGAGCATTGGTGCTCATTATATATGTAGCTTTGTTGGTTTACATTATTGGGAGAGATTGTAGGGATAAGTCAGGGTTAACACCTTGACTCAACCCCTTTAGGTTGCAAGGAGATGGAACTGGGTCCACCCCCTGCTTAGTGGCAAGTCTAGTGCTAGCTGAGGAAGAGAAAGGACCTACATGTGTTTATTTCTCAGAGCTAGGCCTGATCTCAGGAAATCTTCTCCTGCTAAAGAACTACTGCTTAAAGTGCTCCAGAGAGAGAGAGAAAGGGAAGAAATTATAAGGTACAGAATTTGAAAAGCCATGCATTGGAGCCCTTTAGCATGGTATTATGCTTGTTTATGGCAGAAAGAGACTTTGCTGCTGTGAGAAGGAGCATTGCTAACATAGTCTTCCACACTTTCAGATGTCTGGCCAACCGTATCTTAATTCTGTACCCCTCAGCCTGGGAACTACAGAAATATCTACTAAGAACCTCAGTGCCAATCTAAGGTTCCTTAGGCTCCTTAGGCCTCTTTCACACAGGCAAGTTTTCCGCGTGGGTGCAATGCGTGAGGTGAACGCACTGCGCTCATCACATGGTCCATCACCATGGCGATGGTCCATGTGATGAGCACAGTGACGTCACCAAAGGTCCTTTTCCTCCCAGGTCATCAAAGAAGAAGGAAAAAGAGAAGCCGGGCAGCGCGAAGAAGTGGATGAGGTGAGTTTAATCTTATTTTTTTTATGAGCGCGGAGCCATCACATGGCCCATCACCATGGTTATGGACCATGTGATGAGCGCAGTGACATCACCAAAGGTCCTTTTCCTCCCAGGTCATCAAGGAAGAAGGAAGAAGAGAAGCCAGGCAGTGCGAACAAGTGGATGAGGTGAGTCAAAAAATAAAAATTTAACCCCTCCATCCCTATTTTTACTAACTATGTTATAAGGGAAAATAATAAAAATTTACACAACACCTAACCCAAACCCAAATTTCAGTGAAGAAGTTCGGGTTCGGGTCTGGGTACCAAACTGTCACGGCCTTTGGTTTGCGCTGTGACACTGTTGTCACACTTGCGGTTGCCCGCAGCAAAATGGTGGCGTTGGAAAGTACAACTTGTCCCACAAAAAACAAGTCCTCATATGTGAACAGAAAAATAAAAAAGTTATGGCTCTGGGAAGGCAGGGAGCGCAAAACTAAAACGCAAAAAAACAAACAAAAAAAACCTTTGGGCCTTAAGGGGTTAATGTACCCCTCTCTTCTCTGTATACACATTCAGTAGAACAATGTGCATAGAATAATGAGTGCCTGTCCTTACCTACTGAACAAACAGTCTTCTAGATATAGATTATGCCAGTATAATAAACCGAATGATGACTCTAAATTATAACTCTGAAGGGTAAAAAAACACGGTGGTACGGGAAAGGTTTTGTGTGCTGGAAAATGTACACTTCGAAAAAGAGGATGGGAGCAGTAATTTAAATTTACTAAAGAAATGGAATCAGAGTATTTGATGGCAAACAATTGACCTACCAGAAAATTTGCTTTAATGTCACATAATTAGTTTTTCCCGGATGCTATGATCTTTTATTTTTCCTGAAATGGCATGTACTTACAGAAGAATAGAAAGTAGAATTGGATGGTAGATGAGTGCTTGATGCAGAAATATTAGTTTTAGTAGAATGCAATTAAGGCAATCCATTGTTTGAAAGGAAAATTAGCCTTAAGTATGTATACAATCAATGTTACTGGCTGAACATACAGGTCTATACAGTGGTTAAAAATGACGTAAACATAATAGCCTGTATTCATAGCTCAATACGCAGTAAACATACTGCTTATATGGGGGCTACGGGGATGAGCTCAGCATAGACATGTGGTACCTGGACATCCAGCTCGGCAATAACCTTCCATAACATGCTAGAGATCATTTCAGCCACTCTAATGGGTCGGTCATGTGACATGCCAAAATGTGTTGGTGTGTTATGGTGAGCTAGGTAAAGGTCAGTGGAGTTACAGAGATAATATGGTGTAAGAGTATTGCTGCTAATATTATATCTGACATGCGATCTACTGGAGAGGATGTGGACACTCTGAGTTGCAAACATGGGGCAAAACGAGGGAGTGTAGTCTAAGGGATTCTAAGTTCTTTACCCTAAAACACCACAAGGTGGTGTGAGCTTTACCATAGGGAATCTCTTGGTCACTAGCCCATACCCAGTAAAATTAATTCTGGGGGTGCAGTGGACAACTACATGCAAATACTACCTGTTCACACAGCGGCAGTCAGCAGCAAGATGCTCAAGATGATTGATTATAGGGGTCCCTGCAGTAACTTAGAGAAGGAAGGTCCAAGGGGAAAGAGGATAATGGCTGGCCTGCCTCCTTGCCTTGAAGTCTTCTAAGTCAGCCAGTGCATCTGTAATCAAGAACTGGGTAGTCTAAAATAATCTTGTGGAGGCATAGGCTGGTTGTTTGCAAGCTGCCTATTTGAATGTAGTGCAGTCAGTCTACTGTGTCATGTGCCACTTATGCAAGGAGTGTAGGACTAGGACCTTGCTCAGAGACCCACAGGGGGATTCACCTGTTCCCCTGTGGGCCATTCCAGACCTGCCCATACCTCCTATAATATGGTGTGCCCTTTAGGCACTCTATTTTGCTAGGCTGTCCATGAGTTTCTGTAAACCCTGAAGCAATGTATGAATTCTATGGTAGCAAACAATGTTATTTTAGGTCCTCGGTGACGGCGATCACATGGTGAGGTCATCACACTCGCTGCAGGTCCTTTAGCAGATTTTCTTCAATCAAGATGGGAGCGAATGGCCTCTCCATGAACAAGTGAATGAGGTGAGTATAATTTTTTTACTTTCAGCCACCATTTAAGGAAAAAATTGTTTGTTATCACAAAGTGCGAGGAAATTCGGCTTTGTGATGAATCAAATTTTTCCTGAAATTTGTACCGAATTCCAATTCACTTGATTCGCTCAACACCACTTATAGGGCAGGGGACGCTTTACAGATTTCAGTGAATAATATACAAAATTTAAAATTATTTGCAAATATAAAAGTATTCAGATCCAGGTGCTGGTTTGAAAACTGTAGAATATTTTTCATGGGACAACCCCTTTAAGTGCTGGACATATCATAGCTGGCATGTTTTAGCAACAATCACATTACAGATCAATGGTTCAACTAAATGGTATTGCTACCACAACAGAGTCAGTGGCGTACTGCCAATATAGGCAGACCACGCCGTTGCTATGGGGCCCGTGGCACAGGGGGGCCCGGAGCGCATGAAAGACTCCGCCCCTTACTCTGCACAATACAGTGCCAGCTTATTCATAGTTTGAGGCGGGGTTCTTGAACTTCTCCCTCCGGCTCCAACCCCACCCATTGTTCGGGCTGCGGCTCCCTCCCAGGCAAGGATCCTGCTGCTGATTGGCCAGTGTATCAGGCAGCAGGACACATAAAGACTAGGGTGGCCACTGGCTTGACGGACCTCGCCGGCCATGCCCCCAAAAACATAAACCACGCCCACCTCTGTGAAGTCACACCCCCATCGCCTGTCGGGAACCGGGTGGAGGAGAGGTAAGAACTTGTGGAGGGGCCATGGGTGTCCTGGAGGGGTCGGGAGTGTGGAGCCAGCCAGTCCCCCCTTTACAGTAGTAGTTATTAACCCCTTTCAGCAGTACCCCATTCACAGTATTTATTAACCCTTTTCAGCAGTCCCCCGAGGGGTTAATAAATACTGTGAATGGGGAACTGCTGAAAGGGGTTAATAAATACTGTGAAGGGCCTTCACATAAACCCTTTTCAGCAGTCCCTCATTCACAGTATTTATTAACCCCTCGGGGGACTGCTGAAAGGGTTAATAAATACTGTGAATGGGGTACTGCTGAAAGGGGTTAATAAATACTGTGAATTGGTTACTGCTGAAAGGGGTTAATAAATACTGTGAAGGGTCTTCACATAAACCCTTTTCAGCAGTCCCTCATTCACAGTATTTATTAACCCCTTTCAGTCCCCTCTTCACACTTATTTATTTCCCCCTTTCAGCTGTTCCCAGGACCCACACAGTAGTTATTATTAACCCCTTTCAAAATTACCAGCGCCTGCCCTTTCCCCCTTTGAGCAATCACCGACGGCCCACAGCACAGACCAGTGAGTACCTCAGCGCAGCTGCACTCCTCAGAGTCTGTTCCTCCACTTCCTGCGTGGCCATGCCTGCACAAACCAGAATTGACTGGCACGATGCAGCGCTGCTGGACGTGCGACTGCTGGACGTGCGACTGATGTCAGTGCGCTCTATGCCGTGATGTGAGTGATCCTTAAAGTGCCCCGTACTCGTCGAGTCTAGAGTCGCCGATGACCACAAAAAAGGAGGACTTCTGGCCGTCCGTCCTGGCCTTGTGCCGGCTGGAGGACCAGGAGTCTAAAAACCGGACGTCTGGTCACCCTAATAGAGGCGTGCACCCGGCGTGGCAGAATTATCCTCTGCGCTTACATGCTGCCCGCCATCTGCTGCCCGCCATCTTACATGCTGCCCGCCATCTGCCGACCTCAAGACAGTCATCAGCCAGTGAGTGCCCCCCACCCCTGGCCCATACTAAAGGACTGGTCAGTGAACACAGAAGTGTGCCACAGTAAGAGGACAGCAGCAGACTTAATATAAAGCTCATATGTCACGGCGGGGAGTGGGGGAAACCCCCCACCGTGCAGTATCAAAGGGATAACGGGTAGCTGCTAGGCCAGGATGCCGGGATCAGGGAGCAGGACACCTCCTAATGCGTCCCTAATTCTGACCCTGACTCCTAACCGTATGAGCCAACCCAGATGGTAGGAGGGCTCATACTCCGGAACCTCGGGGCCCTACTAACCCTCAGGAAATCCCTGGACTAGGAGCAGGGTAAGATGACCTGTTCCTCCACAACACGGATGAACAGGAGTCTCCACTGGCCAAGCTGCAAGGAGAGGGGAACACATACAGCATATGGAGATGGCAGGTAAGTGAAACCAGTAACACACCTACCTGCCACAGACACACTGACTGGAACCCGTGCACAAGTGCTGATGTCCACACCAACATAAAAGGACACAGCACACACCACAAACCACACAGGAACCCAGGACACCATAGCTGCAATAACGTGAGACACCACAAGAACATCTACAATCTTCTATGACCACAAGGGTGGCCCTCACTGGACAGATGGCATATGAAAACCAGGAGGATAACTCCAGCATACACCATGGCTGGAGTACCCCCCAGCTTCAGGCATCCAGCAGAGGCTAAATAGCCCAAGCAGCCACACCCACACACACATAAACCCAGTGTTAAAACACTAGGAAGGGAGTTAACCCTTCCAACATCAGACAAGGTTAGGAAACCACTTAAAGGGGAAGTGCACACACAAGCATGGAAAGCTACACGTTGCCGCAGGCAACAGCAAGTGTAGCAACAGTGTCACAGCGCACACCATAGGCCGGGACATCATATATGGTATTGGTTGGATATGGGTATTCTTGATGGGGGGAGGGCAGCAGCAAGCAGTGGGGTTTGGGGGGAAGGGGGCCCTGTAGTATCATAGAGGACTCATGAGGACAGTGTGCACACTGTCCTCCTGAGTCCTCTATGATCCTACAGGGCCCCCCCCCCCAGCACATCAGTCACCTTGCAGGGGCTATTGGTTGCTATGTGCACACTTAGCATCAGCAGCAATGAGTTAAAGGGGTTATCCAACCCTTATAATGCCCCCCAAAATGCCCGGGGCCAGGCACCTTACTAACATCATTCCCCAGCACCCGCATTGCTCCTGATGCCCACACAGCCGCCACTGCCTCCCTCCCGTCACGCAGATTAATACATCCAGCGACATAGGAGGGAGCAGCCAATAGCAGGCCACAATGGGAACGAACCTCCCTCGCATCGCTGGTGACGCTAGGGAGGCTCATTTACGACGCAGCCTATTATTGTCTGCACCCCCCCATTAGGCATAAGTATTAACTGTATGCGGTGCCTGGGCGTTTTGGGGGGCACAATAGGGGTTAGATAGCCCCTTTAATCCTTAGGATACCGGAGGTTTTTTCATTTTTGCATTTTATTTTTTCTTCCCTATCTTCCTTGAGCCATAACTTTTTATTTTTCCATTCACATAGATGTCTGAGGGCTTTTTTTGTGGGAGAAGTTGTACTTTAATAAGGCATACAATGTAGTGTGAAACGGGCAAAAAAAAATTCAAATGGGGTCGAATTTGAAGGAAAAAAAAACCATTTTACCACATTTTTATGGGTTTTGTTCCTACGGCATTCCCTTTGTGGCAAAACTGACCTGTGCCCTTTATTCTCTGGGTTAGTACGATTACAATGATACCACATATGTATAGGTTTTTTATGTCTAAATAGTGTAAAAATATATTAACACTTTGATACAAATGTTTTATTTACTTTTTTACATCACCATATTCTAACCCCCATAACTTTTTTAGTTATATGATCTACTGAGCTGTGTGGGGGCTTATTTTTTGCGGGATGAACTGTAGTTTTTATTGATACCATTTTGGAGTGTGTGTGACTTTTTAATCACATTTTATAAGAAATTTTGGGGTGAGAGAAGTGATGAAAAAATTGCGCTGGTAACAAAGGGGTTAAGATGTGGGGGATGGGCTGTGTCAGGCTTTAGCACAGTGGGCACAGGCAGGAGGAATGATATATATGCGGGCTCCTGCCCTGCACTCGTTCAGCTGTGCTCGCATACATATGTCGCCCTGTGCCCACTCTGCTAAAGCCTGACATCGCCCATTTATGCCCGGCTTTACCAAAGCAGACAGGCGGGAGCAGTGATGTGTGCTGTACATGGCTCCCTGCACCCCCAGTGAGATCCTTACTCTCATACAGAGAGAGTATGGATTATAAAGCGCTATAGGCACCTGAATTCAGCACCTATTTCTTATAGGTTTCTAACGGTTTCAGTGGAACATGTATTCATTTTTTTATTGCCAAATGGGTGTGTGGCAGGGGAGGAGCCAGGAGGTGGGATGGGCCAGGGGTGGGTAGTGGGAGGGGTTGGGGCCCAATTCAGACTCTTGCTATGGGGCCCAGTGATTTCTGTGTACGCCCCTGAACAGAGTCGAACAGTAACCCATAGCAACAGTATACGGTTTTCTTTGTAAGATGTACAAGGCTGATTTCCAACCCTATCACACTTTAAACAAACAGGAACCGTAAAGGCATTCATAGCCTAAGTGTCCCTATGACAACAATGACCTCTAACGTGGTTCTGTCAATCAAGAGGGAAGGGCTGGCAGAAGCCCTTCCCTCTTGTGAACTCGGTGAACTTAAAGGGTTTCTACCACCTCGTTTTGTCATATTTAGCTGTCAGACACTAGCGATCAGCTAGTGTCTGCTCTACCAAACAATGCTATTATAATAGCTTTTTGTGCAGCCGTTTGCCTAAAAAACAAACTTTTATTGATATGCTAATGAGCCTCTAGGTGCTATGGGGGCGTCTTTTCAGCACCTAGAGGCTCGGTCTACTCACCCAAAATGCCGCCCAGCGCGTCCCTCCAGCCCGCCCATCTCCTCTGGAATGCGATCCTCCCTCTGAGCCAGCGGACGTCTGTATTCGGCGCAGGCGCAGTGAATGGCTGACCACTCCCTGCACAGACATCTCCACTGCGCCTGCGCCCATGACCGAGATGTCTGTGCAGGCAGCGGTCAGACATTCACTGCGCCTGCGCCGAATACAGACGTGCACGGCGCAGGCGCGAGAATTCGTCCGCTGGCTCAGAGGGAGGATCGCATTCCAGAGGAGATGGACGGGCTGGAGGGACGCGCTGGGCGGCATTTTGGGTGAGTAGACCGAGCCTCTAGGTGCTGAAAAGACGCCCCCATAGCACCTAGAGGCTCATTAGCATATCAATAAAAGTTTGTTTTTTAGGCAAACGGCTGCACAAAAAGCTATTATAATAGCATTGTTTGGTAGAGCAGACACTAGCGGATCGCTAGTGTCTGACAGCTAAATATGACAAAACGAGGTGGTAGAAACCCTTTAACTCCTCTATTCATATGGATTAAGAGTACTTTTTCTCCTGAATGAAGCAATGGATTGGTAAGTGAAAGGTACACTACATGGACAAAAGTATTTTACACATTTTCACTAGCACTATGCCAAGCGTTGGATGGAGTGGTGTAGAGCACGCTGCCAATGGACTCTGGAGCAGTAGAAATGTGTTCTATGGAGTGTTAAATCAGGGTTCTCAATTTGGAACTTGTTTGGATGAGTCTGGGCTTGGCAAATATCATGAGAACATTACTTGCCTGACTGCATTTTGCCCATGTAAGGTTTGTTAGAGGAGAGATAACACTGTGGGGTTGTTTTCCAGAGGTTGTCTGAGGCTCCTTTATTCCAACTAAGGGAAATCTTAATGTCTCAGCATACCGAGGCATTTTGGGCAATTATTTGCTTGCAACTTTGTGGGAATAGTTTGGGGAAGACCATTTTCCGTTCCAGCATGAGGGTACCCCAGTGCACAAATAAAGCTCCATAAAGGCATGGTTGGGTGAATTTGGTGCCAAAGAATTTGAGTGGCCTGCACAGAGCCCCGACCTCAACCCCCTTTTGGATCAATTAGAACTGAGATTGCAAGCCTGGCCTTCATATCCAACATCAGTGTCTGACCTGACAAATAGTCTTCCCGATGACCTGGCAAATATTCCAAAATGTTGTAGAAAGCCTTCCCAGAAGGAGACCAACTCCATATTAATGCCTATGGATTTAGAATGAGATGTCATAAAAGCTCCTATAGGCATGATGTGTAGGTGTTCCAATACTTTTGAGTGTATGATTACATTCAGCTGAGCTAACCAAGGGCATGTGTAAGCAGATTTTGGCCTATAAAACTGTCTGACCTGTTGTATGTGCACTTGGCAGCTGAAGACATGTGTTGCTCTCATGTTCATATGTGCCCGCATATGAGAAAAATGATGTTTTACTATATACACATGAACCTCTAGGAGCAATGGGGGAATTGCCGTTACTCCTAGAGGCTCAGGTTTCGCTGCAACTGGCAAACACTCTGCACTTTGTTTGACAGGGCCAGACAGGCATGATCACGTTTACACTTCCTGGTCCTGTCGTGGTGGAGAGTGTGCAGTAGGTGCAGAGAGAGCTGAGCCTCTAGGTGTAAGGGCAATGCCCAGTTGCTCCTAGAGGCTCATTCGCATATAGTAAAACATCATTTTTCTCAGCAATGTGGGCACATATGAACATGGGGCCAACACAGATGCCTTCAGCTGCCAAGTTCACATGTAACAGGTCAGCCAGTGTCATAGCTACAAATCTGCCCGCAAAATGCCCTTTAACAGTGAATTTTCTGGTAACAAACTCCCTTTAAAGGGAACCTGTCACCAAAAAAACGCATACTAAGCTGTTAATAGTACCTTATAGTGCTGCATAGTAGTTTCCTAATGCACTTTTTCATTGTTTAGCCGCATCTAGCCTCCTTGAGAAATCGATGTTTTATTCAGCCGCTGCCCCCTGCTTCAAGTCAGGTTTGAAGTCAAGGGGGCAGCGGCGTAGGCGTCTCCAATGCTTTATTGACAAGCCGGATCTCAGTGCCGGGACCGCGCTCCCAGCCCGCATGCGCAGTAAAGGGCTGCTGTAGCGCGATCCCGGCTCCGGCTCGTACACTCAGCTGGCTTCAGTTTCGCTACTGCGCATGCGCCCGGCATCTTCTGTAACTGCGCTAGTATGTAAGGCTGGCGGGCGCATGCGCAGTAGCGAAACTGAAGCCGGCTGAGTGTACGAGCAGGAGCCGGGATCGCGCTACAGCAGCCCTTTACTGCGCATGTGGGCTGGGAGCTCGGTCCCGGCACTGAGATCCGGCTTGTCAATAAAGGCGGCGGGAGGCGGCGAGAGCAGCATTGGAGACGCCTAGGCCGCTGCCCCCTTGACTTCAAACCTGACTTGAAGCAGGGGGCAGCGGCTGAATAAAACATCGATTTCTCAAGGAGGCTAGATGCGGCTAAACAATGAAAAAGTGCATTAGGAAACTACTATGCAGCACTATAAGGTACTATTAACAGCTTAGTAAGCGTTTTCTTGGTGACAGGTTCCCTTTAAGTTTCTTTCAGCTGTTAATTTTAGATAGATAGATAGATAGATATAAATAGATAGATAGATATAAATAGAAAGATATAAATAGATAGATAGATAGATAGATATGGGATAGATAGATAGATAGATAGATAGATAGATATGAGATAGATAGATAGATAGATAGATAGATATAAATACATAGATAGATAGATAGATAGATAGATAGATATATGATAGATAGATAGATAGATATATGATAGATAGATAGATAGATATATGATAGATAGATAGATAGATAGATAGATAGATAGATAGATAGATATGAGATAGATGAATAGATAATAAGATAGATAGATACATATATGATAGATAGATAGATAGATAGATAGATAGGAGATAGATAGATAGATAGATAGATAGAAATAGATAGATAGATAGATAGATAGATAGATAGATAGATAGAAGAGAATTTTCAGATGCAATCTCTCTCTATCACTTGAAAGTTCCTCTCCTGTTTCATTTAAAACCCCAAGGCACATAGTTTCCTCTTATCTCATATATTCAGATATCCAATAGCCATATTGCCCTCTGATGGGAATTCGGAGATTGTTCTAGCTACCTTCTCTGCCATTAAAAGTTGCTCCCAGCAATGACGCTGTCTATGGAACAGAAGCCAGCAAATCAGCTCTGTCACAGTGAGAATCTCTGGAGAAAAATTAGAGAGGAGTGAGGGGGAAACATTATTATAAATATTACAAAAAAAAAATCCCCGGATGACAATTCAGATGTTTGGATTGTGCTGCGGATAATACCAAACAATTTTTGTCACGTTTCCAGGAAACATTATTCTAAGCAGACTGGGCATGTAATGTATTTGTGTCAGTGGCGCTGTACCAGTAAACCTGGTGGCTTATTCCGCATACAGTGCCCATAAACATGTCACAATTACAGTTTTTCCTTTAGGAAAGATCTTTTCATGCAGGGAGAAGTAAAAACAATTGCAACTTAAGTCAAGATGTCATAAAAGAGGAAATTTAATTTCCAGTGTCCTCCTGTGACCTTGAGCAGATATGAGGATGAGGATATGGATTTATTTATCTCAGGGTCTTGTAGTAGAATGGAAAACAATTTGCCGAATGCCTGTATGAACACCGTGTCCTTCATTTATGGATACCAGCTGCTTGTCTACTGTTCTCCTCCAGCTTAAAAAACATAAATTAAAAAAATTAAATTGCTACGGAAAAAACTGTAGCAGGAGATCAGTATGAGACAGCTGTAGTCAAGCAGTGCACAGTATTGTGGCCTTTTCATTCTATTAATTTACATTCAATCTATTTCGGCATGTGACTTTTAAAGTGTATATCTATTCTATTGGGGAGCAAGGCATGCTGGGTGTTGGAGCTGAAAGCTTTAGGCTAATATTAGCTCCTCATATAAAGCAGTCAATTCAGTTATACTGAGTTCATTGGTTGAATTGATCATTTTAACCCCGTAAGGACCAGGCCAATTTACAGTTTTGCATTTTCAGTTTTTCCTCTTCACTTTCCAGGACCCATAACTAATTGGGTGAAATAAAAAAATAAAAAAGCAGTTCCGCTATGGTTTCACTTTATGCTAAAAATGACATGACCAGCTCATTCTGCGGGTCATGCGATTACGGCGATATAACATTTACCGTATGTCATTTTTACTTTGTTTTACTACTTAGAAATAATAAAAATAAATCTTTGCATTGTCATATTTCCATCTAAAGAGCTATATGAGGGCTTGCTTTGTTGTAGAGTGAGCTCTAGCTTTTATTGGCACCATTTTGGAGTACATACAACTTTTTGGTCACTTTTTGTTCAATTTTTTAGGAGGCGAAAGGTGAACAAAAATTGGAAAATCACACATTTTTTTTCTCCATTACAGCATTCACCAAGCAGGAAAAATGATTTTATATTTTTCGGACATTTTCAGGCACCACAAAACATGTAAATTTTTTTAGTATTTGCTTTTATATGTAAAATTTGGAACATGGGGGGATTAGATTTTTTTAAACATATATATATATTAAAACTTTTTTTATTTTTTTCACTGTAATTCTTTAGTCTCTTTAGGGATTTTGCCACGGGGGCTTCAAGGGCAGAGACCCCACAGATGCAGCAGTCACTACTTAACAGAGGAATCTGAGGGGGTTAAATGGGGTTTACTCAGATGCTGGTCATTGTGGTATTACGAAGCTGATGATCCCACTCCTACATACGCCTATCATACCCTATTGACAGTGTTACAACAGGGAATGCAAAGGGGTTAAACATACTTCACTTAACAATCCTTGCTCCAACTTTAATATTTGGCATATACTAATGAAAGATGATAGCTTTAGTGATTTAGCTGATAGGAGACCATTGATAACATTTAGAAGAAGCCACACTCTAAAAGATAGATTAGTTAGGAGTCGCTTTACAGAGGAAAAGCCTAATACTTGGTTGAGAGATTTTGTACCTGTTGGGAACCATAGATGCAGTAGTTGTCCCTTTGCGAAAACAACCCCCAGTAAAAGTCTCTGAATTTTGGAGAACTACATTATAAGGTTAATACCCTAATAACATATAAGAGCAAATATTTGGTTTACCTGATATTGTGCCAGTGTAGCCGATTTTATGTAGGTAAAACAATTAGGAGTTTGTGTGAAAGATTTAGGGAGCATGTGAGCTCGATCAGCTCAGGGAAGGGATGCCCCCAGATAATAGAACATGTAATAATAATAATCTTTATTTATATAGCGCCAACATAATCTGCAGCGCCTTACAATTCAGAGGTTCATGTACAAACAGTCAAAAATAACATAGCAACAGACAAGTCGATTATTACAAGAGGAATGAGGGCCCTGCTCGCAAGAGCTTACAATCTATAAGGGGATAGGGGTGACACAAAAGGTAGAAGTGCTTGTTGAATAGGGGAGCAGATATAAAGCCACATGAGCCGGTCAGCAGCCAATATACGAAGTGCTTCTGGGTGCAGTGGAGGCTCAGCTTCAGGGAATGATAAATGGGCTATGGGAGGTTAGATCAAGGGAGGTTGATAGGCCACCCTGAAAAGATGGGTTTTTAGCAAACGCTTAAAACTGCATGTTGTGATTAAGCCTGATTTCTTAGGGTAGGGCATTCCAGAGCACCGGTGCAACTCGGGAGAAATCTTGGAGCCGGGAGAGAGAGGTTCGGATTTTTGTGGAAGTTAGTCGTAAGTCATTGGCTGAACGGAGAGCACGGGTAGGGTGGTAGACAGAGATGAGGGAAGAGATGTAGGGTGGGTTCAGCACTGTGGAGGGCTTTGTGGTTGAGGACGAGCAGTTTGAATTGGATTCTATAGATACAAGGCGGAGGCATCAGAGTAGCGGTTGGACAGATAGGTGACCCTGGCTGCTGCATTAAGAATAGATTGGAGAGGGTAGAGTCTGGTGAGGGGGAGGCCAATTAATAGTGAGTTGCAGTAATCAAGGCGGGAGTGGATCAGGGCAACAATGAGAGTTTTTGTTGTTTCTATAGTAAGAAAGGGGTGGATACTAGAGATGTAAGAACTGCACATGGAAGGTTTTGAGATTTTCAGGGAACGAACTGGTTCCATACCTCCCACAAGGGGGAGATAGACATCACACTCTGGTATGTAAGGAGGCTAGTTGGATAATTCATTCAGGAGCAATGGGCCCTTTAGGCCTGAATGATAAAAATGATTTAAGTGTGTTTCTATAAATCAACATGACATTGTCTTTTAGTATGTATATTTTTGTTTGATGCATGAGGTAGCCAGTTCCCAGGTGTGTCCTTTGTTGCTATAACGACTCTAGTAACTGGCATAAAAAGAGGAACGTAACTACGTGATTACATCAGTGGCCTGAGGAAGCGCACTCGCGCAAAACGGCCGTCACCACTTGTTACTGCCTGTGTGGCGTCTGTATTCTCTGCCTCGCTTATTCAGCTTTTATTTTCTTGGAATGGAATAAAAGAAGATGTTTTGACTCCAATGGTGAGTGCTGCCTTATTTTTTCTTTTTATGGATACCATTTGTTGCTTTTTGGAGGCTGAGCACTGCCAGTAGTGATAAGTGGGCCTAGTACTGAGGCAGCCAACCATTTTAGAGACACTGAGGATAGCGAGCAGTGCCACCCTATCTGTTCTTTTTTGGACTTGCTCCAACTTTAACCTGAAACAGTAGGTACTGGGAAACCCACCCTATGTGCCCATTATAGTGGCTTTTATTTTGCCAAGAGGCACCCTGCGACAGTTCATTGTGCAGGTGGACTGAGCAGAGGTGGGACACCTACAGAGATCCTTGACTTCATAATGGCTATATTACATGGAAGACAAGGGGCCAGATTTATCATTAGCTCAAGTCAAAATAATGGAGTGAAAAAGTTGAAAATTTTTGCGTAATCGCTAAAACTGCGCAAAAATTTGCAACTTTTATTGGCTCTGCACTATGCTTGCCAGCTTTCTGAAAGTGGGCGTGTTTTCTTATGCAAATTAATCTCTAGACAGATTTACTATTACGACAATTTTAAAAAGTTGCAAAAAAATTCACCAAAAATTGCGCAATTTCACTCCAGTGAGAACCATGCTTATCTAATGCGACTTTTTATTAGAACATGCAACTTTTTCGTAAAGACGTGCGACTTTTGTAAAGCCGCTTACTGAAGGATAAACTGCTACCATCAAACCACATTTATCACAGTATTAAAGTATTAATAAATCTGACTTAGCCAAAAGTGACTTTGGACATATGTAAAGTGGAGTAAGATGTAAGTGTAATGATAAATCTGGCCCAAAGTGTATTCAGCCATAGTGAGAGAAACTGATGAACCAACGTCTCATTCAGAGTAAACATCCATTGAGAAAATGAGATTCTGGCAACGCTGGCTCAGTTTGTGCCTACCTGCAATCTGTCATGATATTGTTATGTTACTTTTCTGGTCTGTGCATTAGTACCTTTTTTGAGTGGTACTAATAAGTGTTACTTGGTGAACCATGTGTAAATGAACAGTATATGAATATATTTAATTGTAAGTGGTCATCTGAACTTCCCACTGATAAATGCTTGAGGAACGCTCATTTCTAAACTATGAGAATTAATATCATTTCATGTGTTTAAGCGCCAGTTGATAAGACTGTAGAGAATTAATATCAATTCACTCCCCCTCTTTGAGGGAGTCATTCTACAAGATTTTGGCACATGGATGTAGGGTTTTCCTTCCATTTAGCTGAGTGCATTAGTGAGATCTGATACTTTTCTTGGGTCTCCCAGACCATTCTGTGGATGACTGGGAGGATAATGTAAATTACTTTCTGATTTCTATGGTTAGTGCTAGGGATGTGTTGATCCAGTGTACAGTTTAAAGAAAGTCTATTATACCCCAGCCAGGCTCAAAATATTACACAGTATATTGTTAAATATAACATGCATTTCTTGATCTTTCTCCATGAGATGTGGTCTTGGGCCAAACTGTCACGCTTTTAGTCATCAGTTCTCTTTCTGAACACTCTCTTAGGGTTTCAGAGCACTGGCATCAAGGGTGTGATTCTTGGGCACTTTAGACTCCTTGGTCCCTACCTTGCACTAAAAGATTCTTTTGTTTCCTGTACTGTGCATGCAAAATAACAATAATGTAATGGAAATGACCAAATACTTCTTCCCTATTGCAATGGCTTAAACTGGTATGGTCAGCTCTACAACTTCCTATTTATGAATCATAAAAATCAACGTAAGTTTGAATAAACCTGGTCTGAGTGCATGTGTACTACAGCTTCTGTCTATGAGGGTAAGGTATAGGGAATAGCTCAATGGACTGATTCCCTCTTGTGTGTTTGTGAGAAAGGGGTGGGGCAGGAGTGTCTGTGTCTGGATGAGTGTATGTATGCCTGTCCTTATTTGGCAACTATGGGGTTATGCAAGAATATGGGGTGGGTTTGGCCAGAGCTGTAAGGTGAATCTTACCTACTGGCTTCCTGGCGCTGGCTCCTCACTCCTTCTCCACTCAGGTAGCAATGATCTGCTTTTCTCCTTCGCTGAAAACATACAGTTTGAGGCCATCTGCAGCCAATTACTGGCCGCTGCGGTGATCAGTTCCCCGTACGTCATGACAAATGGTCACATGACACAAGGGACTACTGATATATGGGTGACTTGAGCAGTGATCGTACTCTGATTGTATTATTGTATATTATATTACATATCTATCTACAGTTTGGACACACCTTTTCATTCCATTGTTTTTATTTTTTTCTACAATATAGATTCATAATAAAGACATGAAAATAATGAAGGAACAGATATGGAATTAAGCACTAAACAAGTACTAAAACAGAATATGTCTGAGAATGTTACCTCTGATGTTCCCTGGGTGTCCATTTGGGAAGCTCATAAATCCGTTCTGAGAGAGGAATTTATAGCATTGGGTTCACACTTGAAGAAGGTTAGGATGCTCCAGATATCTTCACTGGAAAATAACGCCTCTACAAAACCTGCATACATACTAAAATGGGAAAAAGATCTCGATAGATCCTTTTCAGGGCATGAATTGTCCCAGATTTTAAACCGCTCTCATGGTCCTTCCAGATGTATTCGCCTACAAGAAAACTCTTATAAAATATTAACTAGGTGGTATAAAACACCAGATGTATTGCACAAAATGCACCCTGCTAACTCCACAGAATGTTGGAGATGTCATTCTGAATTGGGTTCTATAATTTACATATGGTGGCATTGCCCACTTATATCTTCATATTGGGCAGAGATAGAAGAGGCGATAAATCAGATATGCAACTCTGAAATCTTACTCTCCCCCCACACAGTTCTGTACTTTGTCTGTATTTTTTGGTTTGGGTTTCTTGTTTAGTGGTGCATTTATTTCGGCCTCCTCTGCATCCTCTCGGTCTGCGTTTGGTCGTTTTTTCTTTAAGCTTGATAACGTAGTGTAGAAGTGGGTTATTTTCAATGATTGGGGTGTGGAGGGAGTGCTGGGGAGTGGCGTTTCTAGCGGTCTGATGAACGGACTCAGGGATAGGATACTGGTAAGAATTTTTCTGGACGGCGGGGTAGGGTTCGGGGTTCTGATTGTGGGGGAGACTCTGTCTAAAAAAGTGTCCTCAGTCAGATTAGATGGAAGAGCTAGGAATTGGTCAGATTCAGTGGGTGTTGAAGAATGAGTAGAAAAATTTAGTTAATTAAGTTTACTAATTTTATACTTACTAATTAATTCTTTATCCATTATCCATTAATATCTTATTTTTTCCTTTTTATCATTTTATTTTATATTTCATCAGTGTTTCATTTACTATTTATTAATTAATTATTCATTACTAATACTATTATTATTATTATTTCCACTTATATATTTTATTTCATATGTATATATATACGTATATGTATATTTTTATAGAAAGAGTCTTTTATACCTACTTTTATATATATATGCATGTTTCCATGCCCATTGTATACCATATTATTATATCTGTGCATTACTGGCATTTTTATATGCCACTTTCTTCCTTTGGCATCAATTGCTAAACATCATGGGTCTTTTTTGACCCGCACTGTGCGTTCCGCCGGAGCCTTGATGTCACGGACCGGAAACCCTGGCTCCTGTCTCTGTTGGAGCGCATTAGGTGCGTTCCACAGAGCGGAAGTCGGGTACACTTCCGGTCCGGAGCGTCCTGTCCCGACGCAACAATTCACAGGACTTTTGAATATTCCGGCAAGTAATCCCCACGGTTAGATAGAGGAACTTGTAGTATTTGTAGATATTGCCACCGGACCCCTGTCTCTGGTCCCTGGTGGAGCGCATCTCTTTGCGGTCCACGGAGCGGAAGTCAGGGGCATTTCCGGTCCGATATATCTGAGTTGCTAGTGCTTCTTAACCTCCCAGATAAGACATGCCTGGCCTCAAAACATGACTTAGCCTCAATACTCATTGCGGTAGCTAAACTGCTAATTCCGCTCCACTGGCTAGACACAAATCCGTCCACCTTGGAAGAGTGGATGCGTAAAGCTCAGGAGATCTATAGGCTGGAAGAACTCTCTAGCTGGGAAGCATATGTACATGACAAGTTTTTGAAACTATGGTACCCCTGGTCTCGTTGGTTCAACAACAAATACACCTCCATGCAGTTGCATTAAGGCATATGTGTTCCTGCTACCCCCCCCCCCCTTCCAACGGTGAAATGTGCTCTACTAATCCTACTGTAGTGTTATTAACCATACTGTAATGGCTAATATTCCTTGTCATTGCAAGTTACTGTGACCTAGTTGGCTCTGTTGCCGATTACTTACTGTATTTCTGATACTGTGAT
This sequence comes from Bufo bufo, assembly GCF_905171765.1. Lineage (NCBI taxonomy): Eukaryota > Metazoa > Chordata > Amphibia > Anura > Bufonidae > Bufo > Bufo bufo. The sequence continues at coordinate 318,788,798 of NC_053389.1, forward strand.
TTTTTTTAATGAAAACAAAATAAAGATTGATAAAAAAAAACAACAGAATATGTTTTATATTTTAGATTCTTCAAAGCCCCCTTTTGCTTTGATGACAGCCTTCCCATCTGGTTTCCGCTTAGTAGGACCATCATTTTTCAAAAGTACAGTGACCCCAACCACACCTCCAGGCTATGTAAGAGCTATTTGACCTGCAAGGAGAGTGATGGAGGGCTGCATCAGATGGCATAGCTTCCACAATCCCCTTACCTTAACCCAGTTGAGATGATCTGGGATAAGTTGGACTGTAGTGTAAAGGAAAAGCGGCCTACAAGTACTCAGCACCTCCGGGAACTCTGTCAAGACCATTCCAGGTGACTGCTTCATAAAGCTGACTGAGAGAATGCCAAGAGTGTGAAAATATGTCATCAAGCAGAAGGTAGCTACTTTGAAGAATCTAAAATATAAAACATATTCTGGTTTAACACTTTTTTCTACCTAATTACATATGTGTTCCTTCATTGTTTTACATGTCTTTAATATTAATCTACAAAATAGAGAATAAAAAAAAAAAGAAAGAAAAAATGATGGAATGACATGGTGTGTCCAAACAATTGACTGGTACGGTACATGTGAATGACAAGTAATAATCTTGAACCTAAATTTTATAACAAAAAGGGGATCTATAATCAAATTATTGTTTTAACAAGATTTTGTGATTGCAGGGTGCTGCCATGACATCCAGAAGCCTTACAAAGACCTAAGGGCCTTAAATGTATGGAAGCCTATAAGGTCCAGCCCCCAGGCTGAGTGTAATGTATTGTACTGTACCATGGTAGGACTAAAATAAGATGTAAAAAAACATTTAAAAAGTGTTTTATAAAAAATACAAGTTTCAATTATAAAAAAGCCCCTTACTTTCATCAAGCCATTTACTACTGTAAAAAAACCAGACATTTTTGGTGTTGGCGCATCTGAAGGGACTGGCTGTATAAAAGTATCACATGATCTACCCCGTCAGGCGAATGCGTAAAAATAAATAAATAAAAACTATGCTAAACAGCCATTTTTTGGTCCCTCAAAAATCATAATATCAAGCAATCAAAAATCATATGTACCCTAAAATAGTACCAATGAAAACATAATTTCAACCTGCAAAAAATGAAGCCTCACACAAGACGACCACCAAAAAAAAGTAAAAAAATAATAATATGGTTCTCAGAAAATGGTGACACAAAAACATGATTTTTTTTTTCAAGAATGCTTTTATTGTGTAAAATGAAAAAAAATATACACATATTTGATACCCTTGTCAGGTGAAAACAATACAAGAAATTAATATATAAAAACTATGCCAGAACAGCTATTTTTTTGATCACCGCACCCCCCCAAAAAAAACATATCAAATGATTAAGAAATCTTATGTACCCCACAATGATACCAATGAAAACATCAACACATTCTGCAAAAAACAAGCCCTCATACAACAGCATTGCCAGAAAAATAAAAATTTGGCTTTCAGAAAATGTAAACAATGTGAATATAGTGGGTGACCTTTGATACTTAACTTTGATACCTATTTATAAAATAAAATAATAGCCCATACAACAATACAGAAAGTGACGCACGCTTGTGCAATGGTTCACCGTGCAAAGAATAAAGAATGGTCTTACGACTTGATCCGTGGTCCCTAGTAAGAGTCCGTTATGTCCACGTGCTGGGTCTCTGACCCTATTCGTACCTGCTTGGCCTGAGCTAATCTTTACGCTCAGGGAGCAATGCGCTCACCCTGACATGGGCGACCCCACTGAGCAGTCCCTTACATCTACACTAGGGGTCCCTGCTTGCCCCTATTGAACTTGTGACTTCCCAGCTTCGTCAGGAAAATAGCAGGGAGATCCTAGTAAATAGGTAGATTATGTCCCGAAGCATTTCCTTGGCGTAAACCCAAATCATCAGGGGACTATAGAAAACAGACTCAGCATTGGTCCAAAGCTGAGGCTGAAGAAGTAATGCCCTACACCGTTATCCGTGTCCACACTGTGTGGGCTAGAAAGCGAAGCGTATGGCGTCCACCAAATTGACTAAGTGGTAAGACTGTTCTTTATTCTTTGCACGGTGAACCATTGCACAAGCGTGCGTCACTTTCTGTATTGTTGTATGGGCTATTATTTTATAAATATGTATTAAAAGTTAAGTATCAACGGTCACCCACTATATTCATATTGTTGACAATTCTTGGGTTTCCTGGTTATGTGAATTTGCTTTTCAGAAAATGTGGACACCAATGCATGATTTTTTTTTTTAATGCTTTAAATGTGTATAAGTAGTAAAATGTACAAAAAAGATATCTCTGCATAATCGTACTGACCAGCAGAATAAACTTTATAAAGGACATTTATCAAGACTGGTGTACCCATACGCAGTTGCGTGCCCAGGGTGTTTGGCACCTGGGGCAGTTCATTTCTCTGGCACCCTCCCCCTCAATACTTGACCACATACCTCTTACACCCAGGGAAATCTCCTGTCATGTAGACCTTCTCTTTCCTCTTCTCCTCCGCTAGACCGCCATGAGAAATTCTTTCAGCCACATCTCGTCTCTACAGAGTTTGTAACACAGACACGTTAGATTTCTCAATTTTTCCATCAACCTCCCCATCCTGGTGTCTCCACAGTGTCATCCTGCTGCCACTCCCAATACTGTGCCCGTTGTGCTCCCCAATGTCCCAGGTACTATACTGCTGAAAAAATAGTGACCCTAATAGACATAATTGGGGTCATTTATCAAACTGGAGTAAAGTAGAACTGGATTTCCAAAAGAGTCGTCAAATATGAAAGGTGGAATCTGATTGGCTGCTATGGGCAACTAAGCCAGTTCTACTTTACACCAGTTTGATAAATTACCCCAAATGTTCCTATAGTGTCTACAGCAGTTATAATGTCCCCTAGAGTTCCCCCAGTAATAATAACACCCTATATTGTGCTCCAGGTAATAATCCCTGTATAGTGTCCCCAGAAATATTAGAATTGCCCCTACAGTGCCTCCCCAATAGAAAGTCCCCCATGCTGCCCCCCACACAGTAATTTCCCCCACACTGCCCCCCACACAGTAGTGTCCCCCCACACTGCCCCCCACACAGTAGTGTCCCCACACTGCCCCCCACACAGTAGTGTCCCCCACACAGTAGTGTCCCCTACACTGCCCCCCACACAGTAGTGTCCCCTACACTGCCCCCCACACAGTAGTGTCCACCATGCTGCCCTTACACAGTAGTGTCCCCCACACTGCCCCCCACACAGTAGTGCCCCCCACACAGTAGCATCCCCCACGCTGCCCCCAACATAGTAGTGTCCCCCACGCTGCCCCCCACACAATAGTGTCCCCCACACAGTAGTGTCCCCCACATTGCCCATATAGTAATTTTCCCCCCACATAGTAATCCCTCCCATAATAATTTTCCCCCCACTGTGCCACACAGTATCCCACCATATCCCCCCCATATCCTCCTGTGTGCACCCCCCTCATGTCCCTGTCATGCCCCGCTCTGACGATGTGCGGAGGTCGGCCAGGATAGCAGCACGAGTTTAGTGTTTGTTTTGGAGCCGTGCTGGTGCACTGGGTGGGGTCATTAGTTTAAATAGCACACCATCCCAGTGCTCTGAGCGGATTATAGGAATCACTGTGGTCTTGGAAGCTAGGAAGGAAGGTTGTCTGTTCCAGCTCAGAAAGATAAGTGTGGTTTTAGTTTGGTTGTTTTGTGTCATCTCTCCCATCCAGGTTCTGTGCGAGCAGGCTGCTCCTATTTCCCCTCTTCACCATCTCAGGGAATTTAGGGAGTTTCAGCCCAGGCACGGGGACACATCATACCTATCACCAAGGTCTGCATGTGGGCTGAGCAGTGCAGGGAAAGAGGTCAGGGATTAGCTAGGAGGTGACCCTTCCCCTGTCTCTCACCCAGAGCCTGGTTGGTGGTTTATTTGTGAGTCTGAGTGCACGTCCGCCGTGACAGTCCCCCAAAGTTGGCACATAAAATAAAATAAAAAAATTTGCTCCCACACAGTATCCCACCATATTTCCCCCCCACACGTCCTCTGTCCTATGTGCACCCCGGCCCCCTCATGTCCCCCAAAGTTGGCACATAAAAGAAAAAAGAAAAAACCCTAAAAGCTAAATACTTACCTGCGCTTTCTCGCAGAGTCCCGGCACAGGCACGCGTAATGATGTCTTCACGCAATGATTTCACTACAGCATAGGCTTCCGGCCTACTAGGCCTGAAGCCTATGGCGGTGATCGGCGGCAGGACAGGGAACTATGTGCTCCGCTCCCTGCCCCACCGCAGCATGTGGGTGTCAGCGCCTCAGCAATAAGCGCTTCCATCTGTATTGATGGAAGCGCTCATTGTTTCTGGGCCTGCTGGCACCCCCGTCACAGCCGGCACCCGGGGCGGACTCCTCTTAATTGTAAAGCGCTGCAGAATATGATTGTGGTATATAAATAAAGATTAATATTATTATATCTGTAAAAATTGCTGTTTTCACTTTCCCCCATCTGCTGTGCATTAATTTTTGCAAAACACATGTAGGGTATAAATGCTCACTACACCCCTTGGTAAATTTTGTAAGGCGTGTGATTTATAAAATGGGGTCATTTCTTGAGAGTTCCTTTTATTATTTCACCTCAGAGCCTGTGCAGTTGTCAGCCAGTGCTGTATAAATCACTAAACTAGGTTCTCAAATACACATGGTGCACCTTATCTTCTGAACCCCACAGTGTGCCCAAACAGAAGTTTATGATCACATAATGGGTATTGTAGTACTCAGGGAAATATTATGTAGCAAAATTGGAGTGCTTTTTCTCCTGTTACCACTTGTGAAAATGAAACATTTGATACCAAAACTACATATAAATGAAATACAATGTAATTTTTATTTTTATGTTCCAATCTTAAAAATTCTGTGAAGCATCTGTGTGGTCAAATCAATCACTATACCCCTAGGTGAATTACTTCAAGGGTTTACTTTTCAAAATGGCGTAACTTTTGGGGATTTTACACTGTACTGGTATCTTGAGGCTCTGCAAATGTGACACGGCACATGAGAACTATTCCAGTTAAATCTGCCCTCCAAATGGCAAATTACTCTCTTTCCCTCCTGAGCCCTGCAATGTGTCCATACAGCAGTTTGCAACCACATACGGAATGTTGCAGTATATGGGTAACCAATTATTGGGTGCTTTTTCTCCTCTTACCCCTTGTGAAAAGAAAAATGTGGGCCTAAAGCAACTTTGTATTGGAAAACATTTTTAATTTTCACAGCCAAGTGAAAAGTTTCTGTATTATATGAAACGCCTGTAAGATCAAAACATACAATACACCCGTGATAAATTCCTTGACCTGTGTAGTTTCCAAAATGAGATCACTTATTGGGGGTTTCCACTGTATGGGTACCTTAAAATCTCTTCACATGTGACAGGGAGATAAAAAAACGTTCCAGTAAAGTCTGCCCTCCAAAAGCCTAATGGCACTCCTTCCCTTCTGAGCCCTGCCGCGTAACCACACAGTAGTTCACAACCACATATGGGATGTTGCAGTATTCAGTAGAAAAATATATGGGGTGCTTTTTCTCTTGTTACCCCTCATGAAAAGGAAAAACCTGAGGCTAAAGCAACATTTTATTGTACAAAATTAAAAAATTTTATTTTCACAGCCAAGTGTTTCCAAATTCTAGGAAATGCTTGTGGGGGTCAAAGTGCTCACTTCACCCCTTGATAAATTCCTTAAGGGAATAGTTTCTAAAATGGAGTCACTTTTTGGGGTTTTCAACTGTAGAGGTAACTCAGGGTCTATTCCAATGTGACATGGTGCCTGAGAACCATTCCAACAAATTCTGTCCAAAAGCCAAATGGCACTCCTTCTCTTCTTAGCCCTGCTGTGTGCCCATACAGCAGTTTACAATCACCCATGGAGTGTTTCTATAAACTGCAAAATCAAGTTAATAATTAGAGTTGTGCTTTTTTTTTGTTTGTTTTTTGTTGTTCACCTTTGCTGCGCTACAACAAATATGAATTAAAATGGAAAATCTGCACAAGAAAATGAAATGTTAAAATTTCACCTCCATATTGCTTTAATTTCTGTGGAACACCTAAAGCAGGTATGCTCAACCTGCGGTCCTCCAGCTGTAGCAAAACTACATCTCGCATCATTCCTGGACAGCCTACAGCTATCAGCCATGAATGGCATGGTGGGAGTTGTAGTTTTACAACAGCTGGAAAGCCGCAGGTTGAGCATCCCTTACCTAAAGGGTTAACTAGGGTGTACAGGTACAAAAAATGAGCCCCTACCTGAGACAATCGCCCAAAAAATAAAAAACTATGGCTCAGAATATGGAGAGAATACATATTAGTTACCGCCGTGTCCGTATCGACCGGCTCTATAAAAACATCACATGACCTAACCCCTCAGGTGAACACCGTAAAAAATAAAAAATAAAAACTGTGCTAAATAAACAATTTTTGTCACCTTACATCACAAAAAGTGTAATAGCAAGCGATCAAAAAGTCACACGCACCCCAAAATAGTGCCAATAAAACCGTCATCTCATCCCGCAAAAATCATATCCTACCCAAGGTAATCGCCCAAAAACTGAAAAAATTATGGCTCTCAGACTATGGAAACACTAAAACATGATTTTTTTTGCTTAAAAAAAGAAATCATTGTGTAAAACTTACATAAAATACAATAAAAAAAAAGTATACATATTAGGTATCGCCGCATCCCTGACAAGCTGGTCTATAAAAATATCACATGATCTAATGAATGTTGTAAATAACAAAAAATAAAAACAGTGCCAAAACAGCTATTTCTTGTTATCTTGCCTCACAAAAAGTGTAATATAGAGCAACCAAAAATCATATGTACCCTAAATTAGTACCAACAATACTGCCACCCTATCCCGTAGTTTCTAAAATGGGGCCACTTTTTTGGAGTTTCTACTCTAGGGGTGCAACAGGGGGGCTTCAAATGGGACATGGTGTAAAAAAAAAAACAGTCCAGCAAAATCTGCTTTCCAAAAACCGTATGGCATTCCTTTCCTTCTGCGCCCTGCCGTGTGCTCGTACAGCTGTTTACGACCAAATATGGGGTGTTTCTGTAAACTACAGAATCAGGGCCATAAATATTGAGTTTTGTTTGGCTGTTAACCCTTGCTTTGTTACTGGGAAAAATGGATTAAAATGGAAAATTTGCCAAAAAATAGAAATTTGGAAATTGTATCTCTATTTTCCATTAATTCTTGTGGAACACCTAAAGAGTTAATGATGTTTGTAAAATCAGTTTTGAATACCTTGAGGGGTGTAGTTTCTTAGATGGGGTCACTTTTATGGAGTTTCTACTCTAGGGGTGCATCAGTGGGGCTTCAAATGGGACATGGTGTCCAAAAAAACAGTCAAGCAAAATTTGCCAATAACTCTTGTGGAACACCTAAAGGGTTAACGACGTTTGTAAAATCTGTTTTAAATACCTTGAGGGGTGTAGTTTCTTAGATGGGTCACTTTTACGGAGTTTCTACTCTAGTGGTGCATCAGGGGGGCTTCAAATGGGACATGGTGTAAAAAAAAAAACAGTCCATCAAAATTTGCCTTCCAAAAACCGTATGGCATTCCTTTCCTTCTGCGCCCTGCCGTGTGCCCATACAGTAGTTTACGACTACATATGGGGTGTTTCTGTAAACTGCAGAATCAGGGCCATAAATATTGAGTTTGGTTTGCTGTTAACCCTTGCTTTGTAACTGGAAAAAAAATATTAAAATGGAAAATCTGCCAAAAAAGTGAAATTTGGAAATTGTATCTCTATTTTCCATTAATTCTTGTGGAACACCTAAAGGGTTAATGACGTTTGTAAAATCAGTTTTGAATACCTTGAGGGGTGTAGTTTCTTAGATGGGGTCACTTTTATGGAGTTTCTACTCTAGGGGTGCATCAGTGGGGCTTCAAATGGGACATGGTGTCCAAAAAAACTGTCGAGCAAAATTTGCCTTCCAAAAACCATATGGCATTCCTTTCTTTCTGCGCCCTGCCGTGTGCCTGTACAGTAGTATACGACCACATATGGGGTGTTTCTGTAAACTACAGAATCAGGGCCATAAATATATTGAGTTTGGTTTGGCTGTTAACCCTTGCTTTGTAACTGGAAAAAAATTCTTAAAATGGAAAATCTGCCAAAAAAGTGAAATTTTGAAATTGTATCTCTATTTTCCTTTAATTCTTGTGGAACATCTAAAGGGTTAACAAAGTTTGTAAAATCTGTTTTAAATATCTTGAGGGGTGTAGTTTCTTAGATGGGTCACTTTTACAGAGTTTCTACTCTAGTGGTGCATCAGAGGGGCTTCAAATGGGACATGGTGTAATAAAAAAACAGTCCATCAAAATTTGCCTTCCAAAAACCGTATGGCATTCCTTTCCTTCTGCGCCCTGCCGTGTGCCCATACAGTAGTTTACGACTACATATGGGGTGTTTCTGTAAACTGCAGAATCAGGGCCATAAATATATTAAGTTTGGTTTGGCTGTTAACCCTTGCTTTGTAACTGGAAAAAAATTATAAAAATGGAAAATGTGCCAAAAAAGTGAAATTTGGAAATTGTATCTCGATTTTCCATTAATTCTTGTGGAACACCTAAAGGGTTAACAAAGTTTGTAAAATCAGTTTTGAATACCTTGAGGGGTGTAGTTTATAGAATGGGGTCATTTTTGGGTGGTTTCTATTATGTAAGCCTCACAAAGTGACTTCAGACCTGAACTGAATTTCTGAAAAATTTCAAGATTTGCTTCTAAACTTCTAAGCCTTGTAACATCCCCAAAAAATAAAATATCATTCCCAAATTGATCCAAACATGAATTAGACATATCGGGAATGTAAAGTAATAACTATTTGTGGAGGTATTACTATGTATTATTGAAGTAGAGAAATTGAAACTTGGAAATTTGCAATTTTTTACAAAATAATTTTTTGGACTTCATTTTACCAGTGTCATGAAGTACAATATGTGACGAAAAAACAATCTCAGAATGGCCTGGATAAGTCAAAGCGTTTTAAAGTTATCAGCACTTAAAGTGACACTGGTCAGATTTGCAAAAAATGGCCAGGTCCTTAAGGTGAAATAGGGCTGAGTCCTTAAGGGGTTAAGGACACAGGGCGTACCTTACCTGATTACCGCAGTGATCGTAACCCGGTGCCTGCTCAAATCATTGAGCAGGCACCCAGGGCCAATGCGCTGGGGGGTCCTGTGACCCCCCCCCTCCCCCCGTGTAGGCGATCGCAGCAAACCGCAGGTCAATTCAGACCTGCGGTTTGCTGCGTTTCCGGGTTATTCGGGTCTCTGGGGACCCGATAACCCGGAACAGGATGGTGATCGGTGGTGTGATAATACACCACCAATCACCATCCTGCGATCCTGAGAGGTGATGTGACATCACCGTTCAGGATCGGCTCTGATTGGTCGGTGGGCAGGCGGGAAGCAGCGCTCCTCTCCGCCTCCTTTTCAGCCCGGGAGCTGCACGTCGTCGGATCTCAGCACCCCCATCTGTCCATGCATCACCCCATCTGTGCCCCAGCACCCCCCATCTGTGCAATCAGGTACTGAGGGAAAGGCTAGGGAAAGGTTGGGTTAGGCAGGGATATAAAGGGAAAGTTAGTGGAAGTAAAAAAAAAAAAAAAAAAAAAAAAAAACTGTTTGTGATTGCATCACCCTAAATCGGGTGTCTGGGGTCCACAGCACAACTGTGTGACCCTAGACCCCCCAGGGGTGCTGCAGCTTGCCCCCTGCCCCCCCCAACTTTTATTTTTTTGTGTGCGTACGCTGACTGTGGCCGGCACTCTTAGCGTCCGGCCACTGTTAGCGCATCGCACACCCCATTTTGAATTTTAATTTTTTCACTTTTTTTGCCCTATTTTTAGTTAGTCTTTTTTTTTTTTGTCTGTTAGGTTTAGGGTGAGTTCGCGAACACCCGTGCCCTCACACACACGCACACTGAATAAAGATTTACACGCATGCACACACACACGCAGAAACACACTCCCCTATGGCCCGCCGGATGTTCTCGGCCGAGGGGGCCCAGCTTGCCTCCGACTCCGAGAGTCCTAGTGAGGATGAGGATGACCCCACTTTCCTTTTGTCATCCGCGTCCTCCTCATCATCTAGAGATGATGATGAGCCCCCAAGGCGGTGGAGACGCCGCCAGGCGGAGCAAGGGGATCGCCATGCTAGGGACCCTGTTGCCCACCCTAGTACGAGCAGCTCTGGTACTAGTTTTCCGGCCCGGCAGTTAAATCCACCGGAGCCCCCTGCCGGTGAACTTGTCTGGTGTACCCCAGAGCGTTTTGAGCCCGTGATTCCTGATTTTGTAGGCCAACCAGGAATCCAGATTTCCACAGTGGGCTTCACTAAATACGACTACTTTAGTCTTTTTTTCAGTGACCACTTTGTAAATCTAATGGTGGAGCAAACAAACCTGTACGCCCAACAGTTTGTTGCTCAACACCCGGGCTCCTTTTTGGCTTGGCCCGGTGGCTGTACCCCGGTCAGTGCAGCCGAGATGAGGACATTTTGGGGCCTCGTGCTGCACATGGGCCTAGTCAAGAAACCTAGTGTCAGGCATTACTGGAAGTGGGAGGTCCTCTACCAGACCCCACTTTACAGTACGGCCATGACACGCTCCCGGTTTGAGGCCATCCGGAAATGCCTGCATTATTCAGATAATGCAGCATGTCCCACCCGAGGTGATCCTGCCTATGACCGCCTGTACAAAATTAGGCCGGTCATCGATCACTTTGGGGCCAAATTTGTACAGGCCTATGTACCTGGAATGATGAGTCTCTCATTGCGTTCAAGGGGAGACTCATTTTCCGCCAGTATGTTCCCTCAAAGCGGGCGAGATATGGCGTGAAGCTGTACAAACTTTGTGAGAGTACCTCAGGGTACACTTACAAGTTTCGTGTGTACGAGGGGCGAGATTCCCGTATTGAACCCCTAGAATGTCCCCCCACTCTGGGTGTTAGCGGGAAACTTATGTGGGACATTATGCACCCACTGCTAGATAAAGGTTACCACCTGTACGTGGATAACTTTTATACTAGTATCCGCTTGTTCCAGTCCCTCGCCGCCAGATCCACGTCCGCTTGTGGGACTGTGCGGAAAAATCAACGCGGCCTCCCTGCCCACCCCCTCCAGGTACCTATCCCCAGGGGTGAGACCCATGCCCTTACCAGTGAAAACCTGTTGCTGGTCAGATATAAGGACAAGAGGGATGTCCTTGTACTGTCCACAATTCATGGTAACGGCATCACCCCTGTCCCTGTGCGAGGTACCGCAGCAACGGTCCTCAAGCCCAATTGTATCGTCGACTATGGGAAGAGTTGATCTCTCTGATCAAGTCCTCAAGCCATATAACGCCATGCGCAAAACCCGGGCATGGTACAAATAAGTTGCGGTCTACGTGGTGCAGGTTACCTTGTACAACTCTTTTGTGCTGTCCCAGAGCGCTGGCAACACAGGGAAATTCCTGCAGTTCTATGAGGCAGTCCTCAAGGACCTGATCTTTTCTGAAAGAGCAGGCCGGAGTACCTCGGGAACTGGAGGTGCCCGGATCGTCCCTGGCCAACACTTTCCAGGTGTGGTCCCCCATACTGGAAAGAAGGGACGGACCCCAAAAAAGTGCAGAGTGTGTCGCAGGAGGGGGATACAGAAGGACACCACTACTCAGTGTGACACGTGCCCCGATCATCCGGGCCTCTGTATTGACGGTTGCTTAAGGGAGTACCACACTTTCATGGAGTACTACATTTATATCCCAATTTAGCCACTGACAAATCGGATAAAAAACTGGTTCTCAGACTTGAGACACTAAAACTAAAAATTTTCTAAAATATTATTTCGTAAAACTAAAATAAAAATAAAAAAGTAGACATATTAGGTATTACCGCGTCCGTAATAATCTGCTCTATAAAATACCCCCCAACCCCTCAGATGAACACGGTCAAAAAAATAAAATAAAAACAGTGCAAAAAAAAGTTTTTTTTTGTCACCTTACATCAAAAAAATTGTAATAGCAAGCGATCAAAAAGTGATATGCCCCCCAAAATAGTGCCAATAAAACCATCCTCTCATCTCGCAAAAAATTAGCCCTACTCAAGATAATCGGCTAAAAACAAAAAAAAAATGACTCTTAGACTATGGAGATACTAAAATGTTTTTTTTTTTTGTTTATAAAAAGATAATATAGTGTAAAACATAAATAAAAAAATAAAAAAGTAGACATATTAGGTATCGCCGTGTCCGTAAGAATCTGCTCTATAAAAATACCCCCCCTAACCCGTCAGATGAACACGGTCCAATTTTTTTAATAAAAACGGTGAAAAAAAGCTATTTTTTGACAAATTTTAAATTTTAAGCAGTTTTTTTCCAATAACAAAGTAAGGGTTAACAGCCAAACAAAACGTAATATTTATTACCCTCATACCGCAGTTTACAGAAACACCCCATATGTGGTCGTAAACTGCTGTATGACCAAACGGCAGGGTGCAGAAGGAAAGGAACCCCGTATGGTTTCTGGAAGGCAGATTTTGATGGCCTTTTTTTTTTTTGGCACCATGTCCCATTTGAAGCTCCCCTGATGCACCTCTAGAGTAAAAACTCCATTAAAGCGACCCCATCTAAGAAACTGCACCCCTCAAGGTATCCAAAACGGATTTTACAAACGTCGTTAACCCTTTAGGTGTTCCACAAGAGTTATTGGCAAATGGAGATGAAATTTCAGAATTTCTATTTCTGGTAACCTTGCCTCACAAAAATGTAATATAGATAAACCAAAAATCATTTGTACCCTAAAAATAGTCCCAACAAAACTGCCACCTTATCCCGTAGTTTCCAAAATGGGGTCACTTTTATAGAGTTTCTACTCTAGGGGTGCATCAGAGGGGCTTCAAATGGGACATGGTGTAAATAAACCAGTCCAGCAAAATCTGCCTTCCAAAAACCATACGGCGCACCATTCCCTCTACGCCCTACTGTGTGCCCGTACAGTAGTGTAGGGCCACATATAGGGTGTTTCTGCAAACTACAGAATCAGGGCAATAAATATAGCATTTTGTTTGGCTGTTAACCCTTGCTTTGTTACTGTAAAAAAATTACTAAAATGGAAAATTTGCCAAAAAATTTTAATTCTTTTTTTTGGGCAAATGTTCCATTTTAATACATTTTTTCCAGAAACAAAGCAAGGGTTAACAGCCAAACAAAATGCTATATTTATTGCCCTGATTCTGTAGTTTTCAGAAACACCCTATAGCATTTTGTTTGGCTGTTAACCCTTGCTTTGTTTCTGGAAAAAATTTATTAAAATGGAACATTTGCCAAAAAAATGAAATTCTCAAATTTCATCCCCATTTGCCAATAACTCTTGTGGAACACTCAAAGGGTTAACCACGTTTGTAAAATCTGTTTTGAATACCTTGAGGGGTGTAGTTTCTATAATGGGGTCTTTTTTGGGTGGTTTCTACTATGTAAGCTTCACAAAGTGACTTGAGACCTGAACTGGTCCCTATAAATTGGGTTTTTCAAAATTTCTGAAAAATTTCAAGATTTGCTTCTAAACTTCTAAGCCTTGTAACATCCCCAAAAAATAAAATATCATTCACAAAATGATCCAAACATGAAGTAGACATATGGGGAATGTAAAGTAGTAACTATTTGTGGAGGTATTACTATGTATTATAGAAGTAGAGAAATTGAAACTTGGAAATTTGCAATTTTTTACAAATTTTTGGTAAATTTGGTATTTTTTTATAAATAAAAATGAATTTTTTGGACTTCATTTTACCAGTGTCATGAAGTACAATATGTGATGAAAAAACAATCTCAGAATGGCCTGGATAAGTCAAAGCGTTTTAAAGTTATCAGCACTTAAAGTGACACTGGTCAGATTTGCAAAAAATGGCCTGGTCCTTAAGGTGAAAATGAGCCCGGTCCCTAAGGGGTTAAAAAGTCAGTTTTGGAAATTTTCTTGATGAAATTTGACTTCTATAGACCTAGGTGAAGATAAAATACAATCTGTATCCCATTCATTACACGCAATAGTTTTGAAAAGAGGTTTCACCACAGAAGCAAAAAGAGTTAACTAGATGAGTTAAAAGTTATAAAATGTTTTGCTGTAGGATGAAGCTGAGCACAAGATTAATAGTATGAACGTGGTGACATCAGAAGCAGAGGCAGGCCTAATTCATCTTAATTAGTACAGCCTGTAACTAATCACATGGGACCTCATTCACTTAAGGATGTCTACCATTCTATGCCTGTGGCACAGACCCGTGTTGAATACCGGGATTAATGAGCACTTTAAATAAGGCTGGGAATGTGACTATTCCAGGCTTTCTTCAAGGCGGTTGTAGAGGGAAATCATTCTAACAGCTGAGGGATAACGTTTAATAAAATGACAGCTCCCACAACCCCTTGTTTTATTAATGAGTTGTACCTCATTATAAGAGATAATGGGGCTCGGCTGGAGATGTTACAGAAAATGCATTAAAAAGCGATTAGCAACACACATATGATTCATACCATATATTATGTGCACACTTCTAGTTAAGATGAGGCAGAATAGGGATGACAGATGTCTGGGGCTTAAGACAGAGTGGTGTTCAGAAGCTAGGCAGAGGTCATACAGTAAAGGACACATTGTATCAGATGGCACTGCCAATGGCTGAATAAATTCAATGCCTTCCCTTACAGGGATTAAGATCCGACTTGAAGAAAGTGATGTCTCCGGCAAGACAGCTGTCAAAGAAGGTCAGTAAATAAAGGATTACAACAGAAGAGAGGGGTTGGAGAGGTATGACGGCTTATGAAGAAGAATGTCATAGGCTAATACTGCATCAACATCTGCATGTCAAAAACTGATCAGGGAATCATGTTTAATGCAGAACAACAGTGCTAAAAGCAAACAAAGTTGTCACGTAGCACTAGAGATGTCCCGAACTATTCGCCGGCGAACAGTTCCCGGCGAACATCGCTTGTTCGCGTTCGCCGCGGCGGGCGAACATATGCGATGTTTGGTCCGCCCCTATACGTCATCATTGAGCAAACTTTGACCCTGTACCTCACAGTCAGCAGACACATTCCAGCCAATCAGCATACCCTCCCTCCCAGACCCTCCAACCTCCTAAAAAAAAACAAGGACGGCAGCCCTCTTAGATTCATTCTGAAGCTGCAGTGTTAGTTAGAGCAGGGAGAGTGCTGCTGCTGCTGAATTAATAAGGAAAGCGTTAGCTAGGCCAGTGTTCTGTGTCCACTCTAGTCCTCAAAGACTCATCTGCTGTAAGGACAGCGTCCTGACAGCACCCCAAAAAGCCCTTTTTAGGGCTTGTACATCAGTCTGCTTTTATTTATTTTTTCTATATATATTTTGCAGTTGCCTGCCCGTGTGTGAGAGGCCACAACAGGCCCACAGACTGTACTGTGTGCACACCACTCATATAGGGTGGCACAGTACCTTGCAGATAAAAAAAAAAGTCATTTAATTTTTCCTCTGTAATATAATTGCAGTTGCCTGCCAGTGAGTGTCAGGCCCACTGACTGTACTGTGCCCACTGCCAGTGCCCACCACTCATATCGGGCGGCACAGTACCTTGCAGATAAAAAAGTCATTACATTTTTCCTCTGTAATATAATTGCAGTTGCCTGCCATTGAGTGTCAGGCCCACAGACTGTACTGTGCCCACTGCCCACCACTCATATAGGGTGGCACAGTACCTTGCAGATAAAAAAGTCATTTCATTTTCCCTCTGTAATATAATTGCAGTTGCCTGCCAGTGTGTGTCAGGCCCACAGACTGTACTGTGCCCACTGCCCACCACTCATATAGGGTGGCACAGTACCTTGCAGATAAAAAAGTCATTACATTTTTCCGCTGTAATATAATTGCAGTTGCCTGCCATTGAGTGTCAGGCCCACAGACTGTACTGTGCCCACTGCCCACCACTCATATAGGGTGGCACAGTACCTTGCAGATAAAAAAGTAATTACATTTTTTCTCTGTAATATAATTGCAGTTGCCTGCCAGTGTGTGTCAGGCCCACAGACTGTACTGTGCCCACTGCCCACCACTCATATAGGATGGCACAGTACCTTGCAGACAAAAAAGTTATTTCATTTTTCCTCTGTTATATAATTGCAGTTGCCTGCCAGTATGTGTCAGGCCCACAGACTGTACTGTGCCCACTGCCCACCACTCATATAGGGTGGCACAGTACCTTGCAGATAAAAAAGTAATTACATTTTTTCTCTGTAATATAATTGCAGTTGCCTGCCAGTGTGTGTCAGGCCCACAGACTGTACTGTGCCCACTGCCCACCACTCATATAGGGTGGCACAGTACCTTGCAGATAAAAAAGTCATTTAATTTTTCCTCTGTAATATAATTGCAGTTGCTTGCCAGTGTGTGTCAGGCCCACAGACTGTACTGTGCCCACCACTTATATAGGGTGGCACAGTACCTTGCACGCATAGTACCACTAATCTAAAAAAAAATGACAGGCAGAGGCAGGCCACTCCGCAGGGGCCGTCGTGGTTGTGGTGCTGTGATTTCCTTTGGCCCTAGAATAATGCCCAGTGTTCAGAGGCCACGTACCCTGAACTTGAAAAATTCTGAGGACATAGTTGACTGGCTTACACAGGACACCCAATATTCTTTTGCTTCTGCTCGGAACCTTGACGCACCATCCTCCTCTAGCTCAGCTTCGGGCACCTCTCAAGTTACCACTCGCCCGCCTGCCGCCACCACTAACACCACAGCCGCTTCACTTGATCTGTCAGAGGAGTTATTTACACATCAGTTGGAAGAAATAAGTGATGCGCAACTATTATTGCCAGAGGATGTAGATAACAGGGATATGTCTCAGTCAGGCAGCATTACACACATGGGCGTACGGTGTGATGATGATGTTGTACCTGCTGCTGCTTCCTTTGCTGAGTTGTCAGATACAAGTGAAGCGGTTGATGATGACGATGTGTCCGTGGATGTCACGTGGGTGCCCGCTCGAAGAGAAGAAGAACAGGGGGAAAGTTCAGATGGGGAGACAGAGAGGAGGAGGAGACGAGTTGGAAGCAGGGGGAGGTCGTCGCAAGGAGCTAGTGGCACAGTCAGACAGCATGTATCGGCACCCAGGGTCAGCCAGACAGCATGCCAATCAACGCATGCTGTTGCCACCACCAGAATGCCGTCATTGCAAAGCTCAGCAGTGTGGCATTTTTTTTTGTGTGTCTGCCTCTGATAACAGCGATGCTATTTGCAACCTGTGCCAAAAGAAACTGAGTCGTGGGAAGTCCAACACCCACCTAGGTACAACTGCTTTGCGAAGGCACATGATCTCACATCACAAACGCCTATGGGATCAACACATGAGTACAAGCAGCACACAAACTCAAAGCCACCATCCTCCTCCTGGTCCAGCATCTTCAGCCACGTCAACCACTGCTGTCCTCCTTCCCCCCTCTCAACCACCCGCCACTCCGCCTCTCACCTTCAGCAGTTCCTGCTCATCTGCCTACAGTCAGGTGTCTGTCAGAAGAAGCCAATGTAAGAAGCCAATGTCACAGAGTCACCTCCTTGCCCGGCGTCTGACAGCTGGCTTGTCGGAACTCTTAGCCCGCCAACTTTTACCATACAAGCTGGTGGAGTCTGAGGCCTTCAAAAAATTTGTAGCTATTGGGACACCGCAGTGGAAGGTACCCGACCGAATTTTTTTTTCACAAAAGGGAATCCCCAACCTGTACTCTATTGTGGAAAAGGAAGTCATGGCATGTCTGGCACACAGTGTTGGGGCAAGGGTCCATCTGACCACTGATACCTGGTCTGCAAAGCACGGTCAGGGCAGGTATATCACGTACACTGCGCATTGGGTAAACCTGCTGACGGCTGCCAAGCATGGAATGCGTGGCTCTGCAGCGGAGTTGGTGACACTGCCACGACTTGCATACAGGCCTGCTGCCACCTCCTCTACTCCTCCTACTCCATCCTCTTCGCTAACCTCCTCGGCTGATCCTCTTCTTCTGCTGCGTCTTGCTCCACATCAACTACACCCCCCCCCCAGCTCCCCAGGGGCTATTCCACAGCCCAGATATGACAGTGTCACGCCGTCTTGGGGTTGACTTGCCTGAAAGCAGAGAGTCACACCGGACCAGCACTCCTGTCCGCCCTGAACGCACAGGTGGATCAGTGGCTGACCCCGCACCAACTGGAGATCGGCAAAGTGGTGTGTGACAACAGAAGAAATCTGTTGGCGGCATTGAATTTGGGCAAGTTGACACATGTGCCGTGCATGGCACGTGTTGAATCTGATCGTACAACGCTTTGTGTATAAGTACCCAGGCTTACAGGACGTCCTCAAGCAGGCCAGGAAGGTGTGTGGCCATTTCAGGCATTCCTACACGTCCATGGCGCACTTTTCCGATATTCAGCGGCGAAACAACATGCCAGTGAGGCGCTTGATTTGCGACAGCCCAACACGTTGGAATTCAACACTCCTAATGTTCGACTACCTGCTCCAACAAGAAAAAGCCGTCAACCAGTATTTGTATGACCGGGGTGCTAGGACAGCCTCTGCGGAGCTGGGTATTTTTTTGCCACGTTACTGGACGCTCATGCGCAATGCCTGTAGGGTCATGCGTCCTTTTGAGGAGGTGACAAACCTAGTCAGTCGCACCGAAGGCACCATCAGCGACCTCATCCCATTTGTTTTCTTCCTGGAGCGTGCCCTGCGAAGAGTGCTGGATCAGGCCGTAGATGAGCGTGAAGAGAAAGAGGAAGAGTTGTGGTCACCATCACCACCAGAAACAGCCTTATCATCATCGCTTGCTGGACCCGCGGCAATGCTGGAAGAGGAGTCAGAGGAGTCAGAGGAGGAATGTGGCTTTGAGGAGGAGGAAGACCAACCACAGCAGGCATCCCAGGGTGCTCGTTGTCACCTATCTGGGACCCGTGGTGTTGTACGTGGCTGGGGGGAAGAACAGACATTCAATGAGATCAGTGAGGACGAGGAACGGGACATGAGTAGCTCGGCATCCAACCTTGTGCAAATGGGGTCTTTCATGCTGTCATGCCTGTTGAGGGACCTTCGTATAAAAAGGCTGAAGGAGAACGACCTGTACTGGGTGGCCACGCTACTAGACCCCCGGTATAAGCAGAAAGTGGCTGAAATGTTACCGAATTACCGGAAGTCGGAAAGGATGCAGCAGTTCCAAAACAAGTTAAAAAGTATGCTTTACACAGCGTATAAGGGTGATGTGACAGCACAATGGGAATCTAACAGGGGAAGAGGTGAAAGTAATCCTCCTCCTACCACGACCACGCCGGCAAGGACAGGACGCTTTACAGACGTGTTGTTGATGGAGGACATGCAGAGCTTTTTAAGTCCTACGCATCGCCACAGCCCTTCGGGGTCCACCCTCAGTGAACGACTCGACCAACAGGTAGCAGATTACCTCGCCTTAACTGCAGATATCGACACTCTGAGGAGCGATGAACCCCTTGATTACTGGGTGTGCAGGCTTGACCTGTGGCCTGAGCTATCCCAATTTGCGATAGAACTTCTGGCCTGCCCCGCTTCAGTGTCCTGTCAGAAAGGACCTTCAGCGCCTAGGAAGTCGCCTAGGTCAAAAAAGTCTAGATTACCTCACCTTTATTAAGATGAATGAGGCATGGATCCCGAAAGGACTGACAGTGGGGGATGCATTTGACTAAAAAAGGCCTGATGAGATGCCTTGGGCTAAATATGGTCCCCACGCTGCCTTATTTAATCTCTGCATGCCGGATGACTTGCGTGACTTCTCCGCCACCAACTAGGGTTCAAGCGCAATGTTTTAGTACACTTTCTGCTTGGAAAACGTCAATTTTTGCAACAATACCTAATTTTTCTGGCCTCTGGTGCTGCACTGTGGCTGCAAAAACAAAACAAAAAAAAAGGCACATACATGTGTCAATTCCCCTTCGTGATCGTTACCTTGTTGTGGTGAAGGGGCTTGCGTATCACAATGAAGCGATCACCTCTAGGAGTGTGTTGGCAATGGCAATGTTGGCACACCCCAGATGATAAGGTCGTTGCTTCATTGTGAACAGACCAAAAGCGATCGGCTGGATAATTTTTCATAGAAAAAACATGAATTAAACAATGGGCCCACACTGCAGAATCATTGTTTTCTGGGTCACTTAACTGTCACTGAACTACCTCAGCACGACCATAGGCTTTGAAAAACCGCCATCGCCTGCAATCTCCCGAACGTGCGCACGAGCACAGTCATCACTACACCAAGATTGACGCAAAATTTATGTCATGAGTGTGTCAAGTATTGACAACTCTTTGCGGTTGCTTGCGGTGCGTTAAACGGGGAGTTTGGTCTGTCAGAGTTTGGTCTGTCACTGTGAAGCGGGCGTAACTCTTACACTACCTGATCGTATACACACACTGGATGTTTTAAAGCACGTTATTGCAAACAATTTAGGAATGTTAGGTCATTTATGCCCTTTATGGATTAAAACCCGACTCTGTGTCAACTACGTAATTTTCCATTGGAGTTTTGCCATGGATCCCCCTCTGGCATGCCACAGTCCAGGTGTTAGTCCCCTTGAAACAACTTTTCCATCACTATTGTGGCCAGAAAGAGTCACTGTGGGTTTTAAAATTTGCCTGCCTATTGAAGTCTATGGCGGTTCGCCCGGTTTGCGAACATTTGTGTAAATTCCCGTTCGCCGTTCGCGAACGGAATATTTTATGTTCGCGACATCTCTACGTAGCACCAATAAAATATGGGTACGGAGTGGTAGAGGAGAAACCCGTGGCATGTGTAACAGAACATATCCCCCAAAAATTAAGAAGAAACCCACTTATCCTTTTCTATTGTACACAATGCCACGTGCTTATACAATAATGTCCATATCATGCAAAATGTAAGATCTGCATATTTGCAACAAATAATTCCTGCGTTTTTTACACGTACAGAAGCCGCATGTATGCTGTGTGAGCAAGGCATTAAAACCATAATAGGGACCTTAGCGAGCTGTAATGGTTACTTAAGATATTTGAGAGAATACACTTACTCGGGGGGTTCAATTCAGGAAATAAAAATTATCTACAGTACAAAAATCCTTCTGAAATTAGTAAAAAAAATATTCACCAACATTCCAAAATATGCATCAATGACCACTAGTCACTAAGGTCCCATGCACACAACCGTATCCATTTTGTGGTCCAGAAATCACAGATCCGCAAAATATGCATGTGGTCCATGTTGCATCCGCATTTTTTGCGGACTCATTGACTTGAGTGAGTCAGTTTTACACTTTTTTTTTTTTCAGTGTCCTATCTGCATCTGCATGTCCGTTCCAGAAAAAGACCATGGGAAAGATTTCTCAAAACTGGTGGAAAGGAAAACTGTCTTAGTTGCCCATAGCAACCAATCACATTCCACCTTTCATTTTCCAAGGTAGCTCTGAAAAATTTAAGGTGGAATCTGATTGGTTCCTATGGGCAACTAAGATAATTTTCCTTTACACCAGTTTTGACAATTCTCCCCCTATGTCTGCAAAATGTGGACCACAGACGCATTGAAAACAATGGTTCTCAAATAAACTGCATTTGGCACATGAACTGCATTCGTATATTGTAAAATCCGTAAAACTGATATGGTCTTGTGAGTGGGGCCTAAATTCCAGTATCCAGAATAAGTTAAAAACTTCCAGGCTTTATTCATAATTAGTTAAAATCCATGTTCAGCTAAAAAAAAACGCACCTAACCATTTGAAGGCAGCATAACTGATTATAAGTAAAGCCTGAGCTTTTTTGGATGCTGAATTCTAGTGACCACATTCAATGTGCATGACCTTGGCATGAGCTTGGATGAGCTGGACTGTTTTCCTAAATATCAGTGTCCACTAATAACAAAAATATTAAAAGTGATAAAAAATATCATCTACTTAGGGGATATTTTACATTTTAAAGAAAAAAATACAAGAAGAAAGGTCCTTTAATTAGTTCAAGACCGGACCATTCACTTCACTTCCTGACCAGATGCATTTTCCATTTTTTTTTTTGTGTGTTGTTGAAACTTTTTTCCTGTTCAATTAAGTAACTCATTTTAGCACCATTTTTTCAGTGATACATGGTGCTTTTTTTTATGTCATTTTAGTTTTCAATTTTTTATGCCTGCCTTTGACTACTACTTTAAAGGGGTTATCGGATATCTAAAATATCCCACCAATACCCAGGCCCCTCGTATGGATTATCCCGCTGAGTCTCTGCATGGCCGCCGCTGCATCTCCCCATCGCTCGGATCAAAACATCTGGAAACAGGCGGGAGCACCCAATAGCAGGCTGTGACAGGGACGAGTCCCCTTGAGGCTGGTCACCGTCGCAGCCTGCTATTAGCTGCTCCCCCCATCACTGGATGTTTTGATCTGAGCCACGGGGAGATCCAGTGGCGGCCATTCAGGGGTCCAGAGTTACGAAGGTGCCGGAGATATTTTAGATATTGGATAACTCCCTTATTGTATATTTAAATGTTCTGAATGTTTTGAAATGTCTTAGTTCTTGCTTTGCTGAGATATAATTTTTTTAAATTCCAAGCCCAAAGTCTGCATAGTAGAATTGATAACCTTCCTGTTCTGAGTCGTGAAGTGTTGTCATGGTGACATTGCGCCCTTGGGGCTCATGCACACGGCCGTGGCCGTATTGCAGCCGGCATACATCGGGTCCGCAATACACGGGCATCGGCCGTGTGCACCCCGCATCACAGATGCGTACCCATTCCCATGCTCTATTTTTTTACGGAGACCCAAGTTGAATGGGTCTTGATCTGTCCTGGCCGCCGCACAAAGGCCGTGTGCATGAGGCCTTAAGTAGATGTCTACACATAATTACCACTATACATAGAATATAGATATTGTAATTGTTCTCTATGACAACACTGAACCTACAGAAATCAGAAGGGGACATCTTGTTATCATGTCGCACCAGGACCAAAAAGTGTGTTGAGGCTCAAAGGCCCCTCTGCGATATAAAAGGACACCAGGCCAATGACTGGTATCCTGGTATTCCAAACATGTAGAGCCAGAAGAGGAGGTGGAGAGCAGTGGGATTGGAGTAGCAGCAGAACAGCGGTGGGAGATCGGTGTTGGTGAGTAATGTTGATATTTTTTTTTTTTCATTAACATATTCTGTCCCAATTTTTTAAATTCATCCTGGAAAACATATTAACCCAGATCTATTCAAAGGTAGTCAGAGCAGCTCTCACCTGTCTGGAGACTTCAATCATGGAGGCACGGACCGCTTCCTCACCCGGACTGGGAGCAGGATTTGAATGAATGAAAAAAGGGGGGGTTGTCCAGCCTTTCTTTGAGAAGTTCCAATAGCACTTTATTTCGTATCAAAATTAAAAAACATCCAGGTACAGATAACATTTCAGGCAACAAAACAGTTACAGCCATCAGTTACAGTCGTCATGAGTAAGGGCTGTAACTGTTTTGTTGCCTGAAACGCGTAGACCAATGTTATCTTTACCTGGATATTTTTTAATTTTGATACGAAATAAAGTGCTATTGGAACTTCTCAAAGAAAGGCTGGACAACCCCCCCTTTTTTCATTCATATTAACCCAGATGTATAAGCTTATAAATGGTGTAAACTTACACTGGCTTTCTGGACCCACACCAGATTTATCACAGGGCTAAGGCTGGATGATTAATCTGGTGCAGAGATAGGTACACTTCTCCTACTCTATACCAACTACTTGTTGGCTTACTTTGAGACAGAATTTTATGCCAGAATTGTGACGTAATTTTGAAGCTAAACAACACATCTTAGGCCATTTCCCTTTCAAGTGAAGTTCTGCCAAATTTCAAATACGTACCGCCCCCCTTTTCAAGCAAATTGGAAAATAGGTGTCTCCTTATTTTTAGTGACCAATATATACAGTACTGTGAAAAACTATTGCTACTTTGTCAACTTTGTTGTTTCAGATCATCCAATTAACCCTTAGGATACCAGAGTTTTTTTTTGTTTTTGCGTTTTCATTTTTCTTCCCCTTTTTCCTTTTGCCACAACTTTTCTATTTTTCCGTTGGCATAGCTCTAGGATGGCTTATTTTTTGAGGGATAAGTTGTTCTTTATAATGCCACCATTTAATATGGCATACAATGTAGTGGGAAGTGGGAAAAATCCTAATGGAGTGGAATTGAAAAAAAAAAAACACAATTCCTCCACCATTTTACAGCTTTTGTTTTTTGGGTAAGAGAAACAATGAAAAAATGGCAACTTACCCATTTTGACCACTTTTTCCGTTACGCCATTCGCCGTATGGGAAAAATAATTGTATATTTTAATAGTACGGGCATTTTCAGTCGTGGGGACACACATAATGTTTATATTTTTTGTTATGTATGTATTTATTTTTTTATTCTAAGGAAAGGGGGGTGTTTTAACCTTTTTTTTCTTTTTTTAAAACTTTTTTTATGATTTTGAAGCTTGTATTTGAGCCTACAAAATCCATTTTTTTTATTCTGAACAATCATGGATTTTTTAGATCCATTATTTGTGCAAAATTGCTCATTTCTTAAAAGAGACCCAGCGCATTAAAATCAATTACCGGCATCCCCATTGGCCACAGAGGATGCCGGTAAGAAGCCTGGAAGCTACATATACTGCGCTGGTAGCAAAGGGGTTAATTTTAATATATGATAAAGACAACAGACGTAAACACAAAAGGCAACTTTAAAAATTGATCATTCCATATCTTGACGATAAAGACTTATTTAAAACGTATATCACCTATGTGAAAAAAGTACTGTAATTGACTAGAAGTGTAAGTTGTAGATCTTGGCCCCAGTAGAAAATTATTAGCAGGACCCCCCATCTATAATGCTTAATTTACAGTACTGATCACCACATATGGGGAGGAGGGATGGTATGGCCCCCTTAGACCCCTATGATAAGATGTAGCCACCCTTTTTGCACTCAGTATAGTTGTGACCCTGTAATCACCTCCCTACACCTAATAACTCGGCTGTGCCAACATTGGCTGTAACAACTGCAATCAACCATTAGTATTAACTTGCAATGAGTCTTTTACATTGCTGTGGAGGAAATTTGACCCACTCTCCTTTGCAGAATTGGTTTCATTTGGCTACATTGATGGATCTTGCCACAGCATCTCAATAAGAGTCAAGTCAGGACACTCCAAAACCTTACAGGGGTTGTGCCACAAAACATATTGTACATTTTTCAAACCAGCACCTGGATCTGAATACTTTTGTGATTGCATGTAATTAAAAATGTTGCATAGTCACTGAGCTATTCAATAAAATGTATTTGTATAGCGCCACCTGCTGTTTGTTCTTTTGCTTATTTCTTGTCCACCTTACTGAGATGGATGCATGCACACAGTTTAAATCTTCAACTGCCACCAGCCATATGTTCTATTACAAACTGTGTCAGTTACATGAGCTACAGCAAAAAAAAGACATGCCCTCTGAGCTATCAGCCTAAAGAGAATTTAGAGAGATCTATGGATCCATGTGAGGTACATGCCTTTGTTAAGAAAGAAATTGTTATTTACTATATGAGGACTGGGGTTCATTTTTTCACATTAAGCATGACATAACCTCTTTAGTTTTGATTCTTAATTTTGAGTGCAGAATTCTTGGTTCTATCAATTATGACAAGGTGCCCAGGTCCAAAAGAAGTAAAACAGCCCCCGACAAGCATACTACCATCACCATGTTTGACTGTTGGTATCATGTTCTTACTGTGGGATATGGTGTTAGCTTGACCCTGATGTAATGGGACCCACATCTTCCAAAACATTCCACCTTTGGCCTCTTGCACACGACTGTATGATTTTTTCAGTATTTTGCGGTCCACAAAAAAAGGATCCGCAAAAAATACGGATGACGTCCGTGTGCATTCCGTTTTTTGCGGAACAGAAAAGCTGGCCCCTGATAGAACAGTACTATCCTTGTCTGTTATGCGGACAATAATAGGACATGTTCTATCTTTGAACAGAACGGAAAAACGGAAACGGAAGGCATAACGGAGTACCATTGAAATGAATGATTCCGTATACGGAACGCAAACGGGAAAAAAATCGTTTGTGTGTAAGAGGCCTTTGACTTATCAGTCCTCACTATATTATCTCAAAAGTCTTGGGGTCATCTAGATGTCTTCTGGCAAATGCAAGATGAGCCTTTGTGTTCTTTTTGGTCAGCAGTCGTTGTAATGGCTAAAACTAGTTGCAAATTATCTCTACTGTCTTTCTTATTGTATAATTATGTACTTTGATCTTAACTAAGCCATCTGAGGTCTGCAGTAGTTTAGATGTTCATCTAGGTTCTTTAGTTACCTCCATGTGCTGTTAGTGATAGCCAGCCATTAATGAGAAGGTTCACCACTGTTTCAAGTTTATCCATTTGTAGATATTGGCTCTTACTGTTGTTCTCTGGAGTCCCAGAGGCTTAGCAATGACTACGTAACCCTTTCCAGACTGGTAAGTTTCAATTACTTTGTTTCACATCTGTATTTGAAACTCTTTAGAATGTGGCATAAGGTGCTGGCTTTTGAGACTTTCTAGTTCGCATCACATTACCAGACACGTTCTATTCAAGTTATGTTTATATTCATCTTAGTTGTCAAATAAATTTTGTTAACTAGTTGATTTAATTAGTAATTCAATAAATTACCGTAAATCATAATTTATAAATAACATTCCATAGGTACTTGGGTTATCTTTGTCTAATATTAAAAGTAGTTTGATGTTCTGACACACTCAAATGTGAAAAACATGCAAAAATAGAAGACATTAGGAAGGGGCAAATACTTTTTCGTTGTACTGTAGATTTTATTGCTAGCCCCTAGTCTTACTATTCCAAATGCTTCTTCCTAGATGAACTGAAATAGATTTTTTTTCCTTCTTACATCCTTAGATTCATTTTCTCTACCAGCAAAAGAAAAAGCTCGATATGCATGACCTGTTGCTCATAGGCACACTCCTAAACCAAGAGATGTTATCTTCAGAGATGTTATCTTCAAATCTCATTGCAACATTACTTCTAGAAGAATCTGTAGGCATCAACTGGCCTTGCAGGAAACTTGATAATAACATTTAATTTGTGTGGAAGTGTTACTAGTCAGTAAGTGATGAGACACCCAATGCACATACCAACAGTTTGGTAATTTTTTTTTTACATTTTTCATTTTCACACCCAAGTATTAAAAAGTCTATGAAACACCTGTTGAGTGAAGTGCTTGCTACACCCCTTAAAAATTCCTTAGGTGGTGTAGTTTACAAAATGTGGTCACTTTTTGGAGGTTTTCACTGTGGGGGTACCTCAGGGTCTCTTCAAATGCAAGATGGTGCCCAAAGACCATTCCAGCAAAAATCTGCCCTCCATAAACCATATGGCGCTCCTTACCTTCTGTGCCTTGTCGTGTGCCCAAACAGCGGTATATGAACACGTATGGGGTGTTTCTGCAAACTGCAGAATAAAGGTAATAAATATTGAGGTTTGTTTTGTTGTTAACCCTTGATGTGTTCCAAGTTTTTTTTTTTTTTAAATGGAAAATCTGCGAAAAAAGTGAAATATTTAAATTTCACCTCTATTTTGCTTTAATTCCTGTGGAATACATAAAGGGTTAACAACATTTCTAAAACCAGTTTTTAATAGCTTGAGGGGTGTTGTTTCTAAAATAGGGTAATTTATGGGTTAGTTATTATGTAAGCCCCACAAAGTGACTTCAGAACTGAACTGGTCCTTAAAAAAGTTGACTGGAAATTTTCTTAAAAATTTTAAAGATTGCTTTTAAAATTCTAAACCTTCTAATAACAAAATAAAATTACATTAGTAAAATGATGCAAACATAAACTAGACATATGGAGAATGTTAATTCATGAATATTTTATGAGGCATCATTATTTGTCTTAAAAGCAGAGAGATTCCGATTTTGAAAACAGTGAATTTTTTCAGATTTTCATTAACTTTTGGATTTTTTTAAATAAATAAAAGGTAAAACATATTGACTCAAATTTACCATTAACATGAAGTGCAATGTGTCATGAGAAAACATATTCTGAATGGCTTGGATAAGTAAAAGCGTTCCAAAGTTATTACCACATAAAGTGACACTTGTCAGATTTGCAAAATTAGGCCTGCTCAGGAAGGGGGTAAATGGTCCGGTCTGGAAGTGGTAAAAACTGCACCAGTTCTTTACCAATGCTTGTAAAGATGACCAAGGCACATTAAAGAATATCAATTGAAGCCAGTAAAAAAGACTTTTATTTAAATAAAGCAAAAAAACAAAAAGGACTTTTAATAGTTGTGCTATTCAGTCCAAAATGTGGATGCATTTTACAGAATAAAAGCACAGCAACAGCATGTGTGGCATGTATACAATACGGTAAACAAGCCTTTAAAGGGGTCTTTCAGTCAAAATTATTTTTTAATAAGTTCTCGCAGCAAGGCCCCTGAAACAGAAGATTCATACTTACCTGCTTCACGCTGCTGCAGTCCTCCATGCTGATACCGCTCTCTCCATCTTCCAGTCCCAGCACAATTTACATCCGGTTGGCTATGGGCACGGTCACGTGCACGGCTCTAGCCAATGACTGCCACAAGTAGGACATCACTGCTGAACCCAGTCATTGGCTGCAGTGTGACCATGTCTGTAGCTTGCCGGACGTAAACAGTGCTGAGATCGGAAGATGGAGACAGCAGAAGCAGAGTGGAACACTGGAGCGACATGAAGCAGGTACGTATGAATCTTCTGTTTCAGGAGCCATGCTGCAGGACTTTGTTAAAAAAAATATCATTTTTACCAGAAAACCCTGTTAAAGGGAATAAGCCACCAGTTACCTCCCTATCACACTGTTTGCATAGACACATAGCTGTTAGTGTTGATCAAGCACCAAAGTGCTCGGGTGCTCGAGTAGAACACCTCGGGATGCTCGGGTGCTTTACCGAGCACAATCTAAGTCAATGGGAGAACCCGAGCATTAAACCAGGCCCCCCTTGCTCTGAAGAGTGGAGGGTGCCTGCTTCACATAAAAACGTCAGAAATTGATGGAAACACCACTGAAATAGTTCGGGAACAGCATGGGGAGGATGTCTGGATGCATCTTGGACTCCCAGGTCGCTGCTGGAAACGATGTTGTCAGAGTAGTACATCAATTTTACAGACTGACAATAATACGCACAAAACCGAAGATAAAATCGATTTTAGAGGAAAAATTGTTAGGAAACATTCCTGTATATTTACTTGTATACAAAGTGCAAGTGCTGCCAAAAATTACAAGGAAGAGGCACTCTGATACAACCTGTATATCACATAAAGGAGGGCCTCATTTACATTGTGGTACAATTGTTCAGGTAGTGGGACTCCTACACTCATAAAGCCTATGCACTAAGTGAAAGGGCTGCCAAAAATTACAGGGAACCGACACTCCAATACACCCTTTATTACACATAAAGGGGGGCATCATAAACACCCTTGAAAAATTATGATTGATGGCCTGCTGGTGACCCTCAAAAATATTAGGAGCAAGGGCCTGCTGATGACCCTTTAAAACATTAGGGGCGAGGGCATGCTGCTGATCTGACCATCTAAAACATTAGGGGTGAGCGTCTGCTGCTGATCTGACCATCTAAAAAATTAGGGGTGAGGGTCTGCTGCTGATCTGACCTTCTAAAACATTAGGGGTGAGGGTCTGCTGCTGATCTGACCTTCTAAAACATTAGAGGTAAGGGTCTGCTGCTGATCTGACATCTAAAACATTAGGGGTGAGGGTCTACTGCTGATAAGACCTTCTAAACCATTAGGGGTGAGGGTCTGCTGCTGAGCTGACCATCTAAAAAATTAGGGGTGAGGGTCTGCTGCTGATCTGACCTTCTAAAACATTAGGGGTGAGGATTTGCTCCTGATCTGACTTTCTAAAACATTAGGGGTGAGGGTCTGCTGCTGAGCTGACTCTCTAAAACATTAGGGGCGAGGGTCTGCTGCTGAGCTGACTCTCTAAAACATTAGGGGCGAGTGCCTGCTGCTGATCTGACCATGGAAAAAATTATGGGCGAGCGCCTGCTGCTGAGCTGACCATCTAAAACATTAGGGGTGAGGGTCTGCTGCTGAGCTGACTCTCTAAAACATAAGGGGCGAGTGCCTGCTGCTGAGCTGACCATCGAAAAAATTGTGGTTGAGGGTCTGCTGGTGAGCTGACTCCAAAACATTAAGGGCCAGGGCATGCTGCTGGTCTGACCATGGAAAAAATTAAGGGCGAGGGCCTGCTGCTGAGATTACCATCTAAAACATTAGGGGTGAGGGTCTGTTGCTGAGCTGACTCTCTAAAACATTAGGGGCGAGTGCCTGCTGCTGAGCAGACCATAGAAAAAATTATGGTTGAGGGTCTGCTGCTGAGCTGACTCTCTAAAACATTAGGGGCGAGTGCCTGCTGCTGATCTGACCATGGAAAAAATTATGGGCGAAGGCCTGATGCTGAGCTGACCATCGAAAAAATTATGGTTGAGGGCCTG
Source organism: Bufo bufo (assembly GCF_905171765.1). Taxonomy (NCBI): domain Eukaryota; kingdom Metazoa; phylum Chordata; class Amphibia; order Anura; family Bufonidae; genus Bufo; species Bufo bufo. Next base: position 318,819,384 of record NC_053389.1, read on the forward strand.
CTGCTCAGCTGACCCTCTAAAACATTAGGAGCGGGGCAGCCTAATAAGCATGTTGATATAATGGAGGAGGAGGACGAGAAAAGGAAGACTGAACCATATACCCTTTTTTTTGTGGTGGAAGGTGTGCATGGGAATACAGTGTATTCAATACCATAAAAGCCACATTTAAAGTGCCTTTATGTTCAGCCGCTTTCCTCTGGTGGAGTAGAGAAGTCAGGGGCAATCCAGCCCTTGTTCATTTTTATAAGAGTCAACCGGTCAGCATTTTCAGTTGACAGGCAGATGCGCTTATCAGTTATTATGCCCCCAGCAGCACCTCCAAGGCGTAGGGTCACGTGTCCAGCTTGGACACCCAATAGTTGTAAGGCACAGAGGGATCATTGAGGACGCAGACACGGTCTGCTACGTACTCCTTCACCATCTTTCAAATTTTTCCCTCTTTGTGACAGTAGGCCGCGCATCAGGGTGAGGGTGCTGGCGAGGGTGTCATGAAACTGTCCCAGGCCTTGGAGAGTGTTGCCCTACCTCTGTTGGTACTGCTGCATGTTCCCCTCCTCGGTTGCCCAAGGAACTACAGTGAGGAACAGAAGTATTTGAACACCCTGCGATTTTGCAAGTTCTCCCACTTAGAAATCATGGAGGGGTCTGAAATTAACATTGTAGGTGCATTTCCACTCAGAGACAGAATAAAAAAAATAAAAATCAGGAAATCACATTGTAGATTTTTAAAGAATTTATCTGTTTTGCACTGCTGAACATAAGTATTTGAACACCTGAGAAACAGCAAGAATTCTGACTCTCAAAGACCTGTTACTGTGCCTTTAAAAAGTCCACTTCTACTCCACTCATTAATCTACCTTTGTAGCACCTGTCTGAGCTTTTACAGACCCCTGTCCACTACACAGTCCGTCAGATGCCAACTACTACCATGGGCAAGACCAAAGAGCTGTCAAAAGACACCAGAGACAAAATTGTGGACCTCCACAAGGCTGGGAAGGGCTACAGGGCAATTGCCAAGCAACTTGGTCAAAATAGATCAACTGTTGGAGCAATTGTTAGAAAAGGGAAGAGGCTAAAGACGACTGTCAGTCTCCCTCGGACTGGGGTTACATACAAGATCTCACCTTGTAGGGTATCACTGATGATAAGAAAGGTGAGGAATCAGCCCAGAACTTCAAGGGCGGAGCTGGTCAATAACATGAAGAGAGCTGGGACCACAGTTTCAAAGGTCACTGTCGGTAGAACACTACGCCGTCATGGTTTCAAATCGTGCATTGCACGGAAAGTTCCCCTTCTCAAGTCATCACATGTCCAGGCCCGTGTGAAGTTTGCCAATGACCATCTGGGTGATCCAGAGGAGGCATGGGAGAAAGTCATGTGGTCAGATGAGACCAAAGTAGAACTTTTTGGTCTAAACTTCACTCGTCGTGTTTGGAAGAAAAAGAAGGATAAGTTGCATACCAAGAACACCATCCCTACTGTGAAGCATGGGAGTGGTAACATCATGCTTTGGGGTGCTTTTCTGCGAAGGGGACAGAACGACTACACTGTATTAAGGAGAGCATAAATGGGGCCATTTATTGTGAGATTTTGAGCAACAACCTCCTTCCCTCAGTCAGAGCATTGAAGATGGGTCGTGGCTGGGTCTTCCAACATGACAACGACCCGAAGCACACAGCCAATATAACCAAGGAGTGGCTCTGTAAGAACCATATCAAGGTTTTGGAGTGGCCTAGCCAGTCTCCAGACCTAAATCCAATAGAACGTCTTTGGCGGGAGCTGAAACTCCATGTTGCTCAGCGACAGCCTCGAAACCTGACAGATCTAGAGAAGATTTGTGTAGAGGAGTGGGCCAAAATCCTTGTTGCAGTGTGTGCAAACCTGGTCAAGAACTACAGGAAACGTTTGTAATTGCAAGCAAAGGCTTCTGTACCAAATATTAACACTGATTTTCTCAGGTGTTCAAATACTTATGTTCAGCAGTGCAAGACAAATAAATTCTTTAAAAATCATACAATGTGATTTCCTGAATTATTTTTTTTTTATTCTGTCTCTGAGTGGGAATGCACCTACAATGTTAATTTCAGCCCCCTCCATGATTTCTAAGTGGGAGAACTTGCAAAATTGCAGGGTGTTCAAATACTTCTGTTCCTCACTGTACGTACTTTGCCGCCAGCGTTGTCAGCTGGAAATTTTTGGAGCAATTTTTGGACCTTCAGGTATTGCACCATTTTTCTAGTCCTCTCCACCAAAGGAATAAGAGATGAGAGGTTCTTTTTGTAGTGGGGGACGATAAGGATGAACAACCAGCAATCGGTGTTGGCCAAAATGCGTACAACGCGAGTGTCATGGGAAAGGCAGCATAACATAAAGTCAGCCATGTGTGCCAGAGTCCCAACAGTAAAGATTTCTCTGTCCTCATCAGGAGGATGACTCTCAATCTCCTCCTCCTCTTCTTCTGCCCATCCACGCTGAACTGATGGAATAAACCTGCTATGGGTACTACCCTCTGTAGCGGAGGCAACCGTCTCCTGCTCCTCCTCATCCAGTTTGCGCTGAGAAGACAAAATGAAGGTGGTCTGGCTATCACCCTGTGTACTGTCTTTCCCTATTTCCACCTCTACCACATGCAAAGCGTCCGCCATGCTCACGTCGCACAACAGTCGGTGAGCTGGCAATTGCAAGCGCTGCTGCAGCGCTGCCAGACCGGCGGCTGCTGTAGATGACTTTTGGAAATGGGCACACATGCGGCGCACCTTTACCAGTAGCTCAGGCAAATTGGGGCAGGTTTTGAGAAACCGCTGAACCACTAAGTTTAACACGTGGGCTAGGCATGGTATGTGTGTGAGCTTGCCGAGCTCCAAAGCCGCCACCAAGTTACGGCCATTATAAGACACAACCATGCCTGGTTGTAGGTTGAGTGGCAAGAGCCACAGCTCAGGCTGGACACTTATACCCTGCCACAGCTCTGCGGTAATGTAACAGGCTGGTTTTAAATCTGTAGGGAAACAGATGGGCGCACCATAGGGTAATTCTGTGGGTGTATAATGGTGAACAAAAAGAATTGGCAAGGCTCACCTTGTGTGGTTGTGCGGATATAGGCACAACACTATTGTAGGTATTTTGAAACAAGCCTGGATGTCTGGATATGGCGGTCTGCAGCCTCGGGACCACGAGGGATCTTCAAAAGGAGAAGCCTGGAGCCCCCAAGAAGATAGTAGTGCAAGAAAACGAAAAACGTCCCACGGCGCGAATTACCGTCTACCAGTCACCAGGGTCAAGAAGGAATCTTTTATTGCAGCAATAAACGCGTTGTATTGCTGCAATAAAAGATTCCTTCTTGACCCTGGTGACTGGTAGACGGTAATTCGCGCCATGGGACGTTTTTCGTTTTCTTGCACAGCTCTGCGGTGGTGTGCTGTTTGTCACCTAAGCAAATATGTTTCAGAACTGCCTGCTGCCGCATCCCCACTGCAGTGCTACACTGCTTCCAGCTACTGACTGATGGCTGACAAGTGCTGCAAGATGATAAATCAGAGGTGGAAGTGGAGGAGGAGGTGGAGGAGGAGAAGGGGAGGGGTTGCAGCCACTAATGTAGGAGGTGGCGGAAATCCTAGAAGTAGAGCCCGCAATCCTTGGCGTCAGTAGCACCTGTGTTATCCCAGGGTACGACCCGCTCCCAGCCTCCACAACGTTCACCCAATGTGCCGTCATGGAAATGTAGTGTCCCTGGCCAAAATCACTTGTCCATGTGTCAGTCGTTAAGTGGACCTTCCCAATAACTGAGTTGGTCAGGGCACGGGTGATGTTATGGGACACATGCTGGTGTAAGGCAGGGACGGCACACCGGGCAAAATAGTGGCGGCTGGGGACTGAGTAACGAGGGACGGCTGCCGCCATAAGCTGCGGAAAGCCTTAGTGTCCACAAGCCTGAATGGCAACATTTCCAGGGCCAGCAATTTGGAAAGGTGTGCATTTAGTGCTATGGCCTGTGGGTGGGTGGGTGGCTGGGTATTTGCGCTTTCGTTCGTAAGCCTGGGGAATGGACATCTGTACGCTGCGAGACAGAAGTGGATGTGCTAGCTGATGGTGCTGACAAAAGTCCAGGTGAAGAGCGGGAGGCATCTGGGCCTGTGTCTTGGCCAGCACGTAACACAGGGGAAGTGGAGGCAGTGGTGTGACCGGCAGACACTGATTGCGGACCCAGGTGTTCAGCCCACCTATTACGGTGCTTTGATGCCTTGTGGCGGATAATGCTGGTGGTGGTGCGGTTGCTATTGTTCACGCCCCTGCTCATTTTGGTACAGCGCAGGTTGCAAATGACAATTCTTTTATCGTCCGCACTTTTATAAAAAAAAAAAAAAAAAAAAGCGCCAGACTGCGGAACACCTACCCCCGTACTTGCTTGGCATGCCACCTTCCCAGGTTGGGTATGATTTCATTGTCCACCACCTCCTCTTCCACTTCTTCATTCTGGTCATCCTCCTGACTTGTTAACCTAACAACAACCTCACTTATTGACAACTGTGTTTCATCCTCAACCTCTTGAGACACTAATTGCGGTTGACTTATTGGCAACTGTGTCGTCTCCTCCTCATCATCATCATCATCATCCACCTCGTGAAACACTAATTGCCGTTCCCACCGCCATCTTCTTCTGACTGTGAATGCTCAAGAGTTTGGGAATCAGGGCACAAGATCTCATCATGTCCCTCTTCAAATGAAGGAATGGCGATGAAAAGAGCTTCTTTGGAATATCCGAGTGTAGGATCACTTGTTTGCAAAGACTCTCCATGGTGGGAGGAAGGAGGATCAGGGCGAGGATTCTGTTGACCAGACTCTTGGCTACTGAGACTGGACTTTGTGGAAGACAGGGTGGTGCTTAACCGACTGAAAGCATTATCTGCTGCAATCCAACCGACCACTTGGTCGCACTGGTGTGACGTCGAGAGTGGTGTCCTGCGCCGCCCTGCAAACTGGGACATGAAGCTAGGTATCGTGGATGAGCATGTTTCTTGTGCTCTGGCAGCAGGCACAGTTTCACCATGCACTGGGCCATGGCCTCTGGGCAGCACGACCACTTCCCCGTCCCTTACTGCTCGCCTTCCACATATTAAATGGTATATATACTTGCAAGTATGTCACAAGTACAGTAGCGCAGGTTTTGTAAGTGTATGCGCAAATAAATTTGACTGCATGTCACTGATATTTAGGATGGGCAAACGTTATACAGGAGATGTAGCAGAGGTAATGTCGCTGCCACGAGCAGCGAAAAAATTTGACTGCATGTCACTGATATTTCGGATGCGCTAATGTTATACTGGAGATGTAGCACAGGTAATGTCGCTGCCACCAGCAGCGAAAAAATTAGACTGAATGTCACTGATATTTAGAATGGGCAAATGTTATACAGGAGATGTAGCGCAGATAATGTCACTGCCACCAGCAGTGAAAAAATTACACTGAATGTCACTGATATTTCGGATGAGCTAACGTTATATTTGGAAATGTAGCGCAGGTAATGTTGCTGCCACCAGCGGTGAAAAAATTACACTGAATGTCACTGATATTTCAGATGCACTAACGTTATACTGGAGATGTAGCGCAGGTAATGTCACTGCCACCAGCGGTGAAAAAATTACATTGAATGTCACTGATATTTCGGATGCGCTAACGTTATATTGGAAATGTAGCGCAGGTAATGTTGCTGCCACCAGCGGTGAAAAAATTACACTGAATGTCACTGATATTTCGGATGCACTAACGTTATACTGGAGATGTAGCGCAGGTAATGTCGCTGCAACCAGCAATGAAAAAATTAGACTGAATGTTACTGATATTTAAGATGCACTAACGTTATACTAAAGATGTAGTGCAGGTAATGTCACTGCCACCAGCGGTGAAAAAATTACACTGAATGTCACTGATATTTCGGATGCACTAACGTTATACTGGAGATGTAGCGCAGGTAATGTTGCTGCAACCAGCATTGAAAAAACTAGACTGAATGTCACTATTTTGGATGCGCTAACATTATACAGGAGATGTAGCGCAGGTAATGTAGCTTTCACCAGCGGCAACAAAATTACACTGAATGTCACTGATATTTCGTATGCGCTAACGTTATACTAAAGATGTAGCACAGGTAATGTCACTGTCAGCAGCGGCGAAAAAATTGCACTGAATGTCACTGATATTTCGGATGCGCTAACGTTAAACTGGAGATGTAGCGCAGGTAATGTCGCTTTCACCAGCGGCAAAAAAAATTACACTGAATGTCACTGATATTTCGGATGCGCTAACGCTATACTAAAGATGTAGCACAAGTAATGTCACTGTCACCAGCGGCGAAAAAATTACACTGAATGTCACTGATATTTCGGATGCGCTAACGTTAAACTGAAGATGTAGTGCAGGTAATGTTGCGGTGGTAATGCAGCAAAACCATTGCACACAATTTAGTGCAGGTTGCGCTAAAAATATATATTGCTGCCAGATACAACAATAGTCCTTAAAAGGACTTTTGGGTCTCTACAATAGCATGTAATTTAGCGCAGGTTGCGCTAAAAATATATATTGCTGCCAGACACAACAATAGTCCTTAAAAGGACTTTTGGGTCTCTAACACCAACCCTGCCTAACAAAAAGATAAAATTCAATTGAATCAATTCCCTACACTATCTGTCCCTTCTACAGCACAGCTCTCCCTAACTAACACTGAGCCGAACCACGTGTCATCGGGTGCTTTATAGCACCTGATGACGTGTTCCGGCCAGTCAATCACTGTAATGCCAGTAACCAACATGGCTACGGCCTTACAGTGAGTGGCAGTACTTACCTGCACGTTTATTGGCTGACGATAAAAGTGCAGACAATAAAAGCAGCCAACAAACGTGCAGGGAGGAGACTCAAGCATCGCGCTCGAGCACAAGCGGTATTCGGCCGAACACCGCGATGTGCCGAGCATCGCGATGCTCGAGCTGAACTAGTGTTCGGCCGAGCATGCTTGATCAACACGAATAGCTGTGGTTCAACTGATTAAAATGTTGTTTTTCCTTTCTTGATCCGCGACTCCTTTCCTGAATTATGATACTTTTTCTAAATATGTAAATTAGTCCTTTGGTGCAATGGGAGCGCTACCTTTGCTCTTGTTGCACTCAAGCTCAACTCCTTTCTGTGGCCAGTCCCTCCCTCAGAGTTTTGTCACTGCCTGGCCCTATCATTCAAAGAAGCGAGGGCTTTCCAAAAAGTAAGGTTATTCTTTATGTAATGGAAAGATATACATTTTTTCCATTTTGCTGCCATTCAACAGGAACCTTGTTTCCTCCCAATTTATAAAAATCTGTTCTGGTCAAATGATGGACACACTGGTGCACAGCTCATTATAGTACAGTTATCAGAGTTAATGCTTCCTGCTGAAGGGCAGTAAGCAGAGATCTTGCTGGCTCCATCTATATGCTATGTGAACTCTGCACAAGCTCAGCACGCAGAACAGAACCATGTTTTGCGCCTTTTTGTTCTGTTTGTCTGGTTCTGTTTCAGTTCATCTCTTGAATCATGTTGCTTTTTGTTTTGTTTTTATTTGGATTCCACATAAAAAATTATCTGCATGAGCCATATACATAGCCTGGTGACAATTAGTTATAGTATGTAATTTATGTGTCTTATACATTTATGAATATATAGCACAAACATATTGTATCTGTTGTGGGAATGTTTTCTGGTGACGGTGGGCTCCATCTGGGCAGTTGTGTAGACAGTGTTGCTTTAACATAGAGGAGCCTGGCGCCGCCCGCCTCCAGTAAGGTGCTTCCCCTACCTCATGTTCAGAGATCCAGTTAGAGAAAGCATGATTAAGTCTTGCTTTCAACAGCAGCAGAGATACAGCATGAGAGATAGGCTTCATGCACACGACCGTTGTGTGCATCCGTGGCCGTTGTGCCATTTTCCGTTTTTTTTCGCTGACTCATTGACTTTCAATGGGCCCGTGGAAAAATCGGAAGATGCACCGTTTTGCAGCCAAGACCGTGATCCGTGTATCCTGTCCGTCAAAAAAATATGACCTGTCAATGGGTCCGTGAAAGAACACGGATGCACACAAGATTGGCATCCGTGTCCGTGATCCGTAGGTTACTTTTATACAGACGGATCCGAAGATCCGTCTGCATAAAAGCTTTTTCAGAGATGAGTTTTCACTTCGTGAAAACTCAGAACCGACAGTATATTCTAACACAGAGGCGTTCCCATGGTGATGGGGACACTTCAGGTTAGAATATACATGTGCATGAGGCCATACTCTCAGTTCATTGCCTTGCACCAAGCAGCCCTCCTGGCATCAGATGTTCCCCCAGTTATAGTTACTGAGCCTGCACCATGAGCAAGATATTAGCATACTGGGGAGTCTGCATATAAGTGAGGGCCTATGGAAGTGGGGTGCCCCTCCGAAGACAGGATTAAGAGGTGACATGTAACAGATAGGAGTCATCAGGGGGTCACTGAAGAACTTAAGCCCATAAATACAGTTGAGAATTGCAGTATCTTGATGCTAGCCAGCATCAGGAGCTTATGTGGAAGTATACAGGACCTATGTGCAGAAAGTATATATTTATAATATTTTTTTTGTATGGTATAGAGCCTGAATTAATTTTAGAGGCTAGTTTGGTCTCGAGACTGATTGATTATTTTAGGGTTTTATTCTGGTGTCTGAATTCAAGGGTCTAGTTTTCCCAAAAGCAGATATTACCGTAAATAATTTTACAAAATGTAAACATGACATCTTGTCATGTCATGATCAGCCTGGACCTTCATCTGACCACAGAGGCAAGTAAGTAAACATTTACTAAAGCTAGTTGAAAAGCCTATCTCAAAAGTGCCGTGGTTTCAGCAACAACTAGTTCAAGGCAATGTCTCTATTGGCCAATGTTTTTTTGAATATTCCTGAAAAGCTCAGCAATCCTAGGTACTGTAGCATCAGTATTCCATATTAATTGTCTTTAGCATGGTGGCTCAGTGGTCAGTGCTAGGATATAGTGCTTACTAGGTTTAAAACCAAGAACAACATCTGCATGGAGTTTGTATGTTCTCCCCGTGTTTGTGTGGGTTACCTCTAGTTACTCTAGGGTCCTCTCATACTTCAAAGACACACTGATAGGGAATTTAGATTGTGAGGACTACTTGGGGCAGCAAGTGGTGATAATGTCTGTAAATTGCTGCGGAATATGTTTGTGCTATGTAAATAAAATAAACTGATGTGATTCTGAGAGAGAAGTTATTCCGAGAGAGAAGTCTCCATGAGAGAAGTCTCTGAAGTCTCAGTGGCAATCTATTGTGCAAGCAAAGGAAGATAGTAAACTCACTATACTCATGCCCCTAGCGACACTAGTTGCATATACACTCACCTAAAGAATTATTAGGAACACCATACTAATACGGTGTTGGACCCCCTTTTGCCTTCAGAACTGCCTGAATTCTACGTGGCATTGATTCAACAAGGTGCTGATAGCATTCTTTAGAAATGTTGGCCCATATTGATAGGATAGCATCTTGCAGTTGATGGAGATTTGAGGGATGCACATCCAGGGCATGAAGCTCCCGTTCCACCACATCCCAAAGATGCTCTATTGGGTTGCGATCTGGTGACTGTGGGGGCCATTTTAGTACAGTGAACTCATTGTCATGTTCAAGAAACCAATTTGAAATGATTCGAGCTTTGTAACATGGTGCATTATCCTGCTGGAAGTAGCCATCAGAGGATGGATACATGTTCTCATTCTGTTTACGCCAAATTCGGACTCTACCATTTGAATGTCTCAACAGAAATCGAGACTCATCAGACCAGGCAACATTTTTCCAGTCTTCAACAGTCCAATTTTGGTGAGCTCGTGCAAATTGTAGCCTCTTTTTCCTATTTGTAGTGGAGATGAGTGGTACCCGGTGGGGTCTTCTGCTGTTGTAGCCCATCCGCCTCAAGGTTGTGCGTGTTGTGGCTTCACAAATGCTTTGCTGCATACCTCGGTTGTAACGAGTGGTTATTTCAGTCAACGTTGCTCTTCTATCAGCTTGAATCAGTTGGCCCATTCTCCTCTGACCTCTAGCATCCACAAGGCATTTTTGCCCACAGGACTGCCGCATACTGGATGTTTTTCCCTTTTCACACCATTCTTTGTAAACCCTAGAAATGGTTGTGCGTGAAAATCCCAGTAACTGAGCAGATTGTGAAATACTCAGACCGGCCCGTCTGGCACCAACAACCATGCCACGCTCAAAATTGCTTAAATCACCTTTCTTTCCCATTCTGACATTCAGTTTGGAGTTCAGGAGATTGTCTTGACCAGGACCACACCCCTAAATGAATTGAAGCAACTGCCATGTGATTGGTTGACTAGATAATTGCATTAATGAGAAATAGAACAGGTGTTCCTAATAATTCTTTAGGTGAGTGTAGAATTACAGTGAAGGAGATGCAATGGATATGCCTTTAGATAATTTATAGACTGTTCCTTGATAAATGATGATAGAGGTCAAAGGGAAATGCTCTCCCCAGTTCTGTGATGCACGTCTGACAAACAGGAAAAGACTAAAGGACACAGGATGTGAGCTCAAATGAGAGAAGAAGTTACAAGATGAATGACATGGAAATTACAGCATAGATAACTTACATAAACCAAATTTAACAATGGCCAGAAGATGGCAGCAAAGCACACCAAGTATAGTGGTTAACAGCTATAACACTTAATACAATTAAATAACTTCTACAGTAGTTGGAAAGCCATAGCTGGGACAACATAGATGTTGTCTCTGCTTGTTGAGAACTGCATAGGAGGTGACTGGTTAATAGTACTTCTGGCTATAAAGACCTATGTCACGAACTGCACTGTTGGGGCTGCTGCTGGCAGGGTGCCATTGGACTCATGTGAGTCAAATGTGCACATACTCTGCTATTGAGCTTACATACAGTATATCCCTCTGCTATTTTCAGTCTTCATTACTCAGTCATGGTCTGCTGTCACAGGAAAGCAATGGATAAACTCTTCCCTAGTTCTGAATGTTTATGCAATTCAAGTTCTAACCTGTTAATCAAAATCTGCTATATATTCAGTTAGTTGCCTCATTCAAGTGCACTGAGAATCTATAGAAATTTCAAAATTGTATTCTTGGCGAGATCTGTCCAGTCCTTTACTCTTGTGGATTTTGCATCAAGCTGCTTTGTTCTGAGTGTGTTTCTACTTCCAAGTTATTACTGGCATTTTTGGTATTACTGGTTATCCTTTACCTTGTTTTGCCTTGTCCTTTGGTACCTACTTTTGGTTCTTGATCTGCATTTCTGTTGATGATCCTTGGCTATGTTCGTGACTATGTATTGCTGTGTTCTGCCATGACCTGTGTTTGGCTCCTGAACTGCTCTCCTGGTTATGACCCTACTTTAAATTCCAACTCTTGTGTCTCTGCTCCAGTTCCTGTGTCCATCCGGAATGTTACACAGAATACTGTGGGCGCTGCTCCAAGTATTGGTTCTGATCCTGGCCTGCTCTGGATGCTACTCCTGGTTCCAATCCCAGTGAGCTATTGGTCGATGTTGCCAGTGTCTCCTGGTTCTGTCCAAGGCCTACTAATGGTAACTGCTCCCCGTTATATCCAAGGTCTATTCTGGGTTCCTTCTCCTGGTATCAATTGGTACCACCCAAGGTCAGCAACTGGTTGCTGTGACTGGTATCTCCTGGGCTCTCTGCCACTGTGTTCTGGACTCTGCTACTTCAATTTGCTTACTTGGTTCTGCTAAGCCTTTCCTGGGTGTCCCTGGACTGCCTTATTACCTCACTAATGGTCTATGTTCACTTTGTTTTATCACTACTGTGTTCGCTAAAGGATCCACATTTCTTGCACATTACGCTGCTAAATCCTTGCATTAAATGGGTTTTGTCATTTCAGCAAATAACATTTATCATGTAGAGAAAGTTAATACAAAGCACTTACTAATGTATTGTGATTGTCCATATTGTTTCCTTTGCTGGCTGAATTCATGTTCCATCACATTATACACTGCTTATTTCCATGGTTATGACCATCCTGCAATCCATCAGCAGTGACCATGCTTGCATACTTTAAAAAAGCACCAGCCTATGTGGGCTTCCACGTCCCGGTCACTAGAGAGGCCGACATTTTTTCCTATAGTGTACAAGCACCATTGATGGATTACAGGGTGGTCATAACCATGGAAACGAGCAGTGTATAATGTGATGGAAAATGAATTCAGCCAGCAAATGAGGCAATATGGACAATCACAATCCATTAGTAAGTGCCTTGTATTAACTTTCTCTACTTGCTGAAGTGACAAAACCCCTTTAACCCCTTAGGGAACGGGCTCATTTTCACCTTAAGGACCAGGCCATTTTTTGCAAATCTGACCAGTGTCACTTTGACTTATCCAGGCCATTCTGAGATTGTTTTTTCGTCACATATTGTACTTCATGACAATATGGAGTAAAAAAAAAAATCATTTTTATTCATAAAAAAATACCAAATTTTTAAGTTTCAATTTCTCTACTTCTATAATACATAGTAATACCTACAAAAATAGTTATTACTTTACATTCCCCATATGTTTACTTCATGTTTGGATCATTTTGGGAATGACCTTTTATTTTTTGGGGATGTTACAAGGCTTAGAAGTTTAGAAGCAAATCTTCAAAAACCCACTTTTTAGGGACCAGTTCAGGTCTGAAGTCACTTTGTGAGGCTTACATAATAGAAACCACCCAAAAATGACCCCATTCTAGAAACTACACCCCTCAAGGTATTCAAAACTGATTTTACAAACTTTGTTAACCCTTTAGATGTTCCACAAGAATTAAAGGAAAAGGAGATGACATTTTTAAAATTTCACCTTTTTGGCAGATTCTCCATTTTATGTCATTTTTTTGCTGTAACACATCAAGGGTTAACAGCCAAATAAAACTCAATATTTATGGCCCTGATTCTGTAGTTTACAGAAACACCCCATATGTGGTCGTAAACTGCTGTACAGGCACACGACAGGGCACAGAATGAAAGGAATGCCATACGGTTTTGGAAGGCAGATTTTGCTGGACTGGTTTTTTGACACCATGTCTCATTTGAAGCCCCCCTGGAGTAAAAAATCCAAAGAAATGACCCCATTTTAGAAACCACGGGATAGGGTGGCAGTTTTGTTGGTACTAGTTTAGGGTACATATGATTTTTGGTTGCTCTATATTACACTATTTGTGAGGCAAGGTAACAAGAAATAGCTGTCTTGGCACCTTTTTTTATTTACAACATTCATCTGACAGGTTAGATCATGTGGTATTTGTATGAAGCAGGTTGTCACGGACGCGGCGATACATAATATGTATACTTTTTTTTATTTATGTAAGTTTTACACAATGATTTCATTAAAAATAAATAAATCATGTTTTAGTGTCTCCATAGTCTGAGAGCCATAGTTTTTTCAGTTTTTGGGCGATTATCTTTGGTACGGTATGATTTTTGCAGGATAAGATGACGGTTTGATTGGCACTATTTTGGGGTGCATATGACTTTTTGATCGCTTGCTATTACACTTTTTGTGATGTAAGGTGACAAAAAATGCCTTTTTTTTTTACACAGTTTTAATTTTTTAATTTTTACGGTGTTCACCTGAGGGGTTAGGTCATGTGATATTTTTATAAAGCAGGTTATTACGGACGCGGCGATACATAAATAAAAAAAAGTATACATATTAGGTAAGTTTTACACAATAACAGCTTTTTTAAAACCAAAAAAATGATGTTTTAGAGTCTCCATATTCTGAGCCATAGTTTTTTATTTTTTTTGAACGATTGTCTTAGGTAGGGGCTCATTTTTGCGGGATGAGGTGACAGATTGGTACTATTTTAGTGGGCATACGCCTTTTTGATCGCTTGCTGTTTTAGTGGGCATACGCCTTTTTGATCGCTTGCTGACAAAAAAATGGTTTATTTAGCACAGTTTTTATTTTTTACGGTGTTCATCTGAGCGGTAAGGTCATGTGATATGTTTATAGAGCCGGTCGATACGGATGCAGCGATACCTAATATGTCTTTCCCCCCCCCCCTATTTTTTACCAATTTTTTTTACTTTATTTGGGGGAAATGACATTTTTTTTTTTTATTTACTTGAAACTTAATTTTTGGGGGGAAAACGTAATTTTTTCAACTTTTTTTTTTCACTTTATTTTTTGCCCCACTTTGGGACTTCAACTTTTGGGGGTCTGATCCCCTTTACAATGCATTCCAATACTTCTCTATTGGAATGCATTGGCTGTATGAGTAATACAGTGTGTATTACTCATACTGCATCCTGCCTGTGAGATCCATGCCATCAGGTCCCCATTACAGCCGCACGGGGACCCGATGGCACCTCCGACCGACCGACGCAAATCCCGCAAACGCCGCAAACCGCAGGTCTGAATTGAGCCCCCCCGCACATTGTCCCAGGGTGCCTGCTTAATGATTTGAGCAGGCACCCAGTTCCAATCACCGCCCGCCGGTGATCGGAACTACACATGACGTAGCGGTACGTCATGTGTCCTTCAGTACCAGGACATCATGACATACCGGTAGGTCATGTGTCCCCAACAGGTTAAGACTGTAGTATCTTTTGGCAAAAAAAATTATGTTTAACTGTAACAGCCCAGCTGTCACTACTAGAGGAATTGTTGAAGCACCCAGAAAAGCAGGGCATACAATTTTGCTGCAAGTAATTGTCCCTCTTTTTTCTTACTGAAAATTGGCGATATGACTATAGGTGTGTGTGTATATATATATATATATATATATATATATATATACATACATACACACACACACACACACATACATACAGTACAGACCAAAAGTTTGGACACACCTCATTCAAAGAGTTTTCTTTATTTTCATGACTATGAAGGCATCAAAACTATGAATTAACACATGTGAAATTATATACATAACAAACAAGTGTGAAACAACTGAAAATATGTCATATTCTAGGTTCTTCAAAGTAGCCACCTTTTGCTTTGATTACTGCTCTGCACACTCTTGGCATTCTCTTGATGAGCCTCAAGAGGTAGTCCCCTGAAATGGTCTTCCAACAGTCTTGAAGGAGTTCCCAGAGATGCTTAGCACTTGTTGGCCCTTTTGCCTTCACTCTGCGGTCCAGCTCACCCCAAACCATCTCGATTGGGTTCAGGTCCGGTGACTGTGGAGGCCAGGTCATCTGGCGCAGCACCCCATCACTCTCCTTCATGGTCAAATAGCCCTTACTTTCAAAGTTTTCCCAATTTTTCGGGCTGACTGACTGACCTTCATTTCTTAAAGTAATGATGGCCACTCGTTTTTCTTTACTTAGCTGCTTTTTTCTTGCCATAATACAAATTCTAACAGTCTATTCAGTAGGACTATCAGCTGTGTATCCACCTGACTTCTCCTCAATGCAACTGATGGTCCCAACCCCATTTATAAGGCAAGAAATCCCACTTATTAAACCTGACAGGGAACACCTGTGAAGTGAAAACCATTTCCGGGGACTACCTCTTGAAGCTCATCAAGAGAATGCCAGGAGTGTGCAAAGCAGTAATCAAAGCAAAAGGTGGCTACTTTGAAGAACCTAGAATATGACATATTTTCAGTTGTTTCACACTTGTTTGTTATGTATATAATTCCACATGTGTTAATTCATAGTTTTGATGCCTTCAGTGTGAATCTACAATTTTCATAGTCAGGAAAATAAAGAAAACTCTTTGAATGAGAAGGTGTGTCCAAACTTTTGGTCTGTACTATATATATATATATATATATATATATATATATATATACACATACATACATACACACACACACACACACTGCTCAAAAAAATAAAGGGAACACAAAAATAACATCCTAGATCTGAATTAATTAAATATTCTTCTGAAATACTTTGTTCTTTACATAGTTGAATGTGCTGACAACAAAATCACACAAAAATTTAAAGTGGAAATCAAATTTTTCAACCCATGGAGGTCTGGATTTGGAGTCACACTCAAAATGAAAGTGGAAAAACACACTACAGGCTGATCCAACTTTGATGTAATGTCCTTAAAACAAGTCAAAATGAGGCTCAGTAGTGTGTGTGGCCTCCACGTGCCTGTATGACCTCCCTACAACGCCTGTGCATGCTCCTGATGAGGTGGCGGAAGGTCTCCTGAGGGATCTCCTCCCAGACCTGGACTAAAGCATCTGCCAACTCCTGGACCGTCTGTGGTGCAACGTGACGTTGGTGGATAGAGCGAGACATGATGTCCCAGATGTGCTCAATTGGATTCAGGTCTGGGGAACGGGCGGGCCAGTCCATAGCATCAATGCCTTCGTCTTGCAGGAACTGCTGACACACTCCAGCCACATGAGGTCTAGCATTGTCTTGCATTAGGAGGAACCCAGGGCCAACCGCACCAGCATATGGTCTCACAAGGGGTCTGAGGATCTCATCTCGGTACCTAATGGCAGTCAGGCTACCTCTGGCGAGCACATGGAGGGCTGTGCAGCCCTCCAAAGAAATGCCACCCCACACCATTACTGACCCAATGCCAAACTGGTCATTCTGGAGATGTTGCAGGCAGCAGAACGTTCTCCACGGCGTCTCAAGACTCTGTCACGTCTGTCACATGTGCTCAGTGTGAACCTGCTTTCATCTGTGAAGAGCACAGGGCGCCAGTGGCGAATTTGCCAATCTTGGTGTTCTCTGGCAAATGCCAAACGTCCTGCATGGTGTTGGGCTGTAAGCCCAACCCCCACCTGTGGACGTCGGGCCCTCATATCACCCTCATGGAGTCTGTTTCTCACCGTTTGAGCAGACACATGAACATTTGTGGCCTACTGGAGGTCATTTTGCAGGGCTCTGGCAGTGCTCCTCCTGTTCCTCCTTGCACAAAGGCGGAGGTAGCGGTCCTGCTGCTGGGTTGTTGCCCTCCTACGGCCTCCTCCACGTCTCCTGATGTACTGGCCTGTCTCCTGGTAGCGCCTCCATGCTCTGGACACTACGCTGACAGACACAGCAAACCTTCTTGCCACAGCTCGCATTGATGTGCCATCCTGGATAAGCTGCACTACCTGAGCCACTTGTGTGGGTTGTAGACTCCGTCTCATGCTACCACTAGAGTGAAAGCACCGCCAGCATTCAAAAGTGACCAAAACATCAGCCAGGAAGCATAGGAACTGAGAAGTGATCTGTGGTCACCACCTGTAGAACCACTCCTTTATTGGGGGTGTCTTGCTAATTGCCTATAATTTCCCCCTGTTGTCTATCCCATTTGCACAACAGCATGTGAAATTGATTGTCACTCAGTGTTGCTTCCTAAGTGGACAGTTTGATTTCACAGAAGTGTGATTGACTTGGAGTTACATTGTGTTGTTTAAGTGTTCCCTTTATTTTTTTGAGCAGTGTGTATATATATATATATATATATATATATATATATATACACACACACATATACACTCACCTAAAGAATTATTAGGTACACCATACTAATACGGTGTTGGATCCCCTTTTGCCTTAAGAACTGCCTTAATTCTACGTGGCATTGATTCAACAAGGTGCTGATAGCATTCTTTAGAAATGTTGGCCCATATTGATAGGATAGCATCTTGCAGTTGATGGAGATTTGAGGGATGCACATCCAGGGCACGAAGCTCCCGTTCCACCACATCCCATAGATGCTCTATTGGGTTGAGATCTGGTGACTGTGGGGGCCATTTTAGTACAGTGAACTCATTGTCATGTTCAAGAAACCAATTTGAAATGATTCGAGCTTTGTGACATGGTGCATTATCCTGCTGGAAGTAGCCATCAGAGGATGGATACATGTTCTCATTCTGTTTACGCCAAATTCGGACTGTACCATTTGAATGTCTCAACAGAAATCGAGACTCATCAGATCAGGCAACATTTTTCCAGTCTTCAACAGTCCAATTTTGGTGAGCTCGTGCAAATTGTAGCCTCTTTTTCCTATTTGTAGTGGAGATGAGTGGTACCCGGTGGGGTCTTCTGCTGTTGTAGCCCATCCGCCTCAAGGTTGTGCGTGTTGTGGCTTCACAAATGCTTTGCTGCATACCTCGGTTGTAACGAGTGGTTATTTCAGTCAACGTTGCTCTTCTATCAGCTTGAATCAGTTGGCCCATTCTCCTCTGACCTCTAGCATCCACAAGGCATTTTTGCCCACAGGACTGCCGCATACTGGATGTTTTTCCCTTTTCACACCATTCTTTGTAAACCCTAGAAATGGTTGTACGTGAAAATCCCAGTAACTGAGCAGATTGTGAAATACTCAGACCGGCCCATCTGGCACCAACAACGCTCAAAATTGCTTAAATCACCTTTCTTTCCCATTCTGACATTCAGCTTGGAGTTCAGGAGATTGTCTTGACCAGGACCACCCCCTTAAATGCATTGAAGCAACTGATATGTGATTGGTTGACTAGATAATTGCATTAATGAGAAATAGAACAGGTGTTCCTAATAATTCTTTAGGTGAGTGTGTATATATATATATATATATTTATATATAAATATATCTCAAAAGGAAAATGATGGCGGCACTGGAAAAACAAATGCTGGTGGGTGCTACGTCCAGGGATATAGCTGCTTACCCCATGTAGATAAAGACGAAAAGCGGACAGCACTCCAAGTAAAAAAAGCAATTGGTGTTTAATCACCCATGTTGAAGGCAACGTTTCAGCTCATACAAGAGCCTTTCTCAAGCCTTGAGAAAGGCTCTTGTATGAGCTGAAACGTTGCCTTCCACATGGGTGATTAAACACCAATTGCTTTTTTACTTGGAGTGCTGTCCGCTTTTCGTATATATATATATATATATATATATATATATATATATATATATACACACACACACACACACTAGCAGAAGGACCCGGCTTAGCACGGGTATATTTCATCTATTTTATTTAATGTTTGTGTGTGTTGTTAAAAGATAGACAGTATCCCCCATAACAGTGACCTCTACAGCACCCCGCCCGTTAACAGTTAACTCCACAGCCCCCGACCCCTTAACACTGACCCCCCACCGTGCCCTGCCTCCTTAAAATGGGATCTCCACAGCAGCACATCCCCTTAACTTTGACTTTCACAGCAGCCCGCCCTCTTTAACAGTGAGTCGCAGTGCAACACCATAGACTATCATTATAAAAATTGTCGGGCGACATCACTGTTGCAGTGTAGTTGTGCCCTGTGTGTTGTGAGACTTATTGTCACGCGATACATGTCGTCGTGTAGCCCTAGCCTAAAGCGGACCTACAGCAGTGAATAAAAATCGAAAACCTGGAGTAAAACTGTGTGCATGTGGAGACTAAGGGCCTGCAAGCTTCTATTGGCTGATAAGGGACATGTGACCGTGTGTATGGCAGTTGGGATTTGAAGAGAAAGACTTGGAGGCTTGTATTGGCTAATGCAGGTTTTTTGGAATATTTTAGGAACGATACGTCCTAGAGAGCTGAGACCCGGTCTAAAACCTTCCCGGACACCTGAGTCGAGATCAGTGAATTTTCGGTTATGAAATTCGTTCACGCTTCTTTACTGGCAAAAGGTGAATTGCGTTATGGATTCCGTTACCACGGACCATAACGCAATTCTATGACAGAATGCATAACTGAATGCCTTTAGAGGCGTTCCGTTATTCATTCTGTCATAATAGAAGTCTATGGGCTGCATAACGGATCTGTCCCGTTTCCGTTATGCAGAAAAGGACTCCACTGCATAATGGAAACGGGACGGATCCGTTATGCAGCCCATAGCCTGCTTTTATGACTGAATGAATAATGGAATGCCTCTAAAAGGCATTCACTTATGCATTCCGTCATAGAATTGCGTTATGGTCCGTGGTAACGGAATCCATAACGCAATTCACCTTTTACCCGTAAACGAAGAGTGAACGAATTTCAAAATATAAAATTCTCTCATCTCAACACCTGATGTACCTGTGTGCCAAATTTGGTGAGGATTGGTCCTGTCGTTTGGTCGAACATAAAGAACAGACAGACAAACTCATTTTTATATATATAAGAGATATGGCGCTGGTAGGCGGGCACAGATGTGCTTTGATCAAAATATATTGGCTGTGAGTTTCAGATTTGTAATAAAAGGAATCTTTAACTAACACTGTGATAATGGGACATTTGCTATTATTGTGTGGTTTGAAATAGATTGTCAAAAGTTAATTTTTGTATTTCAGTGCAAATGATGAACCTATATGTAGCGATAGAAATTGATCCTTTGTACTTTTATCGTCTTTTTTGTTTTGCCAGATTGAATACTACTTCTAAATTTGTTCTCCCATTTCCAATACATCAAAGGAAGCTTGGCTTCTGAGTCTTCCACGTTTGATACTTATCACGTAACATCATGGCTTCTTCTAGTAGACCATATAATCACAAAATGAACTTAAAGAGGACCTTT
Source organism: Bufo bufo (assembly GCF_905171765.1). Lineage (NCBI taxonomy): Eukaryota > Metazoa > Chordata > Amphibia > Anura > Bufonidae > Bufo > Bufo bufo. The sequence goes on from NC_053389.1 coordinate 318,839,847, forward strand.
CATGGGTCCAGACATTATAAACTATCAGGATACGTAGGGCATAGTGCAGGGATCTAACTGCACTTACTATTTTTTCTGGGCGCCACTCCGTTCGCCTGCTGTGGCCCCCGTTGTATTCTCCCGCCTGGTATGCTAATTTTAGCACCGGAGCAATGAGGAGGAGACTGAGTCTTTCTCCGTGGGTGTCTCCTTCTCCCTGGCTGTGATGCAGTCCGCTGCGAAAACCCGGCGGCTATGGCGCATGCTGCATACACGAGCAGGCGCCATCTTTAAAGTCACGACTTCCGCTGTACATGTACGACGGAGGTCACCAAGGGGTTAAAGGGATTTTCCAGTAAAAATGACTTTAAGGCTAATGTTTACATCCGCGCTATCATTTTTTTATTGGCTGGAGTGGTGCATGTGACCATGCCCATAGCCAGCAGAATGTAAACAGTGATGGGACCAGAAGATGGAGAGAGCTGAGGCCCAGTGGAGGACCTGAGTGGCATGGAGCAGGCAAGTATAAATGTTTTCCACAGGAATTTCAATCAATACATTTAAACCTCTTTAAGGCGTTCCTTGTTTCACAGCACAGAGGCTGTACGCGCCTGGCTCCTTTGTCTGAAGAACAGGAAACCACACTGAAGGAGGAAGTGGGTGTTCCCTTTTTAATTGCTCTGGGGCTTCCTGTCCAACTGTGAGAGGGAATCATCTCTCTATGGTGCGGTCATGGGTGAAGGGAAAATACTGCTTTTTCTGGTCTGATGTCCTTCAATTTCTTAACACCCATTCTCAACTTCGCCAGTATACTTACGGGTATCATTGATGAAGATGTTCAGTGCTTTTACGATAACATTTTCTTGCACCTTCTACTCTTCCATGCAGGAAAATTTATAATTATGTGTTGGAAATCTGCCGATTCCTTTGCTTAGCTTACTATAAATACTCGTATATTCGCTTGTAAAAAAAAAAAAAAAAAAAAAAAAAAAAAAAAAAAAGGCTTGTTTATAACTGGAAATGTCGATTTAGATTTGATACAATTTTGTCTTGATGGACTGAGCTGGAAGTTACAGCTGAATTATTTTCTATTTATGTCAAAGACCAATCTCTTTATCCATATGGCGGGTTATGAGGAGATGCTGAGCATCTGTGGGTTGCTTGTTGGGTGAATATTCTCAGTTTATATTTTTGGTTTCATGAGATATTTTCATCCTGTTTGCACTGCAAAAATGAAGACATCCTGCTCTTCAGCTGGGACCAGTATTTTGAATGGTGTCTCGTTCACAAAAATGCAGGGGATGTCAAATGCTCAATTTTAAAAGGGTTTTCCGAAGCTTTATTACTGACGACTTATCCTAAGAATAGATCATCAGTATCTCCCCTGCTGATCGGCTGTTTGATAAGGCACTGGTGCTGCTGTGAGTGCCGTGGCCTTCTCCATGCTTACAAAGCACTGCACTGAACATTGCATAGTGGCTGTGCTTGGTATCACAGCTCAGCCCCATTCACTTCAATGGGGCTTAATGTGCGCAGGCCATGTGACCAATGAACGTGGCATCACATGGCCTAAGGAAAGCTGCAAAAAACACACGGTGCTACTGCGAGTGTCGATGCCTTCTCGAACAGGGGGATCAGCGGGGTTCCCAAGTGTCAGACCCCCACCGATCGGATACTGATGACCTATCCAGAGGGTAGAACATCAGTAGAAAAGTCTTGGAAAGCCCCTTTAAGGAGCGGTCTTAAGTAAAAGATAGTACCTTATAAGGGAATTCTGAGTTACCTGACTGATGTCCCCTATTCAGGATCCTTATTTATTAGGCTAGTTTCACACTTGCGGCAGGACGGATCCGACATGCTGTTCACCATGTCGGATCCGTCCTGCGGCTATTTCGCCGTGCCCCCGGGCCGTCCCCATTGACTATAATGGGGACGGGGGCGGAGCTCCGGAGCAACACGGCGAAAGCCGCCAGACTAAAAAAAACTGACATGCAGTAATTTTAGTCCGGCGGCCTTTCGCCGTGCACCGCCGTAGCTCCGCCCCGTCCCCATTATAGTCAATGGGGACGGAGCGGCGGCCCGGGGGCACGGCGAAATAGCCACAGGACGGATCCGACATGGTGAACAGCATGTCGGATCCGTCCTGCCGCAAGTGTGAAAGTACCCTAAGTCATAGTGGAGAGCAGTTAGATAAAAACAGTGGCACATTGTTATTATTATGACTATACCTGAATTCCAGATTTTTTTAAATGCAATTTTATTTGCAAAAAGTACATTAAAAACCTCATCCATCTACCAAATTTTTGCTCCATAAGACGTACTCTTTCCCTCCAATATGGGGGAAAATGGCAATACTGTATGTCTTATGAAGTGAATACTACTGACAGCTTCCATTATGGAACTGCTTATTAGTACACAGTAGGACCAGGGAGCTGTGAATATAGTGCTTCTGGTGCTGGCTTTAATTCCTACTGCCTGGTCTTCTGCCAGCACCATGTTCTGACTGCATACAGTGCTAGGACATTGAGCGCGCAAGTCTTGACTATGACCTGATGCTGTGCAACGTTAGGTCACAGTGCAGTGCTGCAGGAAGAGCACACTGAATCTCCGGAGTGGTGACGCCATCCAGAGCAGAAGAGGCAAGCTCTTTTATTTATGTCTGAGCTGAGGTCTCATGAAGATTGGGGGTCTGATCTGGCTTGAGGTTCTAATGATGATTGGTGGTCCGTTCTGAGGTCAATTCAATGACAAATAATTAGTGGTTTACGTTCCATCCTTTTTAATTATTATTATTCACTGACCAAGGGAGGGAAAACTCTTACCAAATATAGAAACCTCCCAATTGACAAACCTATATCTACACCAATACAAGCGGCAGATAACATGGCACCAGCTGGTCTAATGCAGTTGCACACGAGCCAGCCTGCCCTGTCGCTCAGGTGTGAACACAAGTCAATTTGGGAAACCACGTGAGTGGAACCAACTACAACCGTGTGTTGATCCACGAATATATTCCACAACAGTATGACACTAGGCAGTAAACACTGCTCTATAATCCTGGGCGGTGTTGAACCACTCTTGTGCATACAGGGCGGGTGTATTCACCGTGGTGTAGGTGCTAATAAATGCCAATGCTCATTTGTCTGGCTGTGCCACTACATTACTGGCCCTAGAACTGTATTAACCCCTTGATAAACATCTGCCCATGCTAAGCAGTTGCAACCTGTGATGCAATGCACATGCCCACTATGACGTGTGGTTCAAGAGCTGTCCTCCACTGCCGCATGAGCACGAATCAAGGGAAGTATTGCTAGGCAGCCCTATGACACTAGAGATGCCTGGATGTGAGCACAGCACACTGTTTGATAAACATCTGCCCACACTCATCAGATGGCTGAACTTGCAGACCACTACTACAGTGTGAACACGAATCAAACAGACTGAACCTGGCTGTATGTGTCATACGTTTGCCCCCACTAACAGCTCTACGCGTTTCGCCATTTTGGGCTCATCAGGAGCAGATCAGATGTGGGGGTAGACAAACAACAAGAAAGCTGCCAGCCTCCGTCCAGAGGCAGCAGAGCTACAAATGCCGTTCTGAGGTCAGATAAACATTGGGGGTCTGTTCAAAGGTCTAATAAAAAAATTGGGTATCTGATCTGGATTGTGGTTCTGATACGAGGTCTGATGAAAAATATGTTTTGTTTTTTTTACTTATTTTCCTCCTCTAAAGTCTAGGTATATCTATCTATCTATCTATTATCCACCTATCACTACTGAACAACTTGGTCAATTTACATGCCTAACAATGTTTCAAACCATAGAAACCAGAAACGCTAGCAAAGAAAGAATGGAGGGAAAAAAATTAATTTTCCGCCTAGGTGCTTCATGCTGACATACTCTACAGAAGGGAAAGAATTATTGTCCTATGTTATAGGCGAATTGCTATCATAGCTCATTAGCAAAATAGTCGGGACTCAATTTTATTAGTGTTTATCAAGAGAGAATGTACCCGGAGCAAGGCCATTGAAGCAAACACTGACAAATATTATGGACCGCTGTGGAGATTTACATGGCAGGGGGAAGGTAAAATTGTTTCCCATAAAAAAAAAAAAAAAGCTCAGCTCTGGACTCCTCACAATACATGGCAATAATGAAATTCAGCAGGCGTGACAGTGGCAATGAATTTATTTTAAATTGTGTTTGTGGGAGCATAGATGCTGAAGATACGGGTCATTTACAACTAATTTAAGGTTGTTTTTGCCTTTCTTTTCATTTTAAAATCACCAGAATACAAGAGTAAAAAACATATTTATACATATCAAAAGGCTGCAAAACAAAAAAGAATAGCAGCAGCTACTTGCTTAAGGTACTCAGAACAAAAACAGGTTTATGATAAAGTTTTATTTAAAAAAAAAGTTTAAATACACTTAATAAGCCCTTCAATGGTTTTGAAGTTACCCAACCTCCTAATGCCTGCAAAACCATAAACCAGCTGGTATCTGAAAAATGTGCTGCCTTGAAGAACAGCAGCCCATATCACCAGCATTGTCCACTTACCCCAAATACGGTGGGGGGAGGGGGGGGGGGGGGTTCTAGGCAGGGTGTTCTGTGGCATGTTGTAACCAATGACACAAGAGTCTTTTTATATTAATCAGAGCTTTTGATTTTTGTAATACCTGAAGTCAATCTACTGGGAGTGCCTTATATACAAGTTTACGATTTAGCATTCATTTAGATTTTTATGATTGGGTGAAGACGTTGTCTGAGATTAGAAAAAAAAACTAAAAACCTTTTTTTCCCCCCATGAACGGCACCACTCTTGTCCACGGGCTGGTTCTAGTCTCGCTGCTGATCATGTGAAAAGGGCTAGACTGCAATACCATACAAAACCCACTGACAAAGGTGGCACGGTTTCTGGAAGAAAGAAGCCATATTTTGTAATCTCATACCACCAATTTTCTGCAATTAGAAAAACTCAACATTTGTGAAACAATGCTAAAATGTAAACTATAGAAGGCTTTCAGTAAACCACAAATAATCAAAATCGCTTCCCCTCTCTGACGGGTATATGCCAGTCTTCAATCCATGCAAGTTGTCAAAAAACAGCCATACAACTTTATATCTGACTGGTAGCAAGTCCGACATTTTATTTCCGCTGTAAAGGTCCTTGACTTCTGCTCATTTGAGCATGTTAGTTTGCCAGGAAGAGCATTAAAAAGGGTTGTCACAGAGGTCCTTAGAAGAAGAGCCCAGCATTTAGGAAAATCACCAAGTCAAAAATAAGCCAGTCACAGACTGCAACATTTGATTTAAATCCATAGGAAAAAGAGTGACCTCTGAGCAAACTCAAGTATTTTGTACCATCCATTCACTGCATTGGAGAATGACCATACATGCGGGCCACCAGTCAATTTGGAACTCCTTCATTTTTGGGATTGGGTGGAGGGCCTAGTATCAACTGTCTAGGGGTCCAAGACAGTGATGGGCAAACTGCTGCTCTCCAGCTGTTGTAAACTACAAATCCTATCATGCCCTGCTGTAGGCAGACGGCATACTGGGAGTTGTAGTTTTACAACAGCTGGAGAGCCTGTTTGCCCATCCCTGGTCTAAGATCACATGCCTGATTGACTTGTCAAGACCATCTCAGTACAACCCCTATAATGCATTGGCAGTAGACATAGATGGCTCCAGGATTCACTACGAAACAGCTTATTGACTCTAGGCAGAGGTGAGGGAAGAATGACAGCACCTATCCAAAATCGGACTTCTTTAAAAAACATTGTTAAGGCTTTTATCTCTTAAACCCTGGCACCACACGGAGGCAGCCAGATATAAATAGCCGTTTAGATGTGGGATTATCAGCTCATACGACTAAGAAGCGATTACGTGGCTTGTAAGAAAATCAGGGTTAGCGCATTACCGATTCACAGTTTTGGTCTGCACAACTGTTTGCTAGATCTCTGGGTTCTCCCATAATCCTCTGCGTCAAGCAGAAAAACTACTTGAGGCATAATAGATTATGGTTATTCACAAAAAGCTCTGGTTAAATAAGACGTGGGGGAGAGAAAATATCTGCTCGGTGGTTAGACTGCTGCTTTCAAGTTCAATCAGTGACTCTTTTTTGAGGAACCAAACCCTGAGAAACCCATGACAGCTGCCATTTCATCATCTTCTTCAAACCCCAAATCTTCCTCTGCCTTCCTCTTTTTCTCCCTCTGCTTTTCTTTTTTATAGGCTCGTGCTTTTTCCTCCTGGATTTGAAAGAACATGACACAGTTCAGACAGCATTATAAGCAATCATTATAAGCCAGTGCAGCAATAGAAGTGGTTTCTGTCTGCATTGATTTTAGTCAATCTAGTATCAAATGTGGGTGAACGTACCAGGATACAGCAGTATGGTCATGAGCAAAATTGGGTTTCCCAAAAAACGTCCAAGCCATTGATGAGAAGATTGGCTTTTTTCTGCTCTCCAGCCATCCCACAGAGAATGAATGGAGCGACAGGGCAAATCTTTGACCTACTGATCCATTGAGACGAGGGACTGGAACCAGTGATCAGACCCCCATGGATCAGTTATTTATCCCTTATGCCTCATTCACACGTCAGTGTTCGGTCAGTGATTCTGAGCCAATACCAGGAGCGGCTCTAAACACAGAAGAGGTGGCGATCTTTCCCTTAGGCTCCATTCACACATCTGCAAATGGGTCCGCATCCATTCCGCAATTTTGCGGAACGGGTGTGGAGCCATTCATTTTCTATGGGGACGGAATGGATGCGGACAGCACGTGTGAATGGACCCTTATACCTTATGTCTGTGGAGGCTTCAATTTTGGTTTTGGCTCACAATCACTGATGGAGCCTCCACAGACATAAGGTACAAGGGAAAGATCTGCACCTGTTCTGTGTTTAGAGCCGCACCTGGTTTTGGCTCACAATCACTGATGAAAATCACTGACGTGTGAATGAGGCTTTATCCTGTGGATAACATTAACCCCTAAAGTACAGCTTTCGCAATAAAAGTGTTTTCACTTCTATGGGATGGCTTGTAATTATATTTTCTCATCGCTACGATGTAGACAGTGAGCAGGTAAACAAACAAGCCTTCTCTTCAACCTGCTATTTGCTGTGGGTGCCAGATGCCAGGCCCCCACAGATCTGATATTGATGACCTATCCTGAGGATAGGACAGGAGGATACTGCATAGTAATTTCCATGGAGCCCCTGCCTGCAGCAGGGCTCCATAGAAACAGTACAATGCTAATGCATTACAGTCTACTAGAATAGCAATCCAACCATTTCTTGTGTTATAGTTCCCTAAAGGAGCTATAAAAAAAAACTAAAAAAAAGTGTAAAAAAAAATGTTTTAATAAATTAAAAAAAATTAAATAAAAAAATTCCCAAAAATGAAAGAGAAAAAAAAACCAAAAAAAAAACCACATCATTGGTATTGACGCATGCAAAAACGCCCATACTATTAACATATAAAAATATTTATCCCAATATGGAAAATGGCAAAACGGGGGGGAAAAAAAAAAGTCTAAATGGCCAGTTCACCGTTTTTTTGGGTCGCTTCTCCTCCCATAAAAAATTATCAAAAAATGAAACGCACCCAAAATGGTATCACTGAAGAGTGATTGGCCCGCAAAAAAATGAGCACTCACACAGCTCTGTACATATAACTACAAAAAAAAGTTATAGGGGTCAGAATATGACGAGTAAAAGTAAAAAAAAAAAAAAAAAATCAAGGTTTTTATATTTTTTGTATAAAAATGCAAGAAAAAAAAAATACATATGTGGTATCGCCGGATTCGTACTGACCTGGAGAATGAATATAACTGGTCAATTTTACCGTGTAGGTAATGCCGTTAAAATTTCATCCCATTTGTCATTTCTTTCCTACTTCCCACCACATTGTATGCAACCATAAATATTGCCATTAAAAAGTGCAATATTAAAAAACAAGCCCCATACAGCTATAAAAAAAAAAAAAGTTATGGCTTTTGGAGGGCTGGGAGTAAAAGACGAAAACGAAAAAATATTTTTAAGATAACCATAACTTTTTCTTTCTTGTCATATATGTTTAATGTCTTGTGTTTTTGCAGGATAAGCTGGGAAGTGACCACTCAGACATTCAATGGCTAAGGCTTGTCACCACTGCAACAACTGATTTGCTGAGTGTCAAAAGGGACCAGAAAAAGACCGGAGAGGGACTTGGTAGAACTGGAACTGGAGATCCAAGGAATTAACAAAATGACTATTTTATCAGTCAACAACACTCTGATCCTTTCTTTTTTAAATGGAAACCCCAGACAACCCCTTTAATCTATGGCAGTCCCACGGGTTATTTTGGCTACTATGAAATATAAGTGTAATTAAAATGTTTCCTCTGTGAAAGCATGTGACAAACACTGTTACAGGTCCTGTAACCTCTCTGGACACATCTAAGTCAAAATAATTACAATGCATTCAAAGACTCTTCAGACCCTTTGACTTTTTCACATTTTGTTATGTTGATACCTTGTACTTAAATTTTAAAAAAATGCAAGTTTTCCCTATGATTCTTCACTCTATACCTCATATGATAAAGTGAAAACAAAATTATTGAAATGTTTGCAAATGTATTAAAATGGAAAATCAAAAATTCCACATTGACATAAGTATTGAGACCTTGATTGGATTGGAGTCCATCTGTGGTAAATTCAATTGATTATAGACAAAATTTGGGAGGACACACCCCTGTCTATAAAACATGTGACAGCTGACAATAGCAAAAACAAGGCCATGAGGAGGAAAAAACCCTGTCTGTAGAGGTCAGAGACAGGATTGTGTGGCGGCACAGACCTGGAGAAGGGTACAATTTCTGCTGCACTGAAAGTTCCCAAGAGCACAGTGGCCTCCATAAGTTTGGAACAACCAGAACTCTTCCTAGAGCTGGCCTTCCCACCAAACTAAGCAATAGGGGAGAAGGGACTTGGTAAGAGAGGAGACCAAAAGTCTAATGGTCACTCTGGATGAGCTCCAAAGATCCTGTGTTCAGATAGGAGAAACTTCCAGAAGGTCAAGCATCACTGCAGCACTCCAATCTGGGCTTTATGGCAGAGTGGCCAGAAAGAATCCTCTCCTCAGTAAAAGACACATTAAGGTCTGCCTGGAGTTGCCTAAAGGACTCAGAGGAACAAGATTTTTAGGCCTCAATTCTAAGCGTCATGTCAGAAGTAAACCATACACTGCCCATCACCTGCCCAAAACCATCCCAGCAGTAAAGCACAGTTGTAGCAGCATTGCGTTGTGGGGGTGTTTTTTTGTGGCTGGAACAGGGAGACTGGTCAAGGTTGAGGGAAAGCTGAATAGGGCAAAGAACACATATATTCTTAATAAAAACCTGATCTAGAGTGCTCTGGACTGTAGGTTTACCTTCTAGCAAGACAGTAATCCTAACCACACAGCCAAGACAACAAGGAGTGGTCGAGGGACAACTCCATGAATGTCTTTGAATGGCCCAACTACAACCAATTGAATATCAGAGACGATATTGGCTCCCTATCCAACCTGACAGAGCTTAAGAAGATCTGCAGAGAAATATGACAGAAAATCCCCAAATCCAGGCATGAAAACCTTGTGGCATCATACCCAAGCTAAACTGAACACTTATGACTGCAATATTCTAGTTCTTCCTCTTCAATAAATTAGCAAGTATTCTAATATTCTGTTTTTACTTCCTCATTATGGGGTACTGAGTGCAGAATGATGAGGGAAAAAAAAGAACTTTATTCTTATTTTAGCACAAGCCTGCAGCATAAAAAGTGAAAGGGTTAGAAGACTTTCCAATGCATTGTATATTCCCTGTAAAACAGCAACCTGGGCACTTTTTTTTTTTTTAACTGCCTGTCCCAATATTCTTCCCCTTGTAAAATGTTTAAAATTGATGACTGGGTCTTACCACTCCTCTTGTCAATGGGAGGTGTCAGTACACATTGCATCAAACTAGAGAGGGAACACGCTTTGTTGACAAAAGGAATGATAACAAAATGTACTCATATTTCCAGGAGGAATAAAAGAGAAGCTGCATACTGCACAAAAAGAGATGCTATAGTTAATGTATGGGGAATGGAAATGTTTTTAAAAAAAAGTAGGAGCAGGAAGAACCATTTGAATGGTTGGTTCCAGGTAATCAACATCAGATCGGTGGGGGTCTAACTCATGACACCCCCGCCAATCAACTGTTTGAAGGGGTTGCAGAGCTCATGTGAGCGCTGCATTGTGTTCAGCGTTTAACCGTCTCCCTTGTAGGTTCAGTGCATGGGAAGAGTAGTTGTAATTACACTGCACTGCCATAAGGGACATAGTCTAAAGTTAAACACTGAAAAGGAGGCAGCACTCCCTTCAAACAGCTGATTGTTGGGGGTTCTGGAACTCGGACCCTCTCCAATCTGATATTAATAATCTTCCCTGAGGATAGGTCATCAACATTATGCCATTGTATAACTCCTTTCAGGACACTTCACGATTCCTTTAAGGCAGTCAAATTTGTATGTATAATATATATATATATATATATATATATATATATATATATACACTGCTCAAAAAAATAAAGGGAACACTTAAACAACACAATGTAACTCCAAGTCAATCACACTTCTGTGAAATCAAACTGTCCACTTAGGAAGCAACACTGAGTGACAATCAATTTCACATGCTGTTGTGCAAATGGGATAGACAACAGGTGGAAATTATAGGCAATTAGCAAGACACCCCCAATAAAGAAGTGGTTCTGCAGGTGGTGACCACAGACAACTTCTCAGTTCCTATGCTTCCTGGCTGATGTTTTGGTCACTTTTGAATGCTGGCGGTGCTTTCACTCTAGTGGTAGCATGAGACGGAGTCTACAACCCACACAAGTGGCTCAGGTAGTGCAGCTTATCTAGGATGGCACATCAATGCGAGCTGTGGCAAGAAGGTTTGCTGTGTCTGTCAGCGTAGTGTCCAGAGCATGGAGGCACTACCAGGAGACAGGCCAGTACATCAGGAGACGTGGAGGAGGCCGTAGGAGGGCAACAACCCAGCAGCAGGACCGCTATCTCCGCCTTTGTGCAAGGAGGAACAGGAGGAGCACTGCCAGAGCCCTGCAAAATGACCTCCAGCAGGCCACAAATGTGCATGTGTCTGCTCAAACGGTGAGAAACAGACTCCATGAGGGTGATATGAGGGCCCGACGTCCACAGGTGGGGGTTGTGCTTACAGCCCAACACCGTGCAGGACGTTTGGCATTTGCCAGAGAACACCAAGATTGGCAAATTCGCCACTGGCGCCCTGTACTATTCACAGATGAAAGCAGGTTTACTCTGAGCACATGTGACAGACGTGACAGAGTCTGGAGACGCCGTGGAGAACGTTCTGCTGCCTGCAACATCCTCCAGCATGACCAATTTGGCATTGGGTCAGTAATGGTGTGGGGTGGCATTTCTTTGGAGGGCCGCACAGCCCTCCATGTGCTCGCCAGAGGTAGCCTGACTGCCATTAGATACCGAGATTAGATCCTCAGACCCCTTGTGAGACCATATGCTGGTGCGGTTGGCCCTGGGTTCCTCCTAATGCAAGACAATGCTAGACCTCAGGTGGCTGGAGTGTGTCAGCAGTTCCTGCAAGACGAAGGCATTGATGCTATGGACTGGCCCGCCCGTTCCCCAGACCTGAATCCAATTGAGCACATCTGGGACATCATGTCTCGCTCTATCCACCAACGACACGTTGCACCACAGACTGTCCAGGAGTTGGCAGATGCTTTAGTCCAGGTCTGGGAAGAGATCACTCAGGAGACCGTCCACCACCTCATCAGGAGCATGCACAGGCGTTGTATGGAAGTCATACAGGCACGTGGAGGCCACACACACTACTGAGTCTCATTTTGACTTGTTTTAAGGACATTATATCAAAGTTGGATCAGCCTGTAGTGTGTTTTTCCACTTTAATTTTGAGGGTGACTCCAAATCCAGACCTCCATGGGTTAAAAAATTTGATTTCCATTTTTTTATTTTGGTGTGATTTTGTTGTCAGCACATTCAACTATGTAAAGAACAAAGTATTTCAGAAGAATATTTAATTAATTCAGATCTAGGATGTGTTATTTTTGTGTTCCCTTTATTTTTTTGAGCAGTGTATATACACACACACACACACACACACATACTCACCTCTTCCCGCAGTTCTTTCATTCTCTCTTCAAAGTCATAATCCTTTTGTTTTTCTTCCATTTTCTTCTTATTTACTTCAAATCGTTTTTTAACTTGATCCAGCGTGGAGCGTTCTACTCGCATGGACATCCCCAAGTTCCGCTGATCTGAAATGCACAAGTCATTGTAAAATCAATAGCAGTTTAGGTGTCTAAGGGTCTTTAAATCCTGAAAGCGTCTGCCCAGCACAGCAGTACAACATTCTACTGCACGGTTTTGCTGAAGGGCACTCCATTCATCTCTTGTCCAGAGAATTAATAGCAGGGACACATCTGATTTACAGAAGAACTTGCTCGAGAGTTGTACTTTCTTCTCGCAGCTTTTTGCAAGTCCCTTTGGCCGGCACCACAATGGAAAATGAATCAGAAGGAATGGGGCCGGAGTGACACTTTACAGCTACACTACAGCCATGGCCTATCATTAGACAGTGAATCATGGACAATGCAATTTATTTTCTGTCACATGAACAAATTAGGACTCTATAATTAAAATACATTTTATATGACCTGATGCGGTGAAAAGCAACATCGAACGTCAGAAAACCAATTAAAGATGTCTGCTGAAAGAACTTCATGACATGCCCTGTAAAATCCCTAAGTAAATGTGCTTCGTACTTAAAATATAAAAACGCCGCTGAGACCTCTGAAGTCACAACATGATTAAAGTGGAAACTGCTCAGGTGCTATGTGACCATATGTCTGCAATGAACTTTTCATTCTCTCTTTTCAAAAGCTATATTATTTAGGACCAAGGTGGGCAACGGGCAAGCCGTGGTGGTGGCCGCTCAGCGTCTCAGTTGAGGAGTCCATGCGATCCTTTATCATCTGACAGCTCCCTGTCATGTGCACTAGGATGACATAAATCCCAGGAATTGCTCTCAAAGCAGACAAGCTCTCCCATCTGAACGTCATATAGTCTAGATTTCTGTTTATTTGTCATTGTCAGCCCATCAATGGAAGCTCAGGTTACAGTTCACGGCAGAGAACAATTGCTAATTGGTTCCAATTTAAGTCATTGCCTTGTGACAAAACTATCGTGCAACAGATCCAAACTGATGGACGCCTGACTCATAATGGGGTTTGTCTGGGCTCTCCTCCATTTTTGCTGTCAAGCAATGGAATGATCACATGACAACGGCCATCTGAGTTTTAGTGTAAAGCTTGCTAAAAGGGGTTATCCGGGAATGCATCATTTCTAAAACCGGTGCCTTCAGCCTGCCTCTCCTAGTGAGAGGATCATACTTCCCTGCTCCGGTCCTACGCCCTTGGCTCCCATGTTTTCATCTTCAGGACCAGGTCTTGCTTTCTCCTCGATATGCACCTGATCCTCTTCAGCAGGGATGTGTCCACAAGAGAAGAGAACTGCTCGGACAATCCGCACAAACAACTGACATCCTGCAGATTTCTAAGTCTGCACTGCAGGGGACTTTTCGCCCAATTTCCACACCGTGTCCACGAGATTTTGAAAATCTTATCTACTTCGCGGTGGATTTTATGCATGGAAATCCATGTGTAATATGCACAGTGTTGTAACTGCAGGGTTAGGCTACATGCACACGACAGTTGTTTTTTGCGGACCGCAAATAGCGGATACGTCTTCACATCCACATCCGTTCCATGTGTCTGCAAATTTTGTAGGTTGTGTTTCCGTGTGTCTTCCGTTTTTTTTTTGCGGTCCAGGAAGGCTGTAATACTTGAAATTTAATATATACAGGTTTCCCAGCAACCATCTGCAAAAAAAAACGGATGCGGGTGACATACGGATGGCTTCCGTTGGTCATCCTCATTTTTGCGGACCCATTGACTTCTATGGGTCCGCAAACCGTTTTTTTGCGGACAAGAATAGGACATGCCATATTTTTTTGGCGGACGTAAAACACGGACAGCGGACAAGAAATGGATGAGTCCACCGCATTTTTAACGGATCCATAGAAATGAATGGCAAACCATCCGATCCGCCCAAAAAAAAAAACGGAATGGAGGAAGCAAAATCTACTGCCATGTGCATGTAGCCTTAAAATGGTTTCTGGTTTTAGGAGGAAACTGGACAACACTAGGGGCGTGCCAAGGGCTGGGCCGATAATCGAAAAATACCAAAACCAATTATCAACCTGATTAACCAACCGCACTTTCCCTATGCCGGTGTATTCTGTTCTGTTTCATGACGCCTGAATATTGCTGTGTACTCCTGTATATACTCCCCTATATTGCTGTGTACTCCTGTATATACTCCCCTATATTGCTGTGTACTCCTGCATATACTCCCCTATATTGCTGTGTACTCCTGTATATACTCCCCTATATTGCTGTGTACTCCTGTATATACTCCCCTATATTGCTGTGTACTCCTTTCCTGTATATACTGCCCTATATTGCCGTTTACTCCTGTCCTGTATATACTCCCCTATATTGCTGTGTACTCCTGTATATACTCCCCTATATTGCTGTGTACTCCTGTCCTGTATATACTCCCCTATATTGCTGTGTACTCCTGTATATACTCCCCTATATTGCTGTGTACTCCTGTATATACTCCCCTATATTGCTGTGTACTCCTGTCCTGTATATACTTCCCTTTATTGCTGTATACCCATATACTCATTACAGGAGTACACGGGTATACAGCAATATAGGGCAGTATATACAGGAGTACACAGCAATATAGTGGAGTATATACAGGAGTATACAGCAATATAAGGGAGTATATACACACCAGTGTACAGCAATATAGAGATGTATACACAGGAGTATACAGCAATACACATGGGTATATACAGGAGTCCTGCATATACCCCTCTACACTGCTCTGTATATAACCTCAAACAGCTCATCCGTGTTTGCTTTTAGCAATAAGTCACGCCCCATTTTTGTCAGAATCGCCCAGCCCCAGGCGTGCCTAAAATAAAGAATAGATCAAAACTTTCCTAGCCGATCCTGCGTTGCCGCACTGCTTCTCCTGGCTGGGCGTTGCTGACCTGGCACTTGACCGCTGTGGCCAATCATTGGCCTCAAGCAGTGCAACGCTGCGGCCAGAGACTGGCATGTGCTGTTGACATGATGTTTGCGCTGCAGCCAGGAGAATTGAAGTGGCAGCATGGGATCTGCTAGATAAGTAATGGTCTATTCTTTATTTCAGACACTCCCTGAGTGTTGTCCAGTTTCCTTGTAAAACCAGACAACTCCCTTAATACTGGTTGTCAGGGACCTTCACGCTGACTTTCAATTATATTAATCTGCATTGCTACCAGAATTATAACCTCCCTGCTACTGCTCTGCCTGTGTAAACTTCAGTCTTCACTGCGGTTCTGACATTTTATTCATGAACTAAGAAGATCATTGAAAACAGTGTCGCAGGTGGAGAAGTGGTTAAAATGGTAGTCCATGGATTTGTGGAAGGGAATTTAACCAGCAAGATAAATACATTATTAATACAACAAGATCATCATCAGTATGGCAGCAATCTATAGGGGCTCCTAGAACAGGCATTTAAGATACTATTAATCATATGTGCAATTTCATTAAAAGTAATTGTGAAGAACAAGCTGCAATGGACCCCTAGGAGGTAATGCAGAATTAAAATACAGCGGGGTGCGATGGCAGCTCCCTCGCTCATACATAATCAATGTGACACTAATAATCCATTCAATACAGCGCTGTTCATGTATGCTAGTCCATTTGTATTAGATTTAACGCATTGTATAACATTCTAAAGACATTTATTATTTGGTATTAATTACTTCTATTTGCAGTGACAGAGGCATTTAAAGGGAATCTGTCACCGGCGATCTCCCCATCCAGCTGTGGTTCACCTGATTAAAAGGGTGTTTTTCTTCTGTAGATCTGAGGCTCCGTTCCTGAGTTATGATACTTTTTCTTAATATGCCAATTAGGCCTTTGGTGCAATGAGGGTGTCACCATTGCTCTTTGTCCACTCACGTAACTTTTTAGCATTTTTACCCTATGATTACATGGAGCCTTACAGCTAAAAAAAAATAATAATCTATACAGTATATCTACCACTAATCTATTAAAGGGCTGCCCCTCACTGATGCAGTGTGTGCCAATGTCCTTTGTCCCAATGGTGCTTCTCCCTGCTAATTTCAATAATTATTTTTTTTTTTTCATTTGAATAGGGCAGCACATGGATTTCTGCAATCCCCCATGGAACTGATTTTCAGTTGTGGAACTTTCTACCACAAAATCGGCCACATGTGAAGACACCCTTAGATTTTATCTGCTAAAAACATCCAAGCAAGAAAACTAACAGCAGGAATTATTCACTGGTTTTGCCTTGTTCTATTAAGATTGGGGCTTCAACTGGTTACTCATTTCAAGATCTCTTCTTGCTGTCTATGAACGGTAACTTCTTCAGCTCAATGCACCCAAGAAGTGCTGGAGTTGCACCCAGGCTAGAAAATCCTCTAAACGCTAAGCAGCATGGGTTCTAGGCGGATGCATCTTACATAGGCCTCATGAACATTACAGCATTATGGCTGCATACAACCTCTGATAAAATCCACATCAAAATCCGCATGTGTTACTTGCGAATTTTGACACGGATTTGCCCGAGATCCCCCCTTTGCGTTGTAAAAGGGTGAAATCTGCACAAACAGACGACGTGCTGCCGATTTCAAAATCCAAACAGCAGGACCATATTATGCTGGGCATTTTCCACACAAAAATCAGTACATAATACACACCGTGTGCATGGAGCCTAAAGCCGCACCACTACACATGAAGGGTTTTTCTGTGGGATTTCTACAGTGTAGGATACCTTTAGGTTCTGTGAAACCTCCATTTCTCTGCTGCACATAGGAGTTCTGAATGCATCTTATGATTGACACCAATGGCACCCAGTGGATCCCATTGACTTAATGAGTCTGTTGGGTTTCCGTCATGGTGTCCGTTTTTCAAAGGGAAGAATAGTGTAGCAACGCTGTGCTCATTTTCCTGACAAATATAACAGAATGGCCAGCAGAGGAGCCTCTGACAGAAATGTGAACAGAGCCTTATGTCGACACAAGTTAACAGGCTAGGAGAGAGTTAAAGGCAGAGGCTGGTTACACCTGTAGGAATGGCTGGAGGGGATAGGCCACAGGCAGGACTGGAACCGAGCGGCACATTTACCAATGTAAAACACCAGCAATCTACACAGGCTACTTCCTGCCATAGGTTTCATTTTCTGGGGGAAGGACCTGGTGCATTTTACACCAGTGTATTTCTTTATTAAGACTGGTATAAATAACACTAGTCTTAGGGTACTTTCACACTTGCGTTGCTGGAACTGCCTGCTGGATCCGGCAATCTGTATGAAAACGGAAACCATTTGTAGACGGATCCGAATGCGGATCCGTCTCACAAATGCATTGCAATACCGGATCCGTCTCTCTCGGATCTGGCATTCCAGCAAGTGTTCAGGATTTTTGGCCGGAGAGAAAAATGCAGCATGCTGCGGTTTTTTCTCCGTCAAAATTCTGTAAAAGGACTGAACTGAAGACATCCTGATGCATCCTGAACGGATTGCTTTCCATTCAGAATGCATTAGGATAAAACTGATCAGTTTTTTTCCGGTATTAGGCCCTAGGACAAAACTTTGACGCAAGTGTGAAAGTACCCCAAGTCTAGTTTCACACCTATGGTAAAGCTATCCAGCAGAGGTACAACCCACCAGAGTTCACAGATCTGGCTAGCCAGACACCGCCAGAGCCCAATGCATGCATGGGTTTTTCTCTGGCCAAAACCCCACGCTCATGCTGGAAACTGGTGAAATCCCAGCCATATCCTATTATAGTCAGTGGGCTCCGAAGGTGCACGGCCCTATCCGGCACCTATCTGGACACTGAACTCAGGCTATTCCTCTGCCGAAACAGTCTGCCAGGTATCTTTACCGGAGGTGTGAAAGTAGCCTGAATAAATTCCACAAAACAGTAAAACCAAATTAATAAGAAACACTTATATGGGTATATTTAAATGTAATGTCCCATACATTTACAGAATATTGCAGTGTCCTCTCCATTTACTGCTATGGGACTGTGCTTGTTTGACTATCCTTGGAAGTTCCATAGCAGTCAATGTGGAAATATCCTAGCCAGAGCGTCCTGCTCTTCAGTCACAGAAAGACCTTGTTTTTGAGATAGGAATATGTGTATCCTGTCAATATGGCATAAATGTCCAGATGTGAATACCCCGAGCTTTGGGGCAAAACGTAAAAATTTTGGCTCATTAATCTGTACAGTATCTACCATGTTTAGAACCCCCTTACACCAGTAAAATGGGCTCCTTTATCTCTGGTGTACCAGTTTCCTTTTAGTTAAATTGTGTCTAAATGCTGAAGGAAAAAAAACTTCTAAGTTTACTTTTATCCTTTGCTATAAAAAAGTTGGATAAAAAAACCTTTTTAAAAAATGTAGTCCTTCTGAGGCTCAGAGGAACGCTGCACAAGAGAACATTTCAGAAGAACCTCACTATGACTAAACCTTTAAACATCATTGAAATGATTGACACATTGACTGCAGACACTAGAGAAGAAACACATTCTTAAAGAACGCCAGATTGATTGCAGAGAACGACCAATGCCTGTTCCTCCAGATAAAGAGCAGCACATTTATAATAATGTACAGCCGTCCAAGGAAAATGTCAAAATGTCCATTTTCTGCTGCCAAGACATGACTAGTGACCAGCCACACAGACCCTCATTAGATAGGGCAGTACAGACAATGTGATCAAGACACTCTTCACAGGTGACGGGTTTCTAATTTGCTGCATTACGTTGCGATAATTAAATAGGGGGCTTGGTGACAACTATAGTGCAAGAAATGTGAAGATCTACATCAAACAAAACAAAAAAAAAAAAAAAAAAGTTATAAAATACTTTGCTTTACTGTTTTTGCACAAATTTCTCAATTCACAGACAAAGCTGCTTTCTATAAAATTCTATAAAAAAGGCTTCAAAGAATCCACACACAAAAGATCAAAAGAATGCTAGGTGCAGGAATAGCGGAGAAAGTGTTCAATTTTCTTTGTCATTTCCAGGTACAGAATTAATGAAAAGGCCTACGCGGTCAGTCCCCACCATGGGATTTCACGCAAGCTAGGCGCTTTGTCTCACAGATAGCAGAGCTGGATCGTCAGTTATTCAGTGATTTCAACACAGTTCTTACCTCTGCTGTTTAATAGAAAATAAAAAGAGTCATAATGCAAGGGATGCTTAGGGCCGCCAGAAAATGGATTCAAACAGGTTGTCCAGTTTCAAGAAGAAACCAGACAACTTAGAGGATGGACCTGTAATAAAGAATATACCTAGAAGATCCCGCACTGCCTCTGCGGTTGTCAAGACAGGGCTCTGTTTTCGCGGCTGCAGCGCTGACATTACTGCAGCCAATCGGTGCACTCAGGAGTGGACAACCACTTGAAGTGTGTCTATTTATACTCACAAACACCTGGAAACCTCAAATAAAGTTTGGCCATCAGCCACTCTCTTCTGGGGCATAGACTTCAGGCCTCTTCGCTGTACCTGGAGTTCTAGTTGAGCGCAAAATAATATAATTTTACCAATTCTGTTGGTTTTCCGTTGAAACGGACTACAGTGTAATCTACTATGTCATAAGATATGTAACAAACCGCTTGATAAATCATCTAAAGCATTTCCCTATTAAGCAAAAAGTTGCAGGGTGAGGTGTAATGACTGCAACAATTACAACCAAGTTTCACTGTGTAACCCTAGCCCAAGGCCTCAGGCATACGCAGTATTTGCGGCTCGGATGCGGACCCATTCACTTCAATGGGGCCGCAAAAGATGCGGACAGCACTCGGTGTGCTTTCCACATCCGTTGCTCCGTTCCGTGGTCCGCAAAAAAATATAATCTGTCCTATTCTTGTCCGTTTCACGGACAAGAATAGGCAGTTATATTAATGGCTGTCCGCGCCGTTCAACAAATTGCGGAATGCACACGGACGCCATCCGTGTTTTGCGGACCGCAATACACACAACGGTCGTGTGCATGAGGCCTAAGGCTGGGTTTCCACTTTTATTTTTTGACGCAACTGAAAGACTTCTCAAACCCAGCACGCCAGTTTTCTGGCATGCAAAAGTCTCAAATATTTAAGCAAACAGCATTTGCACAAAAATCTGCAACTTCACTTTAATTTTCAAGAAGCTCTCTATGCTTTTGAACTATGCTTCTTAATAAATTTGTTGCGTCTTTTTACTCCAGCACACTTTGGTTTTACTGTTTTGGTAATTTTTCCCTATGTCCTTTCCTCTTTTTAACCCCTTAAGGACACAGCCTTTTTACACCTTAGGACCAGGCCATTTTTTGAAAATCTGACCAGAGTCCCTTTAAGTGCTGATAACTTTAAAACGCTTTGACTTATCCAGGCCGTTCTGAGATTGTTTTTTCGTCACATATTGTACTTCATGACACTGGTAAAATGGAGTAAAAAAAAAAAATTTTTTTTTTGCACCAAAAAATACCTAATTTAACAAAAATTTGGAAAAATTTGCAAATTTCAAAGTTTTAGTTTCTCTACTTCTGTAATACATAGTAATACCCCCAAAAATTGTGATGACTTTACATTCCCCATATGTCTACTTCATGTTTGAATTGTTTTGGGAATGATATTTTATTTTTTGGGGATGTTATAAGGCTTAGAAGTTTAGAAGCAAATCTTGAAATTTTTCTGAAATTTACAAAAACTAAATTTTTAGGGACCAGTTCAGGTCTCAAGTCACTTTGCGAGGCTTACATTATAGAAACCACCCAAAAATGACCCCATCTAAGAAACTACACCCCTCAAGGTATTCAAAACTGATTTTGCATACGTTGTTAACCCTTTAGGTGTTGCACAAGAGTTATTGGCAAATGGGGAGGAAATTTGAGAATTTCATTTTTTTGTCTAATTTTTCATTTTAACCCATTTTTTCCACTAACAAAGCAAGGGTTAACAGCCAAACAAGACTGTATCTTTATTGCCCTGACTCTGCTGTTTACAGAAACACCCCATATGTGGCCGTAAACTACTGTACGGGCACACAGCGGGGCGTAGAGTGAAAAGTGCGCCTTATGGTTTTTGGAGGGCTGATTTTGCTGGACTGTTTTTTTTGGCACCATGTCCCATTTGAAGCCCCCCTGATGCACCCCTAGATTATAAACTCCATAAAAGTGACCCCATCTAAGAAACTACACCCCTCAAGGTATTCAAAATTGATTTTACAAACTTTGTTAACCCTTTAGGTGTTGCACAAGATTTAATGGAAAATAGAGATACAATTTCAAAATTTCACTTTTTTGGCAGATTTTCCATTTTAATATTTTTTTTCCAGTTACAAAGCAAGGGTTAACAGCCAAACAAAACTCATTATTTATGGCCCTAATTCTGTAGTTTACAGAAACACCCCATATGTGGTCGTAAACCGCTGTACGGGCACACGGCAGAGCGCAGAATGAAAGGAACACCATATGGTTTTTGGAAGGCAGGTTTTGCTGGACTGGTTTTTTTTACACCATGTCCCATTTAAAGCCCCCCTGATGCACCCCTAGAGTAGAAACTCCAAAAAAGTGACCTCATTTTAGAAACTACGGGATAGGGTGGCAGTTTTGTTGGTACTAGTTTAGGGTACATATGATTTTTGGTTGCTCTATATTACACTTTTTGTGCGGCAAGGTAACAAGAAATAGCTTTTTTGGCACCGTTTTTTTTTTTTGTTATTTACAACATTCATCTGACAGGTTAGATCATGTGGTAATTTTATAGAGCAGGTTGTCACGGACGCGGAGATACCTAATATGTATACAATTTTTTTATTTATGTAAGTTTTACACAATGATTTCATTTTTAAAACCAAAAAAATGTTTTAGTGTCTCCATAGTCTAAGAGCCATAGTTTTTTCAGTTTTTGGGCGATTATCTTAAGTAGGGTCTCATTTTTTGCGGGATGAGATGACGGTTTGATTGGCATCTATTTTGGGGTGCATATGACTTTTTGATTGCTTGCTATTACACTTTTTGTGACGCAAGATGACAAAAAATGGCTTTTTTTACATCGTTTTTATTTTTTACGGTGGTCATCTGAAGGGTTAGATCATGTGATATTTTTATAGAGCCGGGCGATACAGACGCGGCGATACCTAATATGTATACTTTTTTTTTATTTATGTAAGTTTTACACAATGATTTCATTTTTGAAACAAAAAAAATCATGTTTTAGTGTTTCCATAGTCTAAGAGCCATAGTTTTTTCAGTTTTTGGGCGATTATCTTGGGTAGGGTATGATTTTTGCGGGATGAGATGACGGTTTGATTGTTACAATTTTGGCGTACATGCGACTTTTTTGATCACTTTTATTACCTTTTTTGGGAAGTAAGGTGGGCAAAATTTCAATTTCATCATAGTTTTTTATTTTTATGGTGTTCACCGTTCGGGTAAAGTAACATGACCGTTTTATAGATCAGGTCGTTACGGACGCGGCGATACCAAACATGTGTAGGGAATTTTATTTTTTTCATTTTTTATCAGTGATAAATGTGTTTTTTGATTTTTACTTTTTTTTCACTTTTATTCACTTTTTTTTTACCCAGACCCACTTGGTTCTTGAAGATCCAGTGGGTCTGATGTCTGTATATTGTACTGCACTGTATTTTACTTACACTGAACAGATCTATGCCTTTCAGCACAGATCTGTTCAGCACCATGGACAGCAGGACGCCTGAGAGGCGTCCTGTTGCCATGGGAACCTTCCCCGTCTGCTCAGTACTGCTCAGAACTTCGCAGACGGGGAAGGGTAAGGAGGGAATCTCTCGGGG
This sequence comes from Bufo bufo, assembly GCF_905171765.1. NCBI lineage: Eukaryota > Metazoa > Chordata > Amphibia > Anura > Bufonidae > Bufo > Bufo bufo. The sequence continues at coordinate 318,862,862 of NC_053389.1, forward strand.
GGCTGTCTGGGGGCTCTCGCCCTCTCCATCGGGGGGCTGCAAAGGCACAGCAGCCCCCCGATGGGAGAGGGAGGGAGCTCCCTGCGCTGTTAACCTTTTCCATACAGCGGTCCGTACGGACCGCTGTATGGAAAGAGTTAAACGGCTGACATCGCATCGCAGATGTCAGCCGTTTATACCAGGGTGCCAGCAATGTGCTGGCACCCTGGTATACCCACTAGAAACCAACGATTATACAAGGGGAGGCGGGCGGGGGATCGCGATCCCGCCTGCCGCACCGCCCGCAACCCTCCCCCTGCACCTCCCGCCACCATAAAATCATTCGGGGGTGCAGGGGGGGGTGAATAAAACTTTTTTTAGGCATATAAAGTTTCTGAAACTGCAGAAATCGCAGCAAACCGCAGGTCTGAATTGACCTGCGGTTTGCCGCGATCGCCGACATGGGGGGGTCACGGGACCCCCCCGCTAATTTAGCCTAGGTGCCTGCTCAATGATTTGAGCAGGCACCGGGCTCCGATCACTGCCAGCCGCACGGCAGTGATCGAAAATACACAGGGCGTACATGTACGCCCTGTGTCCTTAAGTACCAGGGCACAAGGGCGTACCTGTACGCCCTATGTCCTTAAGAGGTTAAAAAGCTATGTACACCTTCAGAGGCAATTTTTTGTATAATTGCACTCTCATCTTGGGCTAAAAATCTTTTTTTCAATTGGTCTTTATTAAAAATACTGAACCGTTCTGTCGCAAAGGGTTAACTGTTTGTCGAGCTCTGCGACTGGTACTTTTCACTTCCACTTTGTGCTGGTCATCTAATAAACCTTATCTCTAAATTACTAAGAGGTCATAAACACTTATTTAAGCTTGTATTAAGGGCCCTCTACACAGGCTGATAATCGCATCGAAAATCGCTAACGAGTGTTCATAGTAACGCTAGTTAGCGATGATCTGGCAGTGTGAATGTACTGCCGATTACCCGATGAACAAGCAAAACGCTCCTTCATTGGGTAATTGGACCATTTGTACGAACACTTTAATGCTCGTATCCCGACAGCAGATACTGGCATGTATCCACGATCTACTGTGGGGAATCAAGGAGACAGTATGGAGAAGAGAGATGGCATTAGTAATCGCTCCTCTCCATATTCTGGAGGAGATCGGTGCATGTATTTGCAGCAGTCTCCTCTACCAGTGAGCAGCAGATTCTGCTCTAATATTGTCCTGTGTAAAGGGACCTTCAGACAGTCAGATAAGCAAGCGATTGTCGGGAGGCAAGCATCACTTGCTAGCTAGTGGAGGAGACTGCTGCTATTACATGCAGCGATTTCCTCCACAGCATGGGGAGGAGCAATCGCTATGCCATAGCTCGTCCCCATACTGTCTAGTAGTTTTCTAGACTGTCATCTGCTTGCCGCCGGCAAGCACTGATTTTTAAGCATGCGCTCGTTCATCGGGCAATCGGCGGCAGTACTAGGCTACTTTCACACCTGCGTTCAGGTGTCCGCTCGTGAGCTCCGTTTGAAGGGGCTCACAAGCGTCCCTGAACGCAGCCGTCCGGCCCGAATGCATTCTCAGTGGAGGCGGATCCACTGAGAATGCATCAGTCTGCCAGCGTTCAGCCTCCGCTCCGCTCAGTGAGCGGACACCTGAACGCTGTTTGCAGCGTTTGGGTGTCCGCCTGGCCGTGCGGAGGCAAGCGGATCCGTCCAGACTTATAATGGAAGTCAATGGGGACGGATCCGCTTGAAGATGACACAATATGGCTCAATCTTCAAGCGGATCCGTCCCCCATTGACTTTCAATGTAAAGTCTGGACGGATCCGCTCAGGCTACTTTCACACTTAGAAATTTTTCTAAGTTCTAATGCAGACGGATCCGTTCTGAACGGATGCAAACGTCTGCATTATAGGAGCGGATCCGTCTGATGAAACATCAGACGGACCCGCTACGAACGCTAGTGTGAAAGTAGCCTTACACTGCAAGATGATCACTAACAAGTGTTCAAGTGAACACTCGTTAGCGATTATCGGCCGAAATATCGGCCAGCGTAATACTGCCTTAATCCACATTCTTATCAGTAACATAAGAACGGAGCGATAAGAAGTTTATTATAATGTCAGAAAGCAGAGATAAGGAGCCCGTCAGGAGAGCTGGCTGACGGAAGAGAGAAAATTCAGAGACGGCTACTAGAGGGACGCAAAGCTGCACAGAAAAAAAAACAGGTCCATGTTTTTAATAATGACCAATTTAAAAAATGATTTTTTTTTTACCTTAAAAGGAGTACAAATCAATAACAAAATAAAACTGTCTCCAAAAAGGTGTACATAGCCTTTAAAGCCATTACTGCTTTTAGCTTCAAAAACTGTATCAAAAACCCTGAACATCGAAGCCAGGTGAAGCAGAGTTTTTGGCATCTCAAAATCAGCTTTCAATGGGAATCGGCACTTGTTTTTTTTCCACGTTGAAAAATGAAGCAGCAATGGCAGTGCTGCTCTCATTGAAGTGAATGGGAGCAGCACTGCAGTAGCATAATGTAGAGAGCAGTGTGGTTCCGGTGCCAGAGGTGCTGCTGAGCAGCTAATGGGCATGGGTGTTGGACCTCCAACAATCAGACAGTGATGGTCTATCCTGAGAATTTAAAGTCTGGATGTTAAGGGGTTAAATATACAGCTATAAACAGGGGACTCTCATTTTTTCTTCTCGAATCTCATCAATGTTAGCCCATAAAGCATTTAGTATGGCTCGATTTCATCAACAACCCCCTATAAAATAAAAATGGTATTGACCCGATAGATCAGCGAGTCTGCGTTTATAGCCACCTATTCAGCGGAATTTAAACCCGCAGCCAAAATACTATAATAAAATTCAACACATTTGATGGAAGCAATTCATTTGTTGTTATTACCGGCACTGACTGCAGCTTGAGAGAGTCAAAAGATTACATTCTAGCATTTCGACATCAAAAAAAACCCAGAAATTTCTTAGCTGTAGCAGTGGGTGGCACGATACAAACTTAGTAACGGCGTAATTATATTTAGCATACATGAATTGGAAAGGAAAATTTAAATGTGATGTTTTCCAGGCTTTCATAGAAAATGCAAAATGAAAGGACGATACAAAAAAACCATTGATGTACGAGGTCCGTTTATTCTGGAGTCGGTCTTTAAAAAAAACAGAAATGGCTATAAAGCGCCTTTGTTTAAACAGCGGAAGATTAGAGAAAGTCTGGTCGCCTTCCCCTGAGGCTGCTGACAGGGACATCACTCTCACCGTTGTCCACATAACCACTCGACTGAAGATGACAAACATCGACAATTATCTTTATGTGGATGCTACACGTAATTCTAGCCATGGAAATGTGTTTCCCAGAGGCAGATCGTTCTGATTGTAGGATGGGGACAACACTTGACCATTACATATCTTAGGGGGAGTGTCAGGTGGCCCCCAAATGAGATTTTTATGTGATCCTAATAGAACTGGTCCACATGGGCATATTTAGTCATCTGGTTTGTGGCGTTAACCTCACCTTTTGCTTTCCTGCAGCCCAGTCACCAGCCCCCATAATATGGTTTTTGTATGCTGGCATCAATGTTGTAGGCATTGTTTTTACATATGAACTCTTTGAATACGATTATATGAAGTGGGTCACATCAGAGGACCCAGAAATAGATTTGCAACAATTTACACAACAGATGTGTTTAGACTGTTACTCCCCTCCCGTTCTCACTCCAGCGTTTGCAGAATACTATACAGTATGTATACCGCCAGTAGCAAAACTGGAGGATACTGAAAACATATATACATAGCGCTCCTACTAGAAGTAGATGAAAGCATACGTAAAGACATAGCTATCAACAGAGGTAGATGAAAAAAAAAATTGTATACACAGAGCTCCCAATAGAGGGAGCCGAGAGCATGTATACACAGAGCTCCCACTAGAGGGAGCCGAGAGCGTGTATACCCAGAGCTCCCACTAGAGGGAGCCGAGAGCGTGTATACCCAGAGCTCCCACTAGAGGGAGCCGAGAGCGTGTATACCCAGAGCTCCCACTAGGGGGAGCTGAGAGCGTGTATACATATAGCTCCCACTAGGGGGAGCTGAGAGCGTGTATACATATAGCTCCCACTAGGGGGAGCTGAAAGTATCTGTACATCTAGAGCTCCCACTAGAAGGAGCTGAAAGTATCTGTATATAGAGAGCTCCCACTAGAGGGAGCCGAGAGCATGTATACATAGAGCTCCCTCTAGAAGGAGCTGAAAGTATCTGTACATCAAGAGCGCCCACTACAAGGAGCTGAAAGTATCTGTACATCTAGAGCGCCCACTACAAGGAGCTGAAAGTATCTGTACATCTAGGGCTCCCACTATAAGGAGCTGAAAGTATCTGTACATCTAGAGCGCCCACTACAAGGAGCTGAAAGTATCTGTACATATAGAGCGCCCACTACAAGGAGCTGAAAGTATCTGTACATCTAGAGCGCCCACTACAAGGAGCTGAAAGTATCTGTACATCTAGAGCGCCCACTACAAGGAGCTGAAAGTATCTGTACATCTAGAGCGCCCACTACAAGGAGCTGAAAGTATCTGTACATCTAGAGCGCCCACTACAAGGAGCTGAAAGTATCTGTACATCTAGAGCGCCCACTACAAGGAGCTGAGAGTATCTGTACATAGAGTGCGCCCACTATAAGGAGCTGAAAGTATCTGTACATCTAGAGCGCCCACTACAAGGAGCTGAAAGTATCTGTACATCTAGAGCACGCACTAGACAGGGCCGTCTTTGCCGCAGGGCAAAAGGGGCAGCTGCCCCGGGCCCAGTTGCTCCTGGGGGCCCAAGGGAGCTCCGTTTCCCGACTCCCATTCACTAGTGACTGCATCACTAGATAAAACATTCGGGGCCTGGGCCCCTGATGTTTTGTCCCAGGTCCCGAATGTCCTGCCTGCCTGCTAGATACAACTGTATTGCCATACACAGAACGGCAATACAATTGAATCTAATACCCTGGGTGTAGAGGTGAAGGACCTGTGGTGACATCACAGGTCATGTGATCAGCCAAACAGGCTGTGATAGGATGACCTGGATGATGTCACCATCATGTGACCAGTGCAGGATTGGACCGGAGTGAAGAGGAGAAGGAGCCTAATGCTGATGTCTGTATATGAGGACTGGAGAGGTAAGTGTAGGGACAGGGAGAGGCAGAGCAATGCTGGGAGTTGTAGTTATTTAACTGGGATGTATGTTAGGGCTGAAGGGAGGGATGTTATTGACATGGAACTGTGTGCTTGAGGTGGCTGGGGGAGGGAGTGATGTTATTTACATGGGACTGTATGTTGAAAGTGGATGGTGGGGGGGGAATGATGTTTATGTACACGGGACTTAATGTTTACGCTACGTTCACACTTCCGTTTGGGGATCCGCTTGTGAGATCCGTTTCAAGGCTCTCACAAGCAGCCCCAAATGCATCAGTTTAACCCCAATGCATTCTGAATGGATGCGGATCCATTCAGAATACATTCGTTCGGCTCTGTGCGGCCCCCCGTTCCGTTTTGGAGGCGGACCCCAAAATGCTGCAAGCAGCGTTTTTGTGTCCGCATGGCCTTGCGGAGCCAAACGGATCCGTCCTGACTTACAATGTAAGTAAATGGGGACGGATCCCTTTGCATTGACACAAAATGGTGCAATTGTAAACGGATCCGTCCCCCATTGACTTTCAATGTAAGTCAGGACGGATCCGTATTGGGACTTAGAAATTCAAATCTAATACAAACGAATCGGTCCAGAACGGATGCATTCGTTTGTATTATCGGTGAGGATCCGTCCTGTACAAGTACAGGACATATCCGCACGAACGCAAGTGTGAAAGTAGCCTTAGGGGGTGATGTTTACATGGGATTGTGCGTTGGAGGCGGCTGGGGAGGAGGTGATGTTATTTACATGGGACTGTATGGTGGAGGGAGGATTATAACTGCAGGGGGCACTTCAGATCCAGGGGACATTATAGGCGGTCTTATTACTACTGGGGGCTCTATAGGAGGGTCTTATAGATCCGCCTTATTTCTACTAAGCGCACTATGGGGGCCTTATTACTACTGAGGGGTCTGTAGGGAGCTTTATTACCACTGGGGGAACAATAGGGGGCCTTATTTCTACTGGGGGGCTCTGTGAGGGTATTATTAATATGGGAGGGCTTTTCTAATAATGGGGGCATTGTTGAGGAGCATTATCACAATTGGGGCAGTGTTACTAATGAGGGCATTCTAGAAGGGAATTACTATTGGTGGAACTATGAGGAGCACTATTACTATGGGGGGCAGTAATGTTTCTTCAGGATAGTATTTGGGGGTATTGGGGGGGGGCAGGGGCGTAACTAAAGGCTCATGGGCTCCGGGGCAAGAGTTCAGCTTCGCTCAGTGCTTTGTGTGTCTTCTTATGCGGCACAAGTGTCTTTGGGCCCCTTCATGCTCCTGGGCCCGGTAGCGGCTGCTACCTCTGCACCCCCTATAGCTACACCCCTGGGGGGGCACAGCAAGCAGCAGGATAACACTGTGGGGACTCCAGTTGGGGGATAATGATAGAATGTGAGGAAGCTAAGATGTCTGTGTGTCACACTCTGCAGAGACGAGGCGGCTGAGAGAAGTTGTCCAGACCGAGTGGAGAAGATGATGAGAGAGATCTACAGAGAAGATGATGACAGAGAGGAGACGTCACCTGGAGGCCCTGGATGTGACAGGTAAGTGCTGCTGTATAGCAAGTACAGCAAAGTGGGGGAAGGGGGGATCCAGGGGGCCCAAGTAAATTCTTGCCCAGGGTCCAATCAACATTAAAGACGGCCCTGGCACTAGAAGAAGCTGAAAGTATCTGTACATCTAGAGCGCGCCCACTATAAGGAGCTGAAAGTATCTGTACATCTAGAGCGCCCACTACAAGGAGCTGAGAGTATCTGTACATAGAGTGCGCCCACTATAAGGAGCTGAAAGTATCTGTACATCTAGAGCGCCAATACAAGGAGCTGAAAGTATCTGTACAGAGAGAGCGCCCACTAGAAGAAGCTGAAAGTATCTGTACATAGAGTGCGCCCACTATAAGGAGCTGAAAGTATCTGTACATCTAGAGCACCCACTACAAGGAGCTGAAAGTATCTGTACAGAGAGAGCGCCCACTACAAGGAGCTGAAAGTATCTGTACAGAGAGAGCGCCCACTAGAAGAAGCTGAAAGTATCTGTACATAGAGAGCGCCCACTACAAGGAGCTGAAAGTATCTGTACATAGAGAGCGCGCACTACAAGGAGCTGAAAACATTTAGCTATACATTTAGCTCCCACTGGAGAGATCTGAGAAAACATATACAGAAAGTTCCGAACAGGTAGATAAAAGCATGTGTATACATTGAGCTCCCTAAACAAGCAGGTGACCGCATATGCATACTTCTAACCCCTAAAAGAAGTAGATGAAACCACTGATGCATTATAAATCCACATGAAGTGCTCTCTCTAGGGGCAGCAGTAAGGAGACACAATATTATCTTATGACACAGAATATGAGGGACAAATAAGACTTATAAACATATATTATACAATTAAACAGGATCACAGGATTTTGGAAGGTACTCAACCCCAACTTCCATCATTCAGCCACCCTCTGATGGCACTATTGTAAGAGGCATTCTCCTACAGTCATTGTGCACAGTGGAGAGGCATTATTTGTACTTTATGTATACTATATGACACTTCATATTTAATGCATCGTGACTGTAACCAGGGCTTAATCATGTGCAGGGAACGCACATTAGTAATTTTCCAAGGCATTCAGTTCACTGTGAAATTCAAGAAAGAATACAGTTCTCCACCTGACTACTGGTCATTTATAGATGCCAGAAAGCACTACTGCCACCTGCAGGACAAGAGAGATAACTACAAGCAGATAACATGTCCCAAACAAAAGAAACTGTTCAGCCGACTTACGTTTTTTGCCATTGATGTGGTCCAAAAAGTTTATTGAATCTTTCACTACGCAGTCACAGACATTGCAGTAATAACTGAAAAGCAAAAATAAATGATATTTTATATGCTGCAAGACAAAGAAAAAAACCTTATGCATATGTATACAATCTGTTCACGCTAGCGTCATGCCTTCAGTTTACAACAGGTACTGGTTAACCCTGACAGATCCATTGCCTTTAATAAGATTCAGAGGCCAATATTCTTTTACTATCTTCAAAGAGCCAAAAGTGCCTTAGGCTTCATGCACAAGACCATATTTGACATTTTTTGTGGATAGCACACTGTCACTGACTCATTCATTTCTATAGGGCCATGCATATACATCTATTTTTTGTAGATCCACGCGGATGCTCCACAAATTCTAGAACATGTCCTATTCTTGTCTACATCACGCCCACCTAGCCATAGCTCTTAAATAATACCAAAACAGGAATTCACCTTCTTTAGCCTTATATAGAAGTAAATATAGAGGTAACAAACAGATGCATCATACAAAAAAAAAATAATAATAATAATAAAATCAAGCTCTTGAAGTTGCAGTAAAAATAAGCAAAAACTGCACCACAAGTCAATTTATACATGTATTAAAGGGCATCTGTCAGCAGCAGATTTGTACCTATGAAACTGGCTGACCTGTTACATGTGCACTTGGCAGCTGAAGGCATCTGTGGTCGTCCCATGTCCATATGTGCCCGCATTGCTGAGAAAAATTATGATGTTTTCATATATGTAAATGAGCCTCTAGGAGCAACAGGGGCGTTGCCATTATTCCTAAAGGCTCAGCTCTCTGTGCAACTGCCGAGCTCTCAGGACCAGGCAACGTAAATGTGATCATGCACACCTGGCCTTGTCAAAGTGGAGAGGATGCAGCAGTTGCAGAGAGCAGAGCAGCTAAGTGTAACGGCAGCGCCCCTGTTGCTCCTAGAGACTTATTAGTACACTGCTCCAAAAAATAAAGGGAACACAAAAATAACACATCCTAGATCTGAGTTAAATATTTTTCTGAAATACTTTGTTCTTTACATAGTTGAATGAGCTGACAACAAAATCACACAAAAATTAAAAAATGGAAATCAAATTTTTCAACCCATGGACGTCTGGATTTGGAGTCACACTCAAAATTAAAGTGGAAAAACACACTACAGGCTGATCCAACTTTGATGTAATGTCCTTAAAACAAGTCAAAATGAGACTCAGTAGTGTGTGTGGCTTCCACGTGCCTGTATGACCTCCCTACAACACCTGTGCATGCTCCTGATGAGGTGGCGGACGGTTTCCTGAGGGATCTCCTCCCAGACCTGGACTAAAGCATCTGCCAACTCCTGGACAGTCTGTGGTGCAACGTGACGTTGGTGGATAGAGCGAGACATGATGTCCCAGATGTGCTCAATTGGATTCAGGTCTGGGGAACGGGCGGGCCAGTCCATAGCATCAATGCCTTCGTCTTGCAGGAACAGCTGACACACTCCAGCCACATGAGGTCTAGCATTGTCTTGCATTAGGAGGAACCCAGGGCCAACCGCACCAGCATATGGTCTCACAAGGGGTCTGAGGATCTCATCTCGGTACCTAATGGCAGTCAGGCTACCTCTGGCGAGCACATGGAGGGCTGTTCGGCCCTCCAAAGAAATGCCACCCCACACCATTACTGACCCAATGCCAAACCGGTCATGCTGGAGGATGTTGCAGGCAGCAGAACGTTCTCCACGGCGTTTCCAGACTATGTCACATCTGTCACATGTGCTCAGTGTGAACCTGCTTTCATCTGTGAAGAGCACAGGGCGCCAGTGGCGAATTTGCCAATCTTGGTGTTCTCTGGCAAATGCCAAATGTCCTGCACGGTGTTGGGCTGTACGCACAACCCCCACCTGTGGACGTTGGGCCCTCATATCACCCTCATGGAGTCTGTTTCTGACCGTTTGAGCAGACACATGCACATTTGTGGCCTGCTGGAGGTCATTTTGCAGGGCTCTGGCAGTGCTCCTCCTGTTCCTCTTTGCACAAAGGCGGAGGTAGCGGTCCTGCTGCTGGGTTGTTGCCCTCCTATGGCCTCCTCCACATCTCCTGACGTACTGGCCTGTCGCCTGGTAGCGCCTCCATGCTCTGGACACTACGCTGACAGACACAGCAAACCTTCTTGGCACAGCTCGCATTGATGTGCCATCCTGGATAAGCTGCACTACCTGAGCCACTTGTGTGGGTTGTAGACTCCGTCTCATGCTACCACTAGAGTGAAAGCACGGCCAGCATTCAAAAGTGACCAAAACATCAGCCAGGAAGCATAGGAACTGAGAAGTGGTCTGTGGTAACCACCTGCAGAACCACTCCTTTATTGGGGGTGTCTTGCTAATTGCCTATAATTTCCACCTGTTGTCTAACCCATTTGCACAACAGCATGTGAAATTGATTGTCACTCAGTGTTGCTTCCTAAGTGGACAGTTTGATTTCACAGAAGTGTGATTGACTTGGAGTTACATTGTGTTGTTTAAGTGTTCCCTTTATTTTTTTGAGCAGTGTATATATTTTAAAACTTCATTTTTCTCAGCAATACGGACACATATGATCATGGGACCAACACAGATGTGTTCAGCTGCCAAGTTCACATGCTACAGGTCAGCCAGTGTCATAGGTACAAATCTGTGGACAGATGACCTTTAAAAGAGCTGCCTGACCATTCTTTAACAAAATGCTCCTGTAGCTAGATCATGAGCTTACATACTTGCTATGGCACCCCACTGCTGTTCTTTTGAGCCCTTCTTAAAATGTATACTGTGTTCAGTGCTGGTGGTCATACATCCAATAAGAAATAGCTTCTTCTCTCCTTGTCAGAGAAGAAGCAAGTGAGCGTAGTAGCAGAGCAGTCAACTGACAAGCAGAAAAGATTTTTTTTTTTTTTACTGGCTGGTACAATATACTGTACCAGGAATCAATATGATGCGCAAGTGTAAGGCCTCATGCACACGACCTTATTTTGTATCTGTCTCTGAGCCTTTTTTTCTGTTTGCACACGGACCCATTCATTTCTACGGGTCCACAAAAAAAAAAAAAAAAAAAAAAGAAAACACACAATTTGTATGCTGTCCACATCCATGTGTCTCTTCTGTAAATTATAGAACTAGTAATGGGAGTGCGAAAAATGCAAACCGCAATACCGATATGGCTGAGAGCATGAGGCCAAAAATCCATGGTATAAAAATAAAAATAAACATTTTTTGCATTACTCCAATTCACCGAAAATAGTTTGCAAATGGTCTTTCTTAAAAACATTCTATGATTTAGGATATACAGCTCATATGCAGACTTGTGTGTCTCCATAGTTACAGCCAACAAACAAACCCCTTGGTGGTCTGATGTTGCAGTCATATGGCTCATTTCAGTACGATTTGGGAGCCCTTGAAGAGGATCCATGCATAATGTTCTTCATGTGGCCCCGAGCAAGGGCTGATATTCAGACACTCATGTAGACTACCAAATAGCCTTCTTCTTCGTCTGTCCGTCCTGTCCCGCAGCGATATGAAAAAGGTACACAAAATGTGCTGGCTCTGTTACCAACTGCCGCATTCCAAAATCCTTTGTAGAGAGTGAAGGGGTCGCAACCTGATATTTCACTCAGTAAAGCCCATAACCAGGAAACATTCAAAATGATGTTTTCCAACGCGGCAAATACCAGACACACGGCTCACACACTCCGCATGTGCTATTTACTTTTTGTTTGATATTTGGACAACCGCGTCTTCTCAAGTGAATCAATAGATTTTATTAGTTGTGGGTCAACAGCCACTGCTAAAGAGCGGTCCTTTATTCCAGAGAGGAAATACAATGCCGTCTGGGTACGCTGCTCAGTCTGGAGCAATAAAAAGCAAAGTCAAAATATGACTGTAATATAATAAGAGCTGCTGGAATATCTTAGTGACTAGTCTTTTACCTACTGCACCCTTAAAATGAGAAATGCAGCCCCTAGGTTCACTGGAATACCTTGTTAAAGTGCACCGTTCATGACATTCGATCTATGCACAGAATGAAGGGCAGAAAGAGGCTTTATTACATGGCCACGGTGCATTTGTTTTAGGCTCCCCTGCACCAGAAAGGTTTAAAGAGGATCTGTATCTGACATGCCCATTTTAGTAACTCCAGCTGTTGTGAAACTACAATTCCCAGCATGCTCCATTCATTTCTATGAGAGTTATGAGAAGAACAGAGCAAGTGTGCATGCTGGGAGTTGTAGTTTCACAACACCTGGAGTGCCAGAGGTTGCCTACCCTGTGATCTGTACTGTATAATTCCTTTATTACTCCTGCCATTAGTTATGAAGCTATTGCTAAAAGTTTGCAATGAAGTCCAGAAGGGTGTTACTAGTTGGGGGGGGGGGGTAATCCCTGCAGACAGATCCAGATGGGTCCATGTTCTATTTTTTTGCGGTGTGGAGGCACGGAGAGAAACCCTACGGAAGCACTCCGTTCCTCACCTGACCTTTCCGGATCCCGGACCCATTCAAGTGAATGGGTCCACATTCGTGATGCTGGGTGCACACGGACGGTGCCCGTGTATTACGGACCCACTGTTTGCTGGCCGCAATACAGGCATGGCCGGGCAACGGGTGTGTGCATGAGCCCTAACATGGGCAGCACTGAATGGATAATGTCAGACTGTGCAGGGACTAACCCCAAAATGGACCTTCACTGCAAATTGTAATTCATTCATAACATCTATCAGGAGTAATAAAGGAATGGCACATCACATGACTCCAGAACTATTATTACCATTAAGGAGAGGCTGTGCAGGGATGCGGAGTTATGCCGATGCCGGGGAGCAGGTAAGTATAATGTATACGAGGGGCCCGGGCATTCTGGGGTCATTATAGAGCTTGGATAACCCCTAAAGGGACACTACTATCACATTTATCACATATTAGCAGGCTATATGCAAATTCTCCACATATTTATTTTATTTTTTTATTGGGTGGATGGCTTTCTGGAAATAATTTTTGAAGTCACTCCATGTACCGTACTCACTGTCCTGGCTCTTTAACTTCCTCCTTTGTTTGGACTCTAAACACATGAAAGAGCCTTGCTCGAGTTTCTTTCTCGGGCCATTTACTGCGGCTATAGAGGGGAGAGGGAGGAGTGTCCCCATTACATCATAGATTTCCCTGTCCGTTTGAGGTATGTAAAAAGAAAAACAATCAGTCCATGTTTCATCTGTGAAAATTTACGCTTTGGTTTGTGTCCGTTTTTCCACGGACACTGCTCAGCTGAAAAGTAATTTCCAGAGCATCTCCTATCAATGAAAAATGGACCAAACACGGACACAAAACAAATGCCATCCGTCACCTGATCCATGGTCAGTAAAAAGAATACCGATGTGCGAACAAACATCAAACGTGGGCGGACAGCTGACGTCAGTGAAAAACGGAAATGTGAACGAGGCCTTACACAGTACACTGATCAGTGCAATGTTCTTCCGTGTGAATCCTTATCTATGATTCTCATAAGAACAATGGTACTGTCACACATCCTAATTCTACTAACCTACTATTTTACTAAAGACAAGTGGATAATCATTACGATTAGAACGCAAGTGATGGAAGATGTTTTAAAAAAAAAAAGCTATCTGACCAAAAACGCTCGTTCACCGTCTGTGAAATTGTTGATGCGAACAAGTACAATCATTGATTGTTGTTAATGAATTGCATTATGTGAATCTGTATCGTATGCATTCTTGACGCATACGATACAGATTGTTGTTAATGAATTGCGTTATGTCAATCAATGATTGTACTTGTTCGCATCAACAATTTCACAGACGGTGAACGAGCGTTTTTGGTCAGATAGCTCATTTTGGTCCGAGAGGAGGAGCGATCGCTATATTGAATATAGGAGCCTAAAAAAAAAAAAAAAAAAAAAACACAAAAAACTGATTTGTCACCCATTGACTTTCAAAGTATTTAGTGACGGATCAGTTTTTTTCCGTTTTGATTTCACACAACCGCATCCGAAACGGAACGGATGCATCCTGATGTGCAAAATCAAAATGGATGTGTTTCATTCCAGTATTGGGATCCTCTGCCGGATCTCAATACCGGAATTTACAACGCAAGTGTGAAAGTAGCCTTAAATGGTTAAAAGCAGACATAGCGTTGCTCCAAGAGGCTCGCCTATCAAAATCTGATTATTTTTGCATGCAGAGATTATGGGCTGGGAGGGTGTTAAGAGCAGCTTCAGTGAGGGTGAAAGGTGGGGTGATGGGGCTTCATAAAAACCTGCCCTAGTCGGTTGTGTCTCATGCCTCAGAATTTACGGGCATAATAACATAAGGGCATACAATGATTGTGGCCCTAAAGAGACTAATAAACCATTCTTGGGCTAATTGTCATCGTAGAATATCTCTGGTTGAACTGATGCTACATAACGAGGAGGGAGGTGTAGGATTTCCACTTATCAGAAGCTACAACTTAGGTCTCATGGATGCAACCGTTGGATGTTATGCGGATCCACCAAACACTGATACCAGCCGTGTGCATTCTGCATTTTGCGGCATAGAACAGCCGCCCCCTAATGCGGCCAATATTAAGACAGATTTTTTTAGCGGGACAGCCATGCGGACACATGGACACAGAATGGATACGGATTGCCATTTTTCTTTTGTGGCCCCATTGAAGTGAATTGCAAAAAAAAAAATACTGACACAGAAAAAGGTTTGTGTGCATGAGCCCTTAGTGAGTTTATTAAGACACAGACTGGACTGAATAAAGGGATCTAATCACGACCTGCATAAAGGGTTTGGCACCCCCCATGGAGTTCGAATGCTCTTTTACAGGGATGTCCAACCTGTGGCAAAACTACAACTCCCAGCATGCCCTGATACCTGTAGGCTGCACAGGCATGATGGAACTTGTAGTGTTGCAACAGCTGGAGGGGCGCACATTGGGCATTCCTGCTCTATTACATACCAGATATTCCGCTGTAAATTTACACCTCAGGAGGAGCCTTCTGGAGCGAGGAACGCGGTCAGGCGCACCTTCCATCTACCCTTTCTAAAGTCGAAGCATCTTTCCCCCTGGAAACATCCAGAGTTTACGGCAGGACCGCTTAATAAACTTTTTCCCCAATCTCTTGAACAGGGCATACACACCGTACACAACGTCTGGCACCAGTGAGAAAAGAGGTACTACACCTTTACTGAATCATGTGACAAATATCCTTTCAGACAAGCCCTTTTTCCGGCATACTGTCAATTGCAAGGATTTTTTTGCCCCAGATTTGAGGATCTCTCAAGAGAGTTCATCTAATTCCTGGGAATCCTACTATATGGGAAAATAGACTTCTTCTTGGAGAGAATTTGTCGTATCTGCCTATTCAAGGGGTGGGAACAGGATTACCACAATGCAGAGATTTTCGGTAATATTTTGAAGGGATGGCTTCTTGTTCATAAGGCAATTGCAAGTGAAATATGGAGAGAATCTGGATTCATACACAGAGCATCTAAGGGTTTAACAAGCAGAGAGGGCAGGTACCTTCAGTGAGATTGACAGGTTACCATAAATGGCACTAAACAAAAAAATAAATAAATAAAATATTGTTTAACCCCCTTGGATACCGGAGGTTTTTAGTTTTTGCATTTTCATTTTTCTTCCCCGTCTTCCTGGAGTCCTAACTTTTTTATTTTTCCGTTCACATAGCCGTATGAGGGTTTGATGTACTTTATAATGTTGCATTTTTTAACGCCACCACTTAATATGGCATACAATTTAGTGGGAAGCGGGAGAGGTTTTTTTTAAACATTTTTGGAGCCCCTCTAGGAGGCTATAATATCCACTAATTAGTTTTTTATGGCTTATACCGTATTTCCACAGAACTACAGTATAAGCTCCAATTGCTTTTATCTTATGTTGGCCTGCCATCTGCTGGTCAACATAGGAACTGCAGCTCTAATATGCGGTGTCTCTTCAAAGAGACACAGCGTATTAGAATTAATGACCGGCTTCCCCAATTGTCGCACCAAGGTGCTGGGCTTACCTAGGCATCATTGCCAGTCACAGACATGAGCCGCAGGCCAATGTTGTTTGAAACAGCAGAAATCATGTTTAAAGACCCTGCTAAGGGAGCCTAAGACCCCTTGCAGACGAGCGTGTCCGGATTCGTTGTGAATGCATTCAGTGAAAAATGTCAGTGAAAAATTCTGTGAAAGTCATTCAGTTTTGTCTGTGATTGCGTTCAGTTTTCATCGCACGGGTGTAATGCGATTTAAAGAGTTTTGCACGCGCATGATAAAAATAAAAGGTTTACAAACAATATCTCTTAGCAACCATCCGTGAAAAACACATTGCATCCGCACTTGCTTTTAAAAAAATTGAAATGTTCTTTTTAGCAAATTTATAATAGCTTTTCCTAATGCGTAGCTGAAGGTTTAGGTACAATTTAAAGCAGTTTTACCAGGTATATCCAATCTACTGGATAGGTTATAAGTATATAATCACTGGGGGTCTGACCTCTGGGACCCACAACAAAAGAAAGTGTCTGAGGATGCGACACTAGTGTCTGCTTAACTAGTCCTCGGCATGGAATAAATAAATTAGAACGTATTGGCTCCGATGAGCCAAAGTTATTACTTCCCGAAGTCTCGCGAGACTTTGTGTAATAACTTCGGGAATTAATTATTACTGTAAGAAAAATCTTGTTACCGAACTCGGATTTGGTTCCAACGTACCACTTGGAACCAAACCCGAGTTCGGTACCAAGATTTTTTTTTACAGTAATAATTAATTCCCGAAGTTATTACACAAAGTCTCGCGAGACTTCGGGAAGTAATAACTTCAGCTCATCGGCGCCAATACATTCTAATACTGTACGGAGCTCCTGCTCTGTACAGTATTACAACCAAGTTTTATGCGAATCGACTACGGATGAAGCATCCGAACTCGATTCGCTCATCCCTAGTGAGTACTTTCTTATTTGTTGGACTTTGACCCGCAACAATCACAAGCACCAGGGTCCCCAAGTCCCCTATGTGATTTAAGCAGTAATGCACGTGAGAAAACTGCTCCATTGACTGTATATGAGACTAAGGTAAGTAGCGCTCGGCTATATCATGTGATAGGTAATAATAGGTTTACGGGAAAAGCCCTTTTAAACGGAGGTAGGTGCACCAATTAGGGCACTTGTTTATTAGCTAAAGTGAAAAGGGGCTACAAAGAGCTCTGGAGGACTATGGCTATCCACGCACTACATCGACAGTCTATTGGTCTTAATGAAAACTGTGCAATACTTCATTTTCCCTGAGGTGGTGCTGCAAGGAAACTGAACTGACGCGCATCCTCCCAAAGTACAGCTGACCACTGGAGGCTAGGCGATCTGCTTATATTCATGAAATCCTGTAATCAAAAAGTAGACAACCCCTTTAAGACATCCGCAGCTAAAAAGTTTCAAATGACCGTATTTTCTATTCTATGTCCTTCAGCTGACTGGCAGCACCCTGTAGTAAAAACATTTTTCCTCTTCTTTAATTAAAACCATTTCAAAAAGCTTTAATTTTAATAAGGTACTAATGCCATCACTAAGGCAGCTCCATCGTATTAAGACATTTCTAGGCTAGGACACTAAATTGGGCTCTTCCTTAATCTTCTACAAAATTCGATTTAATTAAATGAAGTTATTGGTCGCATGTATTTCGGATGGTCCTATAGAACCGTCACTGCCCAGTAAGCCTCCCATATTCTAGTATGTGCAGCATCTGTGACCTGGTGTTTGTATCAGACGAAAATAAGCTTAAATCATACATATGAAATGTTACTTCTGAGTCTGTAAAACCCACACCGATGATAGACGGTGAATGTATAAACTGCAAATCAATACAAAATGTGTGAATATAGCAGAAATATGTCCCCCTACCTAGAAATACATACTGAGAGGTTTCAGAAGAACATGTAATACGCATGTTTAACTGTCCCCCATGTAACATCCAGTAACCCAGGCATCCTCAAACTGTGGCCCTCCAGCTGTTGCAAAACTACAACTCCCAGCATGCCCGAACAGCCTACAGCAGGGCATTGTGGGAGTTGTAGTTTTACAACAGCTGGAGGGCCGCAGTTTGAGGATGCCTGCAGTAACCGGACCCTAACACCAAGGGAACTATTAAGTTCAGTTCAGTAAAACTAGATGTTACATCTTGAATATAGACCGTTAAAGCGGCTCTGTCACCAGGATCAACCCTATCACACCAGACATACTGCCTGGTAGGGCTCATCATGCTGATTAAAACAATACCTTTCTTTTATCTGTATGATAAATAGCTGCAGAGATATCTGTTTTTATTCATATGCAAAATGAGAGGTTGAAGCACCAGGAAGTGGGGCTGCATCCTTTCAGCACTGCCTTGTACCACCCCCTGTACTCTAAACACTCCACCCTCCCCTTGATTGACAGGGCTAGACGTTCTGAGGGCAGAGCTGTGTCCTACATATCATATACACTATGTAATATAGCTTCACCACACTGAGGCCTGCTCAGAAAGGTAATAAACATATTATATATATATTTTATTGTTATTCAAACCTGGGAGAGCACACCTTGCATGTGCAGCATACTGTACATTCACTGCTATGGGACAGCCGAACATAGCTCAGTAAGTATGCTTGCTTATTTTCAGAAGTCCAAAGTAGTGAAAGAAGAGCAAGCTGCGCAAGTGTGGCCACATCTCCATTTATTGCCATGGGATTTATGAAAAACAGCCAAGCCAGCGCATATGCGTGGCTTGCTCTTCCATTCCGATTAGGGCCCTGTTCTAGAGACAGGAGTGGGTCCTACCGGTGGGATCCAGACCTGACATTTATGCCAAATCCTAGTGATGCTAGGTGGTAATGCGCACAAACGTACCAGAGCTTGACATTTCAGGGGCCTCTAAGTGGCACATGACCATAGAGGCTCCACAGTGGCATGTAACCACGGACCAGGGGGTCACACTTCTGATGTGCCGGGACTGGAAGAAGCAGAGACTGTAGCCTTGCCACGAGAGAACTGCGGCATTCAGTAGGAGAGTAGCTTTTTTTTTGTCATTTCATTTAAACACTCTCTTGGCCATCATTACATTTGTTTGATGTGGTCGGACAACCCCTTTAATATATGCAGTGGTTCCAATAATGTAAAGAATTGTTTTATATATGGTGAGGTGCATTATCTTTTTGTTTTGCTGTTCATACCAGTTAGAGAGTGTTCCTACACACTATGATACTATCTAATCAGTGCTGACTATGTAGGGACACACCCCTAGGACAAGAGGAACCGTAACTTTCACTTTATTTAGCAATGATTCTCCGATTATTTCATGGGGAGTAATAAAACAGACATGTCAGGAAAGGTGATGGGTCCTCTAATGCCACACTGACATCTCCTAATAAATTAAAATGTGATTCCCCTTTAATTTTGGTGTACTACGGTAAGGAGAATAAACTTGCTTGTATGCCTTACGTTAGAGATTTTGACTAACAGCAATGTATGGAGGAAGCCAACCAAGTGCAGCAGGATTTTTTTGGAAAGCAAGTCATATGTCCATGGCATGTTCTCTCACTGATTCTGTCCACCAATGTAAAAATACTCATTGGCCACCAGAGGTCTCCTAATTGATCTAAGAGAAGAAAATGCTACAAGGCCATGATCTCCCGCATTAGCATGCATTATAAACATCCCCGTTGTTCAATGTCTCCATAATAAACGTGATAACTATAAAGGCATTTCCATTGTCCGTTTTCTTATGTGGGTTTCATCCTCCTTGACCTCACCATGTAAGGCCCCTTTCACACGGGCGAGTATTCCGCACGGGTGCACTGCGTGATTTGAACGCATTGCACCCGCACTGAATCAGGACCCATTCATTTCTATGGGGCTGTTCACATGAGCGGTGATTTTCACGCATCACTTGTGCGTTGCGTGAAAATCGCAGCAAGCTCTATTTTGTGCGTTTTTCACGCAACGCAGGCCCCATAGAAGTGAATGGGGCTGCGTGAAAATCGCAAGCATCCGCAAACAAGTGCGGATGCGGTGAGATTTTCACGCACGGTTGCTAGGTGACGATCGGGATGGAGACCCGATCATTATTATTTTCCCTTAGAACATGGTTATAAGGGAAAATAATAGCATTCTGAATACAGAATGCATAGTAAAATAGGGCTGGAGGGGTTAAAATAAATAAATAATTTAACTCCCCTTAATCCACTTGCTTGCGCAGCCGGCATCTCTTCTGTCTTCATCTTAGCTGTGTGCAGGAAAAGGACCCGTGGTGACGTCACTCCGGTCATCACATGATCTTTTACCATGATGATGGATCATGTGATGACCGGAGTGACGTCACCACAGGTCCTTTTCCTGCAATCAGCAAAGGAGACAGAAGAGAAGCCGGGCTGCGCGATCAAGTGGACTCAGGTAAGTTTAATTATTTATTTTTTTAACCCCTCCAGCCCTATTTTACTATGCATTCTGTATTGACAATGTATTATTTTCCCTTATAACCATGTTATAAGGGAAAATAATACAATCTACAGAACACCGATCCCAAGCCCGAACTTCTGTGAAGAAGTTCGGGTACCAAACATGCGCGATTTTTCTCACGCGAGTGCAAAACGCATTACAATGTTTTGCACTCGCGCGGAAAAATCATGCATGTTCCCGCAACGCACCCGGACTTTTTCCCGCAACGCCCGTGTGAAAGAGGCCTAAAGGTTTGTCTATTTGTAGCACACGCTCTGCTTGTAGGCAAGGTTAACAAACAGAGCAAAAAATTTCTCAGTAAATTCCTAACATGAATGCATGTTGGACCATCATTTACTGTATTCAGACAGATGGAAAAGTGTAGAATCCGCCAACCTTACAATATACACAACATACAGCGTTGTGTCCTGAGAGCCATCTTCCCCTACCTGGACGTCACTGTGTGTGAACACTCCTTTCCTATCTGAGGCACAATGCTGGATCTGTACAGTGTATCGCATATATATATCTTTAGAAAATGAGGAAGCAGCACACTGTAGATAATGGGGGTGCACGACCGGCCAATGTGGACCAGCACCTGGGTCCAGTAAAATGGAAAGGAAAAAAAGCCAGCAGCACTCCAGATGATTGAAGAAAACGTGTGGTTTATTGACCCAAAAATGAAGCAGCTTCATTTTTGGGTCAATAAACCACACGTTTTCTTCAATCATCTGGAGTTCTGCTGGCTTTTTTTCCTATATATATATATAATTAAAATATATATATATATATATATATATATATATATATTTTAGAGTTATGGACTGGCGTAGATTTCAGATATATGGTAATTTACATTGGTTTGTAATGATGATCAATGTGCCAGGCACAGAAACACCATTTTCATATAGTACAAAACTACTGGTTGCCTACTCTTGACATGTGTATACTGAACAATGACATTAAAATATAACTTTTATTGATCACTTGTTAAAGCTTGGATATAACTATCTAACCTACTATTAAGACTATCTAATAGATTCTCTAGTGTGCTGTGTTGCTATCGTAGACTGCCCGTGCCCCTGAAGACGCCATGTATATGGCGAAACATGTCGGGGGGCAGTGTATAAGGTTTTAGACTGTATAGACCTCTGCATGTGACAAATATAGACACCGCTCTAAACAAATAAGTAGTGACTGGAGCAAGCGCGCCGCTACCAGGTTACTATAATAATAGCATAGCAAGGAAGCAACACAGCACACTAGAGGATCTATTAGTTATATCCAAGCTTTAACAAGTGATCAATAAAAGTTATATTTTAATGTCATTGTTCAGTATACACATGTCAAGAGTAGGCAACCAGTAGTTTTGTACTATATGAAAATAGAGTTATAAGTGCCTCTACATGTGTAGGGTATACATTTGGAACAAAGGCACAGAAACACCACCCACTCTCCACACACACACTTTTTTTTTTTTTTTTCAGAAAAGAGGTAACTGCAATGTAGGCAGGTCCCAAGTAACCCCATCAAGTCCCTCAATGGAAGGACCTTATATTTTTGTATTTATCTTTTTGTATTATTTTGATATCAAGAATCATGATACGACACTTGGCATCGGAATCGAAGTCCAAATTCTGAAGTTTGACTTTAAGTATACCATGGAGGAACAGGTACCAGGTATTGTGTGCTCTGAGTACTAGAATGCAATTTTATACAATCTGTTCACCTCATCTTTTTGCCCTGCAAAGTGTCCCTAGGGGGAGCTGGTGCATGGCTCCCGGTTTTCGACCTCCCAGATGCCGTGGTCATATTCGAATTGTCATGTCATGTTTAAATGTGTACGATCTACGTTATCGTCAATCGCATACATTAGCCCCTGTTTCCTGCTGTTTAAAACAGCAGGAACCCGGCAACTAGGAAGCCTGCTCTGCTTGTGAGCGCCATTTGTAAGTTTATGTGAGGTGGTCGGGAAGGGGTTAAAGACACATTAAAATAAAATCAAAATAAATTAGATAATCAGCAACTTAAAAAATAGTCCCTAATAAATGACATTTGGAAACTTTCTGTAACCCAAACCTGACAAGTGATGCATGCTGCCCTATCTTAGAGCACTGAAGAGCTCTGTGATACACAGGTTTATATCATCTGGAGCAGAATGTCTGAGTAAAAAAAGACAGGACTCCTAGGAGAAGCAGTGAGAATGCCGATTACCACCACACACACATAGCGATTGATAGCTCTGCCTGTGTCAGTGCGATTACAGAGAGTCTAGGGCAGGGCTGGCCAACCTGCGGCTCTCCAGCTGTTGTAAAACTACAACTACCACCATTCCCTGCTGTAGGCTGATAGCTGTAGGCAGACTAGGCATGCTGGGAGTTGTAGTTTTGCAACAGCTGGAGAGCCGCAGGTTGGCCAGCCCTGGTCTAGGGGGTCTCCAGGACTCTCAATGTCCTAGGAACACTGGCAGGATTTTCTCAGCTTTTTACGGTATGTCCACACAGGAAGGATACGCTGGTAAATGCAGTACGTAGTACAGTAGCAGCTAAGCGGAGGCCAGTTACCAAAAAAATCTGATCTGAGAGGCGGATTTCACCCTTGTACAGGGAGACATCCACAGCAAATCTGCTATGAAATCCACATGTAACTCGTGGCGATTCTGCCGTCACCAACTGCCTCCCCATTTGGATGTCCCTAGAAATCATATAAGCCGAAATATCACAGAGCTCAGCTTCTCTCTATCATATGCTTCTCACAGAGCAGCAGAAATCACCGGCAGGTAGACCATAAAAGGTCCATAAATGCTAAAAGTTTGAATTCAGATAGCTCCTAAAATATGACCACAATGTAAAGAGCACACAAATTAAAACAGTATTTTAGTTGCACTTTGTATTTTTTTTTTACATGTGTCTGGTCATGAACATGGGAAAATGAACACACTACAAACCGTGGGGGGATTTATCAAGCCTTGCACTCCAGAAGTCTGTGTTCAAAAAGTTGCAAAATAGGGCTTTTGCTACTTTTTGGTATTAGGCTAGTTTCACATTAACGGCACAGACCACCGGCAGGCTGATCCATCGGGTGAACAGCCTGTCGGATCCGTCCTGCCGCTAGTGACAGTGTGCCCCCGGAGTGCCGCTCCGTCCCCATGGACTATAATGGGGGCGGGGCAGAGTTCCGGCGGAGGCACGGCGAGAGGCTTCCGGAATAAATGTCGGAAATGTCGTAGTTTTATTCTGGCAGCCTCTCGCCGTACGCTGCCGTGCCTCTGACGAAATTCCGCCCCCGCCCCCATTATAGTCAATGGGGACGGAGCAGCAGTCCGGGGGCACATGTTAACTAGCGGCAGGAAGGATCCGACAGGCTGTTCACCCGACGGAACAGCCTGCCAGAGGTCCGTGCCTCTAGTGTGAAAGTAGCCTTACTTTCCCAAAAGTTTTACTTTTGACTTTTTATACCACTCACGCCAGTTTTGAAAAGTAGGCGGAAAAGTGGGCACGGATAGCTATGTTAATGTCTTCCACTAGGACTTTAAATAGTTGCAAAAAAGTCCCACACTCCAGTAGAGGGGTGATGTAAAAAACTGGAGTAGTTTTTCTAGACAAAGGCATTAGGTTTAAAGATGAGACAAATTTCAACGAAATGTGTCACCAAAAATGTTATCTGCCGGTTAAAACCAGATAGCCACACACATATCCTTTTTCTAGTATTTACTGATTGCAGATTTATGTATTTCCTGAACATGATTATGGGGGCCATCCTGCCTGAGCTGCTCTTAACAGCATTTAGAAAGCATTAAGAAAGTTGCTTTATGGCAGCCGCATGGTCCATAGACACAATGGTCTGGAGCGTACTCTACTGACTTCTATACGAGAGTTCTCTAGGCATGCTCTGTGACCTGTGCAGAGGCCAGGATGGAGTAGATAAGCTGTAATATCACCTATTGTGAATGGTGGATCCTGTCTTACCTATACACAGAGGTGATATCATTACAGGCAGGATTAGAATGATAGATAAGCAGGTAACTGCAGTAAGGTGATCTGTACAGACCAAGTAGTGATGCCTATTAGGCTTAGTGGCCAGTGAGAAAACTTCAGGATTTTATGTTTTTTGTTTATATATAAAATATTGACATGGAAAATTTAAAATAATCAAAAATGCTTAAAAATTATGTGAAACATAAAAACGTGATTTAAACAATAGGTCATTTTCTGATGACCGATTCCCTTCAAAAAACAACATGCACAGTTTGTTAAAGAGGACCTTTCACCTTGAAAAACATTGTGAACTAAGTATGCTGCCATGGAGAGCGGCGCCCGGGCATCTCACTGCACTTACTAATATCCCTGGGCGCCGCTCCGTTCTCCCGTTATCCCCTCCGGTATCTTTACTCATTAAGTTATAGTAGGCGGTGTCTGCCCTTGTCCTGTGGGCGTCTCCTTCTCCTAGGCTGCAGCGCTGGCCAATCGCAGCGCACAGCTCACAGCCTGCACTTTATATCTTGGCATGTATTGTATTTCATTCTGATCTAGGCCTGTTAGCCTTGGTTAGGTTTTATATATTTGATATTTGGCTTTGTGCCATACGTACACATTGTAGGATATTTGTATCATTCCTCCAGCCTTGATATGTTCTGTTATCCAGTGGTGCTCCATTATCTTGAGTGCTCCCCACTTACCATTGTATTGTCTTTTATGTGCATTTTAATACATTCTTGTCTCTTGTTGAGACTATAATAAAGTTTACATTCATTACTATTTGTGCTAGCCTTGTCTCTCTTTTTTGGTGTTACATCGTACGTGCAGGCTTAGCACGTGTACTCACATTTCCTGTGAGTCATTCTCTATTGGTGATATGAACTTAGGACTTGACAACCATGATATAAATGTAACATAATACAAAAAATAACAAAAATGGCTTTAAAAAAAAAAAAAACACATTAGTAAAGAATGCCTTTTTTGTTTTTAACGAAAATACATGAGTGTGAAGTAGGCCTAAGTGTGGGTGCAGGTAATTCTCCATGATCTGTACCTACTTGAACAGTACACCATAAAGGGGTTCTTATGGGTTTAACATACCCAATTCGAATTACTTGAGTGTGTGGTCCCCGGACACTCCCCTATTAGCTAGAACCAAGATCTGCAAACTCTGAAGAACCTGGCACCTCGGGGCATTACACAGACATCCCATTGATGCGTACTGTTTTATGCCTCATTTTCCCTGAGGTGACGCAGCAGGTGAACTGCACAATTGCCACATGGTCCCCCAGAGATTACAGCAGGACATCCTATGATCAGCTTATGGTAGGTGGATATGAGCTAACATTAAAGGGAACCTGTCACCTCCAAAAACCATCCCAAGCCGCCAGCACTACCTGATAGTAGCCAGCAGTGTGTTTCTGACGATAATTTTCTTCCTGCAGGCAGATGAAGCAAAAGCTCAGAAAACGTTCTTTAATCCCCTGCCGGCGCGCTTCTCTAAACATGCTTGAAGTCAAGGGGGCAACGGCCTCCTTGCTTCAAGTCAAGGTAACTGCGACCCCTTCCCTGCCCCCTTGACTTTAAGCATGACTAGAGAAGCACGCCAGGCAGGGGAATAAAGAACGTTTTCTGAGCTTTTGCTTCATCTGCCTGCAGGAAGAAAACGATCGTCGGAAACACGCTTCTGGCTATCAGGTACTGCTGCCGGCTTGGGATGGTTTTTGGAGGTGACAGGTTCCCTTTAAGGAGAAGACAAAATCCTCTTACACTGAATATTTTGCACAATTTCTTCCAGGGAACTTACCCGCCCATCTCAGACTGAGGTGTGGTCTTTGTAATGACAATGGTTTTCCCCAACTTGGACTCCAAATCCACTTTGTAGTCTCGGTGCCTGAGCAGCTCCCTTTTGACAGGGGGCTGTAGTGGTTTGCCTACAAAAAAACACATTTTTATGAAACATTACCAATACAAAAATATAAATACAAATCCCTATAAAAGAACAGAAATTCTGACATTTTATTTACTTTTCCATATTTTCAAGTAATTTTTATATTCATTTTAGTGATACTCTATAGCTGCAGAAGACACTCAGAAATCCAGTCTACAATATGTAATTCAGATTTGTGTTTAAACACAACAGTCAGAACTCATGCACACGACCGCGCGGTGTTTCACGGTCAGAAAATTGCAGATGCGAAAAAAAATAAAATAAATGGCAGCCGTGTGCGTTCCGCAATTTGCAGAACGGAAAAGACCACCCATAATAGAAATGATTATTCTTGTCCGCATCTTTTGTGGCCCAATTGAAGAGAATGGGTACACATCCGAGCCGCAAAAAATACGACCAAAACAACAGTCGTGTGCATGACGCCTCAATCTGAGGAAGCAGAGCTGCTGTGGGGAGAGCCAGTCATGTGACAGGAGGTGTGTCCCAGACTATCAATGACTCCCTGTAGGCATTATAACTGTGGTGTAGTCACAAAATAGGGTGCTGCTCTTATGGAGGTGAAAAGGAGCAAAGAAGCAAGTACCAAAGAAAATATAAAACCAGTAAGCATCCCCTTGAGGTGCTGACTTACATATTTTTGAGCACAACAGTGGACAGTTAAAAATTAAACTAGGCACAGACATTTATTAAAATTAATAGACGGTAAGAAACCCTACATGAGCTGCACACTAAAATAAGGAGGAGCTATATGGGTTTTCCTGATTATATATCTATTATATATACACACATACACATACTGATGACCTAGAGTCAGGATATGTCATCAATACCTAATCGGCGGGAGTCCGACACCACCACCGGTCAGGTCTTTAAAGAGCAGACATCGCTCCATGTGAGTGCTGGTTCCCGGTCATTACACTACACGTCGTCTGCTGTGGAGAGGTGGCGTCATTTAAATACAAGTACTCGTTCCATTCAAGTAAACGGAATGCGTACTTGTCATTACACTGCAACGACAAAGTGTAAAGTGCAGTGTAATGAACATGGAGCACCAACTCCTATATATATATATATATTATATATATATATATATATAAAGACAACCCCTGTAAGGAATCCTACATGAGCTACCACACACAATAGCAACATATGAGTCATGTCACTGGGTCACATGAGGCATGGGTAAATTGTCACCGCTGTGAAAAGTCATTGTCTGCTGCAGTCACGTGACCCGGCGTCAAGCCACGTGTTAACGCGGGACCTGCAGTATTGGTGGGACAGCCGGAACCCAGCGGTGGGGATCAGTTATGTATAATTACTACCACAGGTCCGGCCATGCTGTGGTTTCTGTAGAAAAGGTCCCCAGGGGTGAACAACACCTTTAAAGAGGACCTGTCCCCCCTGACATGTCTGTTTCAGTAATTACTTGCATTCTCCACGTAGTCTTATGACAATGTTGTGCCATTCTTCTGTTATTCCTATCAGAATTTAATGAATGAATTGCCAGCTGTCTGTGTAATGGCTTAACAGGGTGTTACCAGTGTCTCTTCACAAGGTCACACTGTCCAATCGCTGCCAGCTGCAGGGACACACCCCCAACCGGCAACACCCAGTTGGACCTTTATTGCACCTATATGAAGGCAATTCATTCATAACTTCTAGCAGGAACAATAGAGAAAAGGCTCAACATAGAGTCATAAGAATAGATGCTCTAGAAATGTTAGAAGTGCCCGTACACACGTAGCATGTGAATAAACCCTTACATGAGGTAGTTACTAAAACTGACATGTCAGGAGTGACAGGTCCTCCTTAGGGCTCATGCACACAAACGTATTTTCTTTCCGTGTCCATTCAGGGTTTTTTGCGGACCGTGTGCGGAACCATTCATTTTAATAGGTCCGCAAAAAAACGGAAGTTACTCCGCGTGCATTCTGTTTCTGTATGTCCGTATTTCCGTTCTGCAAAATAATAGAACATGTCCTATTATTGTCCGTATTACGGACAAGGAAGGGACTGTTCTATTAGAGGCAAGCTGTTCCGTAAAATACGGAATGCAGACGAAGGCCATCCGTATTTTTGCGGATTCGTTTTTTGCGGACCGCAAAATACATACGGTCGTGTGCATGAGGCCTTAAAGAGAAGGTTCACCATTTAACACATTTTGATATGCTGCACTGTGATCAATGAATAAAGGCATAATAAATAATAGCACTGACTGTTAAAGGGGTTTTCCAGAAATTAGACAGTGATGAGCTATATCATCAGAATAGATCATCAATATGAGATCAGAAGGGGGGTCCAACACCACACTGATCATCTGTTTGCCAGTGCTGGAAACTATATATAAGCAGAAGGCTCTATCCGCTGTATAGCATCTGGTGCCAGGGCGGCCTGAAACAGCAGATCGGTAGGGAACTGGACCTCCACGGATCTGATATTGATGACCTATCCTGAGGACAGCCCTCAGTATCTAAGCACATTCAGACGTCCGTAGAATGGGTCCGGATCCGTTCTGCAAATATGCGGAACAGGTGCGGACCCATTCCTTTTCAATGGGGCTGGAAAAGATGCGGACAGCACATTTCTGGTCCGCAGATCCGGAAAAAAATAGAGCATGTCCTATTCTTGTCCGCAGCTGCGGACAAGAAAAGGAATCCTCTATTAAGTGCCGGCGATGTGCGGCGTCAGTGTTTGCGGTCCGCAATATGCTGACCACAAAACACTACAGACGTCTGAATGGATCCTTAAAAACATCTTCTATGTCACTGAGACATGTCAGGTGAGGTCAACTGGGTGCCTGTGCCCTGTAACTCTCGGGTATCGCGATCAGAAGTAGATCCACTACATCTGTCTATAAATCATGTTACTGTGCGTACCTGAATCATGCAAACTCCACCACCACCAAAAAACAAACACAGGTTAAAGCATCATGACAGCATAAATATTAGACAGAAAAATAATACAAACCATCTTTCTTTTCTCTCTCTTCCGTGATTCGTCTCTGTGCAAGTTTCTCATATTCATCTTTATCCCACTTTCGACGGAAATCTGCGTTCTTCGACTGAAAAGAGGCAAAAACATATTTAAGGCCTCATGCACACAAACCTATTTTCTTTCCGTGTCCGTTCCAATTTTTTGGCGGACCGTAAACGGAACCATTCATTTTAATGAGTCGACAAAAAAATAAATAAAAAAAAATGACGTTTATTGTTCGCATTAAGGACAAGCATAGTACTGTTCTATTAGGGGGCCAGCTGTTCCGTTCCACAAAATACGGACTGCACACGGACATCATCCGTATTTTTTGCGGATCCGTTTTTGCAGACCGCAAAATACATACGGTCTTGTGCATGAGGCCTAAAAGAGATCCAGAGTTTTTCCTTTGAAAAACGCAAACAGTTTTTCGCCACATCCAAAACACAGCACACTGCAACGTGTGGCAACACCTTAAGGGACACCCCTGTAACCCACTGCAGACTAAGGTTACATTATAGTTTATTTTTGCACCTTGTGGTGATGGCGAGTACAATAAAGGAGTTCAAGAGGGGCCTGGATGTATTTCTGGAGTGTAATAATATTACAGGCTATAGCTACTAGAGAGGGGTCGTTGATCCAGGGAGTTATTCTGATTGCTTGATTGGAGTCGGGAAGGAATTTTTTATTCCCCTAAAGTGGGGAAAATTGGCTTCTACCTCAGTTTTTTTTTTTTTGCCTTCCTCTGGATCAACTTGCAGGATAACAGGCCGAACTGGGTGGATAAATGTATTTTTTCGGCCTTATGTACTATGTTAACCTATTTTGGCTCCCACCATGTTAGTTCCCCCTCAAAAAAAATGGCAGACGAGATAGGCCGTTGCATTTTTACTAAAGGACCATTACAAGAACTACTACCCATTATAAAAAAAAAAAACACATGCATGTCTAAGGGATCACTCTCATATTTCCACACAACCTTCGATCAGACTGGTCAAAACCAGCTGTTTTGATTGGTATCTATAATGTGCATGAGGACCTTCCTGCAGGTATGTACAAACTCCAAATGTACGCAAGAGGCACAAATACAGGCATTGAACCAACACCAATTCCCGGAGTTCTTCGGGAATGATTTAAAATGGCCGCCAGCAACCTGTCCTAGAATGTGAGGACTGGTAGCCTCCTCTTGCAGAGCCACCTTGGAGGGGGAGGCCTCACTACACACTATGATTTGGCGCCTGCATATACTACATATTAATGAGTGTTCCTGTCAGGCTGATCAGCCATGATGACATATCCTAGGCAGGATCACATCATTAAAATCTAATGTAGAGCAGTGGAGTAAGGCTGCACCTTCTCACTCTCCTAGGCAGCTCGGAAAGTAGTGGCAACCAATCTTGCTCACATACTAGGACAGGTTGCTGGCAGCCATTTTAAATAAATTCCTGGAGAACCTTTTCAAGGGAGATGTTCCCTTCTGGACAACCCCATATCCAAATGCAGCTTTCTCAGATCACAAGGGACCGCTCTATGTAGCAGTTCTTGACAAGGAAGAATGCCGTGGGAACCAAAGAATCATCAGTCCAGCACTACACCTGAAAATCTAGCGGGGGATCAGATGGGCGTAACGTGGCTCTGTGTGAGAAAGCAGGGAAATCCACCCCAAACCGCTGGTTTGGCAATGGCTTCTCTACTATTTACGGATATATAGTTCCTGTATCGAGCCTGTCTAAAGGTAACCTTGTGGAAAGCTCCCATTACTATTCTATGAGATTTGCGGCCTCTCACTGAAAACTTAACCCCTTTCAAGCCTATTCTTATTTTCTCATTTACGTTATTCCTATCCCGCCTTCCAAGAACCATATTTTTTTTTTTTGCTTTCTGTTCACGTAGCTGTATAAGGACTTGTTTCTTTGCAGCGCAAGTTTTTTTTTTTTTTTCAATACCTGTTAATTTTACCATAGCTTGTACTGGAAAACAGGGGAAAAATAAATAAATCATTGAGCTGTGAAATTGGAAAAATTCTGGCAAGGTTTTTTCAGGTTTTGTTTTCAACGACGTTCACTGTGTGCTAAAAATGACACGACAACCTAATTCTGTGGGTCAGTACAGTGATACCAAATTGATATTGTTTTTATTAAGTTTTACTATGTTAGGTCTTCTGCACACGACCGTATGTAGTTTGTGGTCCGCAAAAAATACAGATGAGGTCAGTGTACATTCTGTATTTTGCGGATCAGAACAGCTGGCCCTTAATAGAACAGTCCTATCCTTGTCCGTAATGCGGACAATAGGACATGTTCTATTCTTTTGGGAACAGGCTAACAGAAACGGAATGCACACAGAGTAACCTCTATTTTTTTTTCGGACCGTATGCAGAATCATTCCTTTTAAATGAAAAAAAGAAAAACGGACACGGAAAGAAAATACATTCGTGTGCATGAGCCCTTAAAAGAATAAAAATCCTTGAAAAAATCTTTTTGCATCAACCATATCCTGACAGCCAGAACTATTTGCGTCTACAGAGCTGTATGTAGTTTTCCAATGGTACAATGTTGGGGTATGTACAACTTTTTGATCACTTTTCACTAAAGGGGTTATCCAACATTTTGTATCTTGTCTGACACTCGGGCCCCCTGGGGCTTGCTGCCTACCCCTGACTAGTGAAGTCATGACTATCGGTCATGTGGCCTAGGTGCAGCTCAGCCCCATTATACAATGACAGGATAAGTCAGTTACAAAAATTCAGATAACCCCTTTAAATTTTTAGGCGGGGGGAGGGGTAACAAGATAACCAAATAAATGGCAAATCGTATTTTTCACTTCATAAGACATAACTAGGTTTTAGAGTACGAAAATCAGACTGCCAATCTTCATCTGACCAGAAATAACTACGGTAAATGAACTTACCTCTCTGGACGGTGCGGCCGCTCTTCCTGCACTCACCACTCCCTAGTCTTCTCCGGGCCCACACTGACACTGTACGCAGTCAGAACAGTGCAGCGCAGGTCCGGAGAAAACCTCTGCTCCCCACACCTACTGAATACTGGAAGCGCTCACTAGTATTCGCTTTATAAGATGCACTGCCATTTTCCTCCCACTTTTGCGCATCTTATAAAGCAAAAAACATGGTAGTTTGGACATGTTTATTTTTTATTATTTACTTTTATATGCAAAACTGGAATTTTTTTTTTTTTTTTACTTTTTTTGCCACAGAGGCTCCAACTGCTCAGATGTTGTGGTCGCTACTGACCACAGCATCTGAGGGGTTAAATGAATGAGATCGCAGACTCGGCGTGTAAACTCACTCCATACACTTTATTTTGGCATAACTGTATGTCGTGGTGCGTGTAAGGGAGATTCTGGTTGTTGCAAGTTATCCCCTATCCAGTAAAGATCAGTGGGGGTCCTTCCGTTGGGCCCCCCACCAGTCACAAGAACAAGGAACCCATACCCCTTGGAGCCCCCTGAAACGAACAAAGCAGCTGCTCCATTCATCTCTATGGGAGTTGTAGAAGTAGCTAAACACTGTACTCGGCTGTCTCCGGACTGCCTGTAAAGACGAATGGAGCCACAGTGCTTGGTCTGCTGATCCGTTTGTTTTCGGGGGGCTTTGAGAGGTATGGGGTCCCCGTTCTCGTCCCAGTGTTAGGACCCCCGCTGATCTAATAGTTATCCCCCCTGTCCAGCCGGGTGTTACCAGTTTGGGGTGTGTCGCTGCACAGTCTGACACTATCCAATTAGTGCTGCCAATGTGATGTGTGTGACTGCAGCAACAAGAGCATCAATGAAAGATATATTTTCTTTGATTTCCATGGAAAATCTAGTCACGTCCTTTCCCAATAAAGATTATTCCAACGATTGTCAGATTGGGGGAGAAGCACTGCCTATGTCCCTTTAAACACGCTGATAAAGGGGTGGGGGTATCTTCAGGTCCATGGCCGGCCTTACAGAGGAGTAATGCCCCTTTAATAGGCTTGGGGGCTAATAGACTTATTACCTACGTGGCCCATAACTTGTGGGATAAGGAAGTTACTTGGAGATATCTCGTTCACATGTCATTGGTTAATGACCAGATCCTTCCTGATCACCTGTGAGTTCCACAACAGCCAGAGAGTGGCAGGACAACTAATAAATGCACTAGGGAATGAGCAGACCCCCTGCAGTAACGGAAGTATCCTCGTAGTAATGGTGCGTTTATCCACAAGGAACCAGGTTCCAAGGAATACCGCCACCAGAACAAGTACTGGGCAGCTGCTTCTCAAGTCACTCACCCCACTTCCTGACGCCATCTTGCACCCTGAAGCCGCCTGTCGCGCTGAATGACGTCAGCGGAACGATAGCTCCTACAGTCACCATGACCACGGCTCCAGCCCCGCCCACTCCAGCCAGAGAGTCATCAGGGGGCGGGGTCTGTACACATTGCTATACTTCTCCAAAAGACGTAAAACAGACAGCCAGTAGGTTTCTAATGTGATAAAATACTGACATAACGTATAATAGGGAATAAAAAACAGAAGTGCATTTCCTGATATCCCTATAAACACCATGCGCCATATTTATTGTGGGCATGTGTACCTTCCAAAACCAGTAGACCGAATTACTTCTAAAATTAAAGGTAACCGCGCGCCTTCATTTCTAGAGTATTGTATAGTCAAGCAGCTGTGCTGTGAATATTATGTCATTACAAGAAGTGTACTGTGTACTCAGCGTTGTCCGTGACGTCACTAGCACACACACCATAGAGTGTAACGAGTGACTAGACAAGTCCTCCGTACCGCTGGAGGTGACAGAGTCACGTGGGATGTGTATTGGAGGAGCAGAGACGAGCTGAGGACCACTGCAGTGCTATTATGAATGGGAACAAGGTCAGCAGTCGCAGGTTACAGTGTTAACCCTTTGCTTGCCCTAACGTACTGATTCATTTCCACATGTAGTATATACCAGTGTGGATAAGTTAGTGAAGAGTGTGCATATCAATTTATTTCCCATTATTTTACTTACATTTGGAATTTTAGAAATGTATCATGTGTATGAGTGTTATGCCTCATTTACACGTCAGTGTTCGGTCAGTTATTTCCATCAGTTATTGTGAGCCTGAACACAGAATCACTGACAGGTGAATGAGGCTTTATTAGGAGATACCCGAGGCCACATGGCATTATATCAGTATATCAGGCAGGTATTATTTGCATACAACCTAACTTTTTGGACAAAGAGGGAGATTTACACCTCATTGGGTAAAGGATCCAATCGTCTGCAGTAATTGACTGGTGCTGGCCTCTTCTAACAGCTGATCAGCGGGATTCCCGAGTGTCCAACCCCCGATGACGCCATCAATATTAATTACCGGATAACGCCTTAAGGCCCATAACAGGCTGGTCTCCAAGGGGTTAAATCAGGCCACCTCTAAAGCACAGGTCTATACCTGGTGTACCAACTCTAATAGGGGGTTAGTCGCATGGCACAGTCATATTGTGTGCCCACACTGAGTGAATACACCAATCCAAAAGCTGATGATAAGATCGGAGGGCTGTATCCTCATCGATACACCGGATCGGTCAGCAGTATACAGGCCACCTGTTTCTGCAGACTGCAAGCCCAGGGTGGGATAAAACAGCAAGCCTGAGGGAGGGCTGCTGTCACATCATGCCAGTCCTTGGGTCACTTTATCCTGTGACTTTTCTTTTTTTTTCTTTGCAGATCTGTGCTCAAGTCGTCATAAGTGGATTAAAGGGTAACCTACCCTGAGCTGACAAATGACTTTTAGAAATTGTAGTCTTCTCAGCAACATACATCATGGCATCTCTAACATGTTTATCGGCATCATGCTGGAGAATCCTGGTTGCCCGTAGGATTTCACTTTGTGCATATACATCCTCTTCATTGGGAAGTTTTCCTAATTGCCAGGTAAGCTTTTCATTCTAGTAGGAATACTGTAACAGGTTGTGGTTAAAGCAGTTTTCGGTTTCTACAATCTCTGCCTATCTAATGAAGTCTTTTGTGTGGTGATTGCAAGGAAAGTTCCACCTCCAGTTCCTCCTGAGGGAGTAGCGCTGTCTTGCTAATAGAGGTGGCACTATATGAAGAAGCCCTTTAGACTACATACAAAATGTAACATCTTACCCCTGTGCTGAGGTATGGTCACTTAAATTATAGGCTCAAAGGGGATTTGTT
Organism: Bufo bufo; assembly: GCF_905171765.1. Lineage (NCBI taxonomy): Eukaryota > Metazoa > Chordata > Amphibia > Anura > Bufonidae > Bufo > Bufo bufo. Next base: position 318,898,395 of record NC_053389.1, read on the forward strand.
ACCCATGAAACAACGGTTCTGGGGCATCCTTTCTTATAACTCTGCATTTTGCTGATCCTCTGTTATTTCTCTTGAAAAAAAATATACACTGCTCAAAAAAATAAAGGGAACACAAAAATAACACATCCTAGATCTGAATTAATTAAATATTCTTCTGAAATACTTTGTTCTTTACATAGTTGAATGTGCTGACAACAAAATCACACAAAAATTAAAAATGGAAATCAAATTTTTCAACCCATGGAGGTCTGGATTTGGAGTCACACTCAAAATTAAAGTGGAAAAACACACTACAGGCTGATCCAACTTTGATGTAATGTCCTTAAAACAAGTCAAAATGAGGCTCAGTAGTGTGTGTGGCCTCCACGTGCCTGTATGACCTCCCTACAACGCCTGTGCATGCTCCTGATGAGGTGGCGGACGGTCTCCTGAGGGATCTCTACCAGACCTGGACTAAAGCATCTGCCAACTCCTGGACAGTCTGTGGTGCAACGTGTCGTTGGTGGATAGAGCGAGACATGATGTCCCAGATGTGCTCAATTGGATTCAGGTCTGGGGAACGGGCGGGCCAGTCCATAGCATCAATGCCTTCGTCTTGCAGGAACTGCCGACACACTCCAGCCACATGAGCTCTAGCATTGTCTTGCATTAGGAGGAACCCAGGGCCAACGCACCAGCATATGGTCTCACAAGGGGTCTGAGGATCTCATCTCGGTACCTAATGGCAGTCAGGCTACCTCTGGCAAGCACATGGAGGGCTGTGCGGCCCTCCAAAGAAATGCCACCCCACACTATTACTGACCCAATGCCAAACCGGTCATGCTGGAGGATGTTGCAGGCAGCAGAACGTTCTCCACGGTGTCTCCAGACTCTGTCACGTCTGTCACATGTGCTCAGTGTGAACCTGCTTTCATCTGTGAAGAGCACAGGGCACCAGTGGCGAATTTTCCAATCTTGGTGTTCTCTGGCAAATGCCAAACGTCCTGCACGGTGTTGGGCTGTAAGCACAACCCCCACCTGTGGACGTCGGGCCCTCATATCACCCACATGGAGTCTGTTTCTGACCGTTTGAGCGGACACATGCACATTTGTGGCCTGCTGGAGGTCATTTTGCAGGGCTCTGGCAGTGTTCCTCCTTGCACAAAGGCAGAGGTAGCGGTCCTGCTGCTGGGCTGTTGCCCTCCTACGGCCTCCTCCACGTCTCCTGATGTACTGGCCTGTCTCCTGGTAGCGCCTCCATGCTCTCGACACTACGCTGACAGACACAGCAAACCTTCTTGCCACAGCTCGCATTGATGTGCCATCCTGGATAAGCTGCACTACCTGAGCCACTTGTGTGGGTTGTAGACTCCGTCTCATGCTACCACTAGAGTGAAAGCACCGCCAGCATTCAAAAGTGACCAAAACATCAGCCAGGAAGCATAGGAACTGAGAAGTGATCTGTGATCACCACCTGCAGAACCACTCCTTTATTGGGGGTGTCTTGCTAATTGCCTATAATTTCCACCTGTTGTCTATCCCATTTGCACAACAGCATGTGAAATTGATTGTCACTCAGTGTTGCTTCCTAAGTGGACAGTTTGATTTCACAGAAGTGGGATTGACTTGGAGTTACATTGTGTTGTTTAAGTGTTCCCTTTATTTTTTTGAGCAGTGTATAAATAAATGGACAAGTGCGTGTTACTGTTCCTCTTGTTTTTCCCCTGTGCATACACAATCTGACAGTACTGATTGGATAATGGCAGTCTTTGTAGAGCCACACTGCTAACACCCAGTTGTCAGTGTCATACATTTGTAGGAGGAATAACGTGAAGTGGTAAGAAAAGATACTCCAGAATTGTTACTTCATGAAAATACAAGTATGTACATAGGCATGTTGGGAGAGCTGACTGGTTCTCCTTAGACAGTCCAGTTATTATAATATTATTATTTATTATTAAACCGCCATTCATTCCATAGCGCTGTACATATAAAAAGGGGTGCACATACGTAATACAGACAATTGCACTAAGTATAAACAAGTGACAGACTGGTACAGAAGGAGAGAGGGCCCTGCCCGTGAGGGCTTACAATCTACATGGTATATATGTTCCCTTCTGAGGTTTAGTGTTATCATGGAGATGCCTGTAGTGTCAGATCACCATCTACATGAATGTTCACACATAAATATATCTCAGACCGTTCGGTTGACAGTAGGAAACTGGACAACCCTTGAGATTTGCCTGCAGTAAAGAACTGGTAAGTACTTACCTGACAGATCCTGCGTCACCACCCCTGTTCCCCAACCAGCTCTATTTACCTGGCTGCAACGGTGACATCACATCGACAACACGACTGCTGCAGCCAATCACTGGCCTCGGGCGGATGTCCAAGGCTTGTCCGGTTTCCTGCTGAAACTGGGCAACCTCTTTAAAAGAATTATCCCACGTAAAAGGATTCATCACCTACATACACAGAATAGGTGATAACTACGGCACCATGGGGTTCCAACCGCTGGGACCCCTGTCATCCCAAGATTGATTGGTTCCTGTCCCTTCTTTTAATGTATCGGTAGTGAAAGAATTCTCACATGACCAGATGACTTCGGTCATTTACTGATGTCAGCATGGGCAACCAGAAAATTCAAATACTAATTCACAAGAGTAGGCGACCCAGTTAAAACTTAACCTTTAATAACCAATATATTAAGAAAATAGGTCCATAAAACAAAAATTACACAATGTCCGAAATGACTTCACAAGAGTTGCACCAAACACGTGCAACCATTAACTTGCACGCCAGTGTCATCAGGCATCCAAGAATAGAGGAGGAGATAGTATTACTCAAAAGTTTAGAAGGACACAAATGCTGGGTCTTTTACCCTACATGTCCCAATCTCTACCTCCTATCGTCTTCCTCTCTCTGTGTCCCTTGTTGTCCCTTTTTAACCGGAGATGACTGCCCAGCTTCGTCAAAAGGACTGAAGAAAAAAGAGGTACACATAGATATCAGTTCACACAAATATCCCAAGCGTTCTGACGCGTTTCATTGGCACCTGCCATATCCTCAGGGGACCAATCATATAGTACAATTTCCGATAGGCCCTAGCAATGCTAAGGCCACAATCAACAGTTTTTAAAGACACGTATAGTGGTGATCAGGCGCTAACAACAGGTACTTAGCTGTCCATGTGTTCAAAAGGGATGGGTCAGCAGTGTAGCATGGCATCCTGCGTATGGCAGCGGCAGCTAAAATGTCCATGTGCGCTTCTTTTTAAAGTGCGCCCTCGTATTTGTCATGTGACCAGCCACATGATCATCTGACCGGATTCATCACATGATCGGAAAATATATCAGAGTGCCTCACTCAATGATGTCAATAAGTGGGCGGTTCAAAAACGGGGGTGTGGAGGGACTGAATGGGCTAGTCACCCCTCCCCATACCCCTGTACACAGCCAAGGTAAGCGTGACAGACAGATAGCTGTCCGCTACAGGCGGTAGGGTTTATATAATGGCAACTTCTAATTCAAAGTGTGATGAAGAGACACAGGGGCAATAACAATGCAACAGAAGGATATGAGAATGGTGTAGTATAAAGACCAGGCCTTATGCAAAGTGGCTATTCCAGTATACATAAATGAGATATTTATAGTATGCGCATAAAAGTTTTTTGATATACACAAATGACATACAGATGTGTATATAGTCTACATTTTAGGATGACAAATAGTATAAAATGTATGTATATATATATATATATATATATATATATATATATATTAGGAGATCATATGTTCCTTTGGGATGGCACTCGCACAAGAACTATATATAACAACTAAATAGTAGTTGTTCATTTGGACCCTTTGGGTAGACAGTTTTAAGCTCAAAGATCCACCAGGTCTCCCTCTGTAGTATTGTCCTATCCCAGTCTCCCCCTCTCTTCAGTGGGGGGGGACGGCCTCTATACCCAAAAATCTCAAATTGGAGTAATTTCCGCCATAATTAGCTGTGATGTGTTTGGCCAAGCATTTGCTGGGGCCTATTGGAAATTGCACTATGTGATTGGTCCCCTGAGGATTTGGCAGGTGCCAATGAAACACGTCAGGACGCTTGGCATATTTGTGTGAACTGATATCTATGTGTACCTCTTTACAGCTCCTCCCTTTTTTCTTCAGTCCTTTTCACGAAGCTGGGCAGTCATCGCCGGTTTAAAAGGGACAACAAGGGACACAGAGAGAGGAAGACGATAGGAGGTAGAGATTGGGACATGTAGGGTAAGAGACCCAGCATTTGGGTCCTTTTAAACTTTTGAGTATTACTATCTCCTCCTCTATTCTTGGATGCCTGATGACACTGGCGTGCAAGTTAATGGTTGCACGTGTTTGGTGCAACTCTTGTGAAGTCATTTTAGACATTGTGTAATTTTTGTCTATGGGCCTATTTTCTTAATATATTGGTTATTAAATGTTACGTTTTAACTGGATCGGTAGTGCACAAGTCGGTCCACTGCTCCATTCACTTCTTCTGTGGAATTGATGGAGTGCTGTCTCGTCTTGGGATTGCAGAGGGCCTAGCAGTCGGACCACCCTGCAATCCGATATCTGTCGTGGAACAACCACTTCAAACCTTCAGTAGTTTAACTCTTACATATTCCCTAATAATAATTTTTGTAATACATTTTATAAATTGCTTATATTGTTTTTCCAGCAAAACGTGTCCGTAAAGCTTGGGCCTTCCTGAAGCACTCTTCACTGCAGCACATACAGAATCTGTACACTGCAGTCATGTGTATGGATCTGTGAGCGTAGTAATATGTACTGGCAGGAGCACACATCGCTACTCCTGCCTAGCACATTGGTGCCGGTTACGCTGCATTGATGGGCTCTGCCAGGCTACCTGCTTCTAAATACAACTAGAATTTTGATACTATCTGTGTATACGAATGCTAAGGATGACTGCAAATATTATTAACAATAGTAAATTAGTATTTTAAAAGTTAAGTAACTTTATACTATGAAATATCAAAAGTGAAGTTACACTTTTATATATTACATGTAACAAATTTGGTTTGAAAAATAATATCCATGTAAGGGTATGTTCAGATGGCGGATTTTGTCTGCTGTGCTGCAGTTTCTGCTGTGGGTTTCCATGTGGACCCGCTCTAGTTTTAACTCCACTGAATGTCGATAAACAGCGAGCAGGCCCCTGCTGTGGCTTTGTGAGTGGTCCGCTCGTAATGGCACAAAGAACGGACCTTCACATTCTTGGCACGGTCTTGGACACCACATGGTGATATGAACTGCGAAGTGGCCTTCCATTGAAAACAGTGGGTGGTGGTCTAGCGCAGATTCGGCCCATATTTCGGCTCAGAATCTGCGCTATAACTGGTACCAAAAATCCTCCATTGAAATGTACCCTAAAGAGTGCTGTGGATTATTGGTGTCATTGGGCTGCACGCTTTCTGGTAGACTCCATTCATTTAGGCCTCTTTCACACGTGCGTCATGTTTTTGGGCCGGATAATATGCGGATGCGTCGCGGGAAAATCCGCGATTTTTCAGCGCGAGTGCAAAACATTTTAATGCGTTTTGCACGCACGTGAGAAAAATCGGCATTTTTGGGATCGGTGTTGTGTAGATTGTATTATTTTCCCTTATAACATGGTTATAAGGGAAAATAATAGCATTCTTAATACAGAATGCTTACTAAAATAGGGCTGGAGGGGTTAAAAAATAAATAAAAAATGTAACTCGCCTTAATCCACTTGTTCGCGCAGCCCGGCTTCTCTTCTGTCTTCTTTCTTCAAGACCTGGGTAATGGACCTGTGGTGACGTCGCTGCGCTCACCACGTGGTCCGTCACATGATCCATCACCATGGTGATGGATCATGTGACGGACCATGTGATGAGCGCAGTGACATCACCACAGGTCATTTTCCTCCTGCACAGCAACGAAGAAGACAGAAGAGAAGCCGGGCTGCGCGAACAAGTGGATTAAGGTGAGTTAAATTATAATAATTTTTTTTTTAACCCCTCCAGCCCTATTTTAGTAAGCATTCTGTATGAATGCTATTATTTTCCCTTATAACCATGTTATACGGGAAAATAATATAATGATCGGGTCCCCATCCCGATCATCTCCTAGCAGCCATGCGTGAAAATCGCACCACATCCGCACTTTCTTGCGGATGCTTGCGATTTTCACGCAGCACCATTCATTTCTATGGGGCCTGCGTTGTGTGAAAAACGCACAAAGTAGAGCATGCTCGTGTGCACAGCCCCATAGAAGTGAATGGGTCCGGATTCAGTGCGGGTGCAATGCGTTCACCTCACGCATTGCACCCGCGCGGAGATCTCGTCCGTGTGAAAGAGGCCTTACTCGTTATTTGGTGTATGGTGGAGAGGATTTTGGAGATCAGATGGAATTCTTCAGCCCGTCTGACCATATTTATCCTAAAACTTTAAAACCGATCGTTAGGTCAGGGAGTAGATGTCACGGCTGAGGATGGGGAAAATCCTCAGCCGTGTAAGTCCTGAAGATGTTATGGCCTACTCGACCAGGAGAACAGGATAGGGAGCAGGTCACCTCCTAACAGCGTCCCTACCCTGACCCTAACTCCTAACTGCATGGGCCGACCTTAAAGGTAGGAGGACCCATGCGCAGGAACCTCGGATCCCTAACTCACCCTCCGTCCGGTCCCTGCGCTAGGAGTCAGAGTAAGACGCCCCACTCCTCCTAGGCACGGAGGAGCAGGAGTCTCAACGGCCAAGCTGTTGGGAAAATGGGGGAACACAAACAGTCCTATGGATATGGCAGGTAATGTGAACTAGTTCCACTTACCTGCCACAGCCTTGCTGACTGGATCCCTGTGCAGGCAAGCTGAAGTCCAGACAAGATCCAATGAACCCAGCAAACACACAACCACACACAGGAACCCAGATCCATAGCTGCACAAATATATAACAGGAACCAAATCAACTGATCATAACATAACATAATGTATCACAATTTATGATCACAAGGGTGGCCCACACTGGCAGATGGAAATGACCAGGAGAGTTCCTCCAGCTTACAAGGCTGGAGTACCCCCCAGAAGTCTGTGTAAACTGAGGCTTTATAGCCCAGGCAGCCACACCCACAAACGGACACACCCAGTGCACACACACTAGGAAGGAGATTAACCCTTCCAACACCAGGGAAGGGAAAACACCACTTAAAGGGGACGTGCACACAAAAACATAAAAAGGAAGTGCACACATACACACATCACACAAAACCGCATGCACAACGTAGCGAGCTGCGATGGCACAGCTCAGCCTGCTACGCTGCCACATACATACTGTTGCCAGCGGCAACCACAGGTGAGGCAAATACCACAGCCCTCACCTGTGATTGAACACCAAAGAAAACCGCTGACAACCGCATGCGGTTCAGGAGTCACGGTCATAGCCATGGCCGTGACAGTAGACTTCTGCATCCAAATAAAAACTAGTGCAGATCAGAAGAGGCAACCACTCACATCACTGTTTTTTTCCAGTGCAGGTTAGGGTACTTTCACACTTGCGGCAGAGGATTCCGGCAGGCAGTTCCATCACCGGAACTGCCTGCCGGATCTGGCAATCCGGACGCAAACTGATAGCATTTGCCAGATGGATCTGGATGCGGATCCGTCTGACAAATGCATTGCAATACCAGATCCGTCTCTCCGGTGTCACCTGGAAAAACGGATCCAGTAATTAATTTACTTTTGCATTTTTAAAGGTTTGCGCATGCGCAGACCAAAAAGCTGTATCCGTTTTGCTGGAACACTTAATGCCGGATCCGGCACTAATACACTTCAATCATTCCGGTGAGTGTGCATGCTGCGGTATTTTCTCCGTCCAAAAAACGTAAAAGGGACTGAACTGACTCATCCTGAACGGATTGCTCTCCATTCAGAATGCATTAGGATAAAACTGATCCGTTTTTTTCTCCGGTATTGAGCTCCTAGGACGGAACTCAATGCCGGAAAAATAAAACGGTAGTGTGAAAGTATCCTTAGAGTATAAAAGCAGTAATGTGATTGGTTCCCAACTGAGACTCTCTCTTTTCACATCACGTATGTACTTTTTTTATATTAAATGATGCCGATTACAGTATGTAATCTGTGTATATCACTGTGTATATTTACAGGTCACCACAAAGGCATTTCTACATCATGATGTGGCAGCACCAACATGTGATGTGGAGCACAGGAAAAACTTTGTACTGAAGACTCCAAAAGTAATTCTGTTTTTAAGATGTCTTTTGAAGTATGAAGTGTGTACAGTATCTATATACAGTATTCATATTTCTAGGTTTGTACCTTTTCTTTATGTTTAATCTGCATTGAAATTACAGGGCACACATGATGCTGACCCCAAGCAAATGGCCCTTCGAGAGAAGGTGTTCAGCATAGTATTGAATTGCTTCAAACGCCATGGAGCAGAGGGCATTGACACGCCTGTCTTTGAGCTTAAGGTTAGTTTTATGTTATAATAAAGAAGGCATATGATGCTATGTTATGTTAAAGAAGTATTCCAGCAGAAATAAAGGTTTGCAAAATAACATAGCTTTCACTCACTTTGCCCATTCCCTGCTACTGTTATTTCCACTGTGACTATGTCCCTGCTGCGCTGCACGTCCTGATCCTGTCCCCAGAAAATAGCTGTGAATTCTGCTCAACCAGTCACTGGTTCAGGTGGGTAATCGCTGTAGCCATTGACTCGCTAAGCGGCATTCACTGCTATAACTAACAACTATAGACAGTTAATTTAACTAAACTAGTAACTAGCAAGCAGTTGTACTTTTCAAGTCTTTTATTGAGCACGTCCACAGCACAGGGACAGTAATTGAACCCTTGAATTTAAAGGGATTTTCTGGTCTTTTTTATATTGATGGCCTATCCTCAGGATAAGCCATCAGTATCTTATCTGTAACACCCTGTACCCCTGCCGATTATCTGTTCTGAAGGTGCTCTAGTGCTGGAACTACTGCCCCATCCATTGTTTGTAGTGGATGAGACTGGTTACTGCTGCACTGCTCCCACTGAACCAGCGTCTTCCACTACACACAATGGATTGATCTGTATATGGAGCTGATCATCAGGGGTGTGACGTGGCAGACTCTCACCAATCAGAAATTGTCTGTGAAGGTTCTCATTTATCCAGGTCATGGTATATCTGTAAAGAATAAATCAGAATTGAGAAAGCTCGTTGGAAGAACGAGTGAACCGTTTTCAAGAAATCTACAGTAAGTCCAGTTGCCTTGATTTATTCTTTACAGATATACAATCAGAAATCGGTGTTCTATCCTGTAGGTAGGCTATCAATGTAAAAGGACTGGAAAGCCTCTTTAATGCCCTATGGAGCCTTCAAGCACTTGCACAATGTTAACTCCTTCAGGACCCTGCCATTTTTCACCTTAAGGACCAGGCTGTTTTTAGAAAACTTGACATGTGTCACTTTATGTGGTGATAACTTCGGAATGCTTTTACTTTTCCAAGCCATTCTGAGATTGTTTTCTCGCAACTCGTTGTTCTTCATGATAGTGAAACATTTTAGTCGATATAATTCACAGGAAATTTGGAAAAATTAGCAATTTTCAAAATTTTTATTTCTCTGCTTCTAAGGCAGATAGTGATACATCATAAGATAGTTATTACCTTACATTCCCCATATGTCTACTTTCATGTTTGCATCATTTTGTAAATGTAATTAAATTTTTTAGGATATTATAAGGCTTAGAATTTTAGAAGCAAATTTTTAAGAAAATTAACAAAACCCACTTTTTTAAGGACCACTTTAATTGTAAAGTCGCTTTGTGGGGCTTACATAGTGGAAAACACGCATAAATGACCCCACTGTAGAAACTACACCCCTCAAGTTATTCAAAACTGATTTTACAAACTTTTTAACCCCTTAGGTGTTCCACAAGAATTAAAGGAAAAGGAGATGACATTTTAAAATTTCACCTTTTTGGCAGATTCTCCATTTTATTTCATTTTTTGCTGTAACACATCAAGGGTTAACAGCCAAATAAAACTCAATAGTTATTACCCTGATTCTGCAGTTTACAGAAACACCCCATATCTGGTCGTAAACTGCTGTACGGGAACACGGCAGAGCGCACAATTTTTGAAAGAGAAACAATCATGTTTTATGTTTCCATTTTCAGAAAGCCAAATCTTTTTTATTTTTTGGGTGATTGTCTTAGTTAGTGTCTCATTTTTTGCGAGATGAGATGACGGTTTGATTGGTACTATTTTGGGGTATATACTACTTTTTGATCGTTTGGTATTACACTTTTTGTGATGTATGGTGACAAAATAATTTATTTTTTGGCACCGTTTTTATTTATTTATTTTTATGGTGTTCACCAGACTGGTTAGCTCATGTGATATTTTTCATAGAGCAGGTTGTTACTGATGTGGCGATACCTAATATGTTTTTTTTTTTTATATATTTTGGTTTTAAACAATAAAAGCATTTTTGAAACCAAAAAATGTTTTTATGTCTCCATTTTCTGAAAGCCATATCTTTTTTTATTTTTTGGCCGATTGTCTTATGTAGGAACTCATTTTTTGCGGGATGAGATGACTGTTTGGTATTATTTTTGGGTACATATGACTTTTTGATCGCTTGGTATTACACTTTTTGTGATAAAAGTTGACAAAAAAATTGCTCTTTTTAGCACAGTTTTTTTTTTTTTTTTTTACAGTGTTGACCGGAAGGGGTGGATCATGGGACATTTTTTTAGAGCAGGTTGTTACGGACGCGTGATACCTAGTATGTGTGTTTTTTTTTTTTTTTTTTCTATTTTTTGCAATTTTATATGTCTCTTTTTATGGGGAAGGGGCTTTTTTTTTTAACTGAAACTTTAATATTTTTTTTTATTGTTAAAAACAATTATTTCACTTTTATTATTTTTTATTTTTGTCCCACTATGGGAATTCAACATTTCAGTGTCTGATCCCTGTTTCAATACAGCATAATCTGTATTGTGCTGTATTGAACTGTCAGTGCCTTACACTGACAGCCGGTTAACCCTAGGACGAGAATGCTCGTCCTAAGGCATTAAGTACCAGACAGTTAGGACAAGCATTCTCCTCCTAGGTCGGCAACCTGTTAAAGAGACCCTCCAGTTCAAGAAAAAACATTCAGATTAACTGGGAAACTAACAGAATTCTTACATGGTTCATTCCTTTAAATTTTTTTAGTTGCAGATCCACTAATTATTGGTCTTCTCTTCTGCTATTCAAGATGGCTGCCCTACTTCTCAGTTAGATCTGATGCACACTGTTTATTGCCAGCCCAAGACAATGTCTGCTAGAGCTACTAAGTGCACAGTATGCATCAGGCAGTATAAGGGCCTATTCACACGACAGTATATTTCTGTGTGCATCCGTTCCGCAATTTTGCGGATTGAATGGGGGCCTATTCATTTCAATGGGGCCGCAAACGATGCGGACAGCACACAGTATGCTGTCCGCATCCGTATGTCCGTTCCTTGGCCTTGCAAAAAAGATAGAATATGTTCTGTTCTTGCCTGTATTTGCGGACACGAATAGGCATTTCTGTCATTAAGGATGAGAAGGATGTTCTGCAAAATATGGAAGACACATGGCTGGTATCTGTGTTTTGCGGATCCGCAATTTGCGGACCACAAAAACAGATCTGGTTGTGTGTATAAGCCCTAAGAAGTGGTGCAGCCATCTTTGATGTCAGAAGAGGAGCCAAGGAATTGGCAGATCTGCACCTAAAAAAAATGAAAAGGAGGACACTATGTAAGTGTCCTGTTCTTTTCCAAGATGATGTGAATTTTATTATTTTTTTTATGAACTGGAGGGTCACTTTAGGAGGAATTTCGGACCATTCCTCCCAGCAAATGTTTCGGTCAGTATTTCTAATATGCCTTGTATAAACAGCTCTCTTCAGGTCATGCCACAGCATCTTAAGATTAGGACTCTGACTATTTCAAAACACAGATTTTTTTCCCCCAACTATTCTTAGTTGATCTACTTGGGTGCTTTGGGTCATTGTTTTGTTGTATCACACATCTTCTCTTGAGCTTTAGGTCACAGACTGCTGCCCTTAGTTTTTGTTATACTTTGCAATTCAATGTTCCCTTAATGATCATGTTTTATTGGGGGCCCTTGCCTGCTGCTGCCCCCCTCTCTCCTGAGAAGGTCACAAGGGGCGCTATGCTTACCTTTCCTCATCCACTCCGGCAGTCTGGACCCACGTCTTCCTCTGCTCACTTGCAGTGGGCCCAACCAGTCTGCTGTCTGTTCTTCCCAGCACTACAAAAACATTTAGACAAGCACATTCATAGTCGCAGGTGTACATCCATAAAGCTAGCACGCAGAATGCAAACAAAAAAAAAAGGTATGTCAGCACAACATTACTCATACAAACAATAAAACTGGACACCTTTAGACACTTAAGGCATGCTAGTTCCTTTCAAGGTGTTCTGCATTTGTTTGTCTGCCTGTGTACCGACTTCTGCCTGTTTTCTGGATATTAGTCCTCTGCTGTCTGACAACCATATTGACCTTTGTTGCCTGCGCTGACCTTGGACTGTTTATTGGTTTACTCATACTCTGCCTGACCTTACCTCTGTCTGTCCTTGACTATGGTTTTGCCTGATCCCCCTGTGTTTTGCACCAGTGTTTTTCAAATACGATGGGTCAACTGTCAATCTTCAGGTGTTAGCGGCCTTGTGGTTCTCCTGCAACTAAGTCCAGTTCCCTGTACAGTCTTTAAAAGATGAAAACCAGGAGACTTCCAGGATAACACCGATTGGAAAATCTAAAGCCAAGTCTGATGGTTGACACAGTGGTTATATCCAAGGCATTATAAATAGTGTTGAGCGAGCATGCTCGGCTGAACTGCTGCTCGGCTCGAGCATCGCTATGCTCGGCACATTGCAGTACTCGGCCGAATACTGCGGGTGCTCAAGTACAATTGAATACAATGAAAGTCAATGGAAGACCCGAGCATCAAACCAGGCACCCCCTGCTCTGAAGAAGAGAGGGTGTCTGGTTCACAGAAAAAGGTTAGAAATTGATGAAAACCCCATCAAAATGGTTTGGAAACAGCATTAAGAGGATGGCTGGATGCGTCTTGGACTCCTATTATCTATGACATACAATAGACAACCACACAAAGGCTATAAGCCAATAGCCAGGTATGTGGAATCCAACAATCTATCCATGAGACAGATAATAGTTAGCATACCTTACAATGGCAGCCTTGTGCACTATGAGACATTCCAAACCAGCTCTCATCTGACTGAGAGCCAGTAAGCCTCAAAGTTGCTTCACATCTGTTGGATGGCTTGGGTGTACCTGCGCACCTAGATCATTATCATTAGGGTGACCAAAAGATTTCTGATTGTCATAACATAATATTATTATTATATTATTATTAAACCTTTCTATACAGTTTTGTCATGTAAAAACTTATTTGCATAAGCATGGTCATATGTCTCACTCCCATTTCTTCTTGTTGCATGTTGAAGCTCTACTTGGAACCTTGTTAAGATCCAGCCATGCTAAATATGATTTTTTGCCATTTTTCAAGTGGTCTTAAACTTTTGATCAGGACTGTATTACAGTACAAGTCAAAAGTTTGGATACAACTTTTCATTCAATTGTTTTTCTTATTCATTTTTTTTTTTTTTCTACATTGTAGATTCATATTGGACATGAAAACAATCAAAAAAAGTTTAACAAAAATAGTATATGTTATGTTCTTTAGCTTCTTCTAAATAGCCCCCTTTTGCTTTCACATTTTTGCACACAGTAGTTTACAGTTAACAGGCATGCTTCGTCAGGAGTTAATTTGTAGAACTTCTTGCTTTCATAATTTATTTGAGATTTCCTAATATGATTGAGACTATGCTTGCAGAGATTGGATTGGTACACGGTTCTTTACAGTGTTTAGCCCTATTCTACTACTGTTCTAATCCACCTTATGGCAAGAACTACTCAGCTAAGTAAAGAGAAACGACAGCCCATCATTACTTTAATACTTGAAGGTCAGTCAATCTGGAAAATCTCCAGAACTTTGACGATACCCACGAGTGCAGTCATGAAAACCATCAATGCTTTACAGAGATCAAGTACCGGACACATCTCAGCATCAATTGTTAAATAAAGACTGAGAGGCCTTTATATTCATATTGCTGCAAAGAAGCCACTAGTGAGGAGCAACAATAAGAATAAAATATACTGGGGCAAAGAAACGCAAGCAATGGGGATTAAAGGGCTTCTGTCACCCCACTAAACTAATTTTTTTTTTTTTTGTGTACTTATAATCCCTATCTTGCGATATATCTATACATTATGTTATTAATCATTTTCGTTCAGTAGATATGTCAAAAAACGTACTTTTATAATATGCTAATTACCTGTCTACCAGCAAGTAGGGCGTCTACTTGCTGGTAGCAGCCGCAAAAAACCGCCCCCTCCTCCTGTTGATTGACAGGGCCAGCCGCGATCTCCTCCTCCGACTGGCCCTGTCAGCATTTCAAAAATCGCGCGCCTGTGTTGATTCGGCGCAGGCGCTCTGAGATAAGGAGGCTCGCCTCCTCAGCACTCCCTCAGTGCGCCTGCGCCGATGACGTCTTCTCTTTCGGTGACATCATCGGCGCAGGCGCACTGAGGGAGTGCTGGGGAGGCGAGCCTCCTTATCTCAGAGCGCCTGCGCCGAATTAACACAGGCACGCGATTTTTGAAATGCTGACAGGGCCAGTCAGAGGAGGAGATCGCGGCTGGCCCTGTCAATCAACAGGAGGAGGGGGCGGTTTTTTGCGGCTGCTACCAGCAAGTAGACGCCCTACTTGCTGGTAGACAGGTAATTAGCATATTATAAAAGTACGTTTTTTGACATATCTACTGAACGAAAATGATTAATAACACAATGTATAGATATATCGCAGGATTGGGATTATAAGTACACAAAAAAAAAAAAAAAGAGTTTAGTGGGGTGACAGAAGCCCTTTAAACCAGTGAAAATCAGTTCTTTGGTCTGATCAGTCAAATTTGAGATTTTTAGTTCCAACCACCATGTCTTTGTGAGACTCAGAAAACGTGAGTGGATGGTTTCTACATGTTTGGTTCCCACCGTGAAACATTAAGGAAAAGAGGATATGCCATCAATATCAAATTCCCAGATAACCCCTTTAACCAGCTGGGCTACCACAGATTTCTTCAGTGGCATGCCATCCAATTTGGTTTGCACTTAGTGGGACCATAATTTTATTTGCAACAGGACAATGACCCCAACCACACCTCCAGGCTGTGTAAGGACTATTTGACCAGGAAGGAGGGTAATATAGTACTCCATCAGATAACATGTCCTCCACAATCACCCGATCTTAACTCACATTAAATTGTTTGGGATGAGTTGGATTAAAGGAAATGCAGCCAACAAGTGCTCAACAACATTTCAGGTGACAATTTTATGTAGCATATTGAGAGAATGCCAACAGTGTGCAAAGCTGCCATTAAAGCAAAAAGCAGCTACTTTGAAGAATTTAATTTTTTTTTCTGGTTTAACACTTTTTTTTATTTCTACTTACTTCCATATGTGTTCCTTCATCATCTTTATGTCTTCAATATGAATCTACAATGTAGAAAAAAAAACATAGAAAAACCATGGAATAAAAAAGGTGTGTCCCAACTTTTGACTAGTACTCTGCGAAGAATATGGGGTGTGTGTACAGATATATACCCTACTGACAAAAAGTTAGGGATATTTGGCTTGTGGGTGAAATTTCAGCATAAACCTAAAATGTGCTATAACTTTTACAGGTGAACTTAATGTGACCTTCTCTAAACATTTGAATACACATGTTCAGTGTTTCAGTACTTTTTGCACAACTTGATGTTCTCTTACAAGGAGGTTAACTGCACAATTAACAACATGTGTTTGATCCATGAATCGCCCTAAACATTTCCTGGTTCAATTAGAATTGGTATTTAAACAGTCCTCCTCATCATGCTGTTCACATTTTGACATCATGAGACCAAGACGACACCTAACAATTGATCAACAGTACCTCGCTATTGCGAGGCTTCAAGCAGGATGTTCTCAGATGGAAGTGGCCACTGAGCTTAACGTGTCATAGTGTCATCATCGGGTTTCTACAGAGAGACTGGAAGGGTCACAGAAAGGCATAGAAGTGGACGTCCTTTGGCCACATCCCACACTGATGTCCGTTTCATTGTGAACAATGCCCTGAGGAACTGGAAGTTGAATGCCACACAAATACAGGCACATTTAAAGGAGGTAAGAGGCACCCAAATGTCAAGTCAGACCATTCAAAACAGTTTACATCAGCGTGGTCTGCGTGCTAGACGACCTGCAAGGGTACCTGACCACAGGCGTCATCATCTTGCATGGGTCAGGGAGCATCTACACTGGACAAGGGACCAGTGGGCCTCAGTGCTGTTCACTGATAAAATTGAATTCACGCTGAGCAGAAATAATAGCTGCCAATGATGTTGGAGGTGTCAAGGAGAGACCTGTGTCACCAGACAAGCCTTTGGTGGTGGTGTTACAGTGTGAGCAGGGGTGTCTAGTCAATACAGAACTGCCCTACACTTTGTGAATGGTACAGTGATAAGCCTATACTACTTGAATAACATCATTAATCCAGTGCCTTTGCATGAACAACACAGGCCTAATTTCATCTTCATGGACGATAATGCGCCAGCTCATCGCGGTTGCATCATTAGGGAATGGCTGGAGACTGGGGTACCTCAAATGAAGTGGTCTGCACTTTCTACAATCCTGAATCCCATTGAAAACCTATGAGATCACTGTGTAGAGACTCAAAACTATGTACCCTAGAACCTCAATGACCTGAGGGTCGCCCTTCAAGAAAAGTGGGATGCCATGCCTCAGCAGACAATAAGTTGACTTGTGAACAGCATGAGACATCATAGTGAAGCTGTAATTGATGCTCAAGGCCACATGACATGTTATTGAGACTGACATTTTTTGTAAGGGGTTGGCTTTTGTTTTAATAAATTGTTTGACATGATGAAATCACCATTGCATGCTTCTACTATCACTGTAGCGTGATCTTTTCGTTTTTCGATCTTCTCTTCATTTTCCATAAATTTCACCCGAAAGCCAAATATCCCTTTTTGTGAGTAGTGTATATAGGCAGCGGCAGAGAAAAATGGCGGCACTGGTAAAAAGTGAAAATTTGGGTGCACGTTCTTCAGGGAATAGGCTTCTTACCCCAATGAATAGTCCAGAAAATGAACGGCACTCCAGTAGGTCAAGAACAAATAACTCCTTTATTCACCCGTGCGGTACAACGTCTCGGCTCAATACTAGAGCCTTTAAAAAGGCTCTAGTATTGAGCCGAAATGTTTTACCGCACAGGTGAATAAAGGAGTTATTTGTTCTTGACCTACTGGAGTGCCGTTCATTTTCTGGACTAATGTGTGTGTGTATATATATATATATATATATATATATATATATATATATTATACACTCACCTAAAGAATTATTAGGAACACCATACTAATATGGTGTTGGACCCCCTTTTGCCTTCAGAACTGCCTTAATTCTACGTGGCATTGATTCAACAAGGTGCTGATAGCATTCTTTAGAAATTTTGGCCCATATTGATAGGATAGCATCTTGCAGTTGATGGAGATTTGAGGGATGCACATCCAGGGCACGAAGCTCCCATTCCACCACATCCCAAAGATGCTCTATGTGACTGTGGGGGCCATTTTAGTACAGTGAACTCATTGTCATGTTCAAGAAACCAATTTGAAATGATTCGAGCTTTGTGACATGGTGCATTATCCTGCTGGAAGTAGCCATCAGAGGATGGATACATGTTCTCATTCTGTTTACGCCAAATTCGGACTCTACCATTTGAATGTCTCAATTGAAATCGAGACTCCTCAGACCAGGTAACATTTTTCCAGTCTTCAACAGTCCAATTTTGGTGAGCTCGTGCAAATTGTAGCCTCTTTTTCCTATTTGTAGTGGAGATGAGTGGTACCCGTTGGGGTCTTCTGCTGTTGTAGCCCATCCGCCTCAAGGTTGTGCGTGTTGTGGCTTCACAAATGCTTTGCTGCCTACCTCGGTTGTAACGAGTGGTTATTTCAGTCAACGTTGCTCTTCTATCAGCTTGAATCAGTCGGCCCATTCTCCTCTGACCTCTAGCATCCACAAGGCATTTTTGCCCACAGGACTGCCGCATACTGGATGTTTTTCCCTTTTCACACCATTCTTTGTAAACCCTAGAAATGGTTGTGCGTGAAAATCCCAGTAACTGAGCAGATTGTGAAATACTCAGACCAGCCCGTCTGGCACCAACAACCATGCAACGCTCAAAATTGCTTATATCATCTTTCTTTCCCGTTCTGACATTCAGTTTGGAGTTCAGGAGATTGTCTTGACCAGGACCACCCCCCTAAATGCATTGAAGCAACTGCCATGTGATTGGTTGACTAGATAATTGCATTAATGAGAAATAGAAGAGGTGTTCCTAATAATTCTTTAGGTGAGTGTATACACTGTACACACACACAAATGTAGTGACTGGAAATGAGGTAAATTATATATATATTCCATGTAGGATTCTCACCTATACATGGTCAGGGGCGTCAAGTTTTAGCAAATGCAGCCTATTTAAAAATCTAGATAGGCCAAGTTCACATTACCATTTAGTTTTCCGTTATTTTTGAAGGGAGAAAGTCTTGCATGCAGGACTTTCACCTGTCAGAACTAACTGATGCCTGACGGAACTGATAAAAACTGATGCAAACAGAGCACAACTGACGCTCAAAATAAAAATTATTCAGCTGTTTTCCCTGATCAGAAAAACGGAAAAGTAAATAGTGATGTGAGCTCACCCTTACACAGGGGAAACCTCTGGACAAAGCATTGTGACTGTTCACAAGCTGAATACAAACTGAAGGTAGCTGTTTTATTGTCTTTAAGGTTACTTTCACACTCGCGTTTTGGCTTTCTGTTTGTGAGATCCGTTCAGGGCTCTCACAAGCGGTCCAAAACGGATCAGTTTGCATTCTAATGCATTCTGAATGGAAAAGGATCCACTCAGAATGCATCAGTTTGCATCAGTTCACTCTCCATTCCGCTTTGGAGACGGACACCAAAATGCTGCTTGCAGCGTTTTGGTGTCCGTCTGATGACACAGAACATCCGTTCTGACACCGAATGTACGTAAATGGGGACGGATCCGTTTTCACTGACGCAATCTGGCACAATAGAAAACTGATCCGTCCTCCATTGACTTTCAATGGTGTTCAAGACGGATCCGTCTTGGCTATGTTTAAAGATAATACAAACGTATCCGTTCTGAACGGATGCAGACGGTTGTATTATCTGAACAGATCCGTCCATGGCGGATCCGCACAAAACGCGAGTGTGAAAGTAGCCTAAGGCCTCATGCACACGACCGTTGTGTGCATCCGTGGCCGTTGTGCCGTTTTACGTTTTTTTTCGCGGACCCATTGACTTTCAATGGGTCCGTGAAAAAATCGGAAAATGCACAGTTTTGCAGCTGAGACCGTGATCCGTGTATCCTGTCCGTCCAAAAAATATGACCTGTCCTATTTTTTGGACGGACAACGGTTCACGGACCCATTCAAGTCAATGGGTCCGTGAAAGAACACGGATGCACACAAGATTGGCATCCGTGTCCGTGATCCGTGGCCGTAGTTTACTTTAATACAGACGGATCCGAAGATCCGTCTGCATAAAAGCTTTTTCAGAGCTGAGTTTTCACTTTGTGAAAACTCAGATCCGACAGTATATTCTAACACAGAGGCGTTCCCATGGTGATGGGGACGCTTCAGGTTCAGGTTAGACTATACTAAAAGAACTGTGTACATGACTGCCCCCTGCTGCCTGGCAGGTGCTGCCAGGCAGCAGGGGGCAGCCCCCCCCCCCTGTAGTTAACACATTGGTGGCTAGTGCGCCCGCCCCCCCCCCCTCCCTCCCCTGTAGTTAACTCATTGGTGGCCAGTGGGCCCCCTCCCTCCCTCCCCTGTAGTTAACTCGTTGGTGGCCAGTGCGGTTGGCCCCCCTCCCTCCCCTGTAGTTAACTCGTTGGTGGCCAGTGGGCCCTCTCCCCTCCCTCCCCCTCCTAATTAAAATCTCCCCCCCTATCATTGGTGGCAGCGAGTACCGATCGGAGTCCCAGTTTAATCGCTGGGGCTCCGATTGGTAACCATGGCAACCAGGACGCTACTGCAGTCCCGGTTGCCATGGTTACTTGGCAATTTGTAGAAGCATTATACTTACCTGCGAGCTGCGATGTCTGCGTCCGGCCGGGAGCTCCTCCTACTGGTAAGTGACAGGTCATTAAGCAATGCGCCGCACAGACCTGTCACTTACCAGTAGGAGGAGCTCCCGACCAGACGCAGACATCGCAGCTCGCAGGTAAGTATAATGCTTCTACAAATTGCTAAGTAACCATGGCAACCGGGACTGCAGTAGCGTCCTGGTTGCCATGGTTACCGATCGGAGCCCCAGCGATTAAACTGGGACTCCGATCGGTACTCTCCGCTGCCACCAATGATAGGGGGGGAGATTTTAATTAGGAGGGGGAGGGAGGGGAGAGGGCCCACTGGCCACCAACGAGTTAACTACAGGGGAGGGAGGGGGGCCGGCCGCACTGGCCACCAACGAGTTAACTACAGGGGAGGGAGGGGGGCCCACTGGCCACCAACGAGTTAACTACAGGGGAGGGGGGGGGGGGCCGCACTGGCCACCAATGAGTTAACTACAGGGGAGGGAGGGGGGGGGCTGCCATGTACACAGTTCTTTTCGTATATTCTAACCTGAAGCGTCCCCATCACCATGGGAACGCCTCTGTGTTAGAATATACTGTCGGATTTGAGTTTCACGATCTAACTCAAATCCGACGGTATATTCTAACATAGAGGCGTTCCCATGGTGATGGGGACGCTTCAAGTTAAAATATACCATCGGATTGGAGAAAACTACGATCCTATGGTATATTAACTCCTGACTTTACATTGAAAGTCAATAGGGGACGGATCCGTTTGAAATTGCACCATATTGTGTCAACGTCAAACGGATCCGTCCCCATTGACTTGCATTGTAATTCAGGACGGATCCGTTTGGCTCCGCACGGCCAGGCGGACACCAAAACGACTTTTTTTCATGTCCGTGGATCCTCCAAAAATCAAGGAAGACCCACGGACGAAAAAACGGTCACGGATCACGGAAAAACGGAACCCGTTTTTGCGGACCGCAAAAAAATACGGTCGTGTGCATGAGGCCTAAGACAGAGAGGGAATATATAGTTAGGTAGTGATTGGACAAGCAGGGCTTTGTTTCTCTATTTCTTTATTTTTGTATTTCTTTAGGGAGAGGTACTAGTCAACAATGTCCACTTTCTCAACTATTATTTGATATTTATATTGAGCCTCTCGCTGTTAGGGTTAGGCAGGATCCCAGGATTGAAGGGTTTGGGATATTGGGAACAGAAGATCGTATATCCTTATATCCTTATATGCTGATGATGTCTTATTTTATATACAACATACTAATACCACACTTTTGAGGGTTATTCGAGTTGTTAACTCAGTTCCGTCAAAGGGGCTCTATACCGGAAAAGAACTGATCAGTCAAATCCCCATGCATTCTGAATGGAGAGTAAGCCGTTCAGGATGCATCAGGATGTCTTCAGTTTTGACTGATCAGGCAAAAGAAAAAACCGCAGCATGCCACGGTTTTATCTCCGGCGAAAGACTTGCCTGAATTAATTTTTCCCCATAGGAATGTATTAGTGCTGGATCCGGCATTCAAAATGCCGGATCCGTCCTTATGGCCTGCGCATGCGCAGACCAGTAAAAATGTGGAAAAAAATACAAGACGGATCCGTCTCTCCGCATGACAAGTGGAGAGCCGGATCCGTTCTTGCAATGCATTTGTGAGATGGATCCGCATCCGGATCCGTCTCACAAATGCTTTCAGTCACATCCAAATCGGCGGAACTGCCCGCCGCATCACATTGCAAGTGTGAAAGTAGCCTAAGACAGATTAGATCCTTTCACCGAGGAGTTTTCTAGTAATTTGAGGATCTCTGATTCATTTGAATATTTGGGTATCACTATTTCTTCTAAGATTGAAGATTTCCTTCAGCGTAATTTGATCCCATTGATAACTAAATTGATATCTAAAATGAAGATATGGCTTCGACTCCTGCTATCTAAAGCCGATAGAATATCTTTGGTAAAGATGGTGATTTTGTCCCAATTATTGTATATCCTCAGGAACTCCCAAGTATGGATTTAAGACCATTTTTTTAAAAACTGATTGAGAGAATTATTAATGATCTGCTTTGGGGGAGAAAGCAAGTAAGGCTTAAATTAGAGTATTTTTATAAGCCGATGGAACAAGGAGGATTAAATCTTCCCTGGTTCAAGGGCTATTTTATAGCATCACAGCTATGGCTATATTATGAATGGGAGAGAAGCCCACTTTGCAGAACCTTGGTGAATATATCTTCACATGATAATATCTTTACTTTATTGGAGTCTGATCAGTTAATTAATCTCCAACAGGACTATAGAGTTGCTGTGAAGCTACTTATTAAGTCCTGGAGTACTTTCAGAGACTGGTTGGGAATAAAAGAATCTCTTTGTTGTACGCCCCTTTGGCATAATCGTTATCTACAGGCCTTAGATTTATCGGCAAAAGAATAATATTTATTATCTCGCACAGGTGGTTGTGAATGGGCATATTTTTTCATTTTTGGAGTTACCACAAAGAGAAAATATATCCAATTTACCGTATCTTGGCTTAGATATTTTCAGTTACGTTCAGCACTTTCTAGTAGGGGTGGGCGATATAAACGATATATGATAATATCGTCATTAATTCGGCCGACAATATAGATTTTAGTTATATGGCGATAGATGATCATGGAGCGGTAGTGAATTGAAGAAGCTAAGTTCTCACTCACCGCTACGTGGCCTCCCGACTCTGTACCGGGCTGCAGGGCCTTGCGTTCACACATCAACAGCGCGCTGGCTGATGCTGTGTGTGACGTCAGGTCCCTCGGTGCATGCTGGGAAGAAGACGCGGCCCGTTTCGTCTCCTGCGGACTCAATCAGCCAGCCGTGCAGGAAAGGCAAGTAGCAACAGGGGCCCGAATCTATTGGGGGGTGGATGGCTATGGCATGGGGCTGATGATGGCGCTGGAGGGGGGACATGATGATGGTGGCAAATAATGGCATGGGGCTGATGGCGCTGGCTGGGGGACATGACGATGGTGGCAATAGCATGGGGCTGATGGTGCTGGCTGGGGGACATGATGATGGTGGCAATGGCATGGGGCTGATGGCACTGGCTGGGGGACATGATGATAATGGCATGGGGCTGATGGCACTGGTTGGGGGACATGATGGGGGCAATGGTACATGGGGCTGATGGCGCTGAATGGGGACATGATGATGGTGGCAATGGCATGGGGCTGATGGCGCTGGTTGGGGGACATGATGATGGTGGCAATGCACATGAGGCTGATGGCGCTTGCTGGGGGACATGATGATGGCAAATGGCAATTTTGTATACATACAGAAGAAAATAATATATTGCTATATATCGTTATATCGCACATGCTTCAAATTATATTGCGAAGAAGTACAAGAAAAGTTGAAAGAAATGAGTTACAGTATTTTTACAGTGATTTTTTGTGTGCAAAAATGCTCAAAATAAGTGTCTCGTCGATTTTAAACGGGAATTGTTGCCCTAGATTTCTCCATGTGTGAATTGGAAATTTTCGTTTCAGGAGGAAAAAAGTTGCAGGGGGACCACACATGGATTAGCCCCATTGAATAGCATCTACAGCTGCAGTCTGCAAACCATGGGTCCATGTGCACCCCACATCGTGGTGTGGACCCCTTGACCTCAATGGGTCCGGGATCTGGATGTTGTAGCCAAAGATAGGACATGTCCTTTATTTTTTGGGGCGTGGTCGCACAGAGACTGAAGCCTATCCGGCCGTGTGAATACATCCTTTTGCTGCGGATTCCAAGGCAAATTCATGTTAGATTTTTCCAGCGTTAAAGAGGACCTTTCATCTTTTTTACTTATAGGAGCTAAATACCTGTACTTGCGGGGTACTGTATTGCTGATGCTGCCACTCGTTTTTTTTTTTTTTTTTAAACATCGCCCCACTGCACCCTCCTGAAGTTTTTGAGCTCAGTATGCTAATACTGAGCATCGGAACAGGGAGGAGGAAACGCCAGGGTTTTTCAATGGGCGTCTCCTTCTCCCTGGCTAGTCCGCGATCCAATCACAAAGGAGAGTGTCACAGCCAGGGAGAAGGAGACGCCCATTGAGAAACACTGGCGTCTCCTCCTACCTGTTCCGATGCTCAGTATTCGCATACTGAGCACGAGAACTTCAGGAGGGCGTAGGGGCGATGTTTAAAAAAAAAAAAAACTGGGTGGCAGCATCAGTGGGGGGTACCCCGCAAGTACAGGTATTTAGCTCCTATAAGTAAAACAGATGAAAGGTCCTCTTTAAGGCGACTTGCAAAGCCACTATTGGCACTTAAAAATAAAAATAAAAAAATAGACGAGGCTTAGCAGGAGGGACAGGGTTAACCACAGACAGATTTCATCTAATTTACACCAGAACCTGCAGTGAGTTAGTTAGAAAGTCCGCTGCTTTAGGTAGCAGCAGTAGAGACATAAGTAATTAGGATTCCATGGCATAGAATGGTAATTCATCTGAATGCTTTTTCATTTTTATTATTTTGTAGTTATTTGACAGAGTAAATGAATGCCCGCGTTCTCATTCTGCTTATTTAAACGGACTTATAAATATTTTATCTTCTAACCATGACCGAGCACCTGCTGAGTGAGTTAAAGACTCAGCTAGCAATGAATTCACTTATTATTCAGCATGGATAGCGTGAGCCTTGCGAGCTTGGGGATTGCAGTGATTGGCCATTACCATACAGTGACAGTTTTAATAGCAGTGAGGAGGATTGGTTGCGTGGTTTCCATGCCCTCACCACTTTAAAGTGTTCTGTTCTTAAAGGGGTATTCCAGTTATGTGAAGTCATATTCTATTAGATCGGTGGGGGTCCTACTGCTGTGAGCGGCAGTCGGCACGCACTGGACATAACTGAAATACTCCTTGCGGCATCCCTAGCAAGGAATGTAAAGTGTTTTTATGGCCAAGTTTGATTGGCTTTTTTATTTTCGGCCCAGGCTTGGGAACAGCCATATTCACTGAATGAGACTGTAATCAGGCTGTCGTGTTTTAATCATAGGTTCTACTAAACAACTGCAACTGATTCATCTTAAGAAATATCAAGATAGAATCTATGGGGGTCATTTATCAAATTGGTGTAAAGTACAACTGGCTTAGTTGCCCATAGCAACCAATCAGATTCCGCCTTTCATTTTGGACAGCTCCTTTGGAAAACGAAAGGTGGAATCTGACTGGTTGCTACGGGCAACTAAGCCAATTCTATTTTACACCAGTTTGATAAATGACCCCTATATTTTTCCATTTGTCGCTGATGGTGATGTCACACAGTTTCATTTAACCCCTTGACATCACAGGCATTTTTAGTTTTTTTTCTTTGTCTGCACCTTCGAACAGACATAACTTTATATTTTTTCAACATAGCTATATGAGAGCTTAAGGCCCCTTTCACACGAGCGAGTTTTCCACGCGGGTGCAATGCATGACGTGAATGCATAGCACCCGCACTGAATCCTGACCCATTCATTTCAATGGGTCTGTGTACATGAGCGTTTTTTTTTTTTTTTTTTCACTCATCAGTTCTGCGTTACGTGAAAAACACAGCATGTTCTATATTCTGCTTTTTTTCTTGCAGCCCTGGCCGCATAGAAGTGAATGGGGCTTCAGTGAAAAACGCATTGCATCCGCAAGCAAGTGCGGATGCAATGCGTTTTTCACTGATGGTTGCTAGAAGATGTTGTTTGTAAACCTTCAGTTTTTTTTATCACACATGTTAAGGGAAATATTAATTATTGATATTTTGGATAATACCAATAATTAATATTCATAAATTGGCGTGAGTCATCTGTTGTTATACCTTAAATAAAAGGAAAAACTAACTAGGTACAAGGGGTTAAACACAAATGGTGGCACTGCAAGGGTTAATACTTGCAGGTCCTGGAGATAGACAGGGATGTAGCAGTGTGTTACAGGTTAGTGTCAAGGGTTAATTAGGCAGGGGTAACACAGGAAATGGTTAAAAATTCAAGGATTCCTGGATGGAGGGGTTCAGCAGGAGAGCAGCAGTGAAGGGGTTAATACACTGCAGGGGTATCGGGGTTAATGCTGTGGCTGCACACAGGGTCTGAGGGGTTGATGCTGCAAGGATTCAGCAGCAGGCAGGGTTTAGGGATTCATGGATGGCAGGGGTTAATGGGGAAGGCTGGGGCTGCAGGGGTACAGGGGTCTGTGGGGCAGAAGCAGCAGTGAAGGGGTTACTGCTGTAGGGGTTAACACAGGGATAGGAGGCAGGCATACTCAGCCAATCCATGACTCGGTCAGCGATGCCTCTTCCTGCTCTCTCTCTTTCTCCTGGGGCTGCCGGTGATCTGAGCGCTGCCTGCGCTTCCTCACAGGTGGGTTAGGGTTGGGGCAGGTTGGGGGTCACTCCTCTAGAGCAGGTCAGCCTGGTACATGGCTGCCTGGTACATGAATGTAAGGGAGCATACATTCATCTCTATGTATACACCTACACCACCTGGATCAACCCATGCAAAAGGGCCAATATATATGCATATATGTAAGGGCATATATACATATATATTTAAATCTAACACTTCCCTCAACAACGCGCGTGAAAAACACATGAAAACGCATTGCACCGCGTGGAAAAAACTGAACGCAATTGCAGACAAAACTGACTGAGCTTGCTTGCAAAATGGTGCGAGTTTCACTGAACGCATCCGGAGCCAACCCGTCACGCTTGTGTGAAAGCGGCCTTATTCTTGCAGGACAAGTGGTATTTTTTAATGGTACCATTTAACACTCCATATAATGTATTAAAGGGAACATGTCGCCTCCAACAAACATCCCAAGCCGGCAGCAGTACCTCAGAGTAGCCAGCAGCGTGTTTGTAACAATCATTTTCTTCCTGCAGGCAGATGAAGCAAAAGCTGTAAAAACGTTCTTTAATCCCCTGCCGGCGCGCTTCTCTAGTCGGGCTTAAAGTCACAGAGGCAGCGGCCTCCTTGCTTCAAGTCACGGTAACCCCCTTCCCTGCCCCTTCGCTGTGACTGACTCCGCTTATGCACTACAGTTCGGCTGGCTTTGCCTAACAGCCGGCTGTCAGTCACAGAAAAGGGGGTTACCGTGACTAGAAGCAAGGAGGCGCTGCCTCCGTGACTTTAAGCCTGACTAGAGAAGCGCATCGGCAGGGGATTAAAGATAATTTTCATCTGCCTGCAGGAAGAAAATGATTGTTACAAACACGCTGCTGGCTACTCTCAGGTACTGCTGCCGGCTTGGGATGTTTGTTGGAGGTGACGGGTTCCCTTTTAGACACAGATAAAAAATTATTTGTGGGCTGGAAATGGGAAAAAATGAAATTCTACCATAGATTTGGGGGTTTTGTGCTATAAAAATGTTAATTTTAATCTTTACGTCGGTACAATTATGGAGATACTAGATTTTTGTTTTTGTGTTGTTTTTGCTATGTTATTTCTTTATTTATTTTTTATCAATGTTGCTGTGTAAGGGCTTGGCTTTTTTTGCAGGTTTGTTTTTATCAGTACCATCTTGGGGTGTGTATGTCTTTTGATATTTTTTATTTAATTAGTTTAATATTTTGTAAATTTATAGATGCAGCGATACCAATGATATATATATATGTATATATAGACAATGAAAGTCCGCAGCACTCCTTGAAAAATAAAATGTGCTCTTTATTCACACATATCAAGTGACAACGTTTCGGTTCTCTCACAGAACCTTTCTCAAGTCAGAAAGGTTCTGTGAGAGAACCGAAACGTTGTCACTTGATATGTGTGAATAAAGAGCACATTTTATTTTTCAAGGAGTGCTGCGGACTTTCATTGTCTGTCTTCCGTCCTGAATCGAGGGATTACCGCGGGCACCCTA
The DNA here is from genome assembly GCF_905171765.1 of Bufo bufo. Lineage (NCBI taxonomy): Eukaryota > Metazoa > Chordata > Amphibia > Anura > Bufonidae > Bufo > Bufo bufo. The sequence goes on from NC_053389.1 coordinate 318,926,548, forward strand.
TACCGCAAAGGGAGTGCTGCCAGACCTTTTTCCATGGATCTATGTATATATGTATATGTGTGTGTGTATATATATATATATATATATATATATATATATATATATACACACTCTCACCTAAAGAATTATTAGGAACACCTGTTCTATTTCTCATTAATTCAATTATCTAGTCAACCAATCACATGGCAGTTGCTTCAATGCATTTAGGGGGGTGGTCCTGGTCAAGACAATCTCCTGAACTCCAAACTGAATGTCAGAATGAAAAGAAAGGTGATTTAAGCAATTTTGAGTGTGGCATGGTTGTTGGTGCCAGACGGGCCGGTCTGAGTATTTCACAATATGCTCAGTTACTGGGATTTTCACGCACAACCATTTCTAGGGTTTACAAAGAATGGTGTGAAAAGGGAAAAACATCCAGTATGCGGCAGTCCTGTGGGCAAAAATGCCTTGTGGATGCTAGAGGTCAGAGGAGAATGGGCCAACTGATTCAAGCTGATAGAAGAGCAACGTTGACTGAAATAATCACTCGTTACAACCGAGGTATGCAGCAAAGCATTTGTGAAGCCACAACACGCACAACCTTGAGGCGGATGGGCTACAACAGCAGAAGACCCCACCGGGTACCACTCATCTCCACTACAAATAGGAAAAAGAGGCTACAATTTGCACGAGCTCACCAAAATTGGACTGTTGAAGACTGGAAAAATGTTGCCTGGTCTGATGAGTCTCGATTTCTGTTGAGACATTCAAATGGTAGAGTCCGAATTTGGCGTAAACAGAATGAGAACATGTATCCATCCTCTGATGGCTACTTCCAGCAGGATAATGCACCATGTCACAAAGCTCGAATCATTTCACATTGGTTTCTTGAACATGACAATGAGTTCACTGTACTAAAATGGCCCCCACAGTCACCAGATCTCAACCCAATAGAGCAGGGGTGGCAAACCTGTGGCTCTTGAGCCGCATGCGGCTCTTTGCTTCTTCAAGTGCGGCTCTAGCTATGGAGCCAGGAAGCAGTCAGGCCGGCTCACTCTCCACTCCATGCTCAGATCTTTTTTCCTGATCGGGCACTGTTGCTACTTTGCAGCTCCAGCTCAGTTCACTCTCCTCTACGTCCTGATGGACACAGTGTGAGAACGTAGTACATGGAGACACGGACTATTGTAGTGTCCCACTAGGTAGGAGTAGGCACTACACGAGGGTCAATTGGGTCACGTGTTACTTCTGCTCACAAGGGACGGCGATATTATATTTAACTATGCATTTAATGTATTTTTCTATGTGTAATTACATGTGTTGTTTCCCCTGTGATATGCATAGCAGGCCTATGAGGGTGTAGTTAGGCATCCTAGACACTAGAGGAAGATAGGGAGCCCCTAGTATAAATGTTCAGGCCCAGACAGGGAGGAGTCCGTCTGTAGTCAGGAGTCTGTGGACACAGAAGTGATCTCAGCCAGAGATATGCTGAGGGCCTCCTCCTGACATGCAGCTAGATAGTCCAGGCTGCTAGTTGCTACCAGGAGGCTAGTGAAGGACTCTAGCCTGCCAGCGCGCTCTCCAGAACCAGCCCATCATGCCTTTCAAGAGCAGGGCTCTTTCATTGGCCCGAACGTCTTTTGGCAACCAACTGTGGTGGAAAAGTGGGTGAGCCCGTATCCGTCCCCTGAGCTGCCCCGCCGGGAAAAGACCATAAAAGAATTAGAAAACTTAGAGCGATTCCATGTCACCCTGGACAACATTCGTAAAGGGAGAAGACCAGACGCGCCACCTGAACCTGCAGCGGCTGCGCAGGATGCGCCAACTTCCCTACCTGCACCAGCGGTAACCCCAGAAGACTACGATCCCGAATCCGAGAGCCTGGATGACCAGATTGTCCGTCTGGAGGAACAACTGCGTGGACTGCGCCAGATTGCTGCCGCTAGGATCCGGACTCCACCTAGAGAGGAAAAGGTTCGAATTCAATACTCGGACATCGCTGGGTCAGAGGTAAGGGTACCTGTCCCTACCAGCCGGCCACCTTTAGTGTCAGCACCTGCGGTGAGGCCCTCCAATTCTGTGCACCGTCGTGCAGAGCCAGTTGTCCAGGAACCCACCGGACCGCTTGCAGCAGCGGTACCCAGGCCAGTGCAGCAGCCCACAATTGTTATGCCTGGACCGGTGCGGTCAGCCACCGTGATTACCCCTAGGCCTATGGGGCCAATACCAATTAGGGGTCCTTTCATGTTGCAGTTGCCCCCTAATACTGTGTTGTGGGCACATCCGCCTGTTGACGCTCACTACAGGCCTAATCTACAAATGGAGCCAGGGAGCACCACTGTGATGCCAAGTGGATTTGATACGCCCCTGTGAATTGGCCTGCTAGGCCATCTATTTGATTACCTTTTTGCTAAGGGACCCCATTAAAGAGGATTTAACCCTTCCAGGACAGGAGTCCTTTGTTTTGGTCCTCTGTTGCTGCTGCCAGTTACCCACGGCTCAGTGGAGGCGGTACACCACTGAAATACCAAATGTAGCAAGGCCATATTGTTTACAGGACCTCCTGCCTGCTTTTTCTCAGAGTTAAAAACCCAGTTGTGCCTATCTTTGTTGTTTTGCACTATTAACCCTTTAACCCCCTTTTCAGGTTGATTAAGGGATCTTGCAGCACTTCTTTTTATATGCCATTTTAAAAAATGTGGATTGCTTTTATGTGCTGTGACTTTTATTATGCCATTTAAATTCCAAGGAAATGCGCCCAGGGATAGACTCTAATGCACATGAGACTCTGAGATCTTGCTACTTTAAGGAAATGTGCCCAGAGATGGACTCCATTGTATGTGAGCCTCTGTGATCTTATTCCTCCGCCCTTGCTTCATATGCGGCTATACTTAACACTTTCACTGAACAAATTACAAGAAGGAAACCTGGGAACGGACTCATTTTGTTCTTTGAGCCTCCAAGAACTTATAATTGTTTTATATTTTTCTATGGACTACTACTGTTTTATTATGGACAATTTGCACTTAAAATATTAATATGGACTATCCTGGTATCACTGATACGCTGCACCAGGTCAGCGCCCCTGTTCCCTCACATTATCCTGAGAGAAGAGAACGACGCCCCTTTTCACCGAACTTGCTCCTTAGCCGGTGGAACTGCCTGATATATATACACTGCTCAAAAAAATAAAGGGAACACTTAAACAACACAATGTAACTCCAAGTCAATCACACTTCTGTGAAGTCAAACTGTCCACTTAGGAAGCAACACTGAGTGACAATCAATTTCACATGCTGTTGTGCAAATGGGATAGACAACAGGTGGAAATTATAGGCAATTAGCAAGACACCCCCAATAAAGAAGTGGTTCTGCAGGTGGTAACCACAGACCACTTCTCAGTTCCTATGCTTCCTGGCTGATGTTTTGGTCACTTTTTAATGCTGGCGGTGCTTTCACTCTAGTGGTAGCATGAGACGGAGTCTACAACCCACACAAGTGGCTCAGGTAGTGCAGCTTATCCAGGATGGCACATCAATGCGAGCTGTGGCAAGAAGGTTTGCTGTGTCTGTCAGCGTAGTGTCCAGAGCATGGAGGCGCTACCAGAAGACAGGCCAGTACATCAGGAGTTGTGGAGGAGGCCGTAGGAGGGCAACAACCCAGCAGCAGGACCGCTACCTCCGCCTTTGTGCAAGGAGGAACAGGAGGAGCACTGCCAGAGCCCTGCAAAATTACCTCCAGCAGGCCACAAATGTGCATGTGTCTGCTCAAACGGTCAGAAACAGACTCCATGAGGGCCCGACGTCCACAGGTGGGGGTTGTGCTTACAGCCCAACACCGTGCAGGACGTTTGGCATTTGCCAGAGAACACCAAGATTGGCAAATTCGCCACTGGTGCCCTGTGCTCTTCACAGATGAAAGCAGGTTCACACTGAGCAGATGTGACAGAGTCTGGAGACGCCGTGGAGAACGTTCTGCTGCCTGCAACATCCTCCAGCATGACCGGTTTGGCATTGGGTCAGTAATGGTGTGGGGTGGCATTTCTTTGGAGGGCCGCACAGCCCTCCATGTGCTCGCCAGAGGTAGCCTGACTGCCATTAGGTACCGAGATGAGATCCTCAGACCCCTTGTGAGACCATATGCTGGTGCGGTTGGCCCTGGGTTCCTCCTAATGCAAGACAATGCTAGACCTCATGTGGCTGGAGTGTGTGAGCAGTTCCTGCAAGACGAAGGCATTGATGCTATGGACTGGCCAACCCGTTCCCCAGACCTGAATCCAATTGAGTACATCTGGGACATCATGTCTCGCTCTATCCACCAACGTCACGTTGCACCACAGACTGTCCAGGAGTTGGCAGATGCTTTAGTCCAGGTCTAGGAGGAGATCCCTCAGGAGACCGTCCGCCACCTCATCAGGAGCATGCACAGGCGTTGTAGGGAGGTCATACAGGCACGTGGAGGCCACACACACTACTGAGCCTCATTTTGACTTGTTTTAAGGACATTACATCAAAATTGGATCAGCCTGTAGTGTGTTTTTCCACTTTAATTTTGAGTGTGACTCCAAATCCAGACCTCCATGGGTTAAAAAATGTGATTTCCATTTTTCTATTTTTGTGTGATTTTGTTGTCAGCACATTCAACTATGTAAAGAACAAAGTATTTCAGAAAAATATTTAATTAATTCAGATCTAGGATGTGTTATTTTTGTGTTCCCTTTATTTTTTTGAGCAGTGTATATATATATGTGTGTATTTGCAAATGTAGATGTATTTTCCTGCTTGCACTATTTTTCTCTTTCAGGTGCAGTATCCAGCTGAGCAGGGCCCCTTCATGTTGCGCCGAGGACGGGCAACGTTGTAGCATGGGGGTATGTAGTGTCCCACTAGGTAGGAGTGGGCACTACACGAGGGTCAATTGGGTCACGTGTTACTTCTGCTCACAAGGGACGGCGATATTATATTTAACTATGCATTTAATGTATTTTTCTATGTGTTATTACATGTGTTGTTTCCCCTGTGATATGCATAGCAGGCCTATGAGGGTGTAGTTAGGCATCCTAGACACTAGAGGGAGATAGGGAGCCCCTAGTATAAATGTTCAGGCCCAGACAGGGAGGAGTCCGTCTGTAGTCAGGAGTCTGTGGACACAGAAGTGAGAAGGCATCTCAGCCAGAGATATGCTGAGGGCCTCCTCCTGACATGCAGCTGGATAGTCCAGGCTGCTAGTTGCTACCAGGAGGCTAGTGAAGAACTCTAGCCTTCCTGTTGATAAAGTGAGCCGCAGTTAGCTCAGAAGACACCCCAGTAGTAGGAATGAACCTCCTGGGAAAAACCTGCAGTATCCCTCACAACAGGAACAATACAACCAGCTCAGATAAGTAAGCTGATGGGCAGAGGTACTATAAGATAAAAGCAAGGGTCAATACGGGAGCAAGATTTATTACCAAGGATTAAAGCCAGCATTTAGGCATCCGGGCCTTGGGATCCAGCCAGCTAGAATAGCTGAGGGGATAGAGCAGCCTTGACTGTGAAGCATTAACTGTTTACCCTCCAAGTATCTTGCAAGATTGTTACCTGCCATATTAAGAAGTAAACCTGCTTGTGAATGATATGATTCAAGGGACTGCATAAGCAACTGTCTGTATAAAGTTTGGACTGTTTCTCAAGTAAAGCAACGTTTGGTTCATCACCTGTGTACCTCACTTACTGCTACTAGAAACCGGTGTGCCACCGTTACAGGCACTGGCGTCACGATCCTTAAAGGGACCTTGCCCCAGGCACTCAAAATACCTGTAACATCCAGGGCACCTCATCCACCATCAGGCCTGGTCCCTACATACAGAGTGTGCCCCAGAGGAACTTGTGTCTACCTCTCCTTCACTGCTGCATGCCTGCCCAGGGTCCTCCAAAAAGTGAGTAACCCTCGATTGCCCATAACCGTGACCTCACTATCGCAATACCCTGCAGGTCTGGCGTGCTGCACTATGACCTGACGTTGTGCTCATCAGGTCACAGTGGAGAGCGTGTCAGACCTGCAGAGCAGTAGGTGCCCGATCAGGAGCCCAGTGCCTGATCAGGAGAGGGACGATATTTTTATTATAGAACTGAGCATGGGGGGTTATGATCTGAGCATAGGGGGTTCTGATCTGAGCATGGGGGGGGGGGGGAATTGTCCTGATCTGGGCAATGGGGGTCTGATCTGAGCATGGTGTGGTCTGATCTGAGCATGGTGTGGTCTGATCTGAGCATGGTGGGATCCTGATCTGAGCAATAGGGGTCTGATCTGAGCATGGTGTGGTCGATCTGAGCATGGTGTGGTCTGATCTGAGCATGGTGTGGTCTGATCTGAGCATTGTGTGGTCTGATCTGAGCATTGTGTGGTCTGATCTGAGCATGGTGGGATCCTGATCTGAGCAATAGGAGTCTGATCTGAGCATGGGGGTCTGATCTGAGCATGGGGGTCTGATCTGAGCATGGTGGTCAGATCTGAGCATGGGGGTTCAGATTTGAGCATGGGGGGTCTTGTTTGAGCATGGGTTGGTCAGGTCTGAGCATTGGGGGGAGATCTAAGCACTGAGGGTCTGACATTTGGAGTCTGATTTGTGTTGTCTGATCCGAGCATTTGGGTTCTTATTTTGGGGTTTTATTCATATTCACAGTGGGTGGAAACGTTGTAATGGAATAAAACTACTAAGTTTATTGGGTATACGTTAAAATAAAGGGGGAGGGTATAAAAGCCCTACCTCAGGTGTACAAACAAACGACACTATACTGGTCGAGACTCTGAACTGTACAGATAGACAACCAACTCTCCCCTCAGAGTTCCCCTATGTACCAGCAGTGGGAGTATTGGCTGTCTAAAGGGATATGACCCAGAGTGTATGCAGCTGAATAGCGCACTACACTCTACAGTGTATGCAAACTGGTATCTATTTCTGAAGCTGCTGTGATGCAGTGTGTCTTCAGCATGTTACCAGCCACTGTCAGTTCAAGAGTAGAAAGTAACGAGACACCTAAAAACTCCAAGGCCGGGATCTACTTGAAATCAGTGGGTAACGCTATGCTAGCCTCCCCACCTTTGCTGTCAGGTCCCCTCACTGTCTCTATTGTTGTGCAGTAGGATTGTCTGGCTAATAGAACATAGCGGCTATCGACCCTATGTCCTCATCAAGGGGTAGCGCTGAACTTGTACCCTATTCTATGCTCTACGTTTCGCCCTGTAGGCTCATCAGGAGCTAGGTAACCGGAGTTCAGGACATACAAACATATAGAATGCCGTGTGGTGAGGCAACGGCATCGACACTGATTCAATGTCAAGTCTTATTTTGGGGGTCTGATGACGTTTGGGGATCTGATTTAGGAGTCTGATCTGAGGTCTGATGAAAAATATATTTTTTCTTTTTTTTTCTGCTAAATCAGACTTCAGATCAGATGAAAATAATCTTTTTTTTCTCTTATATTTCTTTGTTAAAACCTAGGTGCATCTTGTAGGGCGAAAAATACAGTGACTTGTGTGTAAATGTATAGCTTGTGGCTCCTGGTAGTCATACGTTTTTTCTTTTTGGTTCTTTGGGTCTGTAAGGTTGGCCACCCCTGCAATAGAGCATCTTTGGGATGTGGTGGAATGGGAGCTTCGTGCCCTGGATGTGCATCCCTCAAATCTCCATCAACTGCAAGATGCTATCCTATCAATATGGGCCAACATTTCTAAAGAATGCTATCAGCACCTCGTTGAATCAATGCCATGTAGAATTAAGCCAGTTCTGAAGGCAAAAGGGGGTCCAACACCGTATTAGTATGGTGTTCCTAATAATTCTTTAGGTAAGAGTGTGTGTGTGTATGTATGTGTATATATATATATATATATATAAGATACAAAAATTCAGGGCAGCACACCTGATGAAACAACCAGTAGCAAGGAGTGCCAGCCAGGTGATAATCGATAAAAATAAATACACCGCAGCACTTCCAGTAGGTGAAAATAGTGGGATCCTTTTATTCACCCGTGCAACGTTTCGGTCCACTTGCTGGGACCATTTTCAAGCTGGTCCCAGCAAGTGGACCGAAACGTTGCACGGGTGAATAAAAGGATCCCACTATTTTCACCTACTGGAAGTGCTGCTGTGTATATATACACTCGCCTAAAGAATTATTAGGAACACCATACTAATACGGTGTTGGACCCCCTTTTGCCTTCAGAACTGCCTTAATTCTACGTGGCATTGATTCAACAAGGTGCTGATAGCATTCTTTAGAAATGTTGGCCCATATTGATAGGATAGCATCTTGCAGTTGATGGAGATTTGAGGGATGCACATCCAGGGCACGAAGCTCCCGTTCCACCACATCCCAAAGATGCTCTATTGGGTTGAGATCTGGTGACTGTGGGGGCCATTTTAGTACAGTGAACTCATTGTCATGTTCTAGAAACCAATTTGAAATAATTCGAGCTTTGTGACATGGTGCATTATCCTGCTAGAAGTAGCCATCAGAGGATGGATACATGTTCTCATTCTGTTTACGCCAAATTCAGGCTCTACCATTTGAATGTCTCAACAGAAATCGAGACTCATCAGACCAGGCAACATTTTTCCAGTCTTCAACAGTCCAATTTTGGTGAGCTCGTGCAAATTGTAGCCTCTTTTTCCCCTCACCCATGACTGCACCCCATGCGACCAGGGACCTCCCATCCGGGACAGGAAACCTGAGAAGATAAAAGGTTCACACCCCCACCAAGCACCAGTTCAGGTTTCCTGTCCTCCGGATAGGAAGTCCCTGGGAAGCTTCACGTTGGTTCTCACCTGCAGCCGGGGGGAGGCCCAGGTTCTTATCCGGTGGGTGGCCTCCCCCAGGTGGCGTTATGCTCTCCGGGGCTACTGCCTATAGTCTGGGTTCTTCCCCCACATCCCGGCGCTGGCCTGAGGGAGCCGCTGTGGCCGTGTTCAGGCGGCTTCCCTCCTTGCTCCCGGGTTGCCCGTCTTCCTGTCGGCGTCGGAGGGGGCGTCTGCGCATGCGCGCGCCCCAACGCGGGGGGGGGGGGGGGGGGGCTTGACCCGGAAGTCGGGTTAAGCGCCGATGTGTGCCCTGGCGCGTCCTTTAAAATATAAATGGGGCAGAGGGGGGGAACCCAGCCGGCTGATGTGGCACACAGTGTGGTGCTGAAGAGGCTCTTGGTTTCCAGCAAAGATGTCAGAGCCGGCAGACGGACGCGCCGAACCCATGGAACCCTCAAGGCCCGCGAGTCCGGTACCAGTCCTGAGGAGTGGGGGCTAAAAAAGGTGGTGAGATGTATCTTTTTTATTAATGGGGTGTTATCTGCTTGATTTGTGTAGGTGGCAAAGCCCCCCAAAAAAGCGGCCTCTAAAACGAAGCATAAGGAGTGTGCAGTATGTAAGTCCCTCCTAGCTTCCTCCTATTCTAAGCCGTTATGCACCCCATGTATCGATAAGATGGTGGCGGAGGAGTCCCAGAGCCTTTCCAAGAATATGCGATCTTTAATAAGATCTGAAGTGAAAGCCTCCTTAAAATCCTTGAGTACGAATCGCCCGCGGTCTCCGGAAAAATCTCCGGATATTAGGGAATCGGATATAGACCATTCTGACGTGGAGGAAAGAGAAGCAGGGCAGTTACTCTCTAATGACGCTACTTCGTCAGCAGAAGAAGAGACAGGGGGTTCCTACTTCTCGCCCGAAGATACCCAAAACCTCCTTAAAGCGGTCAGAGCAACTATGCAGTTAGAAGAGGTGAAACAGGCTAAGTCGACAGCAGATGTTGCCTTTCAGGGGTTAGGTCCCAGAAAGCAGAGGGTTTTCACCATTCATGAGAATGTTCAGGGATTAATTAAAAAGGAGTGGAAGAATCCTGATAGGAAGTTTTTTATTCCAAGCTCCGTTAAAAGGAAATATCCCTTTGATGAGAAAGTAGCAGCCTGTTGGGACAAGGCCCCTACTGTTGACGCTCCGGTGGCGAAGATTGCCAAGAAGTCTGCTCTACCGTTTGATGACCTGGGTAGACTGTCTGATCCTCTGGATAAAAAAGCGGATTTTTATTTAAAGAAGGCCTGGGAATCATCCTCTACCTGCTTGAGACCGGCGGTTGCAGCGTCATGGGTCTCTAGGTCACTACATATCTGGCTGGAACAGTTAGAACAGCATCTCAGTGAGAAGAAGCCAAGAGAAGAAGTTTTGGCCTCCCTTCCCACCTTTTTTAAGGCTGTTGATTTTTTTAGCCGATGCCTCCACAGATATAGTTAGGTTCTCAGCCAGATCATCCGCCATGTCCAATGCGGCTAGAAGAGCTATTTGGCTGAAGTCCTGGAAGGCTGATCAGGGTTCTAAGGCTAGGTTATGCTCTATCCCCTGTGAGGGTGACAGGCTCTTTGGATCTTCCCTCGATGATATACTTGAAAAAGCCTCAGACAAGAAGAAGGGTTTTCCAGCTCCTCAACGCCCTCCCTTTTTTCGTAAATACCAAGGCAAAAGGGTAGGCAGTATGATAGAAGGGAAAAGGATAAATTTCCTAAGAAATCCGGAGGTTTCCTTTTTAAACCCCAAGATCAAAGACCCAAAGATAAGCAATGACGCCGAACCCCAGGTAGGGGGAAGATTATCTCTCTTTCTCCCAGCCTGGAAAAACATAACCAAGAACGGCTGGATCCTGGGGGGGATTGGAGAGGGGTTCCGGCTGGAGCTTCTGACCCGTCCCCAGGATTCGTTCAGGCTGACAGATTACCCCAAGGATCTAGTCAAGAGACAGGCCTTAGAGTCAGAGGTCCTGCTGCTTCTGCGAAAAGGGGTGGTTGTCCCGGTTCCGCAGGCAGAGAGGGGCAGGGGTTTTTACTCTCCTCTTTTTTTTTTTGTAAAAAAACCCAATGGCTCCTTCCGGGTAATCCTAAACCTGAAGAAATTAAACAGATTCCTCAGCTACAAGAAATTTCGCATTGGAGACCATAAGGTCGGCCATAGATCTCCTATCAAAGAATTGCTGGATGGCGACTCTGGACTTAGAGGACGCGTACTACCACGTGCCAATTCATGTGTCCTCCCAAAAATATTTGAGGACAGCAGTCTGGGTTCAGGGGGAATGTCTACACCTGCAATACAGAGCCCTGCCTTTTGGGGTTTCTCAAGCCCCCAGAATCTTCACAAAAGTGATTGCGGAAGTAGCCTCCTTCCTACGGTTGTCAGGGGTTCCGTTGCTGCCATACTTGGACGACTTCCTGTTTATTTCCCAGACCAAGGAAGGCTTGATTCAAAACATCGAAGTTTCCTGCGCCCTGTTAAAGAGCCTGGGCTGGAAAATAAATTGGGAAAAGTCTTGCCTAACACCATCTCAGAATTGTGTATTTTTAGGCATCCTTTTAGACTCCCGAGTAGAAAGGTCCTTCCTCCCGTCCGCCAAGATATTCTCCTGACAGCAACCTTTCCAGCGTTCCTATATGCGCAGGCCCACACAAGGAAGCTACAGTCATGCATCCTGCGCCAATGGGACGGCTGCAAGCAGTCGTTGGACTGGTTTTTCCACTTATCCGCAGAGGCGATAGTGTCTCTTCTTTGGTGGACTGTGACAGAGAATCTCTCAGCAGGAGTACCATGGTCCTTTCGGGATCCGATAGTAATAACAACGGACGCCAGCCCGTGGGGTTGGGGGGCCCACTCGGAGAACAAGGGTTGGCAAGGGAGGTGGGATTTGAATACCAGGAAAGCCACCTCGAACTTCAAAGAACTAAAAGCAGTAGAAATGGCCTTAAAAGCGATAGCTCCAGACATATCCTTCTGCACGGTCGACCTATTTGCCTCCAGAAAGAACAGGAAAGTGGAAAGGTTCTTCTCCATAAATCGTCTAGACGATCCAACAGCTTTAGACGGATTAGCACAGAACTGGGCTCAGGAGGAGGGTTACGCCTTCCCTCCTTTTTCCCTAATTCCGCAGGTCCTGAAAAAAGTCCAGAGGGAGAAAGCGACAGTTACCCTAGTGGCCCCAGTGTGGCCGAAAAGGTCCTGGTACTCCTGCCTCCTAGACCTAGCAATAGCCCCCCCTTGGATTCTGCCCCCTCGGGAGGATCTATTATATCAAGGCCCGATCCTGCATCCCAATCCAGGAATTTTGCATCTGGCAGCATGGAGGCTGAGAGGGAGATTTGGTTAGGTCGGGGTCTGTCCCAATCTGTAGTATCCACCATTTTGGGAAGTAGGAAAGCCACCACAGCCAGAAAATATAATAAAATCTGGGAAGTCTTTTCCTCCTTTTTAGGGATCAATCCTGACCCCTTCTCTCCTCCAAATGTCTCTAGGGTCCTAGATTTTTTACAAGCTGGCTTGGATAAGGGGCTTAGGGCTTCCACCCTAAGAGTACATGTGGCAGCCTTGAGTTACTTCTTCGATTCCCAGCTGGCCCTGCATCCTTGGGTTAAAAGGTTTCTGTCAGCAGCCTCCAGGATCCGCCCTTCGATAAGACCCTTGTCCCCTCCTTGGGACCTAAACACGGTCTTGACGGCCCTGTCACAGAAACCTTTTGAGCCCTTGTCAGACATGCCCATAGATATGCTCTCCTTTAAGATGTCCTTTTTACTGGCCATTACTTCAGCTAGGAGGATCTCAGAGATTCAAGCTTTTTCGGCTTTTCCTCCTTATACCCAGGTCTTGGACGACAAAGTTATTATTAGGCCTCTCCCGTCCTTCCAGCCAAAGGTGGTTTCGGACTTCCATAGAAGTCAGGATGTTGTCCTTCCATCCTTTTGCCCTAATCCCTCTAATAGTTTAGAAAAAGAGTATCATTGCCTGGACGTCAAAAGATGTCTGCTTGCTTATTTAGAGTCTACCTCGGCCTGGAGGTTGGAAGAAAACCTCCTTATTCAGTTTTGGGGTAGGAATAAGGGGCGGAAAGTGTCCACGGCAGTTTTTGCTAGATGGGTTAAAAGGGCCATTTCCGAAGCCTATTTAGCGCAGGGTCTCTCGCCCCCTTCGGGGTTTGGAGCCCACTCCGCCCGAGCGGTAGCTACGTCCTGGGCCGAGAAGGCGGATGCCTCCCTGGCCCAAATTTGTAGAGCAGCAACTTGGAGCTCTCAACATACCTTTTTAAAGCATTACAGGCTCCAACTTCACACGGATTCCGCCTTTGGTAGGAAGGTGCTTCAGGCGGTTGTTGTCCCCTAGTTTCTCATTAATAGTCTATCTCGCATGGGGTGTCGTAATGGGTGAGGGGAAAACAACATTGCTTACCGGTAATTGTTTTTCTCGATACCCATGACGGCACCCCCGAAATTTTTCCTTCCCTAATATAAAAAAAAAACAAAAAAAACTAAAAAGCTTTTAGTTGTCCTTTATTAGGTTATATGCGGAGTAGCCCGCTACTTCCTTATAGGTTTCTGAGAGTTTCTCTCTTGAGTATTGAAGAGATATAATGTACCGTATTGGATCTCTCTCTCTCTTTTTCTTACGTGTATTCACCTCCTGAGTACTGTTTATTACTATCACTGGTGCTTGGTGGGGGTGTGAACCTTTTATCTTCTCAGGTTTCCTGTCCCGGATGGGAGGTCCCTGGTCGCATGGGGTGCCGTCATGGGTATCGAGAAAAACAATTACCGGTAAGCAATGTTGTTTTCCTATTTGTAGTGGAGATAAGTGGTACCCGGTGGGGTCTTCTGCTGTTGTAGCCCATCCGCCTCAAGGTTGTGCGTGTTGTGGCTTCACAAATGCTTTGCTGCATACCTCGGTTGTAACGAGTGGTTATTTCAGTCAACGTTGCTCTTCTATCAGCTTGAATTAGTCGGCCCATTCTCCTCTGACCTCTAGCATCCACAAGGCATTTTTCCCCACAGGACTGCCGCATACTGGATGTTTTTCCCTTTTCACACCATTCTTTGTAAACCCTAGAAATGGTTGTGCGTGAAAATCCCAGTAACTGAGCAGATTGTGAAATACTCAGACCGGCCCGTCTGGCACCAACATCCATGCCACGCTCAAAATTGCTTAAATCGCCTTTCTTTTCCATTCTGACATTCAGTTTGGAGTTCAGGAGATTGTCTTGACCAGGACCACCCCCCTAAATGCATTGAAGCAACTGCCATGTGATTGGTTGACTAGATAATTGCATTAATGAGAAATAGAACAGGTGTTCCTAATAATTCTTTAGGTGAGTGTATATGTATATATATATATATTATCCCTCCTCCACCAAACTTTTCAGCCGGCACAATGCGGTCAGGCAGGTAACGTTTTCCTGATATTCCCCGAACCCAGACTTGTCCATTAGACTGCCAGATAGAGAAGCCTGATTCGATACTTCACAGACCACATTTCCACTGCTCCAGAGTCCAATGGTAGCGTGCTTTACACCACTCCATCTTAGGGCTCATGCACACGGCTGTTGCCTGGCCGTGGCCATATTGCGGCCCACATACAGCAGGTCCGCGGTACACGGGCACCGTCCGTGTGCACCCTACATCACGGATGCAGACCCTTTCACTTGAATGGATCCACAATCCGGGAGATGCGGTGCAGAACGGAAGCACAGATGGGAAGCACTACTTCTGTGGTGTTTCTGTCCGTGCCTCCGCACCGCAAAAAAATAGTGTTCTATTTTTTTACGGTGTGGACAGATCACGGACCCATTCAAGTTGAGCCCTTACTCTTTGCATTGTGCTTGGTGATGTAAAGCCCACATGCAGGTGCTTGGCCAAGGAAACCCATGCCATGAAGCTCCTGGTGCATAGTTTTTGTGTTGATGTTAAAGGGGTTGTGCAGTACATAAATACTGATGACTAGTGTTGAGCAAACTTGTGATTTCAAGTTCGGCGTGCAACGTTCGGGTTATGTAAGAATTCCGTTATGGATTCCGCAACCACGTACTAGATAACCCAAACCTTGCTGGAAAACACAAGTTCACTCATCCCTACTGATGACTTCTCCTGAGGATAGGTCATCAATATCAGATTGGAGCTTCCAAATTACACTGCGTGTCGCCTCGCTTGCAGAGGTGCCGCAGTGTAATTACAACTTCTTGTCCCATTTAAGTGAATGGGAGAGGCAGTTGTAATTACACTGCGCCAAGCGAGGCAATGTGCAGTGTAGTTTTGAAGCAGAATCAATGCTCGCGTGAGCACCACTACTGCTTCAATCTGCTGATCTGACATTGATGACCTATACCCACTGCACAACGCCTTTAATTCCATTGGGGGTTTAATACTCTGCATTTTCTGAGTCTAGAGTGTTCATGATTTTTATGCACAATTGGGTTCATTTATTAAGCTCCTTAAGCCAGTTTTGCATTGAATTGCAAGACCCCATTTTGTGACTTTCTTTAATGCTCATGTAGATTTCAAAGCAGCCGCATGGACTGGCGTAGGCTGTGCCTAATTTATGATGAGGCTCATAAATTAGGCACATCTTTCAGCACCGCAGTGGGTATCAAAGACCAGCATAAAACACCCGTATGCGCCTGAGCACTTAGCGACTTTACATGCAAGCAAACTGACTTGTTGCAATGGTGGCATCCTATTACAGTACCACGCTGGAGTTTAGTATGATCTTTAGAGAAACTCATTCTTTAGCATATATTTGTAAAGGCAGTCTGCACGGCTAGGGGCTGGATTTTATACACTAGCGGGTTATTCTCATCTCAGCCTTTTCATGGCCGAAACGGGAATATCCGGAGTATGCGCTGGCCTGGGTTTTCCAGAATTGCAGTGGATGGCAGCCATCCAAACATGGTAGCACATCAAGATACCCTGTACCTCCGGAGTAACGGAGACGACGTAACTCGGTGCTATGCTGTTTTCATAGCTCCCATTTACTGCTATGAAGGTTATTGAAACAGCTGAGCGCAACTAACTTAGCCACTTGCGTATTTCCTCCTTACTCAGATTATTCCCATCTCAGCCATGGAAAACTGAGCGAGAAATAACCTTTTAATAATAACCCTCAAGCATGGTGTAATAGGACCAGTAACAAGACAGGCCAGGGGGCCTTCATCAGGCCCAGCTTTTACAACATGCTCTTGGCACCTCGCGATTACAGCCCATACTTGATCTTTCTCTCCCCAACTTCTTCTGTCAGTGGAGAGTTGGGAGCTTCCCATTCACATTACATAGTCGAGCAGAGATAAGATGGCTCCTTAGAAATGCTTTCTCTTGGTCTGGCAAACGAAGTAGAATGAGGTTCACTTCTTCTATAGCAAACCGCCAGAACAGCAGAATACATGTTTACAGTGTAATTACATTTTTCTGTGTAATTACTTTTGGAGGGTTACTGGGCCAACCTTAAAATGATAGGCATAAATATCTGGCACAGGCCAACAAGTCAGCATGTAGTCAACAGAAAAAAAGCAAGAATGAATAATGTATTACAAGCTAAAGTACCAGGCACATCCCCCAGAGATTGAGTACAGTAAATTACACACATAATTATCCAGAAAGAGTCCAAGGGCTCTGCAGGATCACAACTTACCTAATGTGATATCTTGATAAATAATGAATTATAGTCTCTAGATTTATTATGCCTTAGATGACTTCTTTATATAATTTATTTCCCAAATATGCCCAAAGCAAGAGCCTTGATAACTCTCAAGCAGAAGACAACTTGGGCCCGGCTAATGTGATATATAGCACTAGGGGGAAACTGGGCTGTAAAGTGTAATAAGGATTATAAGAGGGTGCTGGTGACAGTCTTCCTGGGGTCTAGACATCACGCTGAAGAATCAAATGACAGCTTTGTGATTTGTAAACACCATTCTGTAAAAGACTCCATTTTTCAATGGTGATAGATAGGATAATATCCCCTTCTGCCTGTCTAAAGTGCAGTGGGAAGAAGTAATAGGTCTAGCTACCTATACTGTGTTTTTTTTTGTTTTTTTTGTTTTTTGCTTTTGTACAATCCAAACTTATGTACGAGTTTTCTGTGAACTGTAAAACTATCACAGTATCCTGCACAAGCTCCTCCTGCTTCATTACACACATGTATATTTTCCTTTATTAAACCCTTATTTTTATGGACTGCTCATCAATTTGTATGTCTTTTCAAGAGGGTTTCTATTATAGCCTCCCTGCAGGCCTGGTGAATGCAGTGTCGTAGCAGCATCAGGACTAGATGTGTGTTGTATCCACAAAATATGGATACCATGCGTGTGCATGCAGCAATTTCATTATTTCATTTTTCTGGGTAGTTTTTGGAGTGCTGAATCAGAGCAGTTCCTGCTGACCACGCTAAGAATCCAGATGCAGAGAACCGCACATGCTGCGCAGACAGAACGTGCGCTGGCGCGTGATGCTTCCTTGTCAACCAATAGGTATCAGGTTTGGGAGAAGTGGGCTGGGAGTGAGAGTTGAGGGAATATTGGTGGTTGGAGCAGCAGGAGACATTGGTGGAGACTTTGGGATGAACCACAAGAGTGAAAAGCAGATCAAGGAGGCGAAGTGCAGTGCCTAGATGTAGCTCAAAGACTGTTAGGACTGCAGCCGGCATAACTACGCTGAGATGTATCGGCTGAGCCCCAGCACTGCATTGGTGAAAGCTGTCCCACCTCTCCGTCATGTATTGCATCACTGCTAGGCTGTAAACGCAGATCGTGAGGGCACCTGTAGGTGTGTACTTACCTGCCATACTGATACCCGGTCTATTTACCTGTAATAGTGACACCAGGTCTGTTTAGCTGCAACTTGCTCTACTGACCTGTAGGTAGGACTGGAGGACACTATATATCCTCCTCCACTCCTCCCTCTATATACACTATATACCCTCCACCAGTCCTCTATCTATATACATTATATACCTTCTTCCAGTCCTCCCTCTATATACATTATATATTGTTCTCCAGTCCTCCCTCTATATACATTATATACCCTTCTCCAGTCCTCCCTCTATATACATTATATTTCCTCCTCCACTCCTCCCTCTATATACCCTTCTCCAGTCCTCCCTCTATATACATTATATTTCCTCCTCCCTCTATATACCCTTCACCAGTCCTCCCTCTATATACATTATATACCCTCCACCAGTCCTCACTCTATATACACTATATATCCTCCTCCACTCCTCCCTCTATATACACTATATACCCTCCACCAGTCCTCCCTCTATATACATTATATACCTTCTTCCAGTCCTCCCTCTATCTACATTATATATCCTCCTCCAGTCCTCCCTCTATATACATTTTATATACCCTTCTCCAGTCCTCCCTCTATATACATTATATACACTCCTCCCTTTTATATACCCTCCTCCAGTCTTCCCTCTATCTACATTATATACCCTTCTCCAGTCCTCCCTCTAATGTGAATGGGCACCCCTTCTATATACAGTGCACCTCAATAGAAAAATAAAGTTTTTTCCAGAAACAAAATCAAGATTATAACTAGGGATGAGCGAATCGACTTCAGATGACACATCCGAAGTCGATTTGCATAAAACTTCAGTCCAATACTGTACGGAGCAATCGCTCCGTACAGTATTAGAATGTATTGGCTCAAGTGGTACCTTTAGTTCGGGAAACGTTTTTTTTACAGTAAAAATTGATCTATAAAGGTATTACGCGAAGCTCCGTACAGTATTGGATGCGAATCGACTTCGGATGTTTCATCCAAAGTCGATTCGCTCATCCCTAATTATAACACATAATTGTCCATAAATTTGACATAATCAGGATTATTATTTTTTTGCCATAATCGCCCAACCCTACTTGTCCGCAAAACAGACAAGCATAGGACATGTTCTATAATTCGTGGAATGGTTATTCGGATGTGGACAGCACGTGGATGACATCTGTGGGCTGTCTGCATTTTTGCGGACCCATAAAAATGACCCAAAGGACGTTCTCTCTTTGTTTGGAGCATTATCAGTGACCGCTTCTTATTGAATAGACAATAGATTAGTGCAGCAGCTTTATAGTGTATTCATATCTTGCAATACTTTTAGCTCTCCTTTGTATACAAGGCACAGGTCACTTGTCCTGTCTGTGTGTCGCTGTCTGGATGATTATCCTATATCTAATATATGTTAGAAGTGCAAGGTAATGAAGGTTTTCTTACAAATCACTTGTATCCAGTAAATTGTAGTCTTCTGCCAAGAGCTTTGTAATTTGTTTCAAAATAAAGAGTTGTCAAACTTCTGTGCTTCAAGCTATTATTTTTTTACTTTGTTTTATATTTCTGAGGCCTCGTTCACAGTTGCATTTGGAATCCAGTAGCCTGATCCTGGGCACACTGTATCTGGCATTGCTTTGCGTGCAGCATTTTTTTGTCAGGCCGAATCCTGGTATATTTGCTGGGGTATGGTTGGATCTCCGCCGGATCCCATAGTCAATGGGAACCCGGCGGTACACGTTTGTATATGCCAGTGCCTGATACGGTATGCTCTAGTAGCCTCATCCTCTGCCGAATCAGGCTACCAGAATTCAAACGCAACTGTGAATGGGGCCCTTACTTTGTTTTTCCAGTAATATGATTATGGTTTGTTTAGCTTGTTGCTGTCACTACTTGACTATACTGTTGCAGGAAACTCTTATTGGAAAATATGGAGAAGATTCCAAACTTATCTATGACCTGAAGGATCAAGGAGGGGAGCAGCTGTCCTTGCGCTATGATCTGACTGTATCCTTTTAGATTTATATGAACCTTTGTCAATAGGTTGTGGTTAAGTCAACTAAAAAGAGAAGAATTTACTGTTTTATTTAATAAGTTAAAGGTTTCTCACTAGAAGTTCATTAAAAATAGCGGCCACATGTACTAATGTGAGTGGCCCTAGAACTTGAGATAATTGTACCAAAATTTGTTGCAAATTGATGCAGTTTGACACTTCTGGTTTTCGAACAATCAATAGTGTTAATCTCTCAAGGTGGTATTGCTTAATGGAAAAGGGGTGTGCATTAGCTGGAAAAGGGACATATGGTGTAAGATTAGACATTTTGTAACACAATTGGTTAAAGGGGTTTGTGCAGTGCTGGTATGTTGATGACTTGTCCTACTTAGGCCATGTCCCCTCTGCAGCTAACCTACACCCCTTTTCCATTAAGCCTCATTCCCTTGTGAGATACTGTACCATTGAAAATTAAATACAAGACGTTGTTCTTGTGTAGCAGTCAGCGCAGGGAGATAATTCCTACACATGTATGTAATCCATTAATTAGTTTACTGTTGCAGTGAAGGGAATAAATTATCTGTCAGTGGATCGTAGAATTTTGATAACTGTGACATCTTTATTGTTCTCCTGATAGGCCTAGATAAAGATGCTCACAGTGTAATATGTGAATCTTTGAGTCATTCGACCCCCTTCCTTCTCTGGTCACCGTCGATGGTCTGACGGAGAAAGTCAAGTGAGGTTTCCTGCTGTGCTAAAAGTCTAAACAAAAGAGGAAGTTAAAGAGCCAGGACAGGAAATACAGCACATGGAGTGACTTCAGAAAATGGTATCCAGATGGTAGTGTCCCATTAACAAACTGTTTTAGGAGAAAAAGTAAATAGTTAACCTAGAGAGTTTAGTTATATCCATTAAATATGCACCTTAAGGGTGGTGTCATACACAATTTTTAGTGGCAGTTTTTTGAACAAATCCAGAAGTGGGTTGGGTGTGAATGAGGCATATAAAGAAAGAGCTTATGTCTCTTTCTGCTGGGTCCACTTCTTGCTTTGGCTAAAAAAATACACCAAAAAAACGCAGCCAAAAGCTGTATGTGGCACCACCCTAAGTGTCAATTGTGTCGGAGATGTTTAATAAAGCAAACCCTATGTGCAAATGGAATCCCAGTCCTTTAAAGAAGTTCTCCAGGCTCTCATCTTACTCCAGGCCCATTTACATGGCCTGATGTAGCAATTGATTGTCATGAATTACCTGCTTGTCAGTGGAGAAGAAAGCTGCATTTACACACAGCAATCTGCTCTCGATATGGGGAGGAACGATCACTAATGCTATCACTTATCCCCATACAGAATCATTGTTTGCTGGCAGCAGAGCTTGATTAGACAGCATGATCTGCCAGCAAATGATTATTTAGGTGTACAAACACATGATCCTATTACCTGTTGAACGAGCTCTCCAGGTGCACTGCTGGATTTAAAGGACCTATATAGGACGATGATTAGGACTCAAGGACACCAAAATCATAGTTTCTGGGCAGCAGATCATGCTGTGTAAACGGTATTCTACCTCCCAGAAAGTGATTCTGTATGGGCACAGTTAATCACAGCAGTGATGATTGTCCCGCGAGCATAAGTGCTTCTAGAAATATATGCATGTCCTTTCCTTGACTCCGTTAAACAAGGTCCCTTTTGCACGATATTTGGCCATGAATAAAATCAGCCACATAAAACGTTACCAGATTTCTAAAGTTTACAGACGAGACAATCCAGGCAGTGGGCGCTACAGAGAATTTTATCAATGCGTGAGTATTTACATAACTAGTCATTTATAATATGTATTAACCTTTGATTTTCTACCTTGAGTTCACCATGGTTATTGCCATTAACTCTGGCCATATAGACCCCCTGAATACAAAATGTATTAACTACTAAGCCACACTGCACTACCAGAGGTATTCTTGTGATTATTAATATTTATCGGTGTTAGCACTTAAAGGGCATCTGTCAGCAGCAGATTTGTAGCTATGAAACTGGCTGACATGTTACAGGTGCACTTGGCAGCTGAAGAAATCTGTGTTGGCCCCATGTTCATATGTGCCCGCATTGCTGAGAAAAATTTAGTTTTAATATATGCAAATTAATTTTTAGGAGCAATGGAGGCTTTGCCATTACACCTACAGATGCAGCTTTCTCTGCAACTTCTGCGCTCTCTCCACTCTGATTGACAGGGCTCGGAGATGAGATGTTTTCACTACCTGGCCCCGTCATTCAAAGTGCAGAGGGCACGGCATTTGCAGAGAGAGCTGAGGCTCTAAGTGTAACTGGAACTCCACCATTGCTTCTAGAGGCTCATTTGCATATATTAAAACATCATTTTCTTCAACAATGTGAGCACATATGAATATGGGACCAACCCAGATGTCTTCAGCTGCCAAGTGCACATGTAACAGGTCAGCCAGTTTCATAGGTACAAATTGGCTGACAGATGCCTTTTAAGGGGTTTTCTCACTAGGAGCACTTATCCCCACCCACAGGATTAGAGATGTGTCTGATTATTGATGGGGAGGGTCTGACCACTGGGACACCCAGCTATCATGAAAATGGAAGTTTCAGAATCCCATCCGAAAATGGAGCGGTAGTGCACATTCATGACCACCACCCATTTACTTCTAATAGACTGCCCGAGAAAGTACTGAGAGCCTAAATAGTAATGGGGAGAGAAGTGTCTTATTGCTGGGGTCTGACCACATGAAAACAGGTTTTGGAGTCATCTAGTCCCAGAATAACAAATTATGTTCTATCCGCAGGATAGGTGTTATATCTGATCCACAGTCCTCCAATTGAATGTACAGTTAAGGAATCCCGCTGCCTTCCCACTCAACTTCTATGGGATTACCAGATATAGTAGAATGCTGTACTAGCCTATCTTCGGCAGTTCCGTAGACTGAATGGATTGTCAGTGTGCATGCTCACCGCCACTCCATTACTCAGGTCACTAGACCCCCATTCTTTTTATCTGTGGCATTCCCATTTGTCTAGCACCTACATATCGGACACATCATTTATACTGTGTATAGGTGATAAGTAGTGTTGAGCAAACTTCTGTTTTCAAGTTCGGCGTACAAGGTTCGGGATATCTAAGAATTCCATTATGGATTCCGCTACCACGGACCATAACTTAACTTATGACACAAACCCGAACCTTGTACGCCGAACTTGAAAACAGAAGTTCGTTCATCCCTAGTAATAAGTTGTCTTCTGGGACAATCCCTTGAATGCGTCATTTGAGGTTGCCTGGTTGCAGGTGATAACTAACTACATCCATTTAAAAAGGGTTATTGTGCTGCACATAACTAGCAACCAATCTGATAAACGTCGCTCGCGTTTGATGTCTTCAGCTCAGGGCCAAATTGGCAATGATCTGATGGCAAAGAAAGGGCAAGGAGACTTGGCAGAGCGAAAACTAAACCATGTCAAGCTCTTACAGCCAAATATATCACATTTGTTTGAAACTTTTTTGTTAATAAAACCCATTTGAAGTAAAGGGGAGCCCTTTCCGTAATATAATTTAATTATCATAAAACATGAAATACTGTGTCAAACGTACATGTTACAGGTGAAACTCGAAAAATTTTAATATCCTGCAAAAGTTCATTTATTTCAGTACCGCAAATTAAAAGGAATTGTATTAATGCAGCTTAAAATTAGAATTTTGTGAAAAGGTTCAATATTCTAGGCTCAAAGTGTCACACTCTAGTCAGCAAATTAATCCATACCCCCTGAGCAAAGGTTACCTCAAAATTGTGACTTTGGAGTTTTCATCCAAATTATAACAAATAAAGGCTTGAAATATCTCGCTTTGCATGTAATGAGTCTATCTCATATGTTAGTTTCACCTTTTAAGTTGCATTACTGAAATAAATGAACTTTGCGCGATATTCTAATTTTTCGAGTTTCACCTGTACAGTTATAGAACATGTTGACTGCATGTATTGGACGGGATGATATTCCCCTTTAGACTGCATACGGAGTCACTTTAGAAGAAAATATATTGCAGATAATGTGCTTTATAACCAGTTGGCATTATAAAAACAATGTTTGTAATACTCTTTACCTACTTTAAAATGTATGAGTTTTATAATCTGACCCCATCTATCATGTATCGCTTGGCCTGTCTCTATTGATCCCACCATGCATATTCATGCCAGGATTTTGACATTGCTGGGCACTACGACCCTCTGCTCCCGGACGCCGAGTGTCTGAAGATTATGTATGAGATACTCAGTGAGCTGGAACTGGGAGGGTTTCTCATTAAGGTAAGTGCTGATCTGAAACAAATAAAAATCACACTTAATGGAATGAAGCTAAATACATATGTTGTTTTTTTTTTGTACAATGCATTCTGGTAGTTTTCTTCCGCTTCTGCTGTTTCTGGAGATTGTGTAATTGATAATAGATGGAATTTTCTTGCAGCGTTCTGACACAGCACCTTCTTTTGCTGTGCACTGCGAGAGTTATTATAGGCAACTGTGATAATGCTCCCAACTTCTATACATGTGACAAACTCTTTTTATGGGCACGGGCTGATAAACATATTGGGACATTCAGGAAGAAAGGCATCATCAGAAACACACTGCTGGCTACACGCAGGTACTGCTGGCGGCTTGGGATGGACACTTTTGACCTAAATTTTTACCTACAAATATTTTTTTCAGTTGTACTTTATTAAAAAGCTTCATCCCCATTCTCTCTACAGCCCTGAGATTTTCTAGTACCAGGCTCTGTATCAGGCAGCTCATTTCTGATCTTCCGACAGCTCATAAACACTCATTATAGCTCATTTCTTGTCTTACTGATAAGAATATATCTTAAATAAGTGCTGTTATGAATTCAAATAATAAATTTGAAACTCTTGAACAAATCAATAAAATACAGACACATCAAGATGGAATCGCTCAGATCTACTATACCC
Organism: Bufo bufo; assembly: GCF_905171765.1. NCBI lineage: Eukaryota > Metazoa > Chordata > Amphibia > Anura > Bufonidae > Bufo > Bufo bufo. Next base: position 318,951,074 of record NC_053389.1, read on the forward strand.
CTAATTTCTCCAGGAGAGGTAATATACACCCTGGTCCTGAAGGATGCATATTATCATGTGCCGATCCACCTAGACCAGTGTTTCCCAACCAGTGTGCCTCCAGCTGTTGCAAAACTACACCTCCCAGCATGCCCGCACAGCCAAATGCAGTCCGGGCATGCTGGGAGTTGTAGTTTTGCAACAGCTGGAGGCGCGCTGGTTGGGAAACACTGACCTAGACTACCAAAAATATTTAAGATTTGCAATCAGGGAGAATAGGGGAGTAAGTCATTATCAGTTCCAATGCCTTCCGTTTGGGATATCCTCAGTCCCACGGGTATTCACAAAGTTGATAATAGAAATTGTTGCCTTCTTAAGGAGGAAAGAGAGATAAATTGTGCCATATCTGGACGACTTTCTTCTGATTGCAGATTCAATTCAAACTCTGGTCGACCAGACCCGGAGTGCTATTTCCCTCCTACAGAGTTTAGGTTGGATCCTTAACCTAGAAAAATCAAACCTAGATCCAGACACCAGGAAGATCTTTTTAGGAAACGTACTAGATTCCAGGCTGCAGAAATCCTTCCTTCCAGGAAACAGACGGATGAGCGTATTAGAAAAAGTTGAGGCCTTTTAAAACAAATCTGTATGTACAATAAGGGAAGAGATGAGCATCCTTGGTTTGATGACAGCCTGTATCATGACAGTCCCATGGAGTCAGTTCCACTCGAGAACGTTACAAAAGATGATTCTCTTGGTCTGGAATGGAAGCCAACAATCACTGAATCAAAAAATTCACATTAAAGACAAAACTCAAGAATCTCTGAAATGGTGGGAAAATATGGAGAATCTCTCAAGAGGGACTCCCTGGAACCTAAGTCCCTATATCGTGGAAACAACAGATGCCAGTCAGCATGGAAGAGGAGCCAAAATAGGACAACATTACTTCCAAGGGATTTGGAATCAAGAAACGAAAGAAAAATCCTCAAACTTTCGGGAGCTCCAAGCTGTTTGGGAAACGCTAAGGCAGAGCCAGGATATTTTGTGTGTTCACCACATAAGAATTTTATCCGACAGCATGACAACAGTAGCTTTCCTCAGGCATCAAGGGGGAGCGAGATTCCTTCTTCTTCAAGCTCTTTCCCACGAGATCTTTTCCTGGGCGGAAAAGAATGTCTTATCAATCTCGGCAGTCTATCTCAAAGGATCACAAAATCAGCAGATTGTCTTAGCAGACACTACCTGGGCCCGAGCGAATGCTCTCTGAACAAATAAGTGTTCAAGGAGTTAACGAAGGTATGGGGATATCCTGAAATAGACCTTTTCGCTACAAAAGGTAATGCGCAAGTAGATTCCTTTTTCTTACTAAATCCGAGAAATGATCCAGATGGGGTAAATGCCCTATCTCAAAAATGGGATACGAAGCTGGCATATGTGTTCCCTCCATTTCCCCTAATACCGGCAGTCCTCAGGATAATCAGGACGGAGTGAACAAAAGATTACAAGGTTTATCAGACAGGGTTATATCAACTCTTTAAAAGAGCCATAAACAGGTAACCTCAGCTATCTACAACAAAATATGGAAGAAATTTTACTCCTGGGTGGTAAAAAAAAAATATTGGAAATATTGGATTTTGTACAGAAAGGGTTTGATAAGGGTCTTAAACACAGCACCCTGAAGGTAACGGATCATATTGCAGCCTTGAGCTGGTTCTTAGATTATTCCATGGCAGAGAATAGATGGGTAAGCAGATTCATAAAAGCAGCAACAAGAATTAGACCAACTCTGAAATCAACTGTTCCTCCTTGGGATTTATCAACAGTTCTCAATGGCTTAATTAAAGAACCCTTTGAACCAATACAGAATTGCTCTTTAAAACCTCTCTCTCTGAAGACTGTTTTTCTAGTGGCAATAACATCGGCTCGAAGGATAGGTGAGATACAAGCCTTAACCACCCGGGAACCTTACCCTCAGATTCTAGATGACAGGGTCATTCTAAAGCTGGATCCTATCTTTTTACCAGAAGTAGTCCCTACGTTTCATCTAAATCAGGAAATAGTATTACCTTCCTTTTGTGCAGATCCGAAAAATGACACGGAAAAGTGCTTCCACATGCTAGATGTCAGGCGGACTCTTGTGGAATATTTGGAGGTTACTAGCAGATTTAGGAAGGATACAAATCTGTTCATACAGTTTGCTGGCTGAAATGAAGGCAGGAAAGCTTCCAAAACAACATTGGCCAGATGGGTAAAAAGGGCGATTATAGATTCCTACTATCTGCAGGGACTGGCTTGTTCACATTGCAATAGCCAATTACTAGTCTTCACGGTCACAAGGGATACTCAGAGGTGTCATCCCTGCAGCAGTCAAGTCTCTGACTACTAAAATAAGCATCTAAAAAACATGTTTTTAGCCAAAAGTGTGACTCAAGCAGAGCATTGGATGGACAACACTTCCTTAAAATAAAAGTTCATATGTGTCACTTATGCCATGTGTCTACATGCACATATCCCCACCAATGCTGAATAGACTAAGGGTGTCTGTGATCCATATGCCAGCAAACTACCAAGTAAGCCTTTATTTCACTTAATTCAGTGTGTGGTCAGTGATTTCCATTGGTGATTCTGAGTGGCGGCTACACAGATATAAGGGAAAGATCTGCTCCTGTTCTGTGTTTAGAGCTGCACCTGGTTTTGGCTCAAAATCACTGATGAAAATCACTGAGCAAACATAGACTGTGTGAATAAGCCATTACGGAGTTAATTAGGGCAGGGGGTGATTACATATGCAACTGCTCCTCTTTTTACTCCTTTATTTAAAACAAAAAAACTATGGGGGTCATTTATTATTAGATATACGCCAGTTTTTGGCATATATCTGTCACAGATTCAGTCGACTAATTTAAAAAATTTTCCCGCTCACTCCAGGTCTAAAAAAGGAGCATGGCCTGGGCGGACATGGGGGCCCATCTCATTTATAATGTTCTACTCCTGTTTTAGGCGTAGTACATGATCTAAATCGACGTCAGCAAGGGAGCTGGCATAACTTAGGTGCATCATGCGCCAGCGCAAGGGATATTAAGACTTAATAAAAATAAAAAAAATATTAAGTCTTAATAAATGACCCCACATATGTGTCAGAGAGCACATATCCTCTCTGATGAAGGTGGTGATAATTTGAAGAAATGTTACCGTATCACCCCCTCAGTCACTGTCCCCATGTCATTTCACTCTTCCCTTACACACAGAAACAGGAAGAAAAAGGTTTTATGCTTGTCCAGACCCTCAATAAATATTGCAATAGTGGCTTAATTCACATACAGACTATACGCCATGTTCATTTCAACACAGTGTGCTGTCCGCATCTTTTGCAGCCCCATTGAAATGAATGGGTCCGCATCCTTTCCACAAAATTGCGGAACAATGCGGTAACAAATATATGGTCATCTGAATCAACCCTAAATATATAGATATAAAGATATGATGTCCTTCTTTTTGCAAGTTAAGTATATATAAAGAATAGAAAACTCACATCACCAATTGGGTTAACATTATCTGACTAGGACACATCAGCTGGGAAGTAAGTTTCAGCAAAAAGTAGTCAGAGTCTCAATCGGGAAAACATTTCTACGTCCTTCCGTAAATGAACCTCAAAGACTAGCTGAAAAGTTCAAACTTTTATACTATTTAGGCTCCATTCACACGTCCGCAACGTGTTTTGCGGATACACGGAGCCGCGGATCCGCAAAACACGGAAAGCGGCAATGTGCGTTCCGGATTTTGCGGACCGCACATTGCCGGCATGCATAGAATATGGGGTGAATCAAAAGGGAAAAAAATCACCAAGTGGCGCCTGACTGCTAATAGAATATTGTGTATAATTTGATAAAATGTACACCAATAGTAGAAGTTATAGATGAATAAATATATATGTAAAATTAGATATAAAAATAAATAGAAATATAAATAGGAGCCCCTTACCAATAAAAAGGAGGGGGGCGCTGCAGTGTTCAGTGATCATATGATAAAACCATAAACAGCTGGTGTATAATATCAGATGAAACACGTAAAAACATATAAAAGGTGATAAACACCGAAACTCACTTCACCAGAGAGGGGTGTAAAGGGATAAACCACCTCCCTCGCCTGGCTCGCTTGTAGAGTGGCTGGAAGATACGGCAGTCCACAACTAGGAACTTCTGGTATAATCCTTTAATAGGTAAATAGGTCTGGTGGGCTCAACGGGTATAAGCCTATTACTTGCTCTGCTCCTGAGGAAACATAGAAACATAGAATGTGTCAGCAGATAAGAACCATTTGGCCCAGGAAGGGGTTTGTCTATCCCCGAAACGCGTTATATATTTATTCATCTATAACTCCTACTATTGGTGTACATTTTATCGAATTATACACAATATTGTATTAGCAGTCAGGCGCCACTTGGTGATTTTTTTCCCTTTTGATTCACCCCAGTACTACTATATTGCATTCTTGCTTATAGTCCATCACCTAGGCTGCCCTGCTTTGGGTCTATCACCTCACTGTTCAGTATTTCCTGAACTCAAAATATCTTCATATTTTACCCTCTCCTCCACTTTGGTCCTCACCTCTGGCGCCCTGTGTGTTTATCCCATATCTCCCTTCACAGGAGTACAGGATTAACCCTTTTTTTTCCTCCCTTTACCTCACTAATAGAATATGCCTGTTCTTGTCCGGACAAGAATAGGACATTTTCAATTTTTTTGTGGAACGGAAGTGCGGACCCGGAAGTGCGGATCCGCAATTCCGTGTCCGGGCAGCACATCCCATAGGAATGAATGGGTCCGCAATTCCGTTCCGCAAAATGCAGAACGAAATTGCGGACGTGTGAATGGAGCCTTAACCAAAGAGCTTCACCCCCTGGTGGAATGTAGCCAGCTTATACAATCAATAAGGGTCACTTAGTATATCTTGTTTATCTTTTTATTATTTCGAACCTTGCAGTAGCCAATTCCCAAATCTGCAATAAATTAGAAACCCAAGATAACCTTGACAGACAATAGTTAAAGGGGTTTCCTCACCAAGCCATTTGCAGCATTTCTCAGTCAGTATAGTGTGCATTTTCAGGCTTGATGTGGGCAATTTCATCACAGTGTATTTAACCCAATGAGAGGCGGCCCTCTGACCCCCCTTCCTCTGTACGTGCATGCTCCCAACAAGAAATCATTGTCAGACTGTATATTAAGGGAGTCTTGGAGTGTCCCTGCCACAGATTGGGAGAAGCCATGGAAGTGGTTTGTCACAATCTGTTTGTTCTCTCCACTCATCATCACCCTCACAAATATAAAAACTAAGTTTGCTGTGCTCTTTCTGCTAATTCTGCGCTGGCAGACGAGATTTGATGCTGTAATTACACCTGCTGCGCTAGACACCGATAGCCCTGCACACAGTGAAGATCTGCTCTTCACTGTTCTATCTGTGACTAGCGCTGCAGGCGTTGTTACAGCATCTCCTGCCAGCGCTGCATCCAAGCTGAAGAACCATAGAATGATGATGGCGAGGGAGCGCTGGTGATCCATAAGAATGAATGGGGAGTGCACTCTCATATGAATGAATGAATGGAGGGCGGCCGCGCATGCGCGCCTCGCCCTCCTTAATTTCACTTGCTCTGCGGCCGGGAGCTAGGGCGCATGTGCAGGTAGCAATGCGTGCTTGCTTCCAACAGCTCGACTGAAGGTATAAGCAGCAAGAAGAGGGGGCACCGCGCCTGCGCAGCCACCGCAGTTAGTGTGAGAGTAGCAACGGGAATAAATAAGGGGGTCAGGATTTTCAAAAGAACTAGACAGAGAAATAAAATCTACAAAACAAAGTATTTGCAAAGTTGAAGATGTTGATATGATTTACCATAGATTTTTGTGATGAGAAAACCCCTTTAAGGGCTCATTCAGACGGCCGTATGCTGTCCGCAAAAATACTGAATGCTATCCGTTTTTTTGCGGATCCGCAAAAAAAATGAAACATGTCCTATACTTGTCCGTGAAAATCAGGACATGGCCCCATTGAAGTCTATGGGTCCGCAAAAATACTGAATGCTATCCGTTTTTTTGCAGATCCGTTTTTTTGCGGATCCGCAAAAAAACGGATAGCATTCAGTATTTTTGCGGACAGCATACGGCCGTCTGAATGAGCCCTAACTCTCTTGCCCAAACATTTCAAGCAAGTCTCTTTGTTCATTTTCAAGTCCTAAGGATTCTCTGAAATAAGTGTGACATTACCTTGTACAACAAATTTCAGACAAGTCTTCTTTCTTCAGTTTATCAGTTAACATGTACAAAGTCTTCCACAAACATTTCAGACAAGTTTCTTTGTTCATTCCATCAGACAAAAATGGACAAGGTCTCGCACAAACATATCAGGATAATTGTATTAGACTCAATGCAGTCCAACTCCAAATGATCAGAGACTCCATCTTCACACTATAGTGATTCTGTCATATTTCTTCCAGCTCATCTTAAACTGTTCTCCTTTTCTTCCAGTGTTTTTGTTTGTTTTTTGCTAATGTGTAGGAACAGAGATAGGGAACATCTTTGTGATTTAGTTTATTTAGAGAAATCGTATATTTATACTAGAACACTTGCCGACAAATGTCCCTTAGCAGTTCTCTAAATAAGCGTTGCTAAGGCACATCCGTCTTTCTAATACAGTGCAGTGCTGTACTGACCAGGAAGACGTGCTGGGCTGCTGCCCTCACTGCTCCTTCATCTAGCGGGGACAGTAGCATTAATATCTGTAGATCAAATATATATTTATATTCCTTTCTCACTGATCAGCGCGGCCAGCACAGTCAGGGATTGCTTCTGTTGTATTCCAGCCGCCGGGAGAGATGTCTGAGCGAGCAGTAAGCGCTCGCTATTGGCAATGCAGGGAGGCAGGGGAAGCTGTTCTACTGTATATAGGGACAGTTGTAGTAGCCATAACTTTTTTTTCATTTGGTTATGTAAATAGTTTTGGCGCCTTTTTTCAGTTATACATGGGGTTTTATTTTTATGTCATTTTTATAATTAGGACGCATCTGCAGCACAGACATTTTTAAAACATATGTGCAGACGTGCTGACCACCCAGACATGTATAGTCAATGGGCGGTCGGTAACAGGTTAAACAGGGTTGTACAGCATAAGAAAAACATGGCTGCTTTCTTTCACAAGTATGCCACACCTGTCCATGGGTTGTCAGGTATTGGAGTCCAGCTCTGTTCAATTGAATTGGGCTGAGCTGCAATACCATAAACAACCTGTGAACAGTTGTGTTACTGTGTTAGTTAAAAACAATAGTAACGTTGTCAAACTACTTAGGTTCGGAGAGATTACAAAAGCATGCCGAAAAAATGAAGAAACTTTTTGCTTTTCATTACGGTCTTTTTGCAATTAATTGAAATGTCCACAAACAGACTTCAACATCCAAAAAGCTTAGATAGAAAATCAAGGGACATATCACCACTGCTTGATGTGGGGGAAGTATTATATTTAGTGGCAAACCTCAGGAAATAGGTTGATGGAATTCTATTTGCTGATTTGTTGCTATGATTTATTGCACATATACATGATTTACTCTGCCGTACTTATAATAGATGTTCTGGATTCCAAAAGGTAAATGACAGAAGACTTCTCTATGGAATTCTCCTAACATGTGGTGTTCCAGATGCCAAATTCAGAACGGTGTGCACCTCCATTGACAAGCTGGGCAAGGTAAATGTATACTCATGATCGTGACATTTATCTACTTTAAAGGATGATACTACTTGAAGAGTACTTGTCAACTCTCCCGAGTCATCTCTATTCTAAATAACAGGGATGTAGAGTCGGTAAGCCAAAGTTCCGACTCCATCATAAATGGCCAATAATTTAGTTGTAACAAATTTATTGTAGTAAAATGAAAACATCAGACTTTTCCTTACTATCATGTAATCAGGATACTTAGATGGAACTTAAACCATGTTTATTGGAATTTCTGAAACTCCTGACATTTTCTAAATTCATGTAAGTAAATTTGCAATGCACTATGCACTTAATAACTGGGAAACATTGCCATACACTAAATAATTGTAAGAAATCTATGAATTTGTCCTCCAAAAAAGAAAAAGTTAGAAAAGCTCTATATGTACAGTACAGACCAAAAGTTTGGACACACCTTCTCATTCAAAGAGTTTTCTTTCTTTTCATGACTATGAAGGCATCAAAACTATGAATTAACACATGTGGAATTATATACATAACAAACAAGTGTGAAACAACTGAAAATATGTCATATTCTAGGTTCTTCAAAGTAGCCACCTTTTGCTTTGATTACTGCTTTGCACACTCTTGGCATTCTCTTGATGAGCTTCAAGAGGTAGTCCCCTGAAATGGTCTTCCAACAGTCTTGAAGGAGTTCCCAGAGATGCTTAGCACTTGTTGGCCCTTTTGCCTTCACTCTGCGGTCCAGCTCACCCCAAACCATCTCGATTGGGTTCAGGTCCGGTGACTGTAGAGGCCAGGTCATGTGGCGCAGCACCTCGTCACTCAACTTCATGGTCAAATAGCCCTTACTTTCAAAGTTTTCCCAATTTTTCGGCTGACTGACTGACCTTAATTTCTTAAAGTAATGTGGGCCACTCGTTTTTCTTTACTTAGCTGCTTTTTTCTTGCCATAATACAAATTCTAACAGTCTATTCAGTAGGACTATCAGCTGTGTATCCACCTGACTTCTCCTCAACGCCACTGATGGTCCCAACCCCATTTATAAGGCAAGAAATCCCACTTATTAAACCTGACAGGGCACACCTGTGAAGTGAAAACCATTTCAGGGGACTACCTCTTGAAGCTCATCAAGAGAATGCCAAGAGTGTGCAAAGCAGTAATCAAAGCAAAAGGTGGCTACTTTGAAGAACCTAGAATATGACATATTTTCAGTTGTTTCACACTTGTTTGTTATGTATATAATTCCACATGTGTCAATTCATAGTTTTGATGCCTTCAGTGTGAATCTACACTTTTCATAGTCATGAAAATAAAGAAAACTCTTTGAATGAGAAGGTGTGTCCAAACTTTTGGTCTGTACTATATGTCCTGGAAATGCAGTGAATTGTGTACAAGTCTAAGTAAGAATAAAAGAAACATGTGAAAAGTACTATATTAACTGCTTGCCATGAAAGGGTTGTCTGGGAATAAGTATCTTTTTCACACATGCCCTCAGCCTGCCTCTGCTATGGTGAGCACCTGTGAAAAGTTACTTATTCCCGTACAGTACCTTTAACGCTGTCTTCCCATTCTGTCTGGCAGTTCTGAGTTGACAACAGGCCCAATAGTGAATTTCCTTCTCTGGTCTTTAGAGGAGGAGCTTACTACTGAGCATGTACAGCACAGTTTCAGGCATTGTAACTAAGTGCCTTGGACCAGCATGAATATACTTGGTATAAGGGCCAGGGGGAGAATACTGGAGAGGTGAGAACTGATTTTCTATCACCACTAGAACACCCTGTTTATCACTGTTTATAGTATAAGGAAAGGAGAGAACACAGGAGAGGTGAGAACTGATTCTCTATCACCACTAGAACACCCTGTTTATCACTGTTTATAGTATAAGGAAAGGAGAAAACACAGGAGAGGTGAGAACTGATTCTCTATCACCACTAGAACACCCTGTTTATCACTGTTTATAGTATAAGGACAGGAGAGAATACAGGAGAGGTGAGAATTGTGTATCTATCCCCACTAGAACACTTCTTATCACTTTTTGATAAATAAGAGCCTTAGATTGATAGAACATAAAATATATTTCCGATTAACATTTCAAAACTTTTCTAAATTTATCTGAAAGTTAATAAATGAATTACATATAACTAATGGTGCATATTTTTAAATGCTAGCATCGGTACATTTCTACTAACTCTGACTCCACCTAAAGCTAGCCCTGCTATATAATTGTATTCCTTAGAACAGGGATGGGCAAACTGCGGCTCTACAGCTGTTGTAAGACTACAACTCCCAGTATTACCAGTCTGCCAACAGCTATTAGCCTACAGCAGGGCATGATGGGATTTGTAGTTTTGCAACAGCTGGAGAGCAGCAGTTTGCCCATCCCTGCCTTAGAATATAACTATTCTGGAATATGTTTTCTTAGAACTCTGGGGTTCCTCACTTATTCCTCTTAGAAATGCATTAAGAAACTAACAGCTGGTTATTATGAGTTGTATCTCTGCACAGTCTGGCACTGTCCATTCAGTGCTGACAAACTCATTATATGTAGAGACACATTCCTCTGACCCAGTTGTCAATTTATTCATAAATGTGTAGGAAGAATAACAGAGGAACTGCAAAAGGCATAGAGGGTTTAGGGACACAGAGCGTTCCTGAACGCCCTGTGTATTTCCGATCACCGCCGCGCGGCGGGCGATGATCGGAAGCCGGTGCCTGCTCAAATCATTGAGCAGGCACCTTGGCTAAATGCGCGGAGGGGTCCCGTGACCCCACCCATGTCGGCGATCGCCGCAAACCGCAGGTCTATTCAGACCTGCGGTTTGCGGCTTTTTATTGTGCGGGCGGCGGTGGTGCCATCGGGTCCCCGTGGGGCTGTAGGGGGGACCCGATGGCATGGAAGGCAGCGCGATGCCTTCCTGAGGCATCTGCGCTGCCTTCCGGTGACGAGCCTGTGAGATCCATCCCCCTGGATCTCACAGGCCGGAAGCTGTATAAGTAATACACACAGTATTACTCATACAGCCAATGCATTCCAATACAGAAGTATTGGAATGTATTGTAAAGGATCAGACCCCCAAAAGTTCAAGTCCCAAAGTAGGACAAAAAATAAAGTGAAAAAAAAAGTTGAAAAAATAAAGTCCCCCCCCCCCAAAAATTAAAAGTTTCAAGTAAAAATAAACAAAAACGTCATTTTCCCCGAATAAAGTAAAAAAAGGGAAAAAATAGACATATTAGGTATCGCCATGTGCGTATCGACCGACTCTATAAACATATCACATGACCTAACCCCTCAGATGAAAACCGTAAAAAATAAAAACTGTGCTAAATAAACCATTTTTTTGTCACCTTACATCACAAAAAGTAAAATAGCAAGCGATCAAAAAGGCGTATGCCCACCAAAATAGTACCAATCTAACAGTCACCTCATCCCACAAAAAATGAGCCCCTACCTGAGACAATCACCCAAAAAATAAAAAAAAACTATGGCTCAGAATATAGAGACACTAAAACATAATTTTTTTTTTGTTTTAAAAAAGCTGTTATTGTGTAAAACTTACATAAATAAAAAAAAAGTATACATATTAGGTATCGCCGCGTCCGTATCGACCGGCTCTATAAAAATATCACATGACCTAACCCCTCAGATGAACACCATAAAAAATAAAAACTGTGCTAAATAAACCATTTTTTGTCACCTTACATCACAAAAAGTGTAATAGCAAGCGATCAAAAAGTCATATGCACCCCAAAATAGTGCCAATCAAACCGTCATCTCAACCCGTAAAAAATGAGACCCTACCTAAAGATAATCGCCCAAAAACTGAAAAAACTATGGCTCTCAGGCTATGGAGACACTAAAACATGTTTTTTTTTGTTTCAAAAATGAAATCATTGTGTAAAACGTACATAAATAAAAAAAAATTGTATACATATTAGGTATCGCCGTGTCCGTGACAACCTGCTCTATAAAAATACCACATGATCTAACCTGTCAGATGAATGTTGTAAATAACAAAAAAAAAAAACGGTGCCAAAACAGCTATTTCTTGTTACCTTGCCTCACAAAAAGTGTAATATAGAGCAACCAAAAATCATATGTACCCTAAACTAGTACCAACAAAACTTCCACCCTATCCCGTAGTTTCTAAACAGGGGTCACTTTTTTGGAGTTTATACTCTAGGGGTGCATCAGGGGGGCTTCAAATGGGACATGGTATCAAAAAAAACAGTCCAGCAAAATCTGCCTTCCAAAAACTGTATGGCATTCCCTTCCTTCTGCGCCCTGCCGTGTGCCCGTACAGCAGTTTACAACCACATATGGGGTGTTTCTGTAAGCTACAGAATCAGGGCCATAAATAATGAGTTTTGTTTGGCTGTTAACCCTTGCTTTGTAACTGGAAAAAAAATATTAAAATGGAAAATCTGCCAAGAAAGTGAAATTGGATCTCTATTTTCCATTAATTCTTGTGGGAAAACCTAAAGGGTTAACGACATTTAAAATCAGTTTTGAATACCTTGAGGGGTGTAGTTTCTTAGATGGGGTCACTTTTATGGAGTTTCTACTCTAGGGGTGCATCGGGGGGATTCAAATGGGACATGGTGTCAAAAAAACCAGTCCAGCAAAATCTGCCTTCCAAAAACTGTATGGCATTCCTTTCCTTCTGCGCCCTGCCGTGTGCCCTTACAGCAGTTTACGACCACATATGGGGTGTTTCTGTAAGCTACAGAATCAGGGCCATAAATAATGAGTTTTGTTTGGCTGTTAACCCTTGCTTTGTAACTGGAAAAAAAATATTAAAATGGAAAATCTGCCAAGAAAGTGAAATTTTGAAATTGTATCTCTATTTTCCATTAATTCTTGTGGAACACCTAAAGGGTTAACAACGTTTGTAAAATCAGTTTTGAATACCTTGAGGGGTGTAGTTTCTAGAATGGGGTCATTTTTGGGTGTAAGCCTCACAAAGTGACTTCAGATCTGAACTGATCCTTAAAAAGTTGGTTTTTGAAAATTTCTGAGAAATTTCAAGATTTACTTCTAAACTTCTAAGCCTTGTAACGTCCCCCAAAAATAAAATGTCATTCCCAAAATTATCCTAACATAAAGTAGACATATGGGGAATGTAAAGTAATAACAATTTTGTAGGTATTACTATGTATTATAGAAGTAGAGAAATTGAAACTTGGAAATTTGCAAATTTTTCTACATTTTGGGCAAATTTTGTATTTTTTTATAAATAAAAATTATTATTTTTTACTCCATTTTACTACTGTCATGAAGTAAAATATGTGACAAAAAAACTATTTCAGAATGGCCTGGATAAGTCAAAGCGGTTTAAAGTTATCACCACTTAAAGTGACACTGGTCAGATTAGCAAAAAATGGCCTGGTCCTTAACCACCAAAGCTCCCCTAGCCTAAACCCCCTTAATGAGCAGACCACTTTTTACAATTCTGCACTACACTACTTTCACGGTTTATTGCGCGGTCATACATCTTACCACCCAAATGAATTTTACCTCCTTTTCTTCTCACTAATAGAGCTTTCATTTGGTGGTATTTCATTGCTGCTGACATTTTTACTTTTTTTTGTTATTAATCGAAATTTCTGTTGTAAATTTTTTTTTTTTAAAACTACATTTCTATATAAAATTTTCTCTAAATTTATTGTTCTACATGTCTTTGATAAAAAAAAATGCAATAAGTGTATATTTATTGGTTTGCGCAAAAGTTATAGCGTTCACAAACTATGGTACAAAAATGTGAATTTCCGCATTTTGAACCAACTCTGACTTTCTGAGCACCTGTCATGTTTCCTGAGGTTCTACAATGCCCAGACAGTAAAAACACCCCACAAATGACCCCATTTCGGAAAGTAGACACCCTAAGGTATTCGATGATGGGCATAGTGAGTTCATAGAAGTTTTTATTTTTTGTCACAAGTTAGCGGAAAATGATAATTTTTTTTTTTTTTTTTTTTTTTTTTTTTTTACAAAGTCTCATATTCCACTGACTTGTGACAAAAAATAAAAACTTCCATGAACTCACTATGCCCATCACGAAATACCTTGGGGTGTCTTCTTTCCAAAATGGGGTCATTTGTGGGGTATTTATACTGCCCTGGCATTTTAGGGGACCTAAAGCGTGAGAAGAAGTCTGGAATCCAAATGCCTAAAAAATGCCCTGTGAAATCCTAAAGGTGCTCTTTAGAATTTGGGCCCCTTTGAGCACCTAGGCTGCAAAAAAGTGTCACACATGTGATATCGCCGTACTCAGAAGAAGTTGGGCAATGTGTTTTGGGGTGTATTTTTACATATACCCATGCTGGGTGAGAGAAATATCTCTCTAAAAGTCAACTTTTCCCATTTTTTTTTATACAAAGTTGTCATTTTAGAGAGATATTTCTCTCACCCAGCATGGGTATATGTAAAAAGACACCCCAAAACACATTGCCCAACTTCTCCTGAGTACGGCGACACCACATGTGTGACACTTTTTTGCAGCCTAGGTTCGCAAAGGGGCCCAAATTCTAAAGAGCACCTTTAGGCCTCTTTCACACGGGCGTTGCGGAAAAATGTGCGGGTGCGTTGCGGTAACACCCGCGATTTTTCCGCGCGAGTGTAAAACATTGTAATGCGTTTTGCACTCGCGTGAGAAAAATCACGCATGTTTGGTACCCGAACTTCTTCACAGAAGTTCGGGCTTGGGATCGGTGTTCTGTAGATTGTATTATTTTCCCTTATAACATGGTTATAAGGGAAAATAATAGCATTCTGAATACAGAATGCAAGTAAAATAGCGCTGGAGGGGTTAAATAAAAATAAAAAATAATTTAACTCACCTTAGTCCACTTGATAGCGCAGCCGGCATCTCCTTCTGTATTCTTTCTTCAGGACCTGGGTAAAGGACCTTTGATGATGTCACTCCGGTCATCACATGATCCATCACCATGGTAAAAGATCATGTGACGTACCATGTGATGACCGGAGTGACGTCACCAAAGGTCCTTGACCTATAATGAATGCTCACCACAGGTCCTGTTCAGTAAAGGAGACAGAAGGAGATGCCGGCATCACGATCAAGTGGACTAAGGTGAGTTAAATATTTTTTTAATTTTTTTTTAACCCCTCCAGCGTTGTTTTACTATGCATTCTGTATTCAGAATGCTATTATTTTCCCTTATAACCATGTTATAGGGGAAAATAATAATGATCGGGTCTCCTAGCAACCGTGCGTGAAAATCGCAACGCATCCGCACTTGCTTGCGGATGCTTGTGATTTTCAAGCAGCCCCATACACTTCTATGGGGCCTGCGTTGCGTGAAAAACGCAGAATATAGAGCATGCTGCGATTTTCATGCAACGCACAAGCGATGCATGAAAATCACCGCTCATGTGAACAGCCCCATAGAAATGAATGGGTTGGTATTCAGTGCGGGTGCAAGGCGTTCACCTCACGCATCGCATCCGCGCGGAATACTCGCCCGTGTGAAAGGGGCCTTAGGATTTCACAGGGCATTTTTTAGGCATTTGGATTCCAGACTTCTTCTCACGCTTTAGGTCCCCTAAAATGCCAGGGCAGTAAAAATGCCCCACAAGTGACCCCATTTTGGAAAGAAGACACCCCAAGATATTCCGTGAGGGGCATGGCGAGTTCCTAGAATTATTATTTTTTTTGGCACAAGTTAGCGGATAATGATGATTTTTTTCTTTTTTTTTCTTTTTTTTCTTACAAAGTCTTATATTCCACTAACTTGTGACAAAAATTTTTTTTTTACATGAACTCACCATACCCCTCACGGAATACCTTGGGGTGTCTTCTTTCCAAAATGGGGTCACTTGTGGGGTATTTATACTGCCCTGGCATTTTAGGGGCCCTAAAGCGTGAGAAGTCTGGAATCCAAATGCGTAAAAAATGCCCTGTGAAATCGTAAAGATACTCTTTGGAATTTGGGCTCCTTTGTGCACCTAGGCTACAAAAAAGTGTCACACATGTGGTATCACCGTACTCAGGAAAAGTAGGGCAATGTGTTTTGGGGTGTATTTTTACATATACCCATGCTGGGTGAGAGAAATATCTCTGTAAAAGTCAACTTTTCCCATTTTTTTTTATGCAAAGTTGTCATTTTAGAGAGATATTTCTCTCACCCAGCATGGGTATATGTAAAAAGACACCCCAAAACCCATTGCCCAACTTCTCCTGAGTACGGCGATACCACATGTGTGACACTTTTTTGCAGCCTAGGTGCGCAAAGGGGCCCAAATTCCAATGAGTACCTTTTAGGAGGGCATTTTTAGGCATTTGGATTCCAGACTTCTTCTCACGCTTTAGGGCCCCTAAAATGCCAGGGCAGTATAAATACCCCACAAGTGACCACATTTTGGAAAGAAGACACCCCAAGGTATTCCGTGAGGGGCATGGCGAGTTCATAGAAGTTTTTTTTTTTTTGGCACAAGTTAGCGGAAATTTTTTTTTTATTTTTTTCTCTCACAAAGTCTCCCTTTCCGCTAACTTGTGACAAAAAGTTAAATCTTTCATGGACTCAATATGCCCCTCAGCTAATACCTTGGGGTGTCTACTTTCCGAAATGGGGTCATTTGTGGGGCGTGTTTACTGTTCTGGCATTTTGGGCGGGGCTAAATTGTGAGCAACCCTGTAAAGCCTAAAGGTACTCGTTGGACTTTCGGCCCCTTTACGCACCTAGGATGCAAAAAAGTGTCACATGTGGTATCGCCGTACTCAGGTGAAGTAGGGCAATGTGTTTTGGGGTGTATTTTTACATATACCCATGCTGGGTGAGAGAAATATCTCTGTAAATTGACAACTTGTATAAAGATTTTTAAAAAGTTGTCATTTACAGAAATATTTCTTTCACCCAGCATGGGTATATGTAAAAATACACCCCAAAACACATTGCCCTACTCCTGAGTACGGCGATACCACATGTGTGACACTTTTTTGCAGCCTAGGTGCGCAAAGGGGCCCAAATTCCAATGAGAATCTTTACGATTTCACAGGGCATTTTTTACGCATTTGGATTCCAAACTACTTCTCACGCTTTAGGTCCCCTAAAGTGCCAGGGCAGTATAAATACCCCACAAGTGACCCCATTTTGGAAAGAAGACACCCTAAGGTATTCCGTGAGGGGCATGGCGAGTTCCTAGAATATTATTTTTTTGGCGCAAGTTAGCGGAAAATGTTTTTTTTTTTTTTTTAAATTGTTTTTTTTTTCTCTTACAAAGTCTCATATTCCACTAACTTGTGACAAAAAATACAATTTTACATGAACTCGCCATGCCCCTCACGAAATACCTTGGGGTGTCTTCTTTCCAAAATGGGGTCACATGTGGGGTATTTATACTGCCCTGGCATTTTAGGGGCCTTAAACCGTGAGAAGAAGTCTGGAATATAAATGTCTAAAATATTTTATGCATTTGGATTTCGTGAGCGGTATGGTGAGTTCATGTGAGATTTAATTTTTTGTCACAAGTTAGTGGAATATGAGACTTTGTAATAAAAAACAATAAAAAAAAAAATCTATTTCCGCTAACTTGTGACAAAAAAAATTAAAATCTTCTATGAACTCGCCATGCCCCTCAAAAGTGATCTTTTTATAGCGCCGCAGCGATTTTACGGTGTTTTTGCAGTGATCAGAAAAAGAAAATTTCTGTCACTGCGGTGGGGCGGACTGAACTCAAGTGTGCGCACAAGATCAGGCCTGATCGGGCAAACACTGCGTTTTTTGTAGAGCCTATAGAACATGTCCTATTCTTGTCCGCAATTGCGGACAAGAAAAGGCATTTTCTATATAGTTCTGGCAATGTGCGGATCCGCAAAATGCGGAAAGCACATTGGCGGTGTCCGTGTTTTGCGGATCCGTGAATCCGCAAAACACATACGGGCGTCTGAATGGAGCCTGACAGGGGGTGATCAATGACAGGGGGGTGATCAGGGAGTCTATATGGGGTGATCACCCCACTGTCATTGATCACCCCCCTGTAAGGCTCCATTCAGACGTCCGTATGTGTTTTGCGGATCCGATCCGTGGATCCGCAAAACACATACGGACTTCTGAATGGAGCCTTACAGGGGGGTGATCAATGACAGGGGGGTGATCAGGGAGTCTATATGGGGTGATCACCCCACTGTCATTGATCACCCCCCTGTAAGGCTCCATTCAGACGTCCGTATGTGTTTTGCGGATCCGATCCGTGGATCCGCAAAACACATACGGACGTCTGAATGGAGCCTTACAGGGGGGTGATCAATGACAGGGGGGTGATCAGGGAGTCTAATATGGGGTGATCAGGGGTTAATAAGTGACCAGGAGGGGGGTGTAGTGTAGTGGTGTTTGGTGCTACTTTACAGAGCTGCCTGTGTCCTCTGGTGGTCGATCCAAGCAAAAGGGACCACCAGAGGACCAGGTAGCAGGTATATTAGACGCTGTTAACAAAACAGCGTCTAATATACCTTTCAGGGGTTAAAAAAAATCGGATCTACAGTCTACAATGATCACCGCTGGCAGGCTGTAGATGAGCTTGTTTACCTGCAGTTCCTGTGAACGCGCGCTCCTGTGTGCGCGCGTTCACAGGAAATCTCGCGTCTCGCGAGATGACGCGCCGGCGCGTCTAGGAGGAATGAATCGACTGCCTCCGGAACGCAATCCTGCGTTAGGCGGTCCGGAGGCGGTTAAGGTGAAATAAGGCTGTGTCCTTAAGGAGTTAAGAAGAGATGCTCCAGAATAGCTGTGTTAATGGGGGGGGGGTTAAATTGACTAGTCGGGATTGCTGACTCTTGAATGAGGGTCATTTTCTATTCTTAGTACCTGTGCACGGTAACAGGGCTCCACCTTTTTACATCATGTTAGTTTCACTGGTAGCTCATTGTGATTCAATGGATGTCTGCAGATGACCACAGCTATTGTGTTTTTCATGTATACACAATATATCTGTCACTGATGCAGGAAGACTTTGATGGTTTAGGTGAAGGAGGCCATCAGAATATGCATGAGACCAGCCAATAGCACTACGTGCATGCATTATAATCTCTTCATATTTCTCTTCGGCTGCATTCACAGTACCCTGCAGTGTATCTCCGAGTAGGGGAATAAATCACCTCCGGTGAATGCAGAGACCTTTTCTGATAACAAGGCAGCCATCAGAAATTCATCATTATAAGGTATAACTATTACTCAGTACAACGTGGGCATGCCACAAATTAATGTCAGATCTGCCTGCTATAGATTAAGTTGTGCAGGGCAGGTATTAATCTTCGGCGCGGGCCGGCTGAAGTGTGTAATGATTGAGCGCACTTGTAATGATGCAAGAGATGCATAATATTCCATCAGCTGCATTGTGATAAAGTACACATTGATCTGTGCTACAAAGTCTCTACCTTATTTTTTTTCTTAATCCAAGCGGTGTATTCATCAATCTCTTGATATCGTCTCCCATGAGATAACACCCGCTGCTCGCTTTTTGTGAGAGCTGATACATCAAGTGTCACGAGAAGCTTTTCTGGTTGCTGAACCAACCCCACAGACTAGCACAGCAGAAAGTGATATTAGCTTGTGAGGGATAAGAATCTGGTGTTATATGAATAACCCATCAACCCAGGGATATGAATGATATCATTCAGCACGTCACCCAACTTTCTGCTCCTCCATGCATGTGAACCAGAGGTCTGCAGGCTGTACCTCTCTTGCTGCTGTTAAAAACGACAGTTTCCATCATGCTCTGGGTATTAGGGGATTTGGCACTGGGTGATTATGGTCAAATGATCCAGTAATAGTCCAGTGTAAGCATTTCGAGCAGTGGAACGATAATTAAAATTTATCGTTTGTGGGCGGCACATTCCATCATGTGAAGGGGATGTAATGGAAACGTATGAACTTGACATAATGTCGAATACGGCAAGTTGTGAATGATTGTTCGTATGGATGTTCATTCACCTACTGTAAAAGACCTTTTAAACAAGCCTTGATTGGTTTACTACAGAGCTGATCGGCGCCAGTGTCATGTACACGCTGTCCTAGATCATGACATGGGTACGTACATCTGTGTCACTACCAGAGCTTTGGGACGTTCTCACAGCTCTGTTTCCCCACCCCTGTGATGATGTCACTACTAGAGCTGGGAGGAGTTCTCACTGCTCTGTTTCTCCGCCCCTGTGATTAGGTCTTTACTTTCTGTTTCCTTCCTCCCAGCTGTTCCTCCTGCGTTTGATTTCCCTACCTTTAAATCACCCCTCCTCCTATTGTAGGGTGTGGATTATATTTCTCATTTGAGTTGTAGCTCTTGCTTGAGTATCTTCACTTGTAAGCTATCACTTCACTGGACCTGTGTTCTGCTGCAGCAAGTACTCCGGATATTGCCAGCTGTCCTTGGATCCGTCTTCTCTGCTGCTGCAGCTCCTTCAGCTAAGTGTGCAGACATTATTGTGTATCTGTTTATTTCCTGACTGGATCTGAGGCGACCACGGTTCCCTCCATATACTGAGCAGGGCACCGGTGGCCGTGCCCCTTCCACTAGTGTAGGGGTTACAGTGGTCATCAGTCTTAGGTACGCGGGCATGCCTCGCTCCACCATTCGGATCCGGGCATGTGCTTTAGCAGCATAGGGAGAGCTTTGAGCGTCTGACAGGGGTCACCCTTTATCCTCCCTAGTTTGGGTCCGGTCAGTAGCTCTATTTACAGTGTATGCTCTTGTTGCTCACATACAGCCGTGACAATCTGCAAGGGGATGATCTATCTCCATTTACTCCATTTTAAACGCACCTGCCAATTCAGTCTGCAAATCCAAGTGTGTGTTACTACCGGACAGTAGGTAATGGGAGGGGGCGAGGAACATTAAATAGCTGATCGTCCTGCAACTCCCCCACTCTAGTGCATGGAGGACATTCACTTTTTGTATCTCCCAGGGAAAGAGAACCATCTCACTAGCGCCAACTTTTGGAAGTCGCTTCCAATGAGCTAAAGACTTTTTAACAAACCTCGGCACATGACAAGGTAAATAACCAAGCCAAATATCCATCCATAGACAGCTGTTTTGGGGTGTTGCTCCTCACCAGTACAGACCAGGATTCTGGTTTGCTGAGTTTGATGCCTTGGATTTAGCTTAGGCAAGATACTGGCTCTCCTTATAGAGACCAGCTGTGTATGGAGATTAATTGGCAATGCTCCATGGGATAAAAATATATCTCCATACATAGCTGGTCTCTATAAGAGCCAGCAACCTGCCTAAGATGTTCTTTGAAGGCAATACAAATCCAGGCTTGGGTGTTAAATCTCACACTTTGCACTGGCCAAGAGATGTACCCCTATTGCTCCGGCCACGTAGTCCAGAACCCACATCTAGGTGTGTTATCTATAAAAGTGGCCTTTCCTACAGAAATTAGCCCTTTTTTATCACCAGTGACATACAGCCACGTCACCTATTCATGACATTTAGTTTCAGGTAATTTATCTGCCTGTTAAAAATATAATTATCCACTCAGAAAAGTTAATGAACTTAGGCTCTAGTCCTGTGATGGCTAATATCCGGCACTCTAGCTGTGGTAAAACTTCAACTCCCCAGATGTACACTTGCTTGGCTGTTCTCAGAACTCCATAGAAATGAATGGAGCATGCTGGGAGTCGTAGTTTGACCACAGCTGGAGTGCCGGAGATTAGCCATCACTGCTCGAGTCACATCAAGTTTGGAGCCTTCCATTGGAGGTATATGTCATGAGTTTTCCCAAAGAAGGCTACAACTTATCCCACTGCATAGGGACACAGTGAGATATGTCACCTTTTCAGTCTCCGTCCCCTATCTTGGCATAAGCTAACACAAAACACCCTATTACTGTTGCTCATGGTGGTGGAGGTGCCTGTGAGTCTGTAGCAGCAGAAGTAGGAGGGGGCAAGAACCTGCAAGCTCTTGTTACCTTGTGACCTCCTGCTTCATTGCTGCCATGGCTGCTGGAGTCTAGAGACCATCTTGCCCTGCCAGCTCCAGCGATAACTTCCCATATGTATATTTATAACATGCTGCCATTTTCGCGTCACGCAGAGATGGATGAAAAACAATGCTTATGTACACAGACCCATAGAAATGAATGGGTCAGGATTCAGTGCGAGTACAATGCATTCAATTCACGAATTGCACCTGTATGAAAAACTGGCTTGTGTGATAGGGGCTTTACACATGCTTTGTTAAAAAAAAGAGGAGAACCACTAGTGGCAGTGTGCATAGTCCTTGCCCAACTTTCCATGAACTACAGTGTGCCCTACTGCTCTATTCATTGTCTAATCATGTGGATTTTTCTCATGTGTAAAATCAGAAGAAAAAAAAACTGCTCACTTACCTCTTATTGTAATGTTCCCATGGTCTCTGCTTCTGTTTCCTGGTCTTCAGCCATGACATGTTAATGATGTGACTATTGTGACTGCTAAGATCATATCTTGACACATAATTGTTGGACACCTAAAGACAAAAATTGGTGGAAAAATTTCACAATGGGAGCATCAAAGGATTGATGCCTGTTTTAGGCATAGAAAATGGCCTAAATGAATACACCAACGTTATGTAGGAGATGGCGTCTGAAATGCGGTCTTAACAAATGAACCCCTCGGTCTTGTTGCAGATTCTGACTTCCCCATTGAACTCGGTGGAGGATATCTTCAACAAATCTGTGATCAGTTTTTCAGCAGTGTGTGGAGTAGACTTGTTAAAGGACATCTGTCAGCAGATTTGTACCTATGAAACTGGCTGACCTGTTGCATGTGCACTTGGCAGCTGAAGGCATCTGTGTTGGTCCCATGCCACATTATTGAGAAAATTAAGTTTAACCCCCTTCCCGACATGTGACGTACTATTACGTCATGGAAGTCAGTGACTTCCCGCATTTTGACATAATAGTACATCATGGTGATCGGGCGGGCACCAGAGTGGTGAGCACCGATCACTGCAGGGGTCCGGCAGTCCCTGATAGCCGGGCCCCTGCTGTATCCTCCGGCATCGCTGTTTACAGCGATGCCAGCGGATTAACCCCTTCTATGCTGCGGTCATCGCTGACCGCGACATAAAAGGGGTTTGCTGCAGTTGAGGGAGCCCATCGAGTCCCCGCACTGCTGTGGCAGGGACCCGATGGGTGGCAAGGCAGCCCAATGCCAAGCAGAGGCTTCCCAATGCCTTGCACGGCATCAGGACCTGCCTTCTACGGGAGCCGAGGAGATCCAGCCTCAGGCTGGGTCTCCTAGGCAACCTGTTAGTGTATTACTCTGTGTAATACACTAACAGGCAATGCATTGCAATACAGATGTATTGTAATCCATTGCAGAGGGGATCAGACCCCCAAATGTTGACGTCCCAGAGTGGGACAGGAATAAAGTTTAAAAAAAAAAAGTGTTTTTAATAAAAAATAAAATAAAGTTTCAAGTAAAAAAAAAAAAAAAAAACACCACTTTCCCCAGATTTCATAATAAAAAATAGAAAAAAAAAGGAAAAACACACATGAGGTATCGCCGCGTCCGTAACGACCGGCTATATAAATATATCACATGATCCACCCCTTCTGATAAGCAGCATAAAAAAATAAAAACTGTGTCAAAAAAAGGCCATTTTTGTCACCTTACATCACAAAAAATGCAACACCAAGCGATCAAAAAGGCGCATGACGAACAAAATGGTACCAATAAAACCGTCGCCTTATCCTGCAAAAAATTTGACCCTACATAAGAAAATTGCTCAAAAAAAATAGCTCTCAGAACATGGAGACACTAAAACATCATTTTTTTCTTTCAAATTAATTGTGTTAATGTGAAACAAATAAAAAGTATACATATTATGTATCTCCGCATCCGTAATAACCAGCTCTATAAAAATATCACTTGACCTAACCCCTCAGATGAACAACATAAAAAAAAATCATAAAAACTGTCAAAAAAAGCAATTTTTGTCACCTTACATCACAAAAAGTGCAACACCAAGCGATCAAAAAGGCGTATGTCCCACAAAATGGTACCAATAAAACCATCACCTCACCCCGCAAAAAAATTTGATCCTACCTAAGACAATCAGTCAAAAATGTAAAAAAGCTATGGGTCTCACACTATGGAGATACTAAAACATATTTTTTTGGTTTCAAAAATGCTATTATTGTGTAAAACTTAAATAAATAAGAAAAAGTATACATATTAGGTGTTGCCACGTCCGTAGCGATCTGCTCTATAAACATAGCACATGACCTAACCCCTCAGGTGAACGCTGTAAAAATAAATAAATAAAAACTGTGCAAAAATTATTGAATGATCAAAAAAATCATATGTACCCAAAAATGGTACCGATAAAACTGGCACCTTATCCCCTAGTTTCCAAAATGGGGTCACTTTTTGGGAGTTTTTACTGTAAGGGTGCATCAGGAGGGCTTCAAATGGGACATGACATCTAAAAACCAGTCCAGCAAAATCTGCCTTCCAAAAACCATATGGCGTTCCTTTTCTTCTGCACCCTGCCGTGTGCCCTTACATCAGTTTACGACCACATGTGAGGTGTTTCTGTAAACCGCAGAATCAGGGTAATAAATATTGAGTTTTGTTTGGCTTTTAACCCTTGATGTGTTAAAGAAAAAAATGGATTAAAATAGAAAATCTGCTAAAAAAGTAAAATTTTGAAATTACATCTCCATTTTCCTTTAATTCTTGTGGAACACCTAGGGTTAACAAAGTTTATAAAATCAGTTTTGAGTAACTTGAGGGGTGTAGTTTCTACAATGGGGTCATTTATGGGGGGTTTCTACTATATAAGCCTCACAAAGTGACTTCAGACCTGAAATGGTCCTTAAAAAGTGGGTTTTGGAAATTTGATAAAAAATTTTAAGAATTGCTTCTAAACTTCTAAGCCTTCTAACGTCCTAAAAAAATAAAATGACATTTCCAAAATGATGCCAACATAAAGAAGACATATGAGGAATGTTAAGTAATAAATATTTTATGAGGTATCCCTTTCTGTTTTAAAAGCAGAAAAATAGAAATTTACAAAATTGCAAATTTTTCTAAATTTTTGGGATTTGGATTTTTTCATAAATAAAGGTGATATATATTGACTCAAATTTATGACTATCATGAAGTACAATGTGCCACGAGAAAACATTCTCAGAATGGCTTGGATAAATAAAAGTGTTCCAAAGTTATTACCACATAAAGTGACACATGTCAGATTTGCAAAAAATGACCTGGGCAGAAGGGTGAAAACTGGCCTGGGGTAGAAGGGGTTAATATATGCAAATAAGCATCTAGGAGCAATGGGGGTGTTGTTGTTACGCTTAGAGGCTCTGTTCTCGCTGCAGTTGCTGTACCCTTGTGCGTTCCCTATTGACCAATAGAGAACGCTGCTAATACCCTTGAAAGAAGTAACATGCTACTTCTCAAGCTTCAGAAAAAGACACAGCCATGTATACACAGGTTGCATATTTTTTCTCATTGAAATCAATGGAAATGTTACTTCGTCCTCCCATTTCCATCCCTGTTATGTTTATTATTAGGAAATTTGCTCATTGTAAAACTACTACTCCCATTTTTGCATTCACTACCATAGTAACATAGTTTATAAGGCTGAAAAAATACATCCAGTTCAGCCTGATATCCTGCAAGTTGATCCAGAGGAAGGCAACAAAAAAAACCTGTGAGGTAGAAGCCAATTTTCCATACTTTAGGGGAAAAAAAATTCCTTCCCGACTCCAATCAGGCAATCAGAATAACTCCCTGGATCAACAACCCATCTCTAGTAGCTATTAGGGATCGACCGATATTGATTTTTTAGGGCCGATACCGATAATTTGTGAACTTTCAGGCCGATAGGCGATAATTTATACCGATATTCTGGGAATTTTCATTTTTGAAAAAAAAAAATCCTACACAAATCTGTTGAAAATGTATGTTTATTGTTAACGTGTATTTTTTTTTTTTTTTTTGTAAATCTTTCTTTTTCATTTATACTTAATATTTTTATTTTTATTTTTTACTAACTTTTAGCCCCCTTAGGGACTAGAGCCCTTGTCCTATTCACCCTGATAGAGATCTATCAGGGTGAATAGGATCTCACACTGTCCCTGCTGCTCTGTGCTTTGTGCACACAGCAGCATGGAGCTGAACATGGCAGCCAGGGCTTCAATAGCGTCCTGGCTGCCATGGTAACCGATCGGAGCCCCAGGCTTACACTGCTGGGGCTCCGATCGGAGGAGCAGGAGAGAGGGGATCCTGTGACCACTGCCACCAATGATTAATACTGGGGGGGGGGGGGCTTGGGTGGGGGGGGCGCACTGCGCCACCAACGTTTTTAATACTGGGATGGGGGTGGGGGGCGCACTGCGCCACCAATGATTAATACTGGGGGGCTTGGGGGGGCGCACTGCGCCACCAATGAAGAGAAGTCTTTCATTAATTCATATACAGGAGGCGGGAGCTGGCTGCAGAATCACATAGCCGTCTCCCGACCTCTATGAGCGGTAGCTGCGATCCGCGGCACCTAAGGGGTTAACTACCGCAGATCGCAGCTACAGCTCATAGAGGTCGGGAGCCGGCCATATGATTCTGCAGCCAGCTCCCGCCTCCTGTATATGAATTAATGAAAGACTTATCTTCATTGGTGGAGCGGTGGCCACAGCCCCTCCCCTTCTTTTGTCCTCTCTCCTCTAATTGGCGGCAGCAGCAGCACAGGGGGAGGGAGACACTGCTTCCTTCTCCCCTGTGCTGCTGAGGGAACACGGAGAGCGCTGAGAGCAGCGCGAACTGTGTTCCCAATACGTTATCGCTATATCTGCAAAATAGATGCCGATACCGATAACTGTCAAAATCCTGAATATCGGCCGATAATATCGGTAAAACTGATAATCGTTAGATCCCTAGTAGCTATAGCCTGTAATATTTCCTTTCTCTGTGTGCTGCTGCACGGCTGCCTCTAACTGCTTATCAGTTTCTGATATAACTCTGTGGTTCTGACCTCACTTCCTTGCCTAAGCAATTAGGTATTCTAGCTTGCTAGTCCTTGTGAAGTTGTGCTTTTCAGTCTGCTTGCTCATGTATTGAACTTTCTTTTTACCTACTGTGACCTTCTGCTACCTGTCCTGATTTCTACCTGTTTACTGTATTGACCCTCCATTGCCAGCCTTGACCTTGGACTTGTTTTACATATTCGCATGAACTCTGCCTGCTTTGACCTTGCACTGTTTCCTGACTATGAGTATTGTCTGATCCCTTGGTGCTTTGTGCCAGAGTCTCTAACCCCCATGGGTCAAACTGCACTGGGACTATTTCAAGAGGTAGCTGCCTAGTGTCTCCCCTGCAGTAACGGCCAGATTCCTGTACAGGTGTTAAAGTGTGGAAACCAGGGGAGTGGCAGGATAACACTCTCTAAGTCAAGCCCAAAGCCAAATCGTTTAGTTCAGGCATGCTCAACCTACGGCCCTCCAGCTGTTGTAAAACTATAACTCCCATCATGCCCTGCCGTATGCTGATAGCTGTAGGCTGTCTGGGAATGCTGGGAGTTGTAGTTTTGCAACAGCTGGAGGGCCACAGGTTGAGCATCCCTGGTTTAGTTGATAAAACAGTGGATCCACGTCCACTGTTTCTTACATGTAACTGTTCATTGCATATTCAATGTGGATTATGCTGCAGAAAAAGCATATTTTTCCATGTTAAATCTGTGACCACTTTTGCCTATAAGAATATAGCCTGAATGTGAAACAAAGAAACATACTGAAAACGTTAGTCGCCTTGTTGTTGAAATTTGCTTTAGTTGTGTGATGGTACATAAGGACGTAAGATTATGGGACGAGGCAGATTTTAGAATGTGAAGTCTTAGATAAATAATGCATAATAAATAAAAGAGTTGCTGTGTACTAATTAGAAAATTGTATCTCATCACAACCATCCTATTTGTTTTTATTTTACAAGCAGTTAGATTGCCATCTTGTGGTCATATCTGGTATTATGATTTTGCCATTCCAACACAGGAATTCATTCCTGCAGGTTTAGTATTCTTATTTAAAATGCTGACAGCATAAACTAGACAGTCTAAAGAACACAAAATTTTCAATAGTGGTACACGCTGTAAAGTATATTAAATTTGGTACATGGCTAGACACTTATCTAGCCCTTCACCAACTACTGTTTGTACCAAAATGTTGTCGCTGCTTAGGCCACTTCATAAGCCACACGTCTTCGTTGAGCTGGAATCCTGACACAGCTAGCCACAGTGAATTATTCTTTTTGGTCCATTTACTTCTTAAATAGGTCTAAAATGTGATGTGACTTATTTAGTTTTGTACATACAAATACTAGTAACTGTGATGGAATTACCGTATTACCGGACTATAAGACGCACCCAAAAATTAGAGTAGGAAAATAAGGAAAAAATATTTTTCATCACACCTCAGATCAGACTCTAAAAATAAGTAATTAGCATTCAGACTATAAGACGCATTTTTTGGGGGGGGGTATAGTGTGTCTGAGTTGAGATGAGTTGACACACAAGTGGAAGAATACACAGAACAACTGACGCAGGTCAAACACCACCTACATGAGATGGCCACATCTCCATGCTTTTACCTGCTTCACCTGTGCATCCAGTCTTTCTACTCTGTCAGAAAGTATAAAACTGTCTAAAAGAAAAGCTGTATGTGTTTCCCGTAGCAACCAGTGACTGCACGACTTTCATAGTTCTCTTAAAAATTAAAGTCATCACAAGGATGCAGTATACAACGAGTAAATGGCCATTTCGCGCTAGCTTCACTTTCTCAGGCCTCTGACCATGAAGGTGTAGGATGTCTAAGGGGCTCAGCTGGTCCTAGACCACGTGACACATGAACATATTGTCACTAGCCTAGAAAAAGCTGCAAGAAGGCCGCGGCACCACTGTAAGCGGTGCTGCCTTCTCAAATAGCTTATCGCCAGGGGTCCCGGGTGTCGGACACCCACTGATCAGATACTGATGATCTATCCAGAGGAGCAGCACAATGTACTTTCCCTGCAGTACCAGACTTTACAGTACAACACAATATACCGTCCCAGCAAAACCAAATACCACAATGTAGCTCAAAAAAGTACCCTAGGAGAATCAAATACCACAGTGCAGCACAATATACTGCCCCAGCAGAACCAAACGACACAGTCCAGCACAATATTCTGCCCCAGTAGAACCAAACGTCACAGTCCAGCACAATATACTGCCCCAGCAGAAACCAGCGCTACAGTACAGCACAATATACTGCCCCAGCAGAAACCAGCTCTACAGTACAGCACAATATACTGCCCCAGCAGAACCAAACGACACAGTCCAGCACAATATACTGCCCATCAGAACCAAACGTCACAGTACACCACAATATACTTCCCCAGCAGAACCAAACGACACAGTCCAGCACAATATACTGCCCATCAGAACCAAACGTCACAGTACACCACAATATACTTCCCCAGCAGAACCAAACGACACAGTCCAGCACAATATTCTGCCCCAGTAGAACCAAACGTCACAGTCCAGCACAATATACTGCCCCAGCAGAAACCAGCGCTACAGTACAGCACAATATACTGCCCCAGCAGAAACCAGCGCTACAGTACAGCACAATATACTGCCCCAGCAGAACCAAACGACACAGTCCAGCACAATATTCTGCCCCAGTAGAACCAAACGTCACAGTCCAGCACAATATACTGCCCCAGCAGAAACCAGCACTACATTACAGCACAATATACTGCCCCAGCAGAACCAAACGACACAGTCCAGCACAATATTCTGCCCCAGTAGAACCAAACGTCACAGTCCAGCACAATGTACTGCCCCAGCAGAAACCAGCGATACAGTACAGCACAATATACTGCCCCAGCAGAACCAAACGTCACAGTACAGTACAATATACGGCCCCAGAAGAACCAAGAACCACAGTGCAGTACAATATACTTCCCCAGCAGAACCAAGAACCACAGTGCAGTACAATATACTGCCCCAGCAGAACCAAACACCACAGTGCTGCACAATATACTGCCCCAGCAGAACCAAACACCACAGTGCTGCACAATATACTGCCCCAACAGAAACAAATACCACAGTGTAGGACAAAATAGTGCCCCAATATAACTAAATACCACAGTGCAGCACAATATACTGCTCCAGCAAAACTAAATACCACAGGGCAGCACAGTGTCTGAGCCCACCAGTAAAATTCATTTTACAGCTACATGAAAATATTACCAGACACCTGTTTGCAAATCCCTGAAACTCCAGCAACAGACTTTTTTTCAGTAGTAGCCAGTTGCCCAGTGTGTGCCTCAGACAGTTTTTGCTGGAGACACTGAGTTTCCTGCTGACTGGCACAGGCCTTGGACTAGGGCTCTCTTGGACTGTGAGCCAGGAACACAGTCATACAGCAGCAGCAAGATGATTGATTATGGGGATTCCTGCAGCAAAATCAAGAAAGCGAGTCACAGGTTAAAGAGGATACTGGCTGGCCTGCCTCTGTGCCTAGAAGTCATTTCAGCCGCCCGATGCTCTCTATAATAATAAACTGGGTAGTTTGTTAAAGGGGGTTTACGGGACTTATATACTGATGACCTGTTCTCAGGATAGGTCATCAAAATCTAGTGGGTATCTGATCAGCTGTTTTGGCCAGCTACCAGCGCTGTAAACTATACATTCGATGGAAAGCTCCATCTACTTTATAGTTTCCAGTGTTGGTATACAGCAGCTCAGCTCCCATTCACTTAAATGATGAAGTACCCTGGAACACTACACGGTATCCTGGAGCCACTACAGTGGGCAGAGCCTTCTGCCTCTGGATCCATCCTTTGTATAATTTACAATGCCAGCAGCGGGCCAAAACAGCTGATCGGTGGGGTCTAGGACCCCCACTGATTCGATATTAATGATCTATCCTGAGGATTGAAATCCCAGAAAACCCCTTTACGCATTCTCACGTACATGTACGTGAGGGAATGCGGCTTCTTGCCACATCCTCATGTGCATGTACGTGATGTGATTGGGCGGGTGCAGGAGCTGCATCTGCCCGATCAACAGCAGGGGCCCAGCTGTTAATGATAGCCGGGCCCCTGCTGTATGCGGTGATGCCAGCAGATTAACCCTTTCACATATCACAGTCAGCGCTGACCGCGGCACGTGTGGGGTTTGCAGAGGGAGGAGGCTCCCTCTGACTCCATCTCCCCCTGCGCTGCAGAGGCAGGGGGCCGATGGTTGCCATGGCAGCTCCGATGCCTTACACAGGCATCAGAGCCTGCCAGCTACGGAAGCTCAGGAGATCCATCTTACTGTGTAAGATGCTGACAGTTCAATTCAGTATAATATAGAATGTATTGTACTGAATTGAAACAGGGATCAAACTCTGAAAAGGTGAAGTCCCACAGTGGGACAAAAATAAAAAGTAAAAAAACTGTGTTTTTTTTTTTTTTTTAATAATAAAAGGAAAATTTAAGTTTCAAGTAAAGAAAAAAAAAGCCCCCTCACCATAAAATTGTATTTAAAATAAAACCTGATATGACCTGCTCTATAAAAATGTAATTCCAAGTGATCAAAAAGTCATACACACACCAAAATGGTACCAATCAAACCGTCATCTCTTCCCACAAAAAATGAGCCACTACATAAGACAATCGCCCAAAAGGTAAAAAACATATGGCTTTCAGAAAATGGAGACACTAAAACATGATTTTTTTTTTCCTTCAAAAATGCTTTTATAGTGTAAAACTGCAATAATTTTTTTTAAAGTAGACATGTTCAGTATCTCCAGGTCTGTAAAAATAAAATAAAAACTGTGCAAAAAATTCAATTTTTTGTCACCTTTCATCACAAAAAGTGTAATACCAAGCGATCAAAAAGTCTTATGCAACCCAAAATAGTACCAATCAAACCATCATCTCTTCCTTCAAAAAATGAGCCCCTACATAAGACAATTGCCCAAAAAATATATGAAAAATATGGCTTTCAGAAAATGGAGATGCTAAAACATGATTTTTATTATTTTTTAAATGCTTTTATTGTGTAAAACTAAAATACATGAAAAAAGTAGACATATTGGGTATCGTCACGTCCGTAACAACCTGCTCTATGAAAATATCACATGATCTAACCCCTAAGGTGAATTCCATAAAAAATTTAATAAGTTGAGTGATCAAAAGAATCATATGTACTCAAAAATGCTACCTATAAAAATGTCAACTCTTTCCGCAAAAAATTAGCCCCTACACAAGACGATCAGCAGAAAAATTTAAAAAAATAGCTTTCAGAAAAGAAACATTTTTTTTCACAAATGCTTTTATTGTATAAAACTGAAAAAATAAATAAAAAAATACATATTGGGTATTGCTACGTCCGTAATGAAAAAGAACCTGTGCCAAAATAGCAATTTTTTGGTCACCTTGCCCCAAAAAAGTGCCATAATGAATCATCAAAAAATCATATGTACCCAAAAATGGTACCAATAAAAATGGCGCGTGACGTAGTGAGTTACGCTGCCGCCGCCCGCCCGGCCTCCTGCCTGCTATGGCAGTTAGTAGTAAATACCGTACTACAGCCTGGATGAATGAATTTACAGTTTAACATTGCCTATATGATTACAACATTGAGCGGGGCCCAGTGTAGTAGAATACAGTGACTGCCCTGGGCCCCGCTGCCATTACAAAACAAGATGCCGACCCCCACCCCCTGTATTGGGGGTCATTCACTACACAGGGACACTGTAATGGGGGGGATCTGTGGATGACACATAGCATAATATTGCTGTGTCATCCACAGATCCCCCCCCCCATAGCAGTGTCATGCCATCCCCAGATGCCCCCATAATAGTGCTATCCCCAGATGCCTCCATAACAGTGCCATTCCCAAATGCCTCCATAACAGTGCCATCCCCAAATGCCTCCATAACAGTGCCATCCCCAGATGCCCCCATAACAGTGTCATCCACAGATGCCCCTATAACAGTGTCATCCACAGAAGCCCCTATAACAGTGTCATCCACAGATGCCCCTATAACAGTGTCATCCACAGATGCCCCCATAACAGTGCCATCCACGGACCCCCATAACAGTGCATCATCCACAGATCCCCCATAATAGTGTCATCCACAGACCACCATTAGTTCAAAACCCACCAAAAGCACACCTTTTGGTTAAAAAAAAAAAAAAAATCTTCTTATTTTCCTCCTCAAAAACCTAGGTGCAGCTTATAGGGCGAAAAATACGGTAATAACTATTTTATGAGGTATTACAATCTGCTTTAGGCCTCATGCACACGGCCGTTGTTTTATTCCGTGTCCGTTGTGCCGTTTTTCGTGATTTTCTGCGGACCCATTGACTTTCAGTGGGTCCGTGGAAAACTCGGCTAATGCACCGTTTGTCATCCGCGTCCGTGATCCGTGGTTCCAGTCCGTCAAAAAAATATAACCTGTCCTATTATTTTCATGGAAAACGGTTTGCGGACCCATTCAAGTCAATGGGACTGCTAAAAAACACGGAGGCACACAAGATTGTCATCCGCGTCCGTTTTTTTCCTATCATTTGCATGGCAAACCTGTCTTAGATTTTCTTTTACTTTCCTGGATCTGGTGATCCTCCAAAAATAAAGGAAGACACACGGATCACGGAACAACGGAACCCCATTTTGCGGAACGGAACACAACAACGGTCGTGTGCATGAGGCCTTAAAAGCAGAGACGTTCAAATTTGAATTTTTTGTTTTATAAATAAAGGTGAAACATATTGATTAAAATTTACCACCAACATGAAGTACAATATGTTACGAGAAAACAATCGGAGAATCGCTTATATAAGTAAAAGCGTTTCAGAGTTATTACCACAATAAAGTGAAACATGTCAGATTAAGGGCTTGTTCACACGACCATTGCCCCTCCGTGCCCGTGCTGTGGATGGCAAATTGCGGTCCGCAATGCATGGGCACCGACTGTGGCCAGTCCGCATGTAGATCACGGACCCATTCACTTGAATGGGTACGCGATCCGTCCGTTCCGCAAAAAGATAGAACTTGCTCTATCTTTTTGTGGTGCGGAGGCACGGAACCCCAGGAAGCACTCCGTAGTGCTTCCGTGGGGTTCCGTTCCGTGCTTCCGTTCTGCACCGCATCTCCGGATTTGCGGACCCATTCAAGTGAATGGGTCTGCATCCGTGATGCGGAATGCAAACGGCCGGTGCCCCGTGTATTGCGGACCCGCCGTATGCGGGCCACAATATGGCAACGGTCATGTGAATAAGCCCTAATACTGTATGCACTATGTAAATGAATATGAGGTACTTAGCAAATATATGATTTTTGATCAAAATCATTTGTGCCAATCCACCATGACCAAGTGACCGCTCTCTGGATGGGAACCTACTCTATATGATAGCTCTCCCTGCCTGCCAGCCTCAAATTAATTTAGGGAGAGCAGGCTCCACATGTATACTGTGTCTGCTCGATTTGTTTCCTCCCTCTGTGCCAGCAGGCCTCCAGTTTATTCGGGGAGAGCAGACTACAGCTATATACACTGCACTAATTAAAACCAGCCTATGGAAAGGAAGGGTTACCTAGGAGTGCACGACCAAGATGGAGGCAGCCACACCTCCAAATACATCCTGCAAAAACAAAACAAAAAAGTTAGGCCTTATGCACATGACCGTAACCATTTTCTGCTCCGCAAACCTTGGATCTGCAAAATATGGAAGTGGTCCATGTACCGTCCCCATGTTTTTGCGGGCCCATTGACTTCAATGGGTCTGCAGTCTGCATTTTGTGGACAAGTATAGGACATGTTCTATAGACATATGGATGCGGAAAACATGGATGAGTTCCGTGTAGTTTCATCATTTTTATATTTGTGTGCTGACTTGTCTTTCGTTATAGATATTAATGGCCTATCCTTAGGGTATGCCATCAATAATAAGAACCTGGAAAAACCTTTAACACATGCAGCACAATGGGGTCAGGAGGATATAACTTATCGCCAGTTAAGGGATCATGCACACGACCTTATCTTGCATCCGTGTCCAATCTCCATTTTTTGCGGATTGCACACGGACCCATTCATCTTTATGGGTCCACAAAAAATAAATAAACAGACAGCACACAGATGTCATCCATGTCCTGTCCGCATCTGTATGTTTGTTTTGCAAATTATAGAACATGTTCTATTCTTTTCCTTATTGCAGATGACAATAGTCATTTCTTGCTATGGGAGTGAGAAAAATGCAGAGTGCACATGGAAGGTTTCTGTATTTTGCAGATTCGTGATTTGCAGACCACAATACGGACACAGTCATGTGCAGGAGGCCTCTATAGCAGGCATCCTCAAACTGCGGCCCTCCAGCTGTTGTAAAACTACAACTCCCACAATGACCTGCTGTAGGCTGATACCTGTAGGCTGTTCGGGCATGCTGGGAGTTGTAGTTTTGCAACAGCTGGAGGGCCGCAGTTTGAGGATGCCTGCTCTATAGGGTTAAACTTTCTGCAGTATTGTACGTAGATTACAATAAGTCACATCAGTCTCTAGGGCTCACAACCTCTCTGTAGGCAAGCAGTTAAGATTTTTGGAGTGTAAAAGTAAACCAGAGTGGAACCCCTAACATATTTCTGTGCTGCACATAGTGTGTGGAAACCTGGGAGTAGGGCTACAACGAATACTCGACTAAATCGAGTAATTCGACACAAAAAAAATCCTCAATGTAAATTTTTTGCATCGAGGGTTCGTTTGTGTCACGTGACCACGGAGCGGGAGTGAAGCGCTAGCTATTACTCCCGCTCCGTGGTCTCCCGCTGCGCTTGGAATACTCACCTTTCCAGCAGGGGGCCTCCAGTCACTCCACAGCACGTCTATGGTCCCGCGCTACACTGACCTCCTGACGTACGCACGCCGTGACCTGACGCGCTGTGTGACGTCAGGCACAGAGCAGCTAGGAACGATGGAGTGTCGGCGGCGCTCCTGCTGGAAAGGTAAGTTGGTGCGACTAAGGCCGGGCGCCCGGAGTGCACAGCGTCATAGCAACCAGTGATGCTGTGCACCCCGGGTGTCAGGAGGAGCGGGGTTGGGGGGGAACTTCTGGCAGAAGTGGGGGAGAGCTGATGGCACTGGGGTGGGGGAGAGCTGATGGCACGGGGGGGACTGATGGCACTGGGGGATAGTGGAGCTGATGGCACCAGAGGGAACTGATGCACTTGGGCTGATCGCACAGGGGGGAACGAAGGGTGTTGGGGACTGATGGTAGGGGGTCTGATGAGTTTTTATAAAGGAAAACAGTCTATTAATTAATGTTTTCTTATTAGATTACTCAATTTCTAAAATAATCGTTTACTGCAGCCCTACCTGGGAGACAACCTCTATCTGTCTTTTCTTACTTGAATCTGTTAGTCCTTGATAACCGAACAGTGACTGAATAGAATATGCAAAGCCTTCACACGAGAGGACAACTCAGGGACTTCTGTTTCCAGGTAGTACTGGTAATTTTATTGAGAGTAAATGTTCTCTAATGGCTTATACGTCAATATCAGGCAACATTGCAGTATAATAATATTACGCATTTCAGGACATGGAAGACATATACAAGGATTCAAAACTGCTCCCCCCTACTTTGATAAATGTATCTGTGACCGAGCAGGAATATCATTTAAATCTGGCCTTGTGCTGGCACTTAAGGTCTGAAGTTGATTTAGAAAAAGCCAGACATTAGCACGTGACTGGATACAGGAGCTGTAATCGTCTATTTATAACGTTCTGATGTCACACAGTTTGGGTGACATTTTTCTCATTCATTTCTTGCTTGGTTTTATGATGAGAGAATGGATTTTCAGTGGTATCTATAATGGAGACTGTTCAGGACAAGTAACTTATGTATTTCAGATGTCTTTCAGGTTCCTTGGGACAAGGTCAAGAGTGAGATGATCGAGGACAAGGGTTTAAGTCCAGAGACTGTAGACCGAGTGGGTGAATACATCAGACTTAACGGTATGAAGCATGGGTGCTGTTCTTAAAGATGCCCGTGATAAATGGTATGCTTGGAGACCAAAGAGCATTTTGTGTATTTTCAGTGGCTTTTTTTTTTTGCATACGTTGCAACCCAGAATAATTGAGTCTCGGGCTGGCAGAAAGATTTTATCTGGTGGAAGCTAATTAAAGTGTAGTTATGCCTGTGGAAATACATCAGAAAAATGTAGAGTCCCAGCATATTGAAGCAGACATAAATTATAGATCCAATAAGGAAAAGCTTCAGCCTGGTCGGGGGAAATATATTATAGACTGGCAAAACACAATCACATAGATTGTAAAATACAATGCATATAAAAGTTCCAGTTCATTTGAGAAAATTAGCAAAATTGCCGTGTGATGGGCTTCTCTTGAAATATGTGTCCCCTTCCATGCATTGTAAATAATGCAACTAATTTGTAATATAGGCCTATAATTTATGTAATATAGGCTTATTATTTATGCATTTCATCCTTTTTTCTGCCTTTTGAGTGATACAAAAAAAATGAACAAAAGGCAAGTACAAGGACATCCTCCTCTTGGGGAGCATGGCTTATGCTGATTTGTATGTGACTAAAGGCATCTTGTTGTAGCAAATATAATCTACTACTCCATAGAATATGGATGACAGGCAAGTTTATCTCCGGCTCTCCTCTCTGTTCTCTAGCCAAAGATAGAAAGGACCTATCAAGATTGGTCATTTTAGGATATTTCAGAAAGGCCCCTTTCGGACTAGCGAGTTCCAGGCATCGGACTCGCAGTGAGAGTATGCGGCAGTTCCCGTCCTGACCTCCCAGCACTGCCATGGTCGTAAAGCATTATATTGATTTATGATGCCATGTAACCCTTACAGTTCTGGAATGTATTGGATAACACTGACAGCATTATATGTCACTGTTATACAATACATTCCAGAACTGTAAGGGTTACATACAGGGGCGGACTGAGAACCCTCAGGGCCCCCGGGCAAAATAAATCAAGGGCCCCCTTACAGGCCCCACCCATGTTCTGCTGCAAGCCCCACCCTTGTCCCGCCTCCATGCCCCGCCTCCAGCCACACCCTACACAATCTTTAATAAGATTTCAAAGTTAAAGTGACACAAAAGGCACCCAGACCCCTTCAGCTCATTGAAGTGGTCTGGGTACAGTGTCCCTTTTGCAAATCGAGCTGCAATGTTCTAGAGAAACTGCATTGTTTAAGTTCCAGCAATAAGTCAGCCTCTAGTGGCTGAGGGCTTCCTGGCGTAAAACAGACCCTTGGTCCGGTATCTGACGCTGGACGTCCTCACACTCTGCATGATGACCTCCAGTGTCAGATTTTTCCCCATAGGAAAGAATTGATTCAATGCACTCATATGGGGTGATCTAATCTCACGGCATATTAGTGAGCCTCTGTTAGAAGCAGTGTGGGCATAACTACTGTGAAGGGGGCACATATCTGGGCATAACTACTGTGAAAGGGGGGGGAGGCCCTTCACAGTAGTTATTAATCCCTTTCAGCAGTCCCCCCTTCAGTGAATGGGGGACTGCTGAAAGGGGTTAATAACTACTGTGAAGGGCCTAGCTGTCTGGGCAACCCCACAGATCATCCCCCCACCCACCTTGTACTTGTTCCACTGATCCGCTACTTGCGGGCTACATGGGCATGAGTTCAGTCACTTCGGTGCGCAATCCCATCCTGCGGCGCGTGATCCCGCGAGACCCGTGACCTACAGCGGCGGGTCTTGCGGGATCACGCGTGGCAGGACGGGATTGCGCACCGAAGTGACTGAACTCATTCCCGTGCAGCCCACAAGTAGCGGAACAATTACAAGAGGGGTGGGGAATAGCCAAATTAAAAAATATTTTGAACCAAAAGGTGTTATGGGGGCTCTGTGGATGGCACTGTTATGGGGGCTCTGTGGATGGCACTGTTATGGGGGCTCTGTGGATGGCACTGTTGTGGGGGCTCTGTGGATGGCACTGTTGTGGGGGCTCTGTGGATGGCACTGTTGTGGGGGCTCTGTGGATGGCACTGTTGTGGGGGCTCTGTGGATGGCACTGTTGTGGAGGCTCTGTGGGTGGCACTGTTGTGGGGGGGATTTCTGTGGGTGACACATATATAGCACCATATGCTATATATGTGTCATCCACAGATCCTCCCCATAACAGTGCCCCTGTGAGTGAATGATCCCCAATACAGGGTCTGGGGGCCGGCATCTGGTGTTGTAATGGCAGCGGGGCCCGGTGCAGTCACTGTATTCTATTACACCGGGCCCCGCTCACTGTAATACTAATATTCATATGTGAACAACTTGAAATCCTCTGCGATCCTCTCCCTCTCTGTACTCACAAATTCAGTAGCAGGCCGGGCGGCAGCGCAACTCACTGACGTCACACAATATACAGTATACCGCTACACTGTGTAGTCTGTTCTATTAGCACCATTGTTTTGTGGTGGTGGACAGAAAATAATCTGGAAGTGCCCCTCCCGAGACCAGGCTCTGACTGCTAGGGGGGGTCTGCTGAGCTAACGGATGCCCCCTATGGCAGCAGCACCACCATAGCCCCCATATATGGCTAAAAAATTATTGCTTTGGGTGGTGGGGGGGTGACACCATTTTCTACCGCACCGGGTGACACCAGCCCTAGCAACGCCACTGGCTCCGCCTGCTTCATTCATAAAGTGGGAGGAGCAGGCGCGTGACGTCAGTGAGTTGCGCTGCCGCCCGGCCTGCTACTGAGTTTGTGAGTACAGAGAGGGAGAGGATCGCAGAGGATTTCAAGTTGTTCACATATGAATATTAGTATTACAGTGAGCGGGGCCCGGTGTAATAGAATACAGTGACTGCACCGGGCCCCGCTGCCATTACCAGGCCAGCATAACATTCGGAATCGGGGTGCTGGGCACAGTGCTCCAGACTAAAAAAAATACCTAGTAGCCATTGGCTCCTGGACTGAAAAATTTAGGAGCCAAATTACATTTTTAGTTGCCAAATCAAAACTGAATCAAAATTTTGGTATCGTGACAACGCTACGCCGATCAGATTGGCGTAGGGTTGTTTCGATACCAAAGTTTTGATTCGCTTTCGTCACCATAAAAAAGTATTGCGATACTCAATACCGTGCAAAAAAAAAAAAACACCAAAAAAAGCCGCGTACATTTCGCATTTTATAAAAACGTTCGGCCCATAATAGAACAGTCCTATCCTATTTTTTGGGGTGACAAGGTGACTAAAAATGGTGAATGCTCACCGCATAGGAGATATTTTTTAATAATTTAATAGTTTGGACTTTTCGGACACAGCGCTATGTAATATGTTTATTTATTGTTTATATATTTTATATGTAAAATTGGGAAAGGGGGGATTTAAACTTAATATTTTAGGGTACTTTCACACTAGCGTTTTTCATTTCCGGCATAGAGTTCCGGCACAGGGGCTCTATACCGGAAAAGATGTCTTCAGGTCAGTCTTTTTGACTGATCAGGCAAAAGATAAAACAGCAGCATTCTACGGTTTTATCTCTGGCGAAAAAAACTGAAGATTTGCCTGAATGCCGGATTCAGCATTTTTCCCCATAGGAATGTATTAGTGCCGTATCCGGCATTCAAAATACCGGAATGCCGGATCCATCCTTCCGGTTGAACCGTGCGATTTTCACGCATGGTTGCTAGGATGAAAGTCTATTCACTGTATTACTTTCCCTTATAACAACATGGTTATAAGGGAAAATAATAGCATTCTTTAATGCAGAATGCGTAGTAGAAGGTCAATATAATAAACATTGGTGGCGCAGTGCGCCCCCCCCAACACCCCAGTATAATAAACATTGGTGGCGCAGTGCGTCCCCCCCAACATAATAAACATTGGTGGCGCAGTGCGTCCCCCCCAACATAATAAACATTGGTGGCGCAGTGCGCCCCCCCTCCCTAGTATAATAAACATATAAACATTGGTGGTGCAGTGCGCCCCCCCCCCCAACACCCCAGTATAATAAACATTGGTGGCGCAGTGCGCCCCCCCTCCCTAGTATAATAAACATATAAACATTGGTGGCGCAGTGCGCCCCCCCAACACCCCAGTATAATAAACATTGGTGGCGCAGTGCGCCCCCCCTCCCTAGTATAATAAACATTGGTGGCGCAGTGCGCCCCCCCCCCCAACACCCCAGTATAATAAACATTGGTGGCGCAGTGCGCCCCCCCAACACCCCAGTATAATAAACATTGGTGGCGCAGTGCGCCCCCCCTCCCTAGTATAATAAATATATAAACATTGGTGGGCAGTGCGCCCCCCCCCCCTCCCTAGTATAATAAATATTTAAACATTGGTGGGCAGTGCTTTCCCCCCCCTCCCTAGTATAATAAATATATAAACATCGGTGGGCAGTGCTTCCCCCCCCTCCCTAGTATAATAAATATATAAACATTGTTGGGCAGTGCCAATGAGGGTTAAAAAAATAAATAAAAATTAACTCATCTCCTCCAATTGATCACGTAGCAGCCAGTCTCCTGTACTTTCTTCAGGACCTGTGGTGACATCACTGTGCTCATCACATGATACATCACATGATCCATCACCATGGTAATGGACCATGTGATGGAGCTCAGTGACGTCACCACAGGTCCTGAAGAAAGTACAGGAGACCGGCTGCTACGCGATCAATTGGAGGAGGTGAGTTAATTATTATTTTTTTAACCCTCATTGGCACTGCCCACTGCGCCACCAATGTTTATTAAACTGGGGGGGGCCGCACTCAATCTTTATTATACTGGGGGGGGGCCCGCACTCCATGTTTATTATACTGGGGGGGGCCGCACTCAATGTTTATTATACTGGGGGGGGCGCACTCAATGTTTATTATACTGGGGGGGGCGCACTCAATGTTTATTATACGGGGGGGGGGGGGGCGCCACCAATGAAGATAACTGAGCTGTTAATACAAATACAGGAGGCGGGTGCTGGAATCAAATAGCCGGCACCCGACCTTTATGACAGGGAGCTGCGATCAGCGGCAGTTAACCCCTTAGGTGCCGCTCCCAGTCATAGAGGTCGGGTGCCGCTATTTGATTCCAGCACCCGCCTCCTGTATTTGTATTAACAGCTCAGTTATCTTCATTGGTGGCGCAGTAGCCACAGCCCCTCCCCCTGTCCCTCTTCTTATTGGCCGCGGCAGCAGCAGCACAGGGGAGGGAGAGACTCTTCCACTCTGCGCTGCTGATAAGAAGTGAACATGATAGTTCAGCTTCTGTGCCCGCCGCTGTATTCAGAGCTGCGGCGCGGCTCTAGTCGCAAATGGCGACAAGACTAGAGCCCTGGGGCATAACATTAACACATAATGTTATTCTGCGGCGGGCCCCCATCCCTTCCGGGCCCTCGGACCGTGTCCGAAGTAACCGACCGGTCAGTCCGCCCCTGGTTACATAGCACCATAAATCAATATAATGCTATGTGACCCCAGCAGTGCTGGGAGGTCAGGTTGGGAGCTGCTGCATACACACACTGCGAGTCTGATGCGTGGAACTCGCTCGTCTGAAAGGGGCCAAAGACTTGCTGGCTAATTAGAGTCACATTTAGTCCTCCCTTACAGGTTCGCCGTGGCCCCTTCATTGTGCTGATCAGCAGGAGCCCTGCATGTTGGACCCACACAATCAAACATTGGTAGCCTGACCGAAGGATAGTTGTAGAGAAGCCCTTTAAGGGTACCTGTACAGATTTGTATGCAGAAAATCCTCAAGAAATCCACAGCAAAACCATATAAAACAACACACATACAGTAAAGCCTCACTATTTGTCATGGGTTTGGTACGTTTTTATGTTTTTGTTGTGGAGTTTTTGTTTATATTAATAACCCCATTGAAGTCTATGGGAAAAACCACTATATAGAACGTGTGGAATCACACAAACAGGCTGTTGATTTTAAAATCTTCTCAACAAGTCAATTTCTGCACAGAAGAAAAAAGCTTTGTCAAATCTCATTCACTTTGCTGATACTGTATTACGATCAGTTTTTTCCTTTTAAAAATTTGCATGGAAAAACCGCATGTAATCCGCATTGTGTGCAGTTACCCTAAAGCAGTGATGGCTAACCTCCGGCACTCCAGACGTAAAACTACAACTCCCAAGATGCATACTTGCTTGGCTGTTCTCAGAACTCCATAGAAATGAATGGAGCATGCTGGGAGTCGTAGTGTTACCACAGTTGGAGTGCCAGAGGTTAGCCATCACTGCCTTAAAGCATATTCACGGCTGTTAAAGGGTTTCTATCACTTCGTATGACATATTTAGGTGTCAGACACTAGCGATCCGCTAGTGTCTGCTCTAACAAACCATCCTAATATGATAGGCTTTGGGGCAGCCGTTTTGCTAAAATAACAACTTATATCTATATGCTAATGAGCCTCTAGGTGCTATGGGGGCGTCATTAGCACCTAGAGGCTCCGTCTACCTTCATAAACTGTCGCCGCCCAGCGCGTCCCTCCAGCCCGCCCATCTCCTGCTGAATGCGATCCTCTCCGTGCGCGTCTCTGTTCTGCGCATGCGCAGTGAATGTCTGACCGCTTCCCTGCTCAGACATCTCCACTGCGCCTGTTCCTCGGAGCACTATGATGTCATCGGCGCAGGCGCAGTGGAGATGTCTGAGCAGGGAAGCGGTCAGACATTCACTGCGCATGCGCAGAACAGAGACGCGCACGGAGAGGATCGCATTCAGCAGGAGATGGGCGGGCTGGAGGGACGCGCTGGGCGGCGACAGTTTATGAAGGTAGACGGAGCCTCTAGGTGCTAATGACTCCCCCATAGCACCTAGAGGCTCATAAGCATATAGATATAAGTTGTTATTTTAGCAAAACGGCTGCCCCAAAGCCTATCATATTAGGATGGTTTGTTAGAGCAGACACTAGCGGATCGCTAGTGTCTGACACCTAAATATGTGATAGGAAGTGATAGAAACCCTTTAAAGTAGTTCATTATAGCCCACAGCTCCAAGTTCCAAATTAAAGAAAAATATGGTATACAGGAGAGAATGCTGATTCTCAATACTGCTCCATCTAAGCTCCACAGCCCAACAGCTCATATACTCTTGCCCATGGAAAATGTGCTCCTGCACACACTCCCTGAGCTCCACCTTTAATGTTTCTACACAGTGCTCTGAATTTCTGTGCGCGATTATAGAGAGAACTGTGCAGCTGTACTGTTAGGCTACTTTCACACTGGTGTTTTCACAGATCCGTGTGAAACTCAATGGAAACGGATCCGTCAATAAAATGTCTAAACGGAGACAAACGGACGCCATTCAGACG
Organism: Bufo bufo; assembly: GCF_905171765.1. NCBI lineage: Eukaryota > Metazoa > Chordata > Amphibia > Anura > Bufonidae > Bufo > Bufo bufo. The sequence continues at coordinate 318,995,043 of NC_053389.1, forward strand.
GATCCGTTCAAACGGATCCGTCTGTATTGCGGATCCGTTTGTCACGTTCGTTTCCGTTTTTGCATCTGTTTAGCGGATCCATTTTGGAATGAGTAGCAATTAGGTTCCCCCCTCTTCATGTATTCAGATCCCCAAGGTTGTCATGCTCCTAAAATTTCTCCAGGGCTATCTTGTTGAAATTTAAAGATCATCCGGTTTTAGCTCTGGAACCCTGAAAAAAAGGAAATACAAAATTAAATGTAAATCCTAATACAAAATGCAAATTAAGACTACTTAATCAAGACTTGCACGTCTACGACCGCCACGCTTATTCCCGTAGACTCTGGAGGCGACTGGGGGATGCTCGCTGGCGGCTCTAGGTGCAGATTGCTGAAACAAAAACAAAAAATGTTTTAAACAGAATGTATTTAAATAAAAAAAATTATATATATACAGTTGCAAGAAAAAGTATGTGAACCCTTTGTAATTATATGGATTTTTACACAAATTGGTCATAAAATGTGATCTGATCTTCATCTAAGTCACAACAATAGACAATCACAGTCTGCTTAAACTAATAACACACAAATAATTAAATGTTACCATGTTTTTATTGAACACACCACGTGAATATTCACAGTGCAGGTGGAAAAAGTATGTGAACCCTTGGATTTAATAACTGGTTGAACCTCTTTTGGCAGCAATAACTTCAACCAAACTTTTCCTGTAGTTGCAGATCAGACGTGTAGAATGGTCAGGAGTAATTCTTGACCATTCCTCTTTACAGAATTGTTTCAGTTCAGCAATATTCTTGGGATGTCTGGTGTGATGTCGCTTTCTTGAGGTCATGCCACAGCATCTCAATCGGGTTGAGGTTAGGACTCTGACTGGGCCACTCCAGAAGTCGTATTTTCTTCTGTTTAAGCCATTCTGTTGTTTATTTACTTCTATGCTTTGGGCTGTTGTCCTGTTGCAACACTCATCTTCTATTGAGCTTCAGCTGGTGGACAGATGGCCTTAAGTTCTCCTGCAAAATGTCTTGATAAACATGGGAATTCATTTTTCCTTCGATGATAGCAATCCGTCCAGGCCCTGACGCAGCAAAGCAGCCTCAAACCATGATGCCCCCACCACCATACTTCACAGTTGGGATGAGGTTTTGATGTTGGTGTGCTGTGCCTCTTTTTCTCCACACAGTGTTGTGTGTTTCTTCCAAACAACTCAACTTTGGTTTCATCTGTCCACAGAATATTTTGCCAGTACTGCTGTGGAACATCCAGGTGCTCTTGTGCAAACTGTACACGTGCAACAATGTTTTTTTTGGACAGCAGTGGCTTCTTCTGTGGTATCCTCCCATGAAATCCATTCTTGTTTAGTGTTTTATGTATCGTAGATTCGCTAACAGGGATGTTAGCATATGCCAGAGACTTTTGTGAGTCTTTAGCTGACACTCTAGGATTCTTCTTCACCTCATTGAGCAGTCTGCGCTGTGCTCTTGCAGTCATCTTTAAAGTATGCCCACTCCTAGGGAGAGTAGCAGCAGTGCTGAACTTTCTCGATTTATAGACAATTTGTCTTACCATGGACTGATACACAGCAAGGCTTTTGGAGATATTTTTATAACCCTTTCCAGCTTTATGCAAGTCAACAATTCTTAATCGTAGGTCTTCTGAGAGCTCTTTTGTGCGAGGCATCATTCACATCAGGCAATGCTTTTTGTGAAAAGCAAACTCAGAACTGGTGTGTGTTTTTTATAGGGCAGGGCAGCTGTAACCAACACCTCCAATCTCATCTGATTGGACTCCAGTTGGCTGATACCTCACTCCAATTAACTCTTGGAGATGTCATTAGTCTAGGGGTTCACATACTTTTTCCACCTGCACTGTGAATGTTTACATGCTGTGTTCAATAAAAACATGGTATCATTTAATTTTTTGTGTGTTATTAGTTTAAGCAGACTGTGATTGTCTATTGTTGTGACTTAGATGAAGATCAGATCACATTTTATGACCAATTTGTGCAGAAATCCATATAATTCCAAAGGGTTCACATACTTTTTCTTGCAACTGTGTATATAGATTTACTTCTTGACAGCCCCGGTCCAGGCTTGGTCCACCTCCCCTGGACGCTGGCGATTCCAGCACTGGAGCTCCGGCAGGTGAGCCGGCCACAGCTGGAGAGCCCTCGGCTGATGATGATGATAAAATCTATAATAAGAGCACATACTGAGTAATGCAACAAATCAAACAGTACAAACTCCAAGTGTTGATTTTATACTTACTGGCCACTGAATACGCCTGCACCTTCTGGGTGGGTTTTTCCAATCGATGCTTGTCTTCTTTGATGACATCTGTACGCAACAGAATACCAGACAAAATGCAGATAACGTTAAAGGGTTTCTACCACCACATTTTGACCTAATTAGCTGTCTGACACTAGCGATCTGCTAGTGTCTGCTGTACCTAACCATGCTATTGTAATACTTTTCTCTGCAACGGTTACCCTCCAGCCCGCCCATCTCCTCTAGATTGACAGCCTCCATTGCGGCCGAATTCTCGCGCCTGCGCCATGTGCGTCTGTATTCGGCGCAGGCGCAGTGACTGTCAGACCGCTCCCTGCGCCGGCATCTCTACTGTGCCTGCGCATCTCCACTGCTTGAGGCCGGGCGTCGTCTGTTCCTGGGAGCACTCTGACGTCATCGGCGCAGGCGCAGTGGAGATGCCGGCCCAGGGTGCGGTCCAACAGTCACTGCGCCTGCGCCGAATACAGATGCACACGGCGCAGGCGCGAGAATATGGATGCAATGGAGGCTGTCAATCTAGAGGAGATGGGCAGGCTGGAGGGACGAGCTGGGCGGCAGACATGGTGAGTAGACGGAGCCTCTAGGTGCTGAAAAGACTCCCCCATAGCACCTAGAGGCTCATTTGCATAGCAATAAAAGTTCGTTTTTTAGGGTAACCGTTGCAGAGAAAAGTATTACAATAGCATGGTTAGGTACAGCAGATCGCTAGTGTCAGACAGCTAATTAGGTCAAAATGTGGTGGTAGAAACCCTTTAAAGGAACTTGTTTAGAGCACTATTTCCTCATATATCCACAACATTTTTTTTAATTTTTAATACTTACTTTTTAAAATATAGATTGGTGCTTGCCCACCGCAGAACTTTCTAGAAATTCTTTTTTTTTTTTTGGGGGACGACCCTAATAATAAAATGATTAAAAAAATTAACCCAACAGGAGCCATAATCCCCCCCAGAGACAGCAGCCCCGCATAGTGCCTGCAGCCCCCCATAGTGCCAGCAGTCCCCCACAGTGACATCAGCCCCCCAGTTCCAAACAACCTTCCCACAGTGCCCTCAGCCCCCCCCAATGCCAGCAGACCCCACAGTTCCAGCCACAAAAAACCCTGCAGTGCCAGAAGCACCGCACAGTTCCAGCCACAAACACCCCCGCAGTGCCAGCAGCAACCACAGTTACAGCTACAAAAACTCCTGCAGTGCCAGAAGCACCACACAGTTCCAGCCACAAACACCCCCGCAGTGCCAGCAGACCCCCCAATTCCAGCCACACACATCCCCGCAGTGCCAGGAGCTCCCACAGTTACAGCCACCCCCCACCCGTGCCAGCAGCCTCCACACCCCAGTGCCAGCAGCCCCCCAACCCAGTGCCAGCAGCCATCCCCAGAGCCAATAGCCCCCCATAAAGGCAGCCCCCACTGTTCCAGACACACACACCCCTTCCCAAGTGCCAGCAGCCCCCCCCCCCAGAGATAGATAGATAGATAGATAGAAAAAAAACTTCATATACTTACCAGTCTTCATCAAGTCGATAATCCAAAATGGCCGACGATGAGGGGAGGGACAGGAAGTTACTGGGCATGCGCAGAGATGTGCGGTTTCTAACGGATCCGTGTCAAAGCGGAGCCAGGACAAACTGATCCGTCCCCCATTGACTTCAATTGTGATTCCGGACAGATCCGTTTGGCTCTGCATCGTCAGGTGGACACCAAAACGCTGCAAGCAGCATTTTGGTGTCCACCTCAAAAGCGGAATGGAGACCAAGCGCAGCCAAACTGATGCATTCTGAACGGATCCTTATCCATTCAGAATGCATTGGGGCTGAACTGATCCGTTTTGAACTGTTTGTGAGATCCCTGAAACGGATCTCACAAACGGAATTCCAAACGCAGGTGTGAAAGTAGCCACATGCACAGCTCTTTTCATAACCTTTCTGCCCACATCTCTATGATCACTGCAGGAAGGAAATGGGAAGTGTTTGCCTATTCTGACCCCCATAACTTTTTTATAGTTAAGTCTACGGAGCTATGTGAGGGCAATTTTTTTGCGAGACGATCTGTAGTTTTTGCTAATATCATTTGGAAGTATGTATGACTTTTTGATCACTTTTTATTCAATTTTTTGGGGGAAGTAAAGTTATGAACATTGTTGCTTGGTCTCGAAAATTCATTGGATACTATCGATCGTCTTTCTGCAGGACATTGCATAGAATCGATTTTTTTTTTTTTCGAATATCATTTTTATTGAGATAGATAAGTCATATCCAATTACATCCTTATGATATCATATCATATACACGGTTACAGCGACATCAGTGCAGCATTATACATACAGGGAGTGCAGAATTATTAGGCAAGTTGTATTTTTGAGGATTAATTTTATTATTGAACAACAACCATGTTCTCAATGAACCCAAAAAACTCATTAATATCAAAGCTGAATATTTTTGGAAGTAGTTTTTAGTTTGTTTTTAGTTTTAGCTATTTTAGGGGGATATCTGTGTGTGCAGGTGACTATTACTGTGCATAATTATTAGGCAACTTAACAAAAAACAAATATATACCCATTTCAATTATTTATTTTTACCAGTGAAACCAATATAACATCTCAACATTCACAAATATACATTTCTGACATTCAAAAACAAAACAAAACAAATCAGTGACCAATATAGCCACCTTTCTTTGCAAGGACACTCAAAAGCCTGCCATCCATGGATTCTGTCAGTGTTTTGATCTGTTCACCATCAACATTGCGTGCAGCAGCAACCACAGCCTCCCAGACACTGTTCAGAGAGGTGTACTGTTTTCCCTCCTTGTAAATCTCACACTTGATGATGGACCACAGGTTCTCAATGGGGTTCAGATCAGGTGAACAAGGAGGCCATGTCATTAGATTTTTTTCTTTTATACCCTTTCTTGCCAGCCACGCTGTGGAGTACTTGGACGCGTGTGATGGAGCATTGTCCTGCATGAAAATCATGTTTTTCTTGAAGGATGCAGACTTCTTCCTGTACCACTGCTTGAAGAAGGTGTCTTCCAGAAACTGGCAGTAGGACTGGGAGTTGAGCTTGACTCCATCCTCAACCCGAAAAGGCCCCACAAGCTCATCTTTGATGATACCAGCCCAAACCAGTACTCCACCTCCACCTTGCTGGCGTCTGAGTCGGACTGGAGCTCTCTGCCCTTTACCAATCCAGCCACGGGCCCATCCATCTGGCCCATCAAGACTCACTCTCATTTCATCAGTCCATAAAACCTTAGAAAAATCAGTCTTGAGATATTTCTTGGCCCAGTCTTGACGTTTCAGCTTGTGTGTCTTGTTCAGTGGTGGTCGTCTTTCAGCCTTTCTTACCTTGGCCATGTCTCTGAGTATTGCACACCTTGTGCTTTTGGGCACTCCAGTGATGTTGCAGCTCTGAAATATGGCCAAACTGGTGGCAAGTGGCATCTTGGCAGCTGCACGCTTGACTTTTCTCAGTTCATGAGCAGTTTTTTTGCGCCTTGGTTTTTCCACACACTTCTTGCGACCCTGTTGACTATTTTGAATGAAACGCTTGATTGTTCGATGATCACGCTTCAGAAGCTTTGCAATTTTAAGAGTGCTGCATCCCTCTGCAAGATATCTCACTATTTTTGACTTTTCTGAGCCTGTCAAGTCCTTCTTTTGACCCATTTTGCCAAAGGAAAGGAAGTTGCCTAATAATTATGCACACCTAATATAGGGTGTTGATGTCATTAGACCACACCCCTTCTCATTACAGAGATGCACATCACCTAATATGCTTAATTAGTAGTAGGCTTTCGAGCCTATACAGCTTGGAGTAAGACAACATGCATAAAGAGGATGATGTGGTCAAAATACTCATTTGCCTAATAATTCTGCACGCAGTCTATTATGTCATAATCATCACATTATGTTTATTACATATCTTGAAGTCGTGTGTGTTCATGTATAGAATCGATTTTTATTTACCATCGATTTTTTAGGGGAAATATATCCCTTCTATAGACATTGGGTCGAATAATTTATCGAATATTTTATCGATTATTGTATCTGTAATTTTGAGCATATGTACTGTCTCCACTTAACAACTTTATTTCTGTTTAGCTGCAGTATATAGTATTGTCGATATTCGTATGCCACTGTTATCTATTATATATAGAGCCAATATTTATCTACATCTTAGGCTGCCATTCATTTATTGATTTTATTGTTTGCGGACCCAATAGCATAATTAAATAAAACCTATATTCTTTGTGTAAACACATGGTCCCGGATTTCTTTGAGTACTCTGTCCATATTTATCCTTTTTTAAAGTGATGAAAATGGCAACACAAAAACAAGATTTTATTCTGTTCAAAAATGCTTTCACTGTGTAAAACGTAACAAATAAAAATTAGACATATCCTGTATTGCCGCATCCGTAACAACCTGCTCTATAAAAATATCACATGATATGCCCCCTCAGGTGAATGCTGTCAAAAAAAAAACAGCCATTTTTTATCACCTTGCCTCACAAAAAGTGTAATACCAAGCGATCAAAAAGTCTTATGTACCCCAAAATGGTACCAATGAAAACGTCACCTCATCCTGCAAAAAATGAACCCCCACATAAGACAATCACTCAAAAAATAAAAACCAATGGCACCTTTAAACCAATCCATCAAAATCTGCGCTGCAAAAGTCATATGGAGCTCCTTCCCTTCTGAGTCCTGCCATGTGCCCCCACAGCAGTTTACCACTACATATGGGGTGTTGCCGCATTCAGGAGAAAATGGGTAACAAATTATGCGGTGCTTTTTCTCCTGTTAACCCTTGTGAAAATGACAGATTTGGGGCTAAAGCAACATTTTATTGGAAGAAATGAAACTTTTTTTTACTGCCAAGTATTTCCAAATTCCGTAAAACGCTTAGGGGGTCAAAGTGCTCAGTACCTCAGTAGTTTTCAAAATGGGGTCACTTTTTGAGGGTTTCCACTGCAGGGGTACATCAGGGTCTGTTCAAATACAAAATGGTGCCTAAAAACCATTCTACCTAAATCCATATGGCGCTCCTTTCCTTCTGACCACTGCCACGTGCCCATAGAGCAGTTTATCACCACATATGGGGTATTTCTGTAAACTGCGAAATCAGACTAATGCATATTAAGGTTTATTTTGCTATTAACCCTTGCTGTGTTGCAAAAAAAATTGATTAACATAAAAAATATACCAAAAAATAACATTTTGAAATTTCACCTCCATTTTCCTTTAATTCTTGTGGAACACCTCAAGGGTTAACAAAGTTTGTAACATCAGTTTTGAGGGGTGTAGTTTCTAAAATGGGGTAATTTATGGGTGGTTTCCATTACGTAAGCCCCTCAAAATCACTTTATAACTGAATTGGTGCTTAAAAATGGTTTGGAAAATGTAGTTAAAAAATTGCTTCTAAAATTCTAAACCTTCTAATGTCCTAAAAAAATAAAATGACATTTATAAAATTATGCCAACATAAGGCAGACATATGTGGAATATTGATAACTATTTTATGAGGTATTACTATCTGTCTTAGGCCTCATGCACACGACTGTATGTATTTTGCGGTCCGCAAAAAAAAATAGGAATGATGTCCGTGTGCATTCCGTATTTTGCGGAACGGAACAGCTGGCCCCTAATAGAACAGTACTATCCTTGTCCGTAATGCGAACAATAATAGTATTTTTTTATTTTTTTTGCGGAACGGAATTACATACATACATACGGAAACGGAATACACACGGAGTACCCTCGGGTTTTTGTGAAACCACAATGAATGGTTCCGTTTTGTGAAACCACAATGAATGGTTCCGCATAAGGTCCGCAAAAAAAAACGGAACGGACATAGAAAGAAAATATGTTTGTGTGCATGAGCCCTTACAAGTAGAGAAATTCGAATATAGAAAATTGTGAATTTTTCCGTACTAGGGGCTCTATACCGGAAAAGAACTGATCAGGTATATCCCCATGCATTCTGAATGGAGAGCAATCCGTTCAGGATGTCTTCAGTTCAGTCTTTTTGACTGATCAGGCAAAAGATAAAAAACTGCAGCATGCTACGGTTTTATCTCCGACCAAAAAAGCTGAAGACTTGCCCGAATGCCGGATCCGGCATTTTTTTCCATAGGAATGTATTAGTGCCGGATCCAGCATTCAAAATACCGGCATGCCTGATCCGATCTTCCGGTGTGCGCATGCTTAGACCGAAAAAAAGGTGAAAAAAATAAATGCCTGATCCTTTTTTGCCGGATGACCCCCGAAAGACTGATCCGGCATTTCAATGCATTTTTCTGACTGATCAGGCATTTTTAAGACTGATCAGGATCCTGATCAGTCTTACAAATGCCATCAGTTGGCATACAGAACTGCTTGCCGGATCACACTGCCGCAAGTGTGAAAGTAGCCTTAAAAAGTTATTAGCACATAAAGTGACGCATGTCCGATTTGAAAAAATTTGCCTGGGATTTAAGGTGAAAAGTGGCTTGGTAGTGAAGGGGTTAAACGCTTCATTCACTTCCTCCATAAATATTAACATAAACCCATTCACTGTCATAAACCACCAGGGGTGTAGACAGTATTTTTCACTCTGCTAGACTTGGATTCTTTTTAAAACTATTTAGCGGGATGCTATATGGCCCTGTGTATAGACAAGTTATTGCACTGTACATTATTTTACAGTACATTTTATGCAGTTCTGTATTGTTGAGACCACACCAATATCCAAAGGATTATTCAGTATATGCAAAAAAAAAATACAATCAGTGAAAGAAAAACGGTTAGTAAATGCATATTGTACAGCAGAAAAACATATGTACACATTGTACAGTAAAAGGTAAAATCTTCCACAAGAGAGAGCACCCTATGAGTGCGGGCTCTAGATGGCAACGAAAATGGTCAACAATGCGACCAAAACTTGTCATTAAACTTTTACATTTAGGCACCAAAGGCTCCCAAGTGATTTTTGTTGTTCTTTCTTGCTTGGGTTTTTAGCAATAAATACATCTTTTAATGTCATTCAATACAGATAATGTTTATATGTCTCAGTATTTAGGCCTGGTAGACTTTGTTCATGTCTACTTTGTAGTTTTTGTTCATAATGGAAACCACAACACATTGCTTGATCCGTTACCCAAGAGCTCCTAATGAACATTATTGCCATGTAATGGAGGCCATTTTGCTTCATCATGATGTCCGTCATTCTGGTAGGAAGGATAGTCTGTCAGTCAAACAAAACATACCTTTTCATATACAATCATGGTTAGAGGTACAACTAGAAGCTCCTGGGTGGCACCATAACATCTGTAACAGGGACCCTGCCTACCATTAATTGATAATACTGGTCTTGTTATGTGGCAGAGGGTACTTTTGGCTCTCTCGGGCACCAGTGCATACCCTATAGTTGTCCCTTTGTCATGATCTACATGAACCCTACTGCATAGACAGTGAATTGTACAGTGTAATATGAAATGCTTTCTTCTTAGGTGGCTTGGCACTGCTAGAACACCTATGGGACGATTCAGTAGTTTCTCAAAACTCAGTGGCAATGGAAGCACTGAAGGATCTTAAATTACTTCACAACTACTTGGAAATCTTTGGAGTGGCAGATAAGGTATGAACATAAAATGTATTACATTTCTGTGACTCAAGATAACAGTCTAGCCTCCAGTGTCATTTCTCTGTCAGGTCTCTTTTGACCTAGGCCTGGCCCGTGGTTTGGATTACTACACCGGAGTGATCTATGAAGCTGTGCTGGTTGATACTGACAGGATAACTGAATTTGGCAGCATAGCTGCAGGGGGGCGTTATGATGACCTGGTGGGGATGTTTGATGCCAAGGGCAGAAAAGTACCATGTGTGGGGATCAGCATTGGAATTGAGAGAATACTATCTATGGCAGAGAAGAAAGCCGAGGTAAGAGTAAAGCAGAAACAAATTTTTTATTGTTTGAACGTTAAAATAACTTGTAGATTTGCTGAAGAACCTCAGTCATCTTTAGCTTGCTACACAGACAACATATGGAGGAGCATTTTACTGTGTAAGAAGCACCACACCTGTCTATAGTTTGTGTTAGGTTAATGGGGCTAAGCTTCAGTACCGTACCTGAGGACTATTTTTTTAAGAATCAGCCATATTTATCTAATTCTTAATGTATTTCAGTGCAAATAATGGTAAAGCAGGGCAAACACTGTGTGAGATCGCTTACCAGAAGGGGTTTGTGCTAGCTATTTATTTCAAAATTACTGGTGGTCTGAGCCTGCAAACACTGACTTTCCATATGTCATTGGTAACTTGTCAGATTATTCTAAGAAGGTTTAAGTGGATGTTTGCACGGGAGCTTTTGACAGCGGAATTTAGTGTGGATTCTGCACCAAAAAAAGCCAATGGCAGTAAGGCAAAATCGGTCACCTATTGTTCTCAATTAGAGACCATGGTTTACAGTTGCTATTGTGCCAAGAATGGACAACCTTTCTTGGTGCAGGCCCATTACGGCCACGTGAACGGCAGCGCGACCTCCCATTGAAAATAATGGGAGGCGGATTCCGAGTGTCCGTCAGCGGCTATTTTGCTGTGGAATCTTCTTAAAAATTCCACTGTCCAAAGCCACAAAAGAAAAAACGCTGTGAAACGAAGTTATAAAACTGTTACTACAACTTTTTTTGTAGGAATCTTTTAAGAATATGCGAACCACAGAAACTCAAGTTCTGGTGGCTTCAGCACAGCCACATTACGTAGAGGAGAGGATGAAACTTATTACTATGCTCTGGAACTGTGGTATCAAAGTGAGTTTACACTGTGCCGTGTTTGCTGTGTACTATACATGTAATATGTCTGCAGTACGCATTATTGATGGCCTTCACGTGTTTCCTTAGCAATCACAATGATATTTATTGACATTTTCATTTGGAGGAGAGTGGGGAATTGTTTCTCATTCTCCATAGATGAAGTTATCGGGTATTAATTCATATATACACAAAAAAGAACCCTGAAGAACCACTAAAAAAGACCACCATGTTGAGCTAGGTGTGCACATAATCCGTGAGGGGTGTGATCAAAGCAGACTGTGCGCAAAGCTGAAAGCTATGTACTTAAAACAACCCCAGTGCCACTTAATACCTTTAAAATATTTTAAAAAATCCTGTATTCTCCCGTTTCTCCTTTGCCATTCTCAACTGTATAGAAGGCTGCAACAGGCTGCATCCTCCTTCCGCTGTATAGAAGGCTGCAACAGTGACGTAGAGGTATATGGCACATGACTACTGCAGCCAGTTTCTGTCCTCAGTGGTATGCAGCACGAGACCGCTGAGGATAGTGATTGGCTGCAGTACATTTTTGTGACTTTTATTTACTAAATTTGATGTTTTTGTTGTCTTCAATTTAGGCAGAGATGCTTCACAAGAAAAACCCTAAACTACTGTCCCAGCTGCAATACTGTGAGAGGACAGGCATTCCACTGGTGGCCATTATTGGTGAGCAAGAGCTTAAAGACGGAGTAGTAAAGTTGAGAGATGTTGCAACACGAGAGGAGGTACACATCTATGTTAACTTGTAATTTCATATATAGTCAATTGGAACTGGTGTGAATGAAGACTGCAGCAGATTTTATACACTGTGAGTAAATGGAGTTTGTTAAAAATCCTGTTCTACAATATACAGGGTGGCCCATGAAAAAGTCACCCACCTCCAATATCTCCAAATGAAACTGCCTCATAGTAAATCTGTCTTAGCTGTCTATAGCAACCATTTTTTTCAGAGCCCTGTACAAACTGAAAGCTGATCTCTGGTTGCTATGGGCAACTAAGACTGATTATTCTTTTACCACTAAGGAAGGAACAGTAAGTTCCCAAACACGTCTGGTGGTGGTTTCCAAGTTGAAGGTGTGCATTGATATCTACCAGTGTTGCGGTACAGCAGAGCCCCAGCCGGCTCTTGCCGTCTTGAAGATCCCAGTACGCATGCGCGGGGAAGCGCGAGAGGAGACGCGACATATTCAAGCCGGCATGTAACGGAGGTCTGTCTATGGGAGACGAGAGCTCATTGTATTAGGATCCGTGAGTAACAAACCTACGAAGTGTTACTGAAAAGAACTACGGATCAAAGAAAGCACTTTATAAATATATTATATAATATATGCGCATTACCTACGAGTTGACTGGCAAGCATTATAATAAGCCACTCAATCACAAGGGAACATTGGAGCAGACTGTTATGATGATCTATAAGTTTGTTACCAATTAAGAAAACCTTGCAATTTAGTTGACACTGAAGAGAGATACTATCGTCAAATATTAACTTACACTACAAACTGCACTACAAGGAAATTATATATGCGAGAGCTCCGCATCTAAAGGGACCGTGATCATATGATAGGGTGTATGAATTTTGTTTGTTTTTATTTATACTTATGTACTATTTTTTAGTGTGTTGTATTATATATTTATATGAATTAGAAAAGTTATATGCAAATTACTGTAAGCCAGCCATCTTTCAGAATTTTTTATGTCTACTTATCTCAGTATCAGTATATCAGAGTGGTGGTCAGTTGCCTGGGCTCCAGTTTAACTGTTGAGCATCCTCTATTCTATTGTTAATTAAGACTGATTATTCAGTTAGATAAAAGAGGCCTATTGTGTCAGAAAGATGGTGTTCACCCTCGAACAGTGAATAGTGATTGTGGAGGCTATATACAAAGAAGATCGATTAAGGAAACGCAAGAGACCTTTGCCGACAAGTACCCAGGAACAAAACCGCCAGGTAAACATTGTATTCAGAATCTGCTTGGGAACTGGCATCAAACTGGCTCTGTTGCAAACATGAAGAAACCAAGACCTCCATCGATCAGGACGGCTGAAGTTGCGCATGAAGTTCAGCAGCGGAGAGCAAGAAGCCCCCAACAATCAAGTCAGCAAGTTGGTGTATCACGGACGACATGTCAGCGAGTGCTGAAATCTCTCAACCTGAAACTGTACCGAATAACGTGTGCAGGAACTGAAAGTCTGACAAAGCTCAACGCATAAATTACTGGACTTGGTTGCTTACTTACTATGATTACTGACAGACATTTGGACCCACTGCTGTACTGCATGATTGACGAAGCTTGGTTACATTTATCAGGTCACGTAAATTCCCAGAATACGAGGTACTGGTCCGCTGAAAATCTCCATTTGACTCATGAAACGACACTTCACAACCAGAAAATTGGCGTTTGGTGTGCAGTGCCCGAACAAAAATAGTGGGCCCAATGTTCTTCAAATCAACTGTGAATGCCGCAATTTACCTGGACATCTTTGAACAGTTTTACAATCAACATCAGAAGAAAAAATGTCCTGCTTTTTCCAACAAAATGGGGCAACATGCACGGGTTCATGAACTTTTTACAGAGGAGCGAATTATGAGCAAGGGGTTATGGCCACCACGTTCCCCAGACTTGTCAACATGTGATTTTTATCTGTGGGGAAATTTAAAACAGAAAGTGTCCGCTAACAATCCATGAACTCAAGGAAAACATGACAAACACCATCCGCAGCATCACAAGCAGTATCAGACAACATAATCCCACGTGCCCAAAGATGCAGAGGAGTGAATGGGGACCACATTTAGCATCTTTTCTGACTTGTGGGTAATAATAAAAAAAAAATAATATTAAAAAAAAAATTATCCACTTGCTCATTCATCTTGTCATACTATTGCTGGAGGTGGGCTACATTTTCGTGGGCCGCCCTGTAGAAGTCTGGATTCCACAGCCAAAATTCCAGAACAGATGCTGTGTGAACAACAGGTTTCCCACTTAACAGCACATTTATTCCATTGCCGTGGTTTGAAGTAAATAGGCAGATGCATTAGGCCTTTCCAGCAGCTGCTTCTTTGTACATTCACTTACTTATTTCTTCATTAACAGTGGTGTACACAGAAAAGAGAAGACCGCATAGCTAAGATCACTGTGGGCCACCTAGGACCGAAGGGCTTTTTTTCTTTTTGTTTCCCCCTTCACTTCCTTTGTAGGACACATGAGACAGTTCTCCACTACTTGATTGCTGACAAAGAAGTTCTGGGGGTGAGCCCCTATAATTTAGTGCATTCTGCCGGCACCATGTTATAGAGTAGGAGGATCTAAGCTGATTGATATGTAGTGTTGTGGGAAAAGATTAATCAAAACATGCAATTTGCTGTATACATTTAAAGGGAACCTGTCACCTCAAAAATGCATCTACACCTGCCAGCACTAGCTCATAGTAGCCCGCAGAATGTTAATAATCATATGTTTCATCCTGTTGTCCAATGCTGCGTAAGTTCAAAAAACACAGATTTATTCTCCATCAGCGCTATAGTGCCGGCCAGCTTGAAGTCAAGGGGGCAGCGGCCTCCTTGCTTCAAGTCAAGGCAACCACGCCCCGTAACTGTCCCCTCTTACTTGAGAGTGATAGCCTGCAGTGCGGCCACGATTCCCCAAGTCTCGCGCATGCGCTGTGCGCTCTGTATTAATGCGCTATCCCATCTCCTGCGGCCGCTGTTAGCTGGGTTTCTGTGGCGCAATGCGCATGCACGAGACTTGGGGAATTGTGGCCGCACTGCAGGCTGTCACTTTCAGGCAAGAGGGGACGGTTAGGGTGCGTGGTTATCTTTACTTGAAGCAAGGAGGCCGCTGCCCCCTTGACTTCAAGCTGGCCGGCACTATAGCGCTGATGGAGAATAAAACTGCGGTTTTTTTAACTTACGCAGCATCGGACAACAGGATGAAACATATGATTATTAACAGGCTACTATGAACTACTGCTGGTGGGTGCAGATGCATCTTTGAGGTGACAGGTTCCCTTTAAACCTCTGCCCTTTTCTATGCTTAGAGATATGTGGACTGTCCTACTTAGTGATTGACAGCTACGGTAACTCTCCATGACAAAGCATAGGGAGTTAGCTGTCAATCAGCAAGTAGGAATGCCCACATGACTCCTCAGCGGTGAAAGAACAGAGGTTTAAATGTATATATTTAAAGATATACTGAATCTTTTTCCCACAAATATCAGTTTGCTCAGCTACTCCTGATCCATGCTGCCTACAGATTGCACTGCATTTTTAAGGTGACTGATTCTCTTTACGTATGAAACGCATGACCATGCATTCAGTGGTGAGCACCCTGCAACTCGCTAGCCTGGAGATTATATGTTAAATGGCATCTGTCTCCATAGTCAACCCATTAAGCCAGGCGTACAGTACTGCCTGGAGTTGGGTTGATCATGGTGACTAAAATGAGCCCTGTCTCTCTGCGATTGTTATTACAGTTGGATTCAAATTCTTATTGTTAGTTATATGCAAATGAGGTGCTTGGAGCACTGAGGCACTGGCCTAGCCCCTCAGAGTACTTCTTCACCTCCATCTCTCCCCGTTGTCCCCCTACCAGTGACTTTGACCGAGCCAGGCATCCTCAATGCACCAATGCTTGGCTCTAAAATCGCATGCATGTGCAGGCAGCAATACTATCAGTGCATGTGCAGTTAAGATCTCAGAGCTAGGATGACTGCATTAGAAGGGATTGGCAATGGGGAGAGGTGGAGTTGAAGTGGTGCTCCTAGGGGCTACACCAACCCCTCTGTGCTCTGAGCACCTAATATGACTAAAGATTAAAAATAAAATATATTTCAGAAATTGTCATCATGACCAACCTTACCAGGCACGATGCCTGCTTTAATAGGGTTGATTATGGTGACAGACGCTGTTTAATTTTATAAGGTGGACAGCCGATGTGCACCATGTGTTGTACCATCACTCCCATCATTTATTTTCTTGACTGATTAATTGCTTAGAGTACTCAGGGAAAGAGGAATTGGAACCCTATATGAAAGGGAACCTGTTAACCAGTGATGGCCAGTTCACAGTGTTCGCCAACGAACACATGCGGGCTGCCATCTTAACTCACAAGTCCTGCGATGCACAGGTAAGCCCTTACCCTTCGCCCTCGTTGGCGAACACTGCGAACTGGCCATCACTGCTGTTAACATAATAAGAATGTCTAATCTACTAGCATCATGCTACAGAACAAGAGCTGAGCAGAATGATATACAAGTTTGTGTATTGATTGAAATCCCTGCTCTTTTTATGCTTACGAGTCCAGCATATATACAGCGATAAGGGTAAGTCAGTAAGTAGGACCACCCACTGGACTCCTAAGCCCAGAATAATCAGAGAATTAAATGATCTCTGCGGGTTGTCCCCCATTACTGATTCAGACATAGTCTCCCCTTGCTGCCCTGACTTCCTGGTGAGTCTGTAATACACAGCAGCCAATCGGAGGAGGGAGAGACCAATGACGGGACAGGGTGCGTCTCTCTGACTACAGTACTTCATACTCCTTGTAGGCACTGTAGTCACAGATTCCTGTTCTAATGGAGCTAAGGTAAAAACCAGTGAAATAAATAGCTGGTAATCATCCCATGTAAGTACCGACCGGCATATCATCTTCAGCTCCAGAGTGGAAATAAATGACAAATTACATTGCATTTTCCCCATAAAACTGTATATCTACCTGTTCAGCTTCTCCTGCTCTATAGCATACTGCTGGTAAAATGCTTGTTCAATGTGATAGGTTCCCTTTAACCCAACAGAGAACCAGAATCTTACAATGTCCTTTTCTTTTATAACAGGTCAACATTCCCAGGGAGTATTTAGTAGAAGAAATCCAGAAACGGACAAGTTAACAGCAGTTCACTGAAAGATTCTCATCCACAGGATTTACTAGTCATAAAATAAAAAAGTCAACATGTACGCTCAAACAGAGGGGGTCATTTATTATCAGATATACCCCAATTTTTGGCGTATATCTGGCGCACATTGTGGCGCAAAGGTTAATTGCGGCGCAGTCTGTGATTTTTTTTCCCTGCTCACGCCAGGTCTAAAAAAAAAAGGGGAGAATGGTCTAAATCTACACCAGCAAGGGAGCTGGCGTACATTTAGACAGGCGGTGGATATACAAAGTTATGTAGAGGCCGGTGCAGCCACCGCCAGCACAAAGGAGTATTAAGACTGGCGTCTAAAGTTTTTTGACACTGTTTATAGGGTTATGTGTCATGAGTGTTCTTTTTTTTATTCTTCTTATCCTCTTTTTGAGCTTTTATAATTACAACCACAATTGTAAAGGTGTCCACAAAGGTATTGCATGCAGCATATTTGACCACGGACTTCTGACACAAATTTAGATTTAACAAGTACTGCTGATCTTCACACTGATTGGCCCCATTTGAATTTGATATGCGTCAAAATCTGCCTTGTGAACGTGATCTTTTGGTTACGATATTACAGTCATATTTACACATATTCTATGTGTCTGTTAATAATCCTCTCAGCATGGAGGAAGTAAGATGCTATTTCTCCTTTTGGTTGAATGTATTGTTAAAACAGGATGTAACTTCCCCTTTTTTTTTTATAAAGGTTCTTTATCTGAACTTGTCTATGCTGGAATTTTCTATTTTTCTTATATTGTAATTTAGGAATATAATTTGCGTTATTCGCATAATTTTCTATTAACCTGATAACAATGTTATTAAAAAAAAGACACCACTGGTTAGAAGAATGACACGGTTTTCTGTCCTGTTGGAGAACTGTACCCAGATAACCTGAGAGGCATCCTGCTGCATCCAGTTTTTAAGGCAATCTGTCAGCAGTATTGAGCCCATAGGCTAACAGGGATAGCTGCACACATACCTAGGGAGACGAGTTTCTAGACTCCGGCGCCACAACTGCAAGTGCTCAGGAAATGGTCCCTACGTGTTCAGTGGCCTGGACTCTCAGCATTGAATGCCTCCTGGTCCCCCTCTCTTTTTTGAGTGACAGCTCTAGCAGTCTCCTGATTGGAGCTAAGGCTACTTTTACACTGGCGTTTTGACTTTCCGTTTGTGAGATCCGTTCAGGGCTCTCACAAGCGGTCCAAAACGGATCAGTTTGGCCCTAATGCGTTCTGAATGGAAAAGGATCCACTCAAAATGCATCAGTTTGGCTCTGTTCCACCTCCATTCCGCTTTGGAGGCGGACACCAAAACGTTGCTTGCAGTGTTTTGGTGTCCGTCTGACGAAACTGAGCCAAACGGATCCGTTTTGACACACAATGTAAGTCAATGGGGACGGATCCGTTTTCTATCACTCAATCTGGCACAATAGAAAACTGACTTTCAATGGTGTTCAAGACAGATCCGTCTTGGCTATGTTAAAGATAATACAAATGGATCTGTTTTGAACGGATGCAGACGTTTGTGTTATCAGAACTGATCCATCTGTACGGGTCCGCACCAAACGCGAGTGTGAAAATAGCCTGAGGCTATCACTAAGAGATGAGGGGATGGGGTGGGAAGCATTTAGTACAAAGAGCCCAGGTAATAAACAAGAAGGGACTGCCTCCTGGGCACTTGAAGTTTTGCTGTCAGGGTGTCCTACTCTGCCTCATACTGAAATTCTAGATTAGAAACGGTGGTTCTTTTGTCTCCTTCTCTGCTTATTTCCTCAGCTTTTCTTTTTCATTCATATAGTCCCTTCTTGACCTGACTAGGTGATGTATGGCAAGTGCATACTGAAAGTGCCATCTGAAAAAAGGAGCAACTGCCGTAAGGTTGATAATTACTCTCCCCAGGACATCATCATCAGTGTACCATGGGGCAGAAATGGACCCTGTCTGCCTAAAGAACTTCACCTCCTTTCAGACATTAGAAGTGAATTACTTGGATGCTTCCAGCTCCATGATAGAACCTAAACCACCTGGTGTCCCTAATATATGTGTGGATTCTGATATCTCCATACTAGCACCGCAAAATATAGGAACATGGTAGTGACATAGAGAGCAAGTGGTTTCACTTTGTCCATGTTGGTGACGGCAGACAAGGAACTGGAGGACACTTTTAACATCTCCTGAGCATACATAACTATTACTTAAAGGGAATCTGTCACCACATATCTCCATAGTAATCCAAGTCAAGTTTCAGATGTGCTCTGGTCTCCTGATTCCTATGCTTTTCCCCTATTCCGATCGGTGCTTTAATTCCTGAGAATTTTATTTTATATATATATATATATATATATATATATATATATATATATATATATTATATATACACTGCTCAAAAAAATAAAGGGAATACTTAAACAACACAATGTAACTCCAAGTCAATCACACTTCTGTGAAATCAAACTGTCCACTTAGGAAGCAACACTGAGTGACAATCAATTTCACATGCTGTTGTGCAAATGGGATAGACAACAGGTGGAAATTATAGGCAATTAGCAAGACACCCCCAATAAAGGAGTGGTTCTGCAGGTGGTGACCACAGACCACTTCTCAGTTCCTATGCTTCCTGGCTGAGGTTTTGGTCACTTTTGAATGCTGGCGGTGCTTTCACTCTAGTGGTAGCATGAGACTGAGTCTACAACCCACACAAGTGGCTCAGGTAGTGCAGCTTATCCAGGATGGCACATCAGTGCGAGCTGTGGCAAGAAGGTTTGCTGTGTCTGTCAGCGTAGTGTCCAGAGCATGGAGGCGCTACCAGGAGACAGGCCAGTACATCAGGAGATGTGGAGGAGGCCGTAGGAGGGCAACAACCCAGCAGCAGGACCGCTACCTCCGCCTTTGTGCAAGGAGGAACAGAAGGAGCACTGCCAGAGCCCTGCAAAATGACCTCCAGCAGGCCACAAATGTGCATGTGTCTGCTCAAACGGTCAGAAACAGACTCCATGAGGGTGATATGAGGGCCCGACATCCACAGCCCAACACCGTGCAGGACGTTTGGCATTTGCCAGAGAACACCAAGATTGGCAAATTCGCCACTGGCGCCCTGTGCTCTTCACAGATGAAAGCAGGTTCACACTGAGCACATGTGACAGAGTCTGGAGACGCCGTGGAGAACGTTCTGCTGCCTGCAACATCCTCCAGCATGACCGGTTTGGCATTGGGTCAGTAATGGTGTGGGGTGGCATTTCTTTGGAGGGCCGCACAGCCCTCCATGTGCTCGCCAGAGGTAGACTGACTGCCATTAGGTACCGAGATGAGATCCTCAGACCCCTTGTGAGACCATATGCTGGTGCGGTTGGCCCTGGGTTCCTCCTAATGCAAGACAATGCTAGACCTCATGTGGCTGGAGTGTGTCAGCAGTTCCTGCAAGACGAAGGCATTGATGCTATGGACAGGCCCGCCCGTTCCCCAGACCTGAATCCAATTGAGCACATCTGGGACATCATGTCTCGCTCTATCCACCAATGTCACGTTGCACCACAGACTGTCCAGGAGTTGGGAGATGCTTTAGTCCAGGTCTGGGAGGAGATCCCTCAGGAGACCGTCCGCCACCTCATCAGGAGCATGCACAGGCGTTGTAGGGAGGTCATACAGGCACGTGGAGGCCACACACACTACTGAGCCTCATTTTGACTTGTTTTAAGGACATTACATCAAAGTTGGATCAGCCTGTAGTGTGTTTTTCCACTTTAATTTTGAGTGTGACTCCAAATCCAGACCTCCATGGGTTGAAAAATTTGATTTCCATTTTTTTTTTTTTGTGTGATTTTGTTGTCAGCACATTCAACTATGTAAAGAACAAAGTATTTCAGAAGAATATTTAATTAACTCAGATCTAGGATGTTATCATTGTTGCACCAAAAGCTCCACTTCTTATTGTGTCCAGCCCCACCCCCTAGCTTTGAGTGACAGGTTCAGGCAGGAGAGATGTGATATTGCCTGGCGCTGTGTTCTCGCATGTGCGCAGTACAGCCCTGATGCTTGCCAGGGTTAAATTCTGTCACCAGAATCATTGTTATGAAACAGGTTGACTTGCCACATTTACGCAGGTCAGCAGAAGCTAGCAGTTCGGTCCCATCCCCATCTGTGACTTTATATCTGAGAAAACTGAACTTTCAATATATGCAAATGAGTTTCTAGGAGCAATGGGGGCATTGCCGTTACTCCTAAAGGCTCCCTTCTCCATGCTACTGCTGTGCCCCCTTCACTTTGATTGACAGGGTCAGGCAGTGTAAACATGATCATACCTGGCCCTGTCAATCAAAGTGTAAGGGGCACGGCAGCTAAAGGCATTTGTGTTGGCCCCATGTTCATGTCTCCACATTGCTGAGAAAAATTATGTTTTAATATATGTAAATGAGCCTCTAGGAGCAATGGGGGCGTTGCCATTACCCCTAGATGCTCTGCCACTGCCACGCCCTCTCCACTTTGATTGACAAGGCCAGGCGCAATGATGCTTATGCTGTCTGGCCACGTCAATCAAAGTGCAGGGGCGCAGCAGTTACCCATTGCTCCTAGAGGCTCATTTGCATATATTAAAACATAATGCGGAAGATATATAAAAATTGGTGTAAAGGAAAACTGGCTTAGTTGCCCCTGGCAACCAATCATATTTCATTTTCCAAAAGAGCTTTGAAAAATGAAAGGTGTAATCTAATTGGTTGCTATGGGCAACTAAGCCAGTTTTCTTTTACACCAGTTTTGATACATTTCCCCCAATGTTTCTCAGCAATGCGGGCACCTATGAACATGGGACCAACACAGATGTCTTCATCTGCCAAGTGCACATGTAACAGGTCAGCCAGTTTCATAGGTACAAATCTGCTGACAGACGCTATTTAACCACCTCCCGACCCCCTAACGCAGGGATGCGTCCTGCGGGCGGCCGGGTTATTCCTCCTGGACACATGCGCAGTGCGAGTCGGCAAAAGGCGCACAAGGAGTTGGTCACCAGCCTGCCAGCCAATGATCAGCGCTGGCAGGTTGGTGACTTTTAAAATAACGAACCACCAGCCATATAACACATTATATTTATAAATATAATGTGTTAAATGGCTTCTGTGCTCTCTGCTGGGTCCTTTTCGTCGGTTGGTCCCAGCAGAGAGCACAGATCACAGTGAGTACACCAAGCACTACACGTTTAGCCCCAGATCACCCCCCCCATCACCCCAATTAACCCCTGTCAATCACTAGTAAGAGGGAAAAAAGTGATCAGTGTAAACTGTCACTTTTTTTTTTCCACCAGTATTGACTCTTAGGTTTAGGTTAGTTTAGGCCCCTTTGGTAGGTAGTTAGCTTCAGTTAGCGCCCAGCCCACCGCACCGCAGTCACTGATTCGCTGATTAGCGTATCGCTAATCAGCATTGGTACTTTATAGTATCTGTAAGTGATCAGAACTGATCACAGTCAGATCTATAATAGTATTAGTGTCACCTTAGCTCGCCCTCCACCCAAAACGCAGTGTTTGCCCGATCAGGCCTGATCCGTTGCCCACACGTGCGTTCACCCACGCCCGCCCCGCCGCAGTGACAAAAATTTGTATTTTTATTTATCACTGCACAATCACTACACAAGCACTGCGGCGATAAAAAAAATCAGTTTTGATATTTTTTTATCAATCGCAGCGGCTTCCTGTACTTCGCTAGCCTCCCATTTGTAAGACAGGCTTGCTTTTTTTCTTGGGTAGTCTCAGGGAATACTCTCTAAATTTAGTTGACCAAATGGCAAATAAGGGGTATTCTTCTGAAGAGGCCTACAGGCTTTTGACCCAGTCGGATGAGGAATGGGAACCCTCATCTGACGAATCCAGCAGGTCAGAATATGAACCTGTAGAAAGCAGTGGCAGTCTGACCCAAAGTTCGGACGATGTGGTTGAGGTCCCTGATACCACCAGGCGTACCCGGCCCCGTGTTGCTAGACTACAGGTTGCACAGGATCCGCTTCAAGGGCAGCAGAGTGGGGATGGCGCTGTCGGATTGTTGTGAATGGAGAAATCGGGTTTGCCAGGGCATATGGGCTGAGTGGGATTGGATGTTGGGTGGAGCTCTTATGTCCTGGCAGACGCCTTTCCCCTCTTTTTTTGGCAGAGATTTTTTTCATCCACACTGATCGATGCGAATGAAGAAATCTGTGCCTTTCATTTTTTCTTTCAGCCTAGAGGCTGAACGGGAAAAAAAATCTCATTACCCGTATGCTCAATATAAGGAGAATAGCAGAAACTCCTAATTCTGGCCATACATGTAATGATTGCGGAGACCCTCAAATGCCAGGGCAGTACAAACACCCCACAAATTACCCCATTTTGGAAAGAAGACACCCCAAGGTATTCGCTGAGGGGCATATTGAGTCCATGAAAGATTGAACTTTTTGTCACAAGTTAGCGGAAAGGGAGACTTTGTGAGAAAAAATTAAAATCAATTTCCGCTAACTTGTGCCAAAAAAAAAAAAACTTCTATGAACTCGCCATGCCCCTCACGGAATACCTTGGGGTGTCTTCTTTCCAAAATGGGGTCACATGTGGGGTATTTATACTGCCCTGGCATTTTAGGGGCCCTAAAGCGTGAGAAGAAGTCTGGAATCCAAATGCCTAAAAATGCCCTCCTAAAAGGTACTCATTGGAATTTGGGCCAGGGCAGTATAAATACCCCACAAGTGACCACATTTTAGAAATAAGACACCCCAAGGTATTCCGTGAGCGGCATGGCGAGCTCATAGAAGATATATTTTTTTTGGCACAAGTTAGCGGACATTTTTTTTTTTTCGTTTTTTTTTTTTACAAAGTCTCATATTCCACTAACTTGTGACAAAATTTTTTTTTTTTACATGAACTCACCATACCCCTCACGTAATACCTTGGGGTGTCTTCTTTCTAAAATGGGTCACTTGTGAGGTATTTATACTGCCCTGGCATTTTAGGGGCCCTAAAGCGTGAGAAGTAGTTTGGAATCCAAATGCGTAAAAATGCCCTGTGAAATCCTAAAGGTACTCATTGGAATTTGGGCCCCTTTGCGCATCTTGGCTGCAAAAAAGTGTCACTCATGTGGTATCGCCGTACTCAGGAGAAGTAGGGCAATGTGTTTTGGGGTGTATTTTTACATATACCCATGCTGGCCACCAATGAATTTAATACTGGGGACGGAGGGGGGGGGCCGCACTGGCCACCAATGAATTTAATACTGGGGAGGGAGGGGGGGCCGCACTGGCCACCAATGAATTTAATGCTGGGGTGGGAGGGGGGCCGCACTGGCCACCAATGAATTTAATACTGGGGAGGGAGGGGGGGCCGCACTGGCAACCAATGAATTTAATATTGGGGAGGGAGGGGGGGCCGCACTGGCAACCAATGAATTTAATACTGGGGAGGGGGGGCCCGCACTGGCCACCAATGAATTTAATACTGGGGAGGGGGGGGCCGCACTGGCCACCAATTAATTTAATACTGGGGAGGGAGGGGGGGGCCGCACTGGCCACCAATGAATTTAATACTGGGGAGGGGGGGCCGCACTGGCCACCAATGAATTTAATACTGGGAGGGAGGGGGGGCCGCACTGGCCACCAATGAATTTAATACTGGGGAGGGAGGGGGGGCCGCACTAGCCACCAATGAATTTAATACTGGGGAGGGAGGGGGGCCGCACTGGCCACCAATTAATTTAAAACTGGGGAGGGAGGGGCGTCTGGCCCCTGCTTCCTGGCAGCACCCGATCAGGGGGCTGAGATCCGCACAATTAACCCCTCAGGTGCGGCACCTGAGGGGTTAATTGTACGGATCACAGCCCCCTGTAAGAGATCGGGTGCTGCCAGGCAGCAGGGGGCAGTTATGTACACAGTTCTTAGTATATTCTAACTTGAAGCGTCCCCATTACTATGGGAACGCCTCTGTGTTAGAATATACTGTCGGATCTGAGTTTTCACGATCTAACTCAAATCCGATGGTATATTCTAACATAGAGGCGTTCCCATGGTGATGGGGACGCTTCAAGTTAAAATATACCATCGAATTGGAGAAAACTCTGATCCGATGGTATATTAATAGGGACTCCTGACTTTACATTGAAAATCATTGGGGGACGGATCCGTTTGCAATTGCACCATATTGTGTCAACGTCAAACAGATCCGTCCCTATTGACTTGCATTGTAAGTCTGGACGGATCCGTTTGGCTCCGCACGGCCAGGCGGACACCAAAACGCTGCTAGCTGCGTTCGGGTGTCCGCCTGCTGAGCGGAACGGAGGCGAAACGGAGCCATACTGATGCATTCTCAGCGGATCCGCATCCACTCAGAATGCATTGGGGCTGTACGGATCCGTTCGGGGCCGCTTGTGAGAAGCTTCAAACGGAACTCACAAGCGGAACCCCGAACGCAAGTGTGAAAGTAGCCTTATTTGAAAAATTTTACAACAGAAAGTGAAAAATTTCATTTTTTTTGCAAAAATTTCGGACATTTTTGATTAATATCAAAAAAAGTAAAAATGTCAGCAGCAATGAAATACCACCAAATGAAAGCTCTATTAGTGAGAAGAAAATGAGGTAAAATTCATTTGGGTGGTAAGTTGTATGACCGAGCAATAAACCGTGAAAGTAGTGTAGTGCAGAATTGTAAAAAGTGGTCTGGACATTAAAGGGGGTTTAAGCTAGGGGGGCTGAGGTGGGTAAATTATAGTTGCGGGCCAATAATTTTCAGGATTGGTGGGGGTTTGGAGGTTAGAACCCCAGTGATCATGTCCTAGGAATATACCATCAGTATTATAAGATGAGAATGCCCATTTAAAATGAGTGTGTTTCAATAACCTTGGCCCTGCCAAACCATTGGGGTGTCTTCTCGCTGATGATCCTGCAGCCTATTAGTGTGGTCATATCCTGTCCTGGAGCCTGAACACCACATGTTAACACAAAAAGCAATCCTCTTAATGCAACGTCAGTTATGTCCTGTACAGATTTACAGATTTGTAATTATAATGGCTGCCTGAGACATGTAAGTGAAGTCCTCCTGCATCAATGAAATTTTCAGGCCTGCTGAGGCCATAGATTGGCCGGCAGCAGTCATACGCATTATACAGCAAGTCACTACTTCTGGTCGATGTGAGCCGTGGTGCTGGAAACAAGACAAATGGGATTTTTTTTTCCCTTTACACACTGCTAACACCCCTTATTTTTTGTCAGTGTTGGTCAATCCCTTAAGGTATATGTGCAATGTTGTTTCAACGAGAACCCATGAAGCGCAGACTTGTTCAAATGGTTCCTGTTCTATGAAACTATGGGGATTGGTACCAGTTATATGATCTATTAGATTTTTAAGCATTCTTGCCACCAAAACAATGAATGGGACAGATTTTCAGTCTCCAAAATTTCTGCGTGATATCTGCCACCTATATCCTTATTTCTCCCCTCTGATCCTCACACTTGTGGTTTTCGTTCGAGTGGAATTACTCCAAGTCAAGAATTACACATTGAAAAATACATCCCATTTGATGGAGGGACTCCGTTCATGAATTATTGACTAAAAGAACTTTTATTCTTAAAATAACAGATTCTTTTATCTTGCAAAATGTCTCTGTTGTTATAAAGCATAAATAACCAGCGCAACAAATGTCAGAGCTTGCCGTAAAAGTCACCCTGACTTATTGTAACAAATGGCTTCAGATGAGAGACACCACAGAGTAATGAATGGTTTTGTCTCATCCTCATAAAAGGCAACCGTTCATCTGATTGACTCTCAGAAGCAGAATTGGTAAACCGATTGAACTAGCAAATGTCCTATTTAAAGTGCTGGCATATTTCAGTTATTACAGCTTCCACACTCATAAGAATAAAAAAAAAGGGAATTCATTGTGTTCAAAATGTGCCACCAAGCTAAAAACCCATCCCAACAACTTACATATTCAGCCTCAATTTCCATAGAGATAGGGAAGACCAGCTTCCAGTGCATATCCTAGAAACCATTATGTTTTAAATAAATGTCATATTCTGTACTGATTAAAAGGGTTGTTCGAGCGTTTAATACTGATGCCTTATCCTCAGGATAGGTCATCGGTCCCAGCGCCCCCGTCAAGAGACCACGGTACTACGTCAGAGCCACAGCCTCTTCCTAGGCCAGTGATGTCACGTTCTTCCATCACATGACCTGGGTGCAGCTCAGTCCCACTCAAGTAAATAGGCCAGAGATGTAATACCAAACAACGTTGCTATCTAAAGGACAGCACTGTGCTTGGTAAGTTGGAAGAATACCGCAGAGCTCACCAGAGTGCCCCAACCTTATTCAAACAGCTGATTGCTGGGTTGGCAGGCGTTGGACCTCGACTGATCACACACTGATGACCAAGCACAAACAAAAGTGGAAGAGCAGCACAACAGGACCTTTAGACCCAAAACCGGAATGCAACAGCCGCGATGGGACCGCAGATCCACAGCAGTCCAGGAACAACGATGAAAAATGGAAGTCACAGTAGCATATCCAGTGCGTCTTTTATTGGAAGCCTTGAGTGCACACACAAACAAAGTACGACGTTTCGGCTACTGCGTGCACACTCAAGGCTTCCAATAAAAGACGCACTGGATATGCTGCTGTGACTTCCATTTTTCAACACTGATGACCAAGGTCATCAGTATTAAACACTTGGACAACCCCTTTAATTTCTTAAGATATTTTTATAGTGGTCAGAGAGCTCTAAATACCTAAATAGATTAAGAAAAACATGTTGGAAGCCAGAAGGAGCATACTTCATACTGATATACAGTAATGTGTGTATGTGTATATATATATATACAGTACAGACCAAAAGTTTGGACGCACCTTCTCATTCAAAGAGTTTTCTTTATTTTCATGACTATGAAAATTGTAGATTCACACTGAAGGCATCAAAACTATGAATTAACACATGTGGAATTATATACATAACAAACAAGTGTGAAACAACTGAAAATATGTCATATTCTAGGTTCTTCAAAGTAGCCACCTTTTGCTTTGATTACTGCTTTGCACACTCTTGGCATTCTCTTGATGAGCTTCAAGAGGTAGTCCCCTGAAATGGTTTTCACTTCACAGGTGTGCCCTGTCAGGTTTAATAAGTGGGATTTCTTGCCTTATAAATGGGGTTGGGACCATCAGTGGCGTTGAGGAGAAGTCAGGTGGATACACAGCTGATAGTCCTACTGAATAGACTGTTAGAATTTGTATTATGGCAAGAAAAAAGCAGCTAAGTAAAGAAAAACGAGTGGCCATCATTACTTTAAGAAATCAAAGTCAGTCAGCCGAAAAATTGGGAAAACTTTGAAAGTAAGGGCTATTTGACCATGAAGGAGAGTGATGGGGTGCTGCGCCAGATGACCTTGCCTCCACAGTCACCGGACCTGAACCCAATCGAGATGGTTTGGGGTGAGCTGGACCACAGAGTGAAGGCAAAAGGGCCAACAAGTGCTAAGCATCTCTGGGAACTCCTTCAAGACTGTTGGAAGACCATTTCAGGGGACTACCTCTTGAAGCTCATCAAGAGTGTGCAAAGCAGTAATCAAAGCAAAAGGTGGCTACTTTGAAGAACCTAGAATATGACATATTTTCAGTTGTTTCACACTTGTTTGTTATGTATATAATTCCACATGTGTTAATTCATAGTTTTGATGCCTTCATAGTCATGAAAAGAAAGAAAACTCTTTGAATGAGAAGGTGTGTCCAAACTTTTGGTCTGTACTGTATGTATATATATATATATATATATATATATATATTGAACTCAATAATAACCTGCTAGGAAGTGTACTAGAAGGCTCCACCTAGTGGTGGCTATAGGTAGCCAGCATGTTATGGTAAAAAAAAAAATATGGGGCCTGCATGAACTAGGAAAGGGATGAACTAGGAAAGGGAGGGGTCACCATGGTGACAAAAAAGAGAAGAGGGAATGGGGCGACTTTTGTAAAGTACCAAGGCTGTTTTTCAGTCTTGAAGCTGTCCATTTGTTGGGCAGATCATCGGGAACGAGTATTCATTCCCAATAAATTCCCTATGTAAAAGTTTCACAGATCACCCTATAAACAAGCAATACGCTCTTTCATCTGAGGAAATTATGTAATCGTTTCTGGGCAGCTGATTGTGCTGTGTGAATGGCACTCTGCTGCCCAGAAACAATGGGGGAGATTTATCATCTCCATGCACCACAATTGGTAAATACCCATGGTGAAAGAGAAATTGACATGGTGCAAAACTAGTAGAGCCATACACTGTAAAAATGAAAACTAAAAGTGTCCTGCAGCATGTGTTTGTATGCATGTTGTAAGGGATCGCTCTCTCTCAGGGGGTCTCAATCACAGATTTCTCGCAGACAACCAAATTGAAGTCCAAACAATGCTTTATTTTCTAGTACTTTATCACAATACAGCAACCAAAATAACTCCTGCCTGTCTAGGCACTACCTAATACATAATTAATTCCCTGACTCACCTCTAAAGAACACAGTTCACACACCTGATCAGATGTGGCTTTCTCAGCCCAAGCAGTCCATCAGCCTCCAGGCTCTGACTACAGCAACATTAGTACTTTTGGGGGATTGTGGCCCAGAAGTCCACCTGACTCTGGCCGTGCGACCCTCTCTCCGCAGGCGTCTCTAGGTCCCCCAAACTCAGGCTTCCTTAGCCTTTCTCACTCTCTGGCCTCCTGAGCGTTTCCTTCCCCCTGAGTAACACACAGAGGGTTGGTTTTATGTCTCCTTGATTAGAGCAGGTCTCACCTGCGATCATCTCAGGTGAAAGGGAATACCTGTGCCGGAAGTGTGTGGACTGGCAGATCCCACTACCAAACCTATCCGCCAATCCAAGTAAAATCCAGCGCAGAAGAAAATTTATACAAAATGGTCTCAATATACTATACTTTGCTGAGACCACTGTAGCTTTCCAGATTTTAGTTATCTCACCCAGCTGAGGTATCTGGGTGGGATACACACGCCTTCCCGCACTGTCCACATTACCACAATGAAATGAAAACTAAAAGTGTCATGCACCATGTGTTTGTATGTATGTTGTAAGGGATCGCTCTCTCTCAGGGGGTCTCAATCACAGATTTCTCGCAGACAACCAAATTGAATTCCAAACGATGCTTTATTTTCTAGCACTTTAGCACAATACAGCAGCCAAAATAGCTCCTCCCCGTCTAGGCACTACCTAATACATAATTCATTCCCTGACACCTCTAAAGAACACAGTTCACACACTTGATCAGATGCGGCTTTCTCAGCCCAAGCAGTCCATCAGCCTCCAGGCTGTGACTACAAAAACATCAGTACCTTTGGGGGATTGTGGCCCAGAAGTTCGCCTGACTGGCCGTGCGACCCTCTCTCCGCAGGCGTCGATAGGTCCCCCAAACTCAGGCTTCCTTAGCCTTTCTCACTCTCGGGCCTCCTCAGCCTTTCTTTCCCCCTGAGTAACACACAGAGGGTTGGTTTGATGCCTCCTTGATTAGAGAAGGCCTCACCTGCGATCACCTCAGGTGAAAGGGAATGCCTGTGCCGGAAGGTTGTGGACGGGCAGATCCCACTACCAAACCTATCCGCCAATCCAAGTAAAGTATCCAAGTAGCTTTCCAGATTTTAGTTATCTCACCCAGCTGAGTTATCTAGGTGGGATAAACACGCCTTCCCGCACTGTCCACATTACCACAATGTATATATACATATGCACATTCACATACATGTAAATATTGTCTGTACAGTACACACATAAACAGTACATATGAGGTGATCCTGCTCAATGACAACTGATCCAATAGTTTTCTATCGATGTGATATGATATTGACATCTATATGATATTTATACATCATAGATGGGATCATCATGATCCAGTGCAGCACTTAAAGTTGACCTGTCACCTCTCCTGACTTGCATTCTCCATGCAATAACAATTCTGGAGAATTGTCTTCTATGACTATTTTATTACTACAGGGTGGGCCACTTATATGGATACACCTTAATAAAATGGGAATGGTTGGTGATATTAACTTCCTGTTTGTGGAACATTAGTATATGTGAGGGGGGAAACTTTTCAAGATGGGTGGTGACCATGGCGGCCATTTTGAATCCAACTTTTGTTTTTTCAATAGGAAGAGGGTCATGTGACACATCAAACTTATTGGGAATTTCACAAGAAAAACAATGGTGTGCTTGGTTTTAACGTAACCTTATTCTTTCATGAGTTATTTACAAGTTTCTGACCACTTATAAAATGTGTTCAATGTGCTGCCCATTGTGTTGGATTGTCAATGCAACCCTCTTCTCCCACTCTTCACACACTGATAACAACACCGCAGGAGAAATGCTAGCACAGGCTTCCAGTATCCGTAGTTTCAGGTGCTGCACATCTTGTATCATCTGAAGGCAATCGTCTATGCTGTGAAGATACGAGATGTGAAGCACCTGAAACTACGGATACTGGAAGCCTGTGCTAGCATTTCTCCTGCGGTGTTGCTATCAGTGTGTGAAGAGTGGGAGAAGAGGGTTGCATTGACAATCCAACACAATGGGCAGCACATTGAACACATTTTATAAGTGGTCAGAAACTTGTAAATAACTCATGAAATAATAAAGTTACGTTAAAACCAAGCACACCATTGTTTTTCTTGTGAAATTCCTAATAAGTTTGATGTGTCACATGACCCTCTTCCTATTGAAAAAACAAAAGTTGGATTCAAAATGGCCGACTTCAAAATGGCCGCCATGGTCACCACCCATCTTGAAAAGTTTCCCCCCTCACATATACTAATGTGCCACAAACAGGAAGTTAATATCACCAACCATTCCCATTTTATTAAGGTGTATCCATATAAATGGCCCCCCCTGTAGTTTATGGATAAAGGCACAGATTGGTGTTACCAGTCAGGGGCGGATTAAGTGCATGATAGGCCCGGGGCTGTCTACCCAACTCGGGCCCCCACCCCCCTCCATTTTAGTTTTAGTTTTTTTTCTATATGAAGAGGCTGCGTGCTTTGTAAGCGCCACAGTCTCTTCCTAGGCCGTATGACATCGTTCACATGGTCTAGGTGCAGCTCTGTCCCATATGAGTGATTGGGGCTGATCTGCAATACCAAGCACAGTGCTATCAAATGGACAGCGCTGTGCTTGGTAAGGTGCAAAGAGGCTGCGGCGCTCACTGGGACATCGCGCTCTCCTCAAACAGCTGATTGGTGGGGGTGCCAGGAGTCTGACCCCCACCATCTCATAACTCTCTGAATACAGATGTCATAGATGTTACCTGCAGTCCTATGTAACACCCCACATAACACAGTGAACAATTGTGTTATGTGGGGTGTTACATAGGACTGCATGGAACATCTACTGCATTATCTGCACACAGAAAGTTATCACTGTTATCTGGGCTGTTATAAAAAAAGACTTGGAGAAGATGAGACGCAGGCCACAGTAGTGAGCCAGCTCTCCATATAGGGGAATACAGCACCACATACATCCAGTGACATCTCCTGTCATGTAGATCTTCTCTTTCCTCTTCTCCTCCGTTTGACCCAGAACGCCATGACAAATTCTTTCAGCCACATCTCGTCTCTACAGAGTTTGTTGCACAGACACGTTAGATTTCTCATAATTGGGGTCATTTATTAAACTGGTGTAAAGTAGAACTGGCTTAGGTGCCCATAGCAACCAATCAGATCCCACCTTTCATTTTCCAAAGGAGCTGTCAAAAATGAAAGGTGGAATCTGTTGCTATGGGTAACTAACCCAGTTCTACTTTATACCAGTTTAATAAATTACTCCAAAGGTCCCGATAGTGTCTACAGCAATTATAATCTCCCCTAGAGTGCCCCCAGTAATAATAACACCCTATATTGTGCTATAGGTAATATTGCCTATATAGTGTCCCCAAAAATAATGTCCCCTAATAGCAATGCCCCCACACTACCCCCATATAGTAATTTCCCCCACACTACCCCATATAGTAATTTCCCCCGCACTGCCCCATATAGTCATTTCCCCCACACTGCTCCATACAGTAATTTCCCCCCACTGCTCCATACAGTAATTTCTTCCATGCTGCCTCCCATGTAGTAATTACCCCCACACTGTTCCCCATGTAGTAGTTTGCCCCCCACACTGCCCCATCAAGTAATAACTGCCCCCCATTAAGTAATTTGCCCCGACACTGCCATCCATTAAGTAATTTGCCCCAACACTGCCATCCATTAAGTAATTTGCCCCCATTAAGTAATTTGCCCCCACACTGCCCTTCATTAAGTAATTTGCCCCCACACTGCCCTTCATTAACCACCTCCGGACCGCCTAACGCAGGATCGCGTTCCGGAGGTGGCAGCCCTGCGCAGAGTCACGCATATATGCGTCATCTCGCGATGGCCGAGATTTCCTGTGAACGCGCGCACACAGGCGCGCGCGCTCACAGGAACGGAAGGTAAGAGAGTTGATCTCCAGCCTGCCAGCGGCGATCGTTCGCTGGCAGGCTGGAGATGTGTTTTTTTTAACCCCTAACAGGTATATTAGACGCTGTTTTGATAACAGCGTCTAATATACCTGCTACCTGCTCCTCTGGTGGTCCCCTTTGTTTGGATCGACCACCAGAGGACACAGGTAGCTCAGTAAAGTACCACCAAGCACCACTACACTACACTACACCCCCCCCCCCGTCACTTATTAACCCCTTATTAGCCCCTGATCACCCCATATAGACTCCCTGATCACCCCCCTGTCATTGATTACCCCCCTGTCATTGATCACCCCCCTGTAAAGCTCCATTCAGATGTCCGCATGATTTTTACGGATCCACTGATAGATGGATCGGATCCGCAAAACGCATACGGACGTCTGAATGAAGCCTTACAGGGGCATGATCAATGACTGTGGTTATCACCCCATATAGACTCCCTGATCACCCCCCTGTCATTGATTACCCCCCTGTCATTGATTACCCCCCTGTAAAGCTCCATTCAGACGTCCGCATGATTTTTACGGATCCACTGATAGATGGATCGGATCCGCAAAACGCATCCGGACGTCTGAATGAAGCCTTACAGGGGCATGATCAATGACTGTGGTGATCACCCCATATAGACTCCCTGATCACCCCCCTGTAAAGCTCCATTCAGATGTCCGCATGATTTTTACGGATGCACTGATAGATGGATCCGATCCGCAAAACGCATCCGGGACGTCTGAATGAAGCCTTACAGGGGCATGATCAATGACTGTGGTGATCACCCCATATAGACTCCCTGATCACCCCCCTGTAAAGCTCCATTCAGATGTCCGCATGATTTGTACGGATGCACTGATAGATGGATCCGATCCGCAAAACGCATCCGGACGTCTGAATGAAGCCTTACAGGGGCATGATCAATGACTGTGGTGATCACCCCATATAGACTCCCTGATCACCCCCCTGTAAAGCTCCATTCAGATGTCCGCATGATTTTTACAGATGCACTGATAGATGGATCGGATCCGCAAAACGCATCCGGACGTCTGAATGAAGCCTTACAGGGGCGTGATCAATGACTGTGGTGATCAACCCATATAGACTCCCTGATCACCCCCCTGTCATTGATTACCCCCCTGTCATTGATTACCCCCCTGTAAAGCTCCATTCAGATGTCCGCATGATTTGTACGGATGCACTGATAGATGGATCCGATCCGCAAAACGCATCCGGACGTCTGAATGAAGCCTTACAGGGGCATGATCAATGACTGTGGTGATCACCCCATATAGACTCCCTGATCACCCCCCTGTAAAGCTCCATTCAGATGTCCGCATGATTTTTACGGATGCACTGATAGATGGATCGGATCCGCAAAACGCATCCGGACGTCTGAATGAAGCCTTACAGGGGTGTGATCAATGACTGTGGTGATCAACCCATATAGACTCCCTGATCACCCCCCTGTCATTGATTACCCCCCTGTCATTGATTACCCCCCTGTAAAGCTCCATTCAGATGTCCGCATGATTTTTACGGATGCACTGATAGATGGATCGGATCCGCAAAACGCATACGGACGTCTGAATGAAGCCTTACAGGGGCATGATCAATGACTGTGGTGATCACCGCATGTAGACTCCCTGATCACCCCCCTGTCATTGATTACCCCCCTGTCATTGATTACCCCCCTGTAAAGCTCCATTCAGACGTCCGCATGATTTTTACGGATCCACTGATAGATGGATCGGATCCGCAAAACGCATACGGACGTCTGAATGAAGCCTTACACGGGCGTGATCAATGACTGTGGTTATCACCCCATATAGACTCCCTGATCACCCCCCTGTCATTGATCACACCCCTGTCATTGATCACACCCCTGTCATTGATCACACCCCTGTCATTGATCACACCCCTGTCATTGATCACCCCCCCTGTCATTGATCACCCCTCTGTAAGGCTCCATTCAGACATTTTTTTGGCCCAAGTTAGCGGAATTTTTTTATTTTTTTCTTACAAAGTCTCATATTCCACTAACTTGTGTCAAAAAATAAAATCTCACATGAACTCACCATACCCCTCACGGAAACCAAATGCGTAAAATTTTTTAGACATTTATATTCCAGACTTCTTCTCACGCTTTAGGGCCCCTAGAATGCCAGGGCAGTATAAATACCCCACATGTGACCCCATTTCGGAAAGAAGACACCCCCAGGTATTCCGTGAGGGGCATATTGAGTCCATGAAAGATTGAAATTTTTGTCCCAAGTTAGCGGAACGGGAGACTTTGTGAGAAAAAAATTAAAAATATCAATTTCCGCTAACTTGTGCCAAAAAAAAAAAATTTCTATGAACTCGCCATGCCCCTCATTGAATACCTTGGGGTGTCTTCTTTCCAAAATGGGGTCACATGTGGGGTATTTATACTGCCCTGGCATTCTAGGGGCCCCAAAGCGTGAGAAGAAGTCTGGTATCCAAATGTCTAAAAATGCCCTCCTAAAAGGAATTTGGGCACCTTTGCGCATCTAGGCTGCAAAAAAGTGTCACACATCTGGTATCGCCGTACTCAGGAGAAGGTGGGGAATGTGTTTTGGGGTGTCATTTTACATATACCCATGCTGGGTGAGAGAAATATCTTGGTCAAATGCCAACTTTGTATAAAAAAATGGGAAAAGTTGTCTTTTGCCAAGATATTTCTCTCACCCAGCAAGGGTATATGTAAAATGACACCCCAAAACACATTCCCCACCTTCTCCTGAGTACGGCGATACCACATGTGTGACACTTTTTTGCAGCCTAGGTGGGCAAAGGGGCCCATATTCCAAAGAGTACCTTTAGGATTTCACAGGTCATTTACCTACTTACCACACATTAGGGCCCCTGGAAAATGCCAGGGCAGTATAACTACCCCACAAGTGACCCCATTTTGGAAAGAAGACACCCCAAGGTATTCCGTGAGGGGCATGGCAAGTTCCTAGAATTTTTTATTTTTTGTCACAAGTTAGTGGAAAATGATGATTTTTTTTTTTTTTTTTTTTTCATACAAAGTCTCATATTCCACTAACTTGTGACAAAAAATAAAAATTTTCATGAACTCACTATGCCCATCAGCGAATACCTTGGGGTCTCTTCTTTCCAAAATGGGGTCACTTGTGGGGTAGTTATACTGCCCTGGCATTCTAGGGGCCCAAATGTGTGGTAAGGAGTTTGAAATCAAATTCTGTAAAAAATGACGAGTGAAATCCGAAAGGTGCTCTTTGGAATATGGGCCCCTTTGCCCACCTAGGCTGCAAAAAAGTGTCACACATCTGGTATCTCCGTAATCGGGAGAAGTTGGGGAATGTGTTTTGGGGTGTCATTTTACATATACCCATGCTGGGTGAGAGAAATATCTTGGCAAAAGACAACTTTTCCCATTTTTTTATACAAAGTTGGCATTTGACCAAGATATTTATCTCACCCAGCATGGGTATATGTAAAAAGACACCCCAAAACACATTCCTCAACTTCTCCTGAGTACGGGGATACCAGATGTGTGACACTTTTTTGCAGCCTAGGTGGGCAAAGGGGCCCATATTCCAAAGAGTACCTTTAGGATTTCACAGGTCATTTACCTACTTACCACACATTAGGGCCCCTGGAAAATGCCAGGGCAGTATAACTACCCCACAAGTGACCCCATTTTGGAAAGAAGACACCCCAAGGTATTCCGTGAGGGGCATGGCAAGTTCCTAGAATTTTTTATTTTTTGTCACAAGTTAGTGGAAAATGATGATTTTTTTTTTTTTTTTTTTTTTCATACAAAGTCTCATATTCCACTAACTTGTGACAAAAAATAAAAATTTTCATGAACTCACTATGCCCATCAGCGAATACCTTGGGGTCTCTTCTTTCCAAAATGGGGTCACTTGTGGGGTAGTTATACTGCCCTGGCATTCTAGGGGCCCAAATGTGTGGTAAGGAGTTTGAAATCAAATTCTGTAAAAAATGACGAGTGAAATCCGAAAGGTGCTCTTTGGAATATGGGCCCCTTTGCCCACCTAGGCTGCAAAAAAGTGTCACACATCTGGTATCTCCGTAATCGGGAGAAGTTGGGGAATGTGTTTTGGGGTGTCATTTTACATATACCCATGCTGGGTGAGAGAAATATCTTGGCAAAAGACAACTTTTCCCATTTTTTTATACAAAGTTGGCATTTGACCAAGATATTTATCTCACCCAGCATGGGTATATGTAAAAAGACACCCCAAAACACATTCCTCAACTTCTCCTGAGTACGGGGATACCAGATGTGTGACACTTTTTTGCAGCCTAGGTGGGCAAAGGGGCCCACATTCCAAAGAGCACCTTTCGGATTTCACTCGTCATTTTTTACAGAATTTGATTTCAAACTCCTTACCACACATTTGGGCCCCTAGAATGCCAGGGCAGTATAACTACCCCACAAGTGACCCCATTTTGGAAAGAAGAGACCCCAAGGTATTCGCTGATGGGCATAGTGAGTTCATGGAAGTTTTTATTTTTTGTCACAAGTTAGTGGAATATGAGACTTTGTATGAAAAAAAAAAAAAAAAAAAAAATCATCATTTTCCACTAACTTGTGACAAAAAATAAAAAATTCTAGGAACTCGCCATGCCCCTCACGGAATACCTTTGGGTCTCTTCTTTCCAAAATGGGGTCACTTGTGGGGTAGTTATACTGCCCTGGCATTCTAGGGGCCCAAATGTGTGGTAAGGAGTTTGAAATCAAATTCTGAAAAAAATGACCTGTCAAATCCGAAAGGTGCTCTTTGGAATATGGGCCCCTTTGCCCACCTAGGCTGCAAAAAAGTGTCACACATCTGGTATCTCCGTACTCAGGAGAAGGTGGGGAATGTGTTTTGGGGTGTCATTTTTTATATACCCATGCTGGGTGAGATAAATATCTTGGTCAAATGCCAACTTTGTATAAAAAAATGGGAAAAGTTGTCTTTTGCCAAGATATTTCTCTCACCCAGCAAGGGTATATGTAAAATGACACCCCAAAACACATTCCCCACCTTCTCCTGAGTACGGAGATACCAGATGTGTGACACTTTTTTGCAGCCTAGGTGGGCAAAGGGGCCCATATTCCAAAGAGCACCTTTCGGATTTGACAGGTCATTTTTTTCAGAATTTGATTTCAAACTCCTTACCACACATTTGGGCCCCTAGAATGCCAGGGCAGTATAACTACCCCACAAGTGACCCCATTTTGGAAAGAAGAGACCCAAAGGTATTCCGTGAGGGGCATGGCGAGTTCCTAGAATTTTTTATTTTTTGTCACAAGTTAGTGGAATATGAGACTTTGTAAGAAAAAAAAAAAAAAAAAAAAAAATCATCATTTTCCGCTAACTTGTGACAAAAAATAAAAAGTTCTATGAACTCACTATGCCCATCAGCGAATACCTTAGGGTGTGTACTTTCCGAAATGGGGTCATTTGTGGGGTGTTTGTACTGTCTGGCCATTGTAGAACCTCAGGAAACATGACAGGTGCTCAGAAAGTCAGAGCTGCTTCAAAAAGCGGAAATTCACATTTTTGTACCATAGTTTGTAAACGCTATAACTTTTACCCAAACCATTTTTTTTCTACCCAAACATTTTTTTTTTATCAAAGACATGTAGAACTATAAATTTAGAGCAAAATTTCTATATGGATGTCGTTTTTTTTTGCAAAATTTTACAACTGAAAGTGAAAAATGTCATTTTTTTGCAAAAAAATCGTTAAATTTCGATTAATAACAAAAAAAGTAAAAATGTCAGCAGCAATGAAATACCACCAAATGAAAGCTCTATTAGTGAGAAGAAAAGGAGGTAAAATTCATTTGGGTGGTAAGTTGCATGACCGAGCAATAAACGGTGAAAGTAGTGTAGGTCAGAAGTGTAAAAAGTGGCCTGGTCTTTCAGGGTGTTTAAGCACTGGGGGCTGAGGTGGTTAAGTAATTTGCCCCCACTTTAGTAATTTGCCCCCATTGTCCCTGTAGTAATATGTCCTTCTCTGCCCCCCAAATTTGGCGCACACACAAAAAAACAAACCACAAAAAATATAAAGGCTAATAGTTACTTGTGTCTGGCAACACTTGCTACACTGCGCCTAGAAACAACCTCAATTGGTAACTTCCACCTGTACCTATCCATAAACTTCTAGCAAGAATAGTAGAAGAATTGTTACAGCATTGTAATTTCATATGCAATACAATTACTTAGTAAAACAGACATGTAAAGAGTGGTGACAGGTCCTCCTTAACCCCTTCCCGACCAGCGCCACAATATTGTAGTACTGTGCTGCGGGAAGTGACCTGCCGCCCAGCGCCATACAGCTGATCGGGTAGGTGCAGGAGCTGTGCCTGCCCGATCAGCAGCAGGATTCTGGCTGTTCCTGTTAGCCATGCCACTGCTGTATGTGCCAGCATCGATGAAAACACAGATACCGACGCATTAACCCTAGATGTGCCACGGTTTGCACTGACCACGGCATGTTCGATGTGTGTAGAGGGTCCCACCGCTGCAGTTTCGGGGACCCGATGGCTAGGACAGCAGCCCGATGCCTCCCATGGAAGCCTGTGAGAACCAGAACCCTGGGTCTCACAGGCAAGCAGGCCATAAGTGTATTACACTGTGTAATGCACTTACAGCCAATGCATTACAATACAGATGTATTGTAATGCATTGTACAGGAGATCAGACCCCCAAAAGTGGAAGTCCCACAAGGATATCGACCGTCTTTATAAAAATATCACATGATATACCCTGTCAGGTTGATGCTGTAAGAAAATAAAAATAAAAACTGTGCCAAAACAGCCATTTTCTGGTCGCCTTGCCTCACAAAAAGTTTAATACCAAGCAATCAAAAAGTTGTATGTACCCCAAAATGGTACCAATAAAATTCTCATCTCATCCTGCAAAAAATGAGACCCTACTTAAGACAATCGCTCAAAAAATGGCAAGACAAAAACAAGATATTTTTCTTGTCAAAAATGCTGTTACTGTGTAAATAATACACGTTAGGTATCGCAACGTCCGTAAAAACCTGCTCTATAAAAAATCACATGATCTAACCTTTAAGGTGAACGTTGTAAAATAAAAAAATATTAAAACTGTGCCAGAACAGTAATTTTTTTGTCACCTTACCTTACAAAATGGGTAATATCGAGTTATCAAAGTCATACATACCCCAAAATGATACCAATAAAAACATTACCTCATCCCGCAAAAAATTAACCCCAACATAAGACAATCGCTCAAAAAATAAAAAACAATGGTGCCCGTAAACCAATCTATCAAAATCTGCGCTGCAAAAGCCATATGACCCTGCTTCCTTTCCTGCCATGTGCCCCTACAGCGGTTTACCAACCTCGCGACTGGGTTTTGGAGGGGCCTGGATACCAGCCTCTTGCCCCAGGATTATGGGCCCTCTCATCAGCCAGGCTTCCTTTGTTCACAAAGGACTTGTACTAACTTGAACCCCTGGTCTAATTCGTGCCATTTTGGGATGTTAAATGTCTATGTGTATTGTAAAGGGTGGGACATTGTATACGTTGAGTAGTGAGGTCTGTTCCATTGTCTCTGTGTGTATTTCCTTTGTCCTGAGAGATAATTGAATTACTTCTCGGTTGTCTCCAGGACAGAAGACATTGTGTATTCTCCTGCCTGTGATGATTACATCAACCCAGTGTGAGGTAATTGTATCACAGGCAGAGGGGAGGATTTTGTGTGGGAGTGTCTGAGTGTATTGTACGTGGTTATTGGCTGTTTTTACAAAACCCTGTGGGTGGTAACCTTGTTGGAAAATGTGTATAAATCAATGCTTGTGTGTCCAAATAAAGAGTTCCTGTTTTTACCCTTTACCAAGTTGAGGCTGGTGTTTGGGTAACTGATCGACACTGGGGGATTGCTATATGCTGAAGATTTGCTATACTCCCCTGGCATAACTACTAGCTCTTTTAAGAGCTGTTCCTGCTCTCTGGATTTAGGAGAGGTTCACCCACTGGAGCCTGGAGCCTTGTCGTAGGTCCAGGGTGGGTAGGAGACGATGAGACCTAAACCAAGCTTCGGCGGTTCGTGGGGTCTGCAGCGCTTACGGTGTCAAGTGGAGTGCTTGGAGTCCTCGGGAAGCACTAGGAGCATCATTCGATGGAGGTACCCGGTCGGGGTGCTAGGAGATCTGTTACAATGGGGTGTTGCCATATTCAGGAGAAAATGGGTATCAAAGTATTCTCCTGTTACCCCTTGTGAAAATTTGGGGCTAAAGCAACATTTTATTGGAAGAAATGAAACTTTTCATTTCCACAGCCAAGTGTTTCTGAATTCCATTAAATACTTATGGGGTAAAAGTGCTCAATACACCGCTTAATATATTCTTTGAGGGGTGTAGTTTCCAAAATAGGGTCACTTTAGAGCGTCTCTTTAAATACAGAATGGTGCCCCAAAAAACATTCTAGCAGAATCTGCCTCCAAAAATCATATGGCGCTCCTTTCATTCTGACCACTGCCTTGTGCCCCTACAGCAGTTTACCACCACTTATCGGGTATTTCTGTAAACTGCAGAAACAGAGTAATCCATATTGAGGTTTATTCTGCTGTTAACCCTTGCTGTGTTGCAAGAGAAAATTGATTAACATGAAAAATCTGCAAAAACAATGAACCTAAAGGGTTGACAAAGTTTGTAACATCAGTTTTGAATAATTTGAGGAGTGTAGTTTCTAAAATTGGGTAATTTATGGTTGGTTTCCATTACGTAAGGTCCTCAAAATCACTTTATAACTGAATTGGTGCTTTAAAAAAATGGTTTGGGAAATTTTCTTGAAAATTTGAAAAATTGCTTCTAAAATTCTAAACCTTCTAACTTCCTAAAAAAATAAAATGACCTTTACAAAATTATTCCATCATAAAATATACATATGGGGAATGATAACTATTTCATGAGGCATTACTATCTGTCTTAAAAGTAGACTAATTCAAATTTAGAAATTTGGGATTTTTTTTTTATAAATAAAGGTGAATTATATTGATTCAAATTTACCACTGTCATGAAGTACAATGTGTCATGAGATGAGCGAATTTCCGCTTATGAAATCCGTTAACACTTCGTTTGGTGGTAAAAGGTGAATTGCGTTATGGATTTCCTTACCACAGACCATAACGCAATTCTATGACTGAATGCATAACGGCATAATAGAAGTCTATTGGCTGCAAAACGGATCCGTTCCTATTTCCGCTATGCAGCAGAGGAGTCCGTGGTAACAGAATCCATAACGCAATTCACCTTTTACCACCAAACAAAGTGTGAACGAATTTCAAAATATGAAATTAGCTCATCTCTAGTCATGAGCAAACAATCTCAGAATGGTTTGGATGAGTAAAAGTGTTCCAAAGTTGTTGCCACAGTAACACATGTCAGATTTGCAAAAAATGGGCGGAAGGTGAAAACTGGGCAGAAAGGTGAAAACTGGGCTGGGGTAGAAGGGGTTAATGATGCCGAATATTAAATAACGTCGGACAGAATATCGCTGTACGTTTTTCTGTTCAGTGCTTTTACTATAGGCACTGGACCTGTACACTAAGTGCACATACACATCTATCAGTTGCCTCCAGCTCCACAATATGTGTACCCAGCCTCACACATACACACATATATATACACTCATTACATACGGTGCATTCAGACAGTTTTCAGACTTTTTCACATTTTACATTGTAGTGTTCTGCTAAAATAAAATAAAGTTCATATGTTCCCCATCAATCTGCACGCAATAGCCCATAATAAAAAATTTGGAAAACAGAATGAAAATAATGAAAAATGAAAACAGAATGCTTGACATTTTTGCTAATTTATTGAAAAGGGACAACTAAAATATTACATTGCAAGTATTCAGACCCTTTACTCATTGCTTAGTTGGAGCACTTTTGGCAGTAAATACAGCCTCCAGTCTTCTTGGGTATGATACTACAAGGTTTGCACACCTGAACTTGTAGATTTTCTGCCATTCTTCTCTGCAGATCCAATGAAGCTTTGTCCTATTGGATGGAACCATCGGTGGACGTCAATTTTCAGGTCTTTCCAGAGATGTTCAGGTCGGGGCACTGGCAAGGGCACTCAGTGTCCCTAAGCCACTCCTATGTTGTCTTGGCTGTGTGCTTAGGATCATTGTCTTGTTGGAAGGCAAACCTTCAACTCAATCTGAGTTCCAGAGCACACTGGATTAGGTTTTTATTAAGAATATCTCTGTACTTTGCCCCATTCAGCTGTCATTCAACCCTGACCAGTCTCCCTGTCACATCCACTGAAAAACATCCCCACAACATGATGTTGCCACAACCATGCTTCACTGTAGCAATGCTATTGGGCAGGTAATGAGCAGTGCCTGGTTTCCTCCAGACATGATGCTTAGATTAGGCAGTTTATTTCTCTGTGAAAACTTATATAGACAGGGTGGACTCCAATCAAATTTCAAGTGTCATAGCAAAGGATCTGAATACTTATATCTATGCAAAATTTTACTTTTTCCTAGTTGCAGCTACACCCCATTCAAATCAAATGCGCCACAGCTCCCTGAAATATCTGATCGTCGAGCTACCGGGACTCAGATCCCTGCCAATGCGTTATTGATGACCCATCCTATGATAGGTCATCAATATTATTTCCCGGATAACCCTTTTAGCAAAATGTGAAAAAGTTAAAGGGTCTGAAGACTTTCTGAATGCACTGTACACTAATACACATATGTATGCATTACACAAATATATACACACTACACATGTATACATGTACATGTGTAAACACAGCCACTTACCTTTTCTGCAGATAGCTAATGTCTAGACCTCTGACAAACAGTGTCCTGTTCTACCCTTCATGAAGTCTGGGCTCATGTTTGGGGTATTGGAGAACTACACTCTGGGGATTGCTATAATCATTATACTCTCCAGAGTATAATCCCTAGCTCTTGTAAGAGCTTGTTCCTGCATCGCTCTCTGAAGGAAGAGAGGGTCACATACTGGAACCTGGAAGCCTTGTTGTAGGTCCAGGGTGGGTAGAAGATGGAGAGATCCCAACCAAGCTGCGGCGGTTCGTGGGGTCGGCAGTGTTGTGGACATTTTATTAGGCTGTGTTTTTAATATATTGTGTATTGTCATCATGTCTCTCAGTGTCAGGGTAAACCATTGGAGTGGATATCTTCCTGTGGATGTGAAGACACAGCTGCCGGAGGCAGAGGTCTCCGTTGGCGAACGGTCCATGTGCTATGCGCTGGGCTGTGGGCCGGGGGAGATTGATGTGTTCAGCGGAACAGTGTTTTCTTGGTGAATGTATGGACGCCGGCTAGGTCCCCACGCAAGACGCAGATTAATTGGTTTGGGGTGGATGCATTTGTTAAGAGAACAGCTCATATGAAAGGAACGTGTGTTTGTTGTCTCTAGTGCGCCTGATCAAC
Organism: Bufo bufo; assembly: GCF_905171765.1. Taxonomy (NCBI): domain Eukaryota; kingdom Metazoa; phylum Chordata; class Amphibia; order Anura; family Bufonidae; genus Bufo; species Bufo bufo. The sequence continues at coordinate 319,039,966 of NC_053389.1, forward strand.
CGCTGGAGATAATGACGTTGTCCTGTAAATAAACATGCATGAGGATCATAGTAACTTTATTGGGCATTGATCACTGAGCAAGGCTGGATATAGTTCACTCCAGTGGTAATGGGAGATTATTGTATACAAGTGTTTTGTTAGCTGGCTATGTTATTTTAAATGATGGTGGTTTCTCATCTTCCTGTTTCATCACTTTCAGTATATCATCACTTCCTGTATGTTTGTTACATGAAGGAAGTGGTCGGGTGATGGGCCTGCCCCTTTCTATTGTTACACCCACTTGGGGCTAAGAAATAAAAGTGAAGAGACTGGGCAGGAGGGAGGCAGTGCTCAGCAGAAGTCTACAATGAAGCACCTTGTCTGACTCTTGAGGAGGTTTACCTTTTCTCACACAAAAGAGCTTGATACATGTGCTTGATGCAAGCAAATTTCTACAACAGCAGTGCTTACGGTGTCAAGTGGAGTGCTTGGAGTCCTCGGGAAGCACTAGGAGCATCGTTCAACAGAGGTACCCAGTCGACAGAGGTACCCAGTCAGGGTGCCAGGAGATCTGTGACAGGTGTGTGTGGGGGTCATTCAGTAAATCAGAAGCTAGATGGGAGAGCAGAATAAAGGTGGGCAGCTGAGGGGGGGGGGAGTGGCTGAGAACAATCAGAAGACTCTGTTATCTTCCTCCTGTATTGTCTTGCATTGTCACTCTCCCCACTCCCTTTCCTGTGAACTCCGACTACAATACCATCCAACCTTCCCACATCCAGTGAGACAGTCTTGGATTTCTGCGGCTGTCCCGAAATCCCAGAATGTGTGTTATGTTTCGATTTCATCTGTATCTGAAGGCACAGATACATTTTAATTTCAATGGTTAAGCAGGGAGCCGTCAGCTTCTTTTCTTCACCATTTACTGGCCTGCTCTGTACATAACAGCAGGCACAATGCCATGTGACATCATGCTGGGCTGTGGAGGAGAGCTTATCCCCTGCTGGGAAATCGACTTGTGCACTCTACTACTTAGCTCAGTGACATCATTGCACCTGCTGCTGTGCAGAACATGCTCCGTTCATCGGGAAAATGGGCTAGGTGAGTAGTTCTTTTTTACTTTATTAACACTACAGAGGCAGCACTACTGCAGGGGGACTAAGGGGGCATTCTACTGTGTAAGGGCAAAACTACTGTGTGGACAGTAAGGGGGGAATAACTATTGTGAAGGGGGCAATACCACGGTAAGGTGGGACTAAGTAGGCATTTGTTAAAGGGAATATTAATTATTAATATTTTGGATGAATATCAATAATTAGTATTAATAAATAGGTGTAACCATCAATTGCTAGCTCCGTCTATTTCCTTCTTCTCCCTGTTGCTCTAACTTTTCCTGAACTGCGTGCGTTAAATTATGGCGGCTATAAAGGACTATATGCTGTATTTGAACAATAAAGTATTTATTAAACAATTACAAGTCTACAGTCGGTTATTTCTGCTATATCTATATATATTTATATCAATGGTTATATAAATATATATGCATTTATACGCATGCGGTAATACACTAACAGCACGATAATAAACCTAACTACACTGACACTATACAATCCCAACTATAATTCCACCCCAAAATCTATCTATACATACACTCACACACACACACGTAAACACAGCAGCACCCTCCCACCTGGCTATAAACGATCCCTACAGGGTAAAGGGGGTTAATTACAATAATATGGCAATACAGGGGTTAAGGTGGGATACAGGGGTATAGGCTTATGGAGGCAAAGCAGGGGTTAAATGCAGTGATCAAGGCACTGCAGGGATAAATGGGATATAAGGAAAGGGCAACTGCGTTGGTGGTATAGGGTAATACAGGGATATGGCAAGGTACGGGTAAATTATATAATGCAGGGCTTAGGGTGTATTAAAGGGATTAGGGGTGTGCAAGTTAGGTGTTAACAATATTGGTGGCAGTGGGATTTAGGGAATAATAGGGTTAATAATAATGCTCGTTGGTCTAGGGGGGTAGGGAAAGGGTTACTCAGCCAGATGCTTGTTTCCAGCGGTTAATGCTCACTTGCTTGGTTCGCTCCAGGGGTTAATTCTCACTTGCTTGGTTCGTTTTCCCAGGGAATGATTCCTGCTGGTGGATGGGGCTGCACGGCTCAACTCATAAGCGGTCCGCTGCCGGACTATTTAAATCCGGTGGCACTCGCTCCCGATATAGCATATATAGATATGCATATAAATTACAAGGGCATATATGCATATCTATATATATATACTGTGAGACGGGACCACTCAAACAGTCTCTTTTCAGGGTTTATTAGGGACACAGTACAGTACAGGCTTGCTTTCTTCAAATAACAGAACAGTCCAAATGAAATAACAAAACACAGTGATACAGGCTTCTCACCAGCTGCAGTTTTCTCCCAGCAAATCCTCACTGCCAAGGGGTTTGGTTCAGTAGTCTTCCTCTCAGACCACCATCCACACACACTGCTCTCTGGCAGAGTGTCTTTTTTAAATCACCCTCGCACCTGTGTGTGTGGCGGTAACACCCGAGATGGAGTATGGGAGTGACCTTCCCACCCAAGCTCTTCAGTCACTCCTAAATCCCGGACCCAAATTCCAGCTACCACCAACTCAGTGATCTACCACCACTGGTCACTACTTACCTCCGGGATTTACATCACTGAGTGTAGCAGCCTCAGTGACACATACCTACCATCTATGATGTCACCCACTGCATGCTTACATATCCCCCCCCCCCCTCTGCCTAAAGCCGGGGGGCTTGGCACCTTCCATAACCAAACAATGGACTCTTGACAGGGCATCTGCATTGATGTGCAATTTACCTGGCCTGTGTTCCACCACATAGTCAAAATCCTGTAATGCCAGGAACCACCTTGTTACCCTAGCATTATTTCCCTTGTTTTGACTCATCCACTTCAGTGGGGCATGGTCTGAGACGAGTCTGAACTTTCTGCCTAGCAGGTAATACCTTAGGGACTCTAGGGCCCATTTTATTGCCAGACATTCCCGTTCCACAATCGAGTAATTCCTCTCACAGGGGTTCGATTTCCTACTTAGATACATGACAGGATGCTCTTCTCTGTTAACCTCCTGGGACATAACAGCCCCTAGACCCACCTCTGATGCATCTGTCTGTATTATAAATTCCTTGGAGAAATCTGGTGCTATTAGCACTAGTTGCCTACAAAGAACGGACTTTAGTTCTACAAATGCCTTTTCTGCCTCCGGGGACCACTGAACCATAACTGACTTTTTCCCTTTCGTGAGGTCAGACAAAGGAGCAGCAATACTGGCAAAGTTGGGGACAAATCGTCGGTAATACCCGACTATCCCTAAGAACGCCTGCACTTGTTTTTTTGTAAGAGGCCGGGGCCAACTCTGTATGGCTTCTACCTTGTTGGCCTGGGGTTTAATCATGCCTTTTCCCACAACATAACCCAAGTATTTGGCCTGCTCCATACCTATGGCACACTTCTCTGGGTTGGCTGTAAATCCTGCTTCTCTGAGTGAGTCTAGAACGGCCTGGACTTTACTTAAATGGCTTTTCCAATCCAGGCTGTAGATAACAATGTCATCTAAGTAGGCTGCTGCATATTCCCTGTGGGGAAGCAAAATGTCATCCATTGCCCTTTGAAATGTAGCAGGGGCCCCTTTCAACCCAAATGGCATCCTCACATAGTGGAAACATCCCTCTGACGTAGAAAAGGCTGTTTTCTCTCGGGCCTCTTTTGCTAAGGGTATTTGCCAATACCCTTTGGTGAGGTCTAATGTGGTTATATACCTGGCGGGACCCAACCTTTCAACCAGTTCATCCACCCTAGGCATAGGGTAAGCATCCATCTTGGAAACCTCATTAAGTTTCCGAAAGTCATTACAAAAGCGCCAGCTTCCATTTGGTTTTGGGACCAACACAATTGGGCTGGACCATTCACTTTTGGACCTTTCAATTACCCCTAATTGTAACATCCTCTGAACCTCTTCTGAGACTGCTTGTCTACGGGCTTCTGGGATGCGATAAGGTTTTACTTTAACCCTTATGTGGGGTTCAGTGATGACATCATGTTCCACCACATTAATGCAACCTGGTAAGCTAGAGAATATGTCCGTATTACGTTGCAACAACTCTTTAGTTTCCTGTCTTTGGGGACTTGATAAGGAACTAGCAATTGTCACCTTTCCAAACTCAGGACCGGAAACAGTGGGAGATAAGAGCGTAGCTGACAAGGACTCCCGTTCTCTCCAAAGTTTCATTAAGTTTACATGATAGACCTGCACTGGTTTCCTTTTCCCTGGCTGATGGACTCTATAATTTACTTCCCCAACTTTTTCCATCACCTCAAAAGGTCCCTGCCATTTAGCTAATAACTTGCTCTCAACCGTAGGTACCAGAATTAATACCCGATCCCCTGGCTTGAACTCTCTAATTCTGGCAGAACGGTTGTACACACTTCTCTGAGCTTCTTGAGCCCTCTGGAGATGTTCCTTCACTATGGGCATCACCTTGGCAATTCTCTCTTGCATTTGTACCACATGATCAATGACACTTCTGTATGGAGTAACTTCAGTCTCCCATGTCTCCTTAGCTATATCAAGCAAACCCCGAGGGTGTCTACCATAAAGCAATTCAAAAGGTGAGAACCCTGTAGAAGCTTGAGGAACTTCCCGGATTGAAAACAACAGATATGGCAATAAACAATCCCAATCCTTGCCATTTTTCTCAATGGCCTTTTTCAACATGGCTTTCAAGGTTTTATTGAACCTTTCTACAAGGCCATCAGTTTGGGGATGGTACACTGAAGTTTTTAACTGTTTAATTTTCAGTAGTTTACACAGCTCGACCATGACCCTGGACATAAATGGGGTCCCTTGGTCAGTCAAGATTTCTTTGGGGAGTCCCACTCTCGTGCAGATATGAAACAACTCCCGAGCAATAGTTTTAGCGGAGGAGTTTCGTAACGGCACGGCCTCTGGATACCGGGTAGCATAATCCAGCACTACTAGAATATACTGGTGTCCCCTAGCTGATCTGTCTAATGGTCCCACTAAGTCCATGGCGATCCTTTCAAACAGTATCTCAATAATAGGAAGTTGCACCAACGGACTTTTAAAATGAGACAGCGGGGCCTTTAATTGGCATGTAGGGCAGGATTTGCAGTATTCGTCTATTTCTTTATAACACCCCAGCCAATAGAACCTCTGAAATATTCGTTCGCGGGTTTTATCTGTACCTAGGTGACCCCCTAACACATGAGTATGAGCCATTTCTAGGACCATTATTCTATAGGGCCCGGGAACCACTAACTGTTCTATCACCTCATTGTGAGCTTTGGTAACCCGATATAAGAGGTCATTGTGCATTTCAAAATACGGATACCTGTGGTCAGCACCCGGCTCTTGGGGAACACCATTTAGAACAGTCACATTTGCTAAAGCCCCTTTTAGAGTGGGGTCTTGCGCCTGGGCCGTCCCAAAATTCCCTTGCGGGATATCCAGAACGGGTATGGTCTGCTCAGATTCTACGGTCTCACTCTCGTCTCCCACCAAGACAGATAGCGGAAATCCCTCAACTATCTCAGCTGGTTCACTAGGCATAGCCTGGTTTGTGATTTCCTCAACATGAGACACATCATAAGCAGGTGCAAATTTTACTTGTTTGGGTGACATTTTACCACACAGTTCCCAAAACAACGGAAGATCCCGCCCTATTATCATGGTATGCAATAAGTTCTTCACCATGCCCACCGTATGCAATACAGTCCCACATTCAGTGGCTATGGTGACCTGAGCAACTGGATAGTTCTTAACATCCCCATGCACACACATCACCCCCATGCCCTGTCCAGGTGCCGGCAATACGGGAACAAGATTTTCTCTAACAAGTGTAACCAGGCTTCCTGAGTCTAGTAGTGCAGTCACAGGGCTAGCATTGACAGTCACCTGGCACATATGAGGCCCGGTTGCCTGGTACTGGATGGCACTGCAGGCGGGATGGGCAAACAGGGAGCACCGTCGTGCCATATCACAATCCATATGTTCATTTGTCATGGGACAGTGAGCTGCAATGTGCCCCAGGTTATGACACCTCCAACAAACAAGACGGCGGGGTGGAGGTCTAGAACCAGTTTCTGGTGATTCTTTTTTCGTTTCCACGGGCACTTGTCCCCGTTCTCCCCTGGGTTTAAACCCCCTCTTACTGGGTTCCGCATAAACCTTGGGGTTACCGGGAGTTATTTTTATTTTCTCAGCTCCTGCAAGGAGGTTCTCCGCTGCAGTGTACCTCTCAACCAGGTTTATCAGCTGGTCAGCATTCTGGGGATCTCCCTGGGCAACCCAGCGTTGTACTGGCCCGGGAAGAGAGTGCAGGTAACGATCCATTACCACTTTTTCCACCATCTGCTCTGGGGACGACGACTCTGGTTGCAACCACTTCCGTACCAAGTGGAACAGATCAAACATCTGTGACCTCGGTGGTTTGTCTTGGAAAAAGATCCACTGTTGTACCCGCTGGGCCTGGAGTGCAGGACTGACTCCCATGCGAGCCAGTATTTCCGCTTTTAATTTGCGGTAGTCTCTCGAATCCTGCAAGGTCAGGTCATAGTATGCTTTCTGCGGCTCCCCAGTCAAATATGGAGCCAGCACCTCAGCCCACTGATCTACAGGCAGTTTCTCTCTGTCTGCAATACGTTCAAAGACAGTTAAATAAGCCTCCACGTCGTCCTCATTTGTCATTCTCTGTAAAGCAGACTGCACAGTTTTCCGCACACCACCTGAAGCTTGTCCAGCCATATGCACCACTTGTGGTGCTGTCACAGCATCTCTGAGGGCCGCAATTTGCTCAGTCAATAGACGGTTAGTTTTGTGTTGCTGCGCATTAGCCTGCCGTTGAGCCTGTAAAGCCTCTGCATGGGCTCTTTGCTGCTGCTCCAGTGCCTGCCGCTGCTGCAGATTGCTCTGCACCATCTGCTTGAGGAGCTCCTCCATTTCAACAGATTCTTGTTGCAATCCTGCTGCTGCCTTAACCCACGACATTCACCACTGACAGGTTTTCATGTCGTTGCTCCTAGCAACCAATTGCCCGCATCCTCCACCATATGTGAGACGGGACCACTCAAACAGTCTCTTTTCAGGGTTTATTAGGGACACAGTACAGTACAGGCTTGCTTTCTTCAAATAACAGAACAGTCCAAATGAAATAACAAAACACAGTGATACAGGCTTCTCCCCAGCTGCAGTTTTCTCCCAGCAAATCCTCACTGCCAAGGGGTTTGGTTCAGTAGTCTTCCTCTCAGACCACCATCCACACACACTGCTCTCTGGCAGAGTGTCTTTTTTAAATCACCCTCGCACCTGTGTGTGTGGCGGTAACACCCGAGATGGAGTATGGGAGTGACCTTCCCACCCAAGCTCTTCAGTCACTCCTAAATCCCGGACCCAAATTCCAGCTACCACCAACTCAGTGATCTACCACCACTGGTCACTACTTACCTCCGGGATTTACATCACTGAGCGTAGCAGCCTCAGTGACACATACCTACCATCTATGATGTCACCCACTGCATGCTTACAATACATACACATACCTGCATACTGGGCCCATATAATTATATTAAAGGGGATATATATATATATATATATATATATATATATTACCCCCCTGGCCATTCAAGGGCAAATATATATGTATATATATCTTACTGGAGACATATATACATATGTATGCATACATTTACCACTTCCCTCTAAAGCATTCTACTGTGAAGGGGCACAAAGGTGAAATAACTACTGTGTGGGCACTAAAGGGTCATAACTATTTTTAAGGGGGCACAAGGGAGGCTGGGTGGGATTGGGCATGCATAGGCAGCCTTTGGGTGGACTTAGGGATGGGGTTTAGTATGAAAACACAGTGTGCGTGCTTTTGCGGTGTGCCAACTACAGAGCCCTGCCTATATTTAAAAGTAGCCATCCTGCTCTCCAAACAGTCCAAGATGATAAGCAAGGCTTTTTACCTATGAAGCTCTGGATCACTGTAGACAATCCACAAAGGGTGGATCCACCAGATGGGTTGGATGGCACACTGGGCCACTCCAACACACTTCATTATAGCTGTCTGCTGTTCTCCACAGTCCTTTTTCTTCCAGACGCTATCAGATATTGGCCTAGATTTACTAATTTGTCTGCCCCAAAAATCTGCCTACAAAAGTGGCAAAAAATGGAGAAAATTGGTGTATCTAGGGTTTCTACACAAGGTAGAGGGGACTATGAAGGACGGAGCAGAGGTAATATGCCCCATTCTGAAACAAAAAATTTAGGGCAATTCTGGTATAGAATACTTGGTATAGAGTCAGAGAAAAGTGTCCATCCATGCACCACATTTATCCTCCAGCCTGAGCCCCAGTGATAAACTAATGCAGATCTAGACACCATCTATAGAATTAGTAAATCTGGGCCTTTCTGTGCCCGGCATGGCCAGAAGGCTCAGGCGGTCCTGAGATCGTGTGCCCAGGAATGACAGTAGTGGACACTGTTATTTTAACTACATCAATGCACACACATAAAAAAACACTCCTGCCTGGTGTCACTTTCACCTTTTTTCTCAGATGATCTGGAGATCTTCTCTTTAGCCAGTTGCTATAGTGAACACTGCTCCTTTGACCAAACAAGGGGCTTGAGCCCCGGATGTTACAGCCACTGGCTAGCTACTAGGGGCAGTATGTGGGGGCTATTATAATGTATAGGGGGCACTATAAGAACTGGTGGAACTACATGTGCATTATACCAACTGGGGCACTACAGGAAGGCATTATATATTGCAGGTACCACAGCAGGGCCTTATTACTACTAGGGCACTACACAAGGGCATTATACCTATTGGGGAACCACAGGAGGGCATTAAACTACTTGGGGCACTACAGGGGAGCATTATAACTATTGGTCACTATTGGGGGCATTAAACTACTGAGGCACTATAATGGGTCAATAAATCTGGTGGGGCACTATAGAGGATATTTTAACTACTGGGACCACTATAAGAGGACCGTTAACTAGGACATTATTAGGCCCTTTTCACACTAGCGAGTTTTCAGCGCGGGTGCAATGCGTGACGTGAACGCCTTGCACCCACACTGAATCCTGACCCATTAATTTCAAAGGGTCTGTCTACATGAGCGTTGTTTTTCAAGCATCACTTCTGCGTTGCCTGAAAATAGCAGCATGTTCTATATTTTTCACGCAGTGCGGGTGCGATGTGTTTTTCACTGATGGTTGCTAAGAGATGTTGTTTGTAAACCTTCAGGTTTTTATCACTCGTGCGAAAAACGCATTGCACTCGCGCAGAAATAACTGAACAACTGAACGCAATCGCAGACAAAACTGACTGAACTGACTTGCAAAATGGTGCGAGTTTCACTGAACGCATCCGGAGCCAATCCGTCACGCTCATGTGAAAGATACCCTAAGGGGCATTATAACTACAGGGGCACAATAGGGGGGGCATTAGACAGTAACCACTGGGAGTCCTATCAAACTACTGGGGGCACTATAAAGATGAATACATACTACTGGAGGCACTACAGGGGGGCCTAATTAATACTATAGAGAGCCTAATCAATGCTGGGTGCACCATGGTGGCCATTATTATTGGGCACAAAATAGAGGGCACTATCACTAACAGGGGCATTCTTTGGGAGCAGTATCATTATTGGGAGCATTGTTGGGGTCTCTATTACTAATAAGGGCACTGTGGGAGAGAATTATTGCTATTGGCAGCAGCATGCGCTGTGTATCTCTGTTGTGCTCTGAAGCAAATGGAGCCTAACGGAACCCATTGACGATAATGCAATCTGTTAGGTTTACGTTCAGTAGAACATTTTTTTAGCGGAGAAAAAAATCCTCTACAGTATGTCTATTTCTGCTAAAGTACACCAGAGGATTGCCTGATGTAGAGATGTGGCAATTTATTTTATTTTTTTTGCGACTTTCTAAAAAGTCGCACATCATAAATGAGTTAACAGTGTTCTAATCTGAAATCCTACTCAGGGCTCATTCACACGGCCGTTGCCCCTCCGTTGCCGTATTGCGGCCCGCATATGGCGGGTCTGCAATACACGGGTATGCAAATGCAGAGATGCAGTGTGGAACGGAACGGAACCCTACGGAAGCACTACAGAGTGCTTCCGTGGTTCCGTTCCGTGCCTCCGCACCGCAAAAAGATAGAACTTGCTCTATCTTTTTGCAGAACGGACGGATCGCGGATCCCATTAAAGTGAGTGGGGTCGCGATCCACATGCGGCAGCCCCACGGCCGAGGCCTGTGCATTGTGGACCGCAATTTGCGATCCACAGCACGGGCAGCCCATGGTCGTGTGAACAAGCCCTAAGAGTATGTTCAAATAGAGGTTTTTGGAGAAGGTTTTGAGGCAGATTGTCCGCATCTGTATGCCCATTCCGCAAAGGGTAGAACATACCCTATTCTTGACTGCATATGTGGACCACAGACCCACGGAAGTCAATGGCTTGGCAAAAAAAATGCAACATGGTCGTAACATGGATATAATCCATATTGTGTGGATCTGTGTTTTGCGGACTCCAAAATACTTTCAGTTGTGTTAATGCACCCTAATAATGGTTTATAATGCTGTCAGTACAAATCGTTACAGTGGAAGTCGGGCAGAGACATACACCTTTATAAATCATTATAATGCCATGCGGTCTGGTCAAAGGAGCAGAATTCACTATGGGAATTCACGCTCATCTGAAACTGGTATTCCTATCTCAACATTTGGGGCAAATCGTTAGGATATGCCACAAATGTCAGATGGGTGGGAGTCCAGAGCAGGGCACTTGAAGTGAAAGCCACCGCTAATGGGTTGTCACCCTCCATTCACCGCTATAGGAGTTCCAAAATAGCCGAGAGACAGTTTGGCTATTTCTGCCAGTCCTAGAGCAGAGAGGCGGCCACATTTGTAGGCTAGCTATCTATTAACCGCTATGGGCCTTCTAATAAGGGATCATGCACACGACCGTGCCTTTTTTTGGGATCCGCAAATTGCGGATCCGCAAAAAACGAATGCCGTCCGTGTGCCTTCCGCAATTTGTGAAATGGAAAAGGAGGCCCATTATAGAAATGCCTATTCTTGTCCCCAAAACAGACAAGAATAGGACATCCCTCATAATTTTTGCGGGGCCATGGAACGGAGCAACGGATGCGGATAGCACACAGAGTGCTGTCCGCATATTTTGCGGACCCATTGAAATGAATGGTTCCGTATACGGAATCAAAATACGGCCCGTATACGGAACGCAAATTGCGGATCCGCAAAAAACAGATAATGCCCGTGTGCCTTCCGCAATTTACAGAACAGGATGCCTATTATAGAAATGCCTATTCTTGTCCGCAGTGGCGTAGCGTGGGTTGCCAGCACCCGGGGCAAGCCAAAAATTGCGCCCCTACCCCGGGCACGCCCCTTTTAACAGATACTGTAGTAGATCACTAGCAGTCCTATGTAACACCACAGATAACAGTGATAACTCTCCGTGTACAGATAATGTAGTAGATGTCACCTACAGTCCTATGTAACACCACAGATAACACAGTGATACCTCTCTGTGTACAGATAATGTAGTAGATGTTACCTGCAGTCCTATGTAACACCACAGATAACACAGTGATACCTCTCCGAGTACAGATAATGTAGTAGATGTGCCCTGCAGTCCTATGTAACACCACAGATAACACAGTGATAACTCTCTGAGTACAGATAATGTAGTAAATGTTCCCTGCAGTCCTATGTAACGCCTCAGATAACACGCAGTCCTATGTAACACCACATATAACAGTACTAACTCTCTGAATACAGATAATGTAATAGATGTTCCCTGCAGTCCTATGTAACACCTCAGATAACACAGTGATACCACTCTGAGTACAGATAATGTAGTAGATGTCACCTACAGTCCTATGTAACACCACAGATAACAGTGATAACGCTCTGAGTACAGATAATGTAGTAGATGTCACCTACAGTCTTATGTAACACCACAGATAACAGTAATAACTCTCTGAATACAGATAATGTAATAGATAGTGATGATTGAGCACCCCGATGCTCGGGTGCTCTGTCCGAGCACACCGGGAAGCTCGGGTGCTCTACCGAGCACCTGAGCCCTATAGAAGTCAATGGGAGGACCCGAGCATTAACCTCCTCAGGACCGCCGTACGCAGGATTGCGTCTTTGCGGCGGCCCCGCTCTTCTGGGTGGACGCGCCGGCGCGTCCTCTCGCGAGACGCGAGATTTCCTGTGAACGCGCGCACACAGGCGCGCGCGCTCACAGGAACGGAAGGTAAGAGAGTTGATCTCCAGCCTGCCAGCGGCGATCGTTCGCTGGCAGGCTGGAGATGTGTTTTTTTTAACCCCTAACAGGTATATTAGACGCTGTTTTGATAACAGCGTCTAATATACCTGCTACCTGGTCCTCTGGTGGTCCCCTTTGTTTGGATCGACCACCAGAGGACACAGGTAGCTCAGTAAATATGTTGCACCAAGCACCACTACACCCCCCCCCTGTCACTTATTAACCCCTTATTCACCCTTGATCACCCCTGATCACCCCATATAGACTCCCTGATCACCCCCCTGTCATTGATTACCCCCCTGTCATTGATCAACCCCCTGTAAAGCTCCATTCAGATGTCCGCATGATTTTTACGGATCCACTGATAGATGGATCGGATCCGCAAAACGCATACGGACGTCTGAATGAAGCCTTACAGGGGCGTGATCAATGACTGTGGTTATCACCCCATATAGACTCCCTGATCACCCCCCTGTCATTGATTACACCCCTGTCATTGATCAACCCCCTGTAAAGCTCCATTCAGATGTCCGCATGATTTTTACGGATCCACTGATAGATGGATCGGATCCGCAAAACGCATACGGACGTCTGAATGAAGCCTTACAGGGACGTGATCAATGACTGTGGTGATCACCCCATATAGACTCCCTGATCACCCCCCTGTCATTGATTACACCCCTGTCATTGATCAACCCCCTGTAAAGCTCCATTCAGATGTCCGCATGATTTTTACGGATCCACTGATAAATGGATCGGATCCGCAAAACGCATATGGACGTCTGAATGAAGCCTTACAGGGGCGTGATCAATGACTGTGGTTATCACCCCATATAGACTCCCTGATCACCCCCCTGTCATTGATTACACCCCTGTCATTGATCAACCCCCTGTAAAGCTCCATTCAGATGTCCGCATGATTTTTACGGATCCACTGATAAATGGATCGGATCCGCAAAACGCATACGGACGTCTGAATGAAGCCTTACAGGGGCGTGATCAATGACTGTGGTTATCACCCCATATAGACTCCCTGATCACCCCCCTGTCATTGATTACACCCCTGTCATTGATCAACCCCCTGTAAAGCTCCATTCAGATGTCCGCATGATTTTTACAGATCCACTGATAGATGGATCGGATCCGCAAAACACATACAGGCGTCTCCCTGGAGCCTTCCAGGGGGGGTGATCACCCCATATAGACTCCCTGATCATCCCCCTGTCATTGATCGCCCCCCCCTGTCATGCTGCATTCAGATGTCCGTATGATTTTTACGGATCCACGGATACATGGATCGGATCCGCAAAACACATACGGACATCTGAATGGAGCCTTACAGGGGCGTGATCAATGACAGGGGGGTGATCACCCCATATAGACTCTCTGATCACCCCCCTGTCATTGATCACCCCTCTGTAAGGCTCCATTCAGACATTTTTTTGGCCCAAGTTAGCGGAAATTATATATTTTTTTCTTACAAAGTCTCATATTCCACTAACTTGTGTCAAAAAACAAAATCTCACATGAACTCACCATACCCCTCACGGAATCCAAATGCGTAAATTTTTTTAGACATTTATATTCCAGACTTCTTCTCACGCTTTAGGGCCCCTAGAATGCCAGGGCAGTATAAATACCCCACATGTGACCCCATTTCGGAAAGAAGACACCCCAAGGTATTCCGTGAGGGGCATATTGAGTCTATGAAAGATTGAAATTTTTGTCCCAAGTTAGCGGAACGGGAGACTTTGTGAGAAAAAAAAAAAAAATATCAATTTCTGCTAACTTGTGCCAAAAAAAAAAAAATTCTATAAACTCGTCATGCCCCTCATTGAATACCTTGGGGTGTCTTCTTTCCAAAATGGGGTCACATGTGGGGTATTTATACTGCCCTGGCATTCTAGGGGTCCTAAAGCGTGAGAAGAAGTCTGGGATCCAAATGTCTAAAAATGCCCTCATAAAATGAATGTGGGCCCCTTTGCGCATCTAGGCTGCAAAAAAGTGTCACACATGTGGTATCGCCGTACTCAGGAGAAGTTGGGGAATGTGTTTTGGGGTGTCATTTTACATATACCCATGCTGGGTGAGATAAATATCTTGGTCAAATGCCAACTTTGTATAAAAAAAATGGGAAAAGTTGTCTTTTGCCGAGATATTTCTTTCACCCAGCATGGGTATATGTAAAAAGACACCCCAAAACACATTGCCCAACTTCTCCCGAGTACGGCGATACCACATGTGTGACACTTTTTTGCAGCCTAGGTGGGCAAAGGGGCCCACATTCCAAAGAGCACCTTTAGGATTTCACAGGTCATTTACCTACTTACCACACATTAGGGCCCCTGGAAAATGCCAGGGCAGTATAACTACCCCACAAGTGACCCCATTTTGGAAAGAAGACACCCCAAGGTATTCCGTGAGGGGCATGGCGAGTTCCTAGAATTTTTTATTTTTTGTCACAAGTTAGTGGAAAATGATGATTTTTTATTTTTTTTTTCATACAAAGTCTCATATTCCACTAACTTGTGACAAAAAATAAAAACTTCCATGAACTCACTATGCCCATCAGCGAATACCTTGGGTTCTCTTCTTTCCAAAATGGGGTCACTTGTGGGGTAGTTATACTGCCCTGGCATTCTAGGGGCCCAAATGTGTGGTAAGGAGTTTGAAATCAAATTCTGTAAAAAATGACCTGTGAAATCCGAAAGGTGCTCTTTGGAATATGGGCCCCTTTGCCCACCTAGGCTGCAAAAAAGTGTCACACATCTGGTATTGCCGTACTCAGGAGAAGGTGGGGAATGTGTTTTGGGGTGTCATTTTACATATACCCATGCTGGGTGAGATAAATATCTTGGTCAAATGCCAACTTTGTATAAAAAAATGGGAAAAGTTGTCTTTTGCCGAGATATTTCTTTCACCCAGCATGGGTATATGTAAAAATACACCCCAAAACACATTGCCCAACTTCTCCTGAGTACGGCGATACCACATGTGTGACACTTTTTTGCAGCCTAGGTGGGCAAAGGGGCCCACATTCCAAAGAGCACCTTTAGGATTTCACAGGTCATTTACAGTCATGTGAAAAAATTAGGACACCCTTTGAAAGCATGTGGTTTTTTGTAACATTTTTAATAAATGGTTATTTCATCTCCGTTTCAACAATACAGAGAGATTAAAGTAATCCGACTAAACAAAGAAAACTGAAGAAAAGTCTTTTCAAGATCTTCTGTAAATGTCATTCTACAAAAATGCCTATTCTAACTGAGGAAAAAGATAGGACACCCTTGCCCCTAATAGCGAGTGTTACCTCCTTTGGCTGAAATAACTGCAGTGAGACGGTTCTTGTAGCCATCTACCAGTCTTCGACATCGGTCTGAGGAAATTTTACCCCACTCCTCAATGCAGAACTTTTTCAGCTGTGAGATGTTTGAGGGGTTTCTTGCACGTACAGCCCTTTTCAAGTCACCCCACAGCATCTCAATGGGATTCAAATCTGGACTTTGACTTGGCCATTCCAGGACTCTCCATTTCTTCTTTTTCAGCCAATCTTTGGTTGATTTACTAGTATGTTTTGGGTCATTGTCATGTTGCATGGTCCAGTTCCGCTTCAGCTTTAATTTTCTAACTAATGGTCTCACATGTTCTTCAAGCACCTTCTGATACACAGTAGAATTCATCGTGGATTCTATGATGGTGAGCTGACCAGGTCCTGCTGCAGCAAAGCAGCCCCAAACCATGACACTTCCACCTCCATGCTTCACAGTTGGTATGAGGTTCTTTTCTTGGAATGCTGTGTTTGGTTTACGCCAAACATGTCCTCTGCTGTTGTGTCCAAATAATTCAATTTTGGACTCATCTGTCCAAAGAACATTATTCCAGAAGTCCTGGTCTTTGTCAACTTTATCTCTGGCAAATGTCAGTCTGGCCTCGATGTTTCTCTTGGAAAGCAAAGGTTTCCTCCTTGCACACCTCCCATGCAAGTTAAACTTGTACAGTCTCTTTCTGATTGTAGGGGCATGTACTTCTACATCAACAGTAGCCAGAGCCTGCTGTAGTTCTCGAGATGACACTTTAGGGTTTTTGGAGACCTCTTTTAGCATCTTGCGGTCTGCTCTTGGGGTGAACTTGCTGGGGCGACCAGTCCTGGGCATGTTGGCAGTTGTTTTGAAAGCCCTCCACTTGTAGACTATCTTCCGGACAGTGGAATGGCTGATTTCAAAATCTTTTGAGATCTTTTTAAATCCCTTCCCAGACTCATAGGCTGCTACAATCTTTTTTCTGAAGTCCTCTGACAGCTCTTTTGCTCTCACCATGGTGCTCACTCTCACTTCAACAGTCAGGAGCACACCAAACTAAATGTCTGAGGTTTAAATAGGGCAAGCCTCATTCAACATGCAGAGTAACGATCTACTAATTATGTGCACCTGGTGTGAGATCTGAGCCAATTTAAGAGGGAATACATGTGAGGGTGTCCTATCTTTTTCCTCAGTTAGAATAGGCATTTTTGTAGAATGACATTTACAGAAGATCTTGAAAAGACTTTTCTTCAGTTTTCTTTGTTTAGTTGGATTACTTTAATCTCTCTGTATTGTTGAAACGGAGATGAAATAACCATTTATTAAAAATGTTACAAAAAACCACATGCTTTCAAAGGGTGTCCTAATTTTTTCACATGACTGTACCTACTTACCACACATTAGGGCCCCTGGAAAATGCCAGGGCAGTATAACTACCCCACAAGTGACCCCATTTTGGAAAGAAGACACCCCAAGGTATTCCGTGAGGGGCATGGCGAGTTCCTAGAATTTTTTATTTTTTGTCACAAGTTAGCGGAAAATTATATATTTTTTTTTTTTTTCTTACAAAGTCTCATATTCCACTAACTTGTGACAAAAAATAAAAACTTCTATGAACTCACTATGCCCATCACGAAATACCTTGGGGTCTCTTCTTTCCAAAATGGGGTCACTTGTGGGGTAGTTATACTGCCCTGGCATTCTAGGGGCCCAAATGTGTGGTAAGGAGTTTGAAATCAAATTCTGTAAAAAATGACGAGTGAAATCCGAAAGGTGCTCTTTGGAATATGGGCCCCTTTGCCCACCTAGGCTGCAAAACAGTGTCACACATCTGGTATCTCTGTATTCAGGAGAAGTTGAGGAATGTGTTTTGGGGTGTCTTTTTACATATACCCATGCTGGGTGAGATAAATATCTTGGTCAAATGCCAACTTTGTATAAAAAAATGGGAAAAGTTGTCTTTTGCCAAGATATTTCTCTCACCCAGCATGGGTATATGTAAAAAGACACCCCAAAACACATTCCCCACCTTCTCCTGAGTACGGCAATACCAGATGTGTGACACTTTTTTGCAGCCTAGGTGGGCAAAGGGGCCCATATTCCAAAGAGTACCTTTCGGATTTCACAGGTCATTTTTTACAGAATTTGATTTCAAACTCCTTACCACACATTTGGGCCCCTAGAATGCCAGGGCAGTATAACTACCCCACAAGTGACCCCATTTTGGAAAGAAGAGACCCCAAGGTATTCGCTGATGGGCATAGTGAGTTCATGGAAGTTTTTATTTTTTGTCACAAGTTAGTGGAATATGAGACTTTGTATGAAAAAAAAAATAAAAAAAAAAATCATCATTTTCCACTAACTTGTGACAAAAAATAAAAAATTCTAGGAACTCACCATGCCCCTCACGGAATACCTTGGGGTGTCTTCTTTCCAAAATGGGGTCACTTGTGGGGTAGTTATACTGCCCTGGCATTCTAGGGGCCCAAATGTGTGGTAAGGAGTTTGAAATCAAATTCTGTAAAAAATGACCTGTGAAATCCTAAAGGTGCTCTTTGGAATATGGGCCCCTTTGCCCACCTAGGCTGCAAAAAAGTGTCACACATCTGGTATCTCCGTACTCAGGAGAAGGTGGGGAATGTGTTTTGGGGTGTCATTTTACATATACCCATGCTGGGTGAGATAAATATCTTGGTCAAAAGCCAACTTTGTATAAAAAAAATGGGAAAAGTTGTCTTTTGCCAAGATATTTCTCTCACCCAGCATGGGTATATGTAAAATGACACCCCAAAACACATTCCCCAACTTCTCCTGAGTACGGAGATACCAGATGTGTGACACTTTTTTGCAGCCTAGGTGGGCAAAGGGGCCCATATTCCAAAGAGCACCTTTCGGATTTCACAGGTCATTTTTTACAGAATTTGATTTCAAACTCCTTACCACACATTTGGGCCCCTAGAATGCCAGGGCAGTATAACTACCCCACAAGTGACCCCATTTTGGAAAGAAGAGACCCCAAGGTATTTCGTGATGGGCATAGTGAGTTCATAGAACTTTTTATTTTTTGTCACAAGTTAGTGGAATATGAGACTTTGTAAGAAAAAAATAAAATAAAAAAATCATCATTTTCCGCTAACTTGTGACAAAAAATAAAAAGTTCTATGAACTCACTATGCCCATCAGCGAATACCTTAGGGTGTGTACTTTCCAAAATGGGGTCATTTGTGGGGTGTTTGTACTGTCTGGGCATTGTAGAACCTCAGGAAACATGACAGGTGCTCAGAAAGTCAGAGCTGCTTCAAAAAGCGGAAATTCACATTTTTGTACCATAGTTTGTAAACGCTATAACTTTTACCCAAACCATTTTTTTTTTACCCAAACATTTTTTTTTTATCAAAGACATGTAGAACAATAAATTTAGAGCAAAATTTCTATATGGATCTCGTTTTTTTTGCAAAATTTTACAACTGAAAGTGAAAAATGTCATTTTTTTGCAAAAAAATCGTTAAATTTCGATTAATAACAAAAAAAGTAAAAATGTCAGCAGCAATGAAATACCACCAAATGAAAGCTCTATTAGTGAGAAGAAAAGGAGGTAAAATTCATTTGGGTGGTAAGTTGCATGACCGAGCAATAAACGGTGAAAGTAGTGTAGGTCAGAAGTGTAAAAAGTGGCCTGGTCTTTCAGGGTGTTTAAGCACTGGGGGCTGAGGTGGTTAAACCAGGCACCCCCTGCTCTGAAGAGGGGAGGGTGCCTGGTTCATACGAAAAGGTCAGAAATTGATGGAAACACCACCAAAATGGGTCGGGGACAGCATGGGGAGGATGTCTGGATGCATCTTGGACTACAATGTCGCTGCTGGTAATGATGTTGCCCGAGTTGTACGCCACTTTTACAGACTGACCATAAAACTCACAAAGCCGAAGATAAAAGCGATTTTAGATGAAAAATTGTTAGGAAACATTCTTTCCTGTATATTTACTTTTATATAAAGAGCAAGTTCAGACAAAAATGTTTGTGATTTTCGGAACTGGGGCCATGACTAAGAGGGACGGCCGGTGGTTTTGATTGTGTTGACCGGACTCTTGGACGATCAAACTAAACTAATTGGAAGAGGAACGGCCGGTGGCATCCGTATTGTACCTGTAGAGGTGAAATTATTGTACCGGCGCAAAGCCGAACCACAGCAGAAACCTTTGTTGCCACAAACGTTTTCATTAATCAACAACTTAAGTTGGAGGTTCGAAGACGATCCCCGGCAGTGTTATTCCGATTTCCCGCAGAGCATTTTCTGGGAAACTAAAGTCTTTGGGTTCCGGGGGGAGTATGGTTGCAAAGCTGAAACTTAAACTAATTGATGGAAGGGCACCACCAGGAGTGGAGCCTGCGGCTTAATTTGACTACGCACAGGAAGCCTCACCCGGCCCGGACACAGAAGGGATTGACAGATTGATACCTATTTCGCGATTCTGTGGGTGGTGGTGCATGGCCGTTTTGAGCGTGTGGATCGAGTCGATTTGTGTGGTTCATTCCGATAACCAAAGACACTCCTCCGTGCTAATTAGTTACGTGACCCCCGGTGATTACGATTGTGTTGACCAGACTATCATCTGATGATAATGAACTTGGAAGAGGAACGGACGTTGAGCTGACCGTGTAAAAAATTGTAGGTGAGGGCCTGCTGCCGCTTTGTTAACTCTAGATAACTTCTAAGCTGATCGCACGTCCCCGTGATGTTGACAATCTATTCGGATGTCTGCTCTATCAACTTTCAATGTTCTTTTTTGCGCCTACCATGGTGACCACGGGTAATGGGGAATTAGGGTTCGCTTCCGGAGAGGGAGCCTGAGGGATGGCCACGGCTACCACTTCCAAGAAAGGCAGCCGGGGGCACGCAAATTTCCCAGTACCGACTCAGGGAGGTAGTGACGATAAATAACAATACAGGACTCTTAAGAGAGCCTGTCATTGGAACGAGTACAAAAAAATTACAGGGAATGTCATAGGTATTTAGGATGAGGAAACGTTATACAGGAG
Organism: Bufo bufo; assembly: GCF_905171765.1. NCBI lineage: Eukaryota > Metazoa > Chordata > Amphibia > Anura > Bufonidae > Bufo > Bufo bufo. The sequence continues at coordinate 319,060,671 of NC_053389.1, forward strand.
AGGTAAAGTATGATTGGCCTGCTGGTGACCCACTAAAACATTAGGGGTGGTGGTCTTCAGCTGAGCTGACCATCTAAAACATTATGGGTGAGGGCCTGCTGGTGAGCTGACCCACTAAAACATTAGGGGTAAGGGTCTTCAGCTGAGCTGACTATCTAAAACATTATGGGTGAGGGCCTGCTGGTGAGCTGACCATCTAAAACATTATGGGTGAGGGCCTGCTGGTGAGCTGACCATCTAAAACATTATGGGCGAGGGCCTGCTGGTGAGCTGACCATCTAAAACATTATGGGTGAGGGCCGGCTGGTGAGCTGACCATCCGAAAAATTATATGAGAAGGCATATACGTGATGGACGAGGAGGAGAATGAGAAAAGGAAGATTCAACCATATACCCTTTTTTGTGGCGGAAGGGGTGCATGGGAATACAGAGTATTCAGTACATTCTAAATAACACATTTAAAGTGCCTTTATGTTCAGTCGTGGCTTTCCTCTGGTGGAGTGGAGAAGTCAGGGGCAATCCAGGCCTTGTTCATTTTTATAAGAGTCAACCTGCCAGCATTTTCAGTTGACAGCCGGATACGGTTATCTGTTATAATGCCACCAGCAGCACTCGGTTGCCCAAGGAAGTACGGACTCTGCTGCCAGCGGTGTCAGATGGAAATTTTTGCAGTAATCTGTCAACAAGGAACTTCTGGTATAGCACCATTTTGCTCGTCCTCTCCACCGGAGGAATGAGAGATGAGAAGTTCTCTTTGTAGCGGGGGTCCAGAAGGGTGAACGCCCAGTAATCCCTGTTATCTAAAATGCGTATAACACGGGGGTCATGGGAAAGGCAGCCTAACATGAAGTCAGCCATGTGTGCCAGAGTACCAGTGGGCATGACTTCGCTGTCGTCATCAGGAGGATGACTGTCTATCTCCTCATCCTCTTCCTCCTCATCTGTCCACCCATCATGAACAGATGGAATTAAAATTCCATGGCTACTACCCTGTGTAGCGGAGGCAACCGTCCCCTGCTCCTCCTCCTCCTCTAATACTCGCTGAGAAGACAAACTGAGGGTGTTCTGGCTATCACCCAGAGTCATGTCTTCTTCCCCCATTTCCAACTCTTCCCCACGAACAGCGTTGGCCTTAATTGTGAGCAGCGAGCGTTTGAGTAGACACAGAAGTGGGATGGTTACACTGACAATAGCGTTATCACCGCTCACCATCTGTGTCAATTCCTCAAAGTTTCTTAACACCTCATAGAGGTCAGACATCCATGCCCATTCCTCGCTTGTGAAGAGCGGAAGCTGACTGGAAAGGCGACGACCGTGCTGCAGCTGTTGATGACTTGCGGCGCACCTTCGCCAGTAGCTCGGGCAAATTGGGGTAGGTTTTCAGAAACCGCTGAACCACTAAGTTAAAGACGTGGCTAGGCATGGGATGTGTGTGAGCTTGCCGAGCTCCAAAGCCTCCACCAAGTTACGCCCATTATCACACACAACCATGCCTGGTTGCAGGTTGAGTGGGGAGAACCACAGCTCAGTCTGATCTCTTATACCCTGCCACAGCTCTGCGGCGGTGTGCTGTTTATCTCCTAAGCATCCCCACAGCAGTGCTACACTGCTTCCAGCTACCAGCTGATGGCTGACTGGTGCTGCACGCTGAGAATTCGGAGGTGGAAGTGGTGGAGGAGGAGGAGCCACTTAAATAGGTGCTGGCGGTAACCCTGATAGAAGTAGGGCCCGCAATCCTGGGCGTTGGTAGCACCTGTGCCATCCCAGGGTACAAGTCGCTCCCAGCCTCCACTACGTTCACCCAGTGTTCCGTCAGGGAAATGTAGCGTCCCTGGCCACAAGCACTTGTCCATGTGTCAGTCGTTAGGTGGACCTTAGCAGTAACTGCGTTGGTCAGGGCACGGGTGATGTTAGCAGACACATGCTGGTGTAAGGCGGGGACGGCACACCGGGAAAAATAGTGGCGGCTGGGGACTGAGTACCGAGGGATGGCCGCCGAAATCAGGCCGCGAAAGGACTCTGTGTCCACAAGCCTAAATGGCAACATTTCAACCGCCAGTAACTTTGAAAGTTGGGCGGTTAGTGCCATGGCCTGTGGGTGGGTGGCTGGGTATTTGCGCTTGCGTTCAAATGCCTGGGGTAAAGACATTTGGATGTTGCGCTGGGACAGGGAAGTGGATGTGGTCGCTGATGGTGCTTGCAACGGTACAGGTGCAGTGCGGGAGGCATCCGGGCCTGCGCCTTTGACAGGCGATTGGTCGTCACCCAACATAGGGGAAGAGGAGGCAGTGGTGTGACCCGCGGACACAGATTGTGGACCCAGGCGTTCCTCCCACTTATTGCGGTGCTTGGCTGCCATGTGGCGGATCATGCTGGTGGTGGTGAGGTTGCTACTGTTCACATCTCGGCTCATTTTGGTGTGACACAGGTTGTCAATCTGTAGGGGAAAGCTTGGGATCTAGTTATCACCAGTCAGTGTGGTTTACTATAAGTACAGTGACTGAGTCACACCACACAAAAACAAAAGTTTTAGATTTTAGAAAAACAGACTTTTCTAAAATTAGATTAGTGGTATACAAGTCCCTATCAGACTGGAACAGTTTCATTGGAGTCCAGGAGAAATGGGACTACTTAAAAGTGGCACTATTGAAGGCAACAGAAAATTGCATTAGGCTTGTCAGTAAAAGCAAAAAAAAGGAAGAGACCACTGTGGTATTCAGCAGAAGTGGCCAAAATCATTAAAAACAAAAAGATAGCATTTAGGAATTATTAAAAAAAAAAAAAAACGAGGATGACAGACAAATTTATAAGATTAGGCAGAGAGGCCAAACAAGTTATAAGAGCTTCCAAAGCACAGGCAGAAGAGAAATTAGCTCAGTCAGGGAAAAAAGGCGAGAAGGCATTCTTCAGATACATAAATGAAAAAAGGAAACTAAAACAAGGAATTACCAAATTAAAAACAAAAGAAGGAAGGTATATGGAAGAAGATAAAGAACTAGCTGACTGCCTCAATGAATATTTCTGTTCCGTTTTTACAAAGGAAAATGAAGGAGAAGGACCTCAGTTAGGAAAGAAGACTAATGAATCTTTTGATGCATGTGTCTTTACAGAGGGAGAGGTTCTAAGTCAGCTGTCTAAAATTAATACAAATAAGTCACAGGGGCCTGATGGGATACACCCAAAGCTATAAAAAGAGCTCAGCGGTGAACTAGCAAAACCATTAACAGATTTATTTAACCAATCACTGGCAACAGGAGTCGTCCCAGAAGATTGGAAATTAGCAAATGTTGTGCCCATTCACAAGAAAGGTAGTAGGGAGGAATCGGGCAACTATAGGCCAGTAAGCCTGACATCAATAGTGGGGAAATTAATGGAAACCATACTTAAGGAGAGGATTGTGGAACATCTAAAATCCCATGGATTGAAAGATGAAAAACAGCATGGGTTTACTTCAGGGAGATCATGTCAAACTAATCTTATTGATTTTTTTGATTGGGTGACTAAAATAATAGATGGAGGAGGTGCAGTAGACGTTGCTTATCTAGACTTTAGTAAGGCTTTTGATACTGTCCCACATAGAAAGCTTATCAATAAAGTGCAGTCTTTGGGCTTGGACTCCCATATTGTTGAATGGATTAGGCAGTGGCTGAGGGACAGGCAACAGAGGGTTGTAGTCAATGGAGTATATTCAGACCAAGGTCTTGTTATCAGTGGGGTACCTCAGGGATCTGTTCTGGGACCCATATTGTTTAATATCTTTATCAGCGAAATTGCAGAAGGCCTCGATGGTAAGGTGTGTCTTTTTGCTGATGACACAAAGATTTGTAACAGGGTTGATATTCCTGGAGGGATACACCAAATGGAAAAGGACTTAGGAAAACTAGAGGAATGGTCAAAAATATGGCAACTAAAATTTAATGTTGATAAGTGCAAGATAATGCACCTGGGACGTAAAAACCCAAGAGCAAATTATAAAATCAGTGATACAGTCCGAACCTCAGTATCTGAGGAAAGGGATTTAGGGGTCATTATTTCAGAAGACTTAAAAGGTAGGCAGACAATGTCATAGAGCAGCAGGAAATGCTAGCAGAATGCTTGGGTGTATAGGGAGAGGAATTACCAGTAGAAAGAGGGAGGTGCTCATGCCGCTCTACAGAGCACTAGTGAGACCTCATTTGGAGTACTTTGGAGAGAGTTCAGAGAAGAGCTACTAAACTGGTACATGGATTGCAGGATAAAACTTACCAGGAAAGATTAAAGGACCTTAACATGTATAGCTTGGAAGAAAGACGAGACAGAGGGGATATGATAGAAACTTTTAAATACATAAAGGGAATCAACAAGGTAAAAGAGGAGAGAATATTTAAAAGAAGAAAAACTGCTACAAGAGGACATAGTTTTAAATTAGAGGGGCAAAGGTTTAGAAGTAATATCAGGAAGTATTACTTTACTGAGAGAGTAGTGGATGCATGGAATAGCCTTCCTGCAGAAGTGGTAGCTGCAAATACAGTGGAGGAGTTTAAGCATGCATGGGATAGGCATAAGGCCATCCTTCATATAAGATAGGGCCAGGGGCTATCCATAGTATTTAGTATATTGGGCAGACTAGATGGGCCAAATGGTTCTTATCTGCCGACACATTCTATGTTTCTATGTTTCAAACTACTATTCTTTTGTCGCCTGCACTTTCCACAAAAAAGCGCCATACCACGGAACACCTACCCCTTGGCAAGGGAGATTTCCGCAAGGGGGTGCTCCGTGGAACATTTGCGCGCCTGTTTGGCGTGGCCTGCCTTCTCCCTGTTGCCACCCCAATGCCTCTTCCAGCCTGTTGCGGTGCTGCAGATTGCTCCCCCTCGGGACTGCTGTCCTCGCTCGCGTTTCTGCCTTCCCATGTTGGGTCAGTGATCTCATCGTCCACCAAGTCCTCTTCAACTTCCCCGCTCCGATCATCCTCCTCATTTGCTGACCCCAACACAATTTCAGTGATTGATAACGGTATATCATCCTCTTCATCAACCTCTGCGGACAGTAATTGTGGTTGACTTGATGGCAACTGTGTCTCGTCATCATCAACCTCCTTAAACACATCATCTTGTGAGTGTAAAGGCTCTAGAGGTTGAGAATCAGGGCACAAGATCTCATGTCCCTCTTCAAGAGTGCTTGGGGAGAGGGCCAAATTAAGTGATGGGGGTGAAAATAGCTCCTCGGAACATCCGAGTACCGGATCGCTTGTTTGGCCAGACTCTACATGGTGGGAGGAAGGATGATCAGGGTGAGGATTGTGTTGTTGTTGATGCAGCCAGCCAGTAGCGCAGGGGCAACACGTGAGGTGCACGGTGGACCGATGAGGGGCCAAATTATAACACACAGTTCATCAGTTTACTCACGGTTAGCAGAAAGCCTCCCTGGGCTGGCAGCACAGTGTTGAGGTGGACAGCACGAAATCCTCCGGGGCACGCTCTGTGGTAGGGAAGCATCAGCCAAGATGGTGGTTGAGGTGCCCTTGATGTTAGGGGTGCTTAGGGTGCTTGTTGCGGCTGACTCCCTTGATGGTTTTTGTCGTGACGCCAGTACCGTTAATGGTGGTACAACCATTAGTAGTAATAATGAGGTAGACAGTGGTAAGATACAACTCACAACTTTTACTGTTGATGACTTTGGTTGCAGCAGTACAAAAATGCAGTCTCTTGATGTTACAGAGTTGATTCTGCAAATCCACTGTTTCTAGGCTTTTTAGGCTTGACTTGGAGCTGTGGGTAAGGTGTACCTTGTTCCTATTGATGTGATCAGTCCTATTCCTTGTCTTTTCCCTACAAGCTGAACATTTGGACAGGAAAACTCATCTGTCTCTCAGAAGTATGGTGTGGCTGCCAGAAGCTATAAGTCCTCCACCATGCGCAAAGGTGTCTGTGGCCCTCAATAATGGCTCTTATCACCGATGATTCCTTAGGAAGCTTGTTTCTATTCCAGGGAGGCAAACTCTCTCCTACTGGTCAGGGATGCAAGTATATAGTCCGGCCACAGAAGGAAAACGCTCTTCTGCGCCTCACATCTTAATATCACCTCATAGCGAAGTTGGCTCCACTCACTAATCTGTGTCATGGAGTCTTCACTTTACATTTTCTTCCACTAATCTAATCTGATCTCCTCAGATCTGCATCCATTCTCAACCCTGAACTCCACTAAACTCCTCTCCTCCTCAACTCCTAATCTCAACTGACTAACTAAGCCTGACCTAGGTATATATAGAACCTAAGTTTTATCCCCATCTAGTGGTGGGATGTATAAATTACACCTAATCTGCCTGGTAACAGGGATTTTGCAGATACATTAATACAAAGTCATACAATACCGCACAATACAATTGTTTAAGACAAAAAGTGCTTTTAAGCAGTGCCCACACACACGTAGTAGAATTTTTCAAGGGTCATGCGACCAAAGAGTGGCTTGAATCACCTACTGACTGACTTTTTATTTTTAATACATAAAACTTATACTTTTATTATTTCTATTTAAAAGTTAACACTCTAAATTGATATTTAAAAATCCTCAAGATGAGCGGTGAGAGCTGGTGTATAAATTATGTATACCTCTACTCAGTATACATCACTGGATGGGATAGCTCCTGATAGCCTCTCAGGGCTTGCCCAGATTCCTAAACCTTTACAGCAACTTTATGTTTAGTTGCATGTGTGTCTCTGCTATGGAGACTCTTTACGCTCATCTGACTCTAAAATGTAAAGTGCTCCTGCTTCCCTACATGTTTCGCCGAACCTTCGGCGTCCTCAGGGGATATGCAGGTTTGCAATGGAGGGGGCGGTCCCTAGATTTTAAGAGTTCGGTTTTATGGGGGTCGGGTGGATGCGGCCAATCCGGGCTATACTTTCAATGAATGGCGTAACTATACGCCAATCGTATTTACTTCCGTTATCATTTTCCCACGTCACCTGGTGACGTATTCTCAGACACTCCCATTTACATGCGTCACTTCCACTTCCTGGATTTGAGAATCATCCTGGATGGTAGTGGGAGGGTTCTAACAGAAATATATAGAAAACCGACATCTAGCAATAGCTTTCTACATTGGCAAAGCTATCACCCTCAGCCTTTAAAGAAAGGAATCCCCATTGGACAGTATTTGAGGGCTAGACGGAATTGCACCAACCTCGATGCATTTAACAGAGAGTGCCAAACACTATATTCTAGATTCCGGAAGAGGGGATATCCGAAAAAGGTATTACATCAAGCCTATAATAGGGCTAAAAGCACGAACAGAGAAGATCTCCTTGTTGAAAAACAGAGAGGAAATGAAAAAACGATTAGGTGCATAGGGACATTCAACATCCAAAACAAACAAGTGTACAATATCCTGAAAAAATATTGCCATATTTTGAGAGCAGACAGGGATCTGGGATTGATACTCCCTAGGAACCCGAGCATCACATACAGGCGTGGTACGAACCTAAAGGAGATGGTAGTGAGAAGCCACTTTCAAAAGAACATACAGAAAAAGGAAACTTGGCTAAAAACTAAAGGATCGTACCCCTGTGGTGCATGCAGTTTCTGCAAATATATGCCGGTTAAAAAAGAGTTCATTAACCCAGTGGATGGCAAAAAATACAAAATCAGGGAATACATCAATTGCAAAAGTATGGGTCTCATATATGCAATACAATGTGAATGTGACCTGCTATACATTGGGAAAACGATTCAGGAATTTAGGAGACGAATATCGAAGCACTTTAGCGTCCTAAATACAGACGAAGAAACACCCCTTTCGAGACATCTAAAAAGATTTCACAGGGGACAAACAACTGGCCTCAAAATTTGGGGAATACAAAAATTGAAAGGTAATCCTAGACAAGGAAGTATTGATAAAAAGTTACAGCAAGAAGAGACCAGGTGGATACACCGTCTAAAGTCATTAGCACCGAATGGTCTCAATGAAGGATTCACGTTCGCGTCCTTCTTATAATCAAGAAAATAAAAGGCATAGAAGAAGTGAATAATTAAATGAAAAAGAAAAATAAAAAATAAGGATGAATAGTAATACTCTAAAAGAAAAAAATCTTAGGAGGGATCCCTTTGAAGAAAATACGACTTACCGTATAGAGCGGGCACAGAAGTGAAGATACCTGAAAAAAGAAGAAGAAAAAAATGCATGAAGTAATTTCAGGAAATAAAAATAAAATAGAAATATAAAATAAAATAAAATAAAATGAATAATACAAGAAGGGGAACTAGCTAGTCCAAAAAAGCTGAAAAATAAAATACAAAATAAATAAGAAATAAAATAAAAAATAAAAAATAAATTTATTAGGATGAATAGATAAAATAAATATATAAATCATGGACTAGCAGCGAAATCTACCAAAATCCAAAGAGGAATAGGATAAAATGAATAAGAAGTCGGATATCAGAAGAAATAAAATAAAATAAACAACATCTAAAATCAGAAGAACTTATAAACACATTCAGGGAGAATCCTTCTGGACCAGGATAGGCAAAGAGGGAAATATAATATCGGTGAGAAAAAATAAAAAAACATAGCACCATAAATAACCAGAAAATGGTAGAATAAAACACACTTTCAGGAATAAAATAGATACAAGTAGATGATAAAAATAAATAGAGAGTAAATCAATATGAAAAAAGAATATAAAAAACAAAAAAATAGAAAATAAACAGAGATTAGTTTTTTAGAAGAAAAATATAATAAAAAATTCTAACCTCCTGGGATATAAAAATAATTAATAATGAATATATTTTTCCAAAATTTTTTTTAAAGCATTTAGTAAAAAAAGATCAGATGCAAAAGAGTGTAAAATTAAAATAATAAACTAATCAACTAAAATATAAATCGAGTATCACCATTCAGAGGTGGAGTTCGTCCATATCATGATTAGATAGAAATAAGTAAGTGGAAATAACACAGAAACGAGCACTAGTACAGTTAATAAAGTAATAAATAAATAAAATACGTTTTTGATTGATAATAGATTATAAAATAAAACATTATAAAAAACACATTAAAAACTATTAAAATAATAAAAATGAAAATTAAAAAATTAAAAAATAAATAACAAAAAAATAAAATAAAAAAAGTAGAAAAAAGAACACCTTTTGATTTTTTTAGAGTATACATGGGAAAAGAATTGAATATTGTATAAGAGGGGTATGTGGTATAGATAAATAGAGAGTGAATATTTTACCCTAATAAGAAGAAATACTCGATTTATACCAATGTTGATTAACAGAATGTCTAGCATATTATGGAATAGAAGATATTTCCTGAACTGAACAGAACATCTGATAATCAATTGAGGGCCCCCCCCCCCCCCCCTTTATTGTTCTTCTCTTTTTTTGTATTGTTCCTTTTACTCTCTCCTCTGGTCTATATTATTCCACCCCTGGCTCTAAGAGAATAAAGAATGTGGAGCGACACAAGAGGTAGATCAGAAGAACTCTTCTAAGTATATATGGTAGTCCAAATATAAGACACAATAGATGAATAATATCGGAAAACATATATTTGTAAGCATCCTAAGTACCGGCGCATGCGTAGGTGCAACACAGGACGACGATTGTAAATAGACGTCATCCCCAAGCGCCTGATGCGAGGATGGGCGTCATCAGCAAAGGACTAATGACGTAGACACCCCTGCACCGGAACCACATAGAGACTGGAATCTTCACCAATTGGAGGCCCGTTCACGTCACGGGCGGAAGTGGAAGTGACGCATGTAAATGGGAGTGTCTGAGAATACGTCACCAGGTGACGTGGGAAAATGATAACGGAAGTAAATACGATTGGCGTATAGTTACAACTAAACATAAAGTTGCTGTAAAGGTTTAGGAATCTGGGCAAGCCCTGAGAACGTTATCAGGAGCTATCCCATCCAGTGATGTATACTGAGTAGAGGTATACATAATTTATACACCAGCTCTCTCCGCTCATCTTGAGGATTTTTAAATATCAATTTAGAGTGTTAACTTTTAAATAGAAATAATAAAAGTATAAGTTTTATGTATTAAAAATAAAAAGTCAGTCAGTAGGTGATTCAAGCCACGCTTTGGTCGCATGACCCTTGAAAAATTCTGCTATATATCTAAATAGTGTGGCCACCTCCTGTAGGACCCATTAGTCTGTTGCACACACACACACACGTAGTGGGACGCTGCATTGACCAGACTGTTGGCTACTGAGACTGGACTTGGTGGAAGACAGGGTGGTGCTTAACCCAGTGGAAGCATTATCTGCTGCAAACCAACCAACAACCTGGTCGCACTGGTCTGACTTCGAGAGTGTTGTCTTGCGACGCCCTGCAAACTGGGACATGAAGCTAGGTATCGTGGATGACTGTTTTCCTTGTGCTCTGGCAGCAGGCACAGTTGCAACGCGCCCTGAGCCACGGCCTCTGCGTGAACCATCAGAATCACGTCCACTTACCCGTCCCTTAATACTCGCCTTCTTCATATTGACACTGGATGTCACTGATATTTGGATTAAATATAGGCCTCACACACTGTCTAGAAATAAGTGTATATTTGCTTCTCACTGGTCACAGCAAGCAGAGTTTTAACAATACAGAAACTGACTGTAACTGCTATTTGGATTAAATATAGGCGTCACACACTGTCTAGAAATAAGTGTATATTTGCTTCTCACTGGTCACAGCAAGCAGAGTTTGAAGAATACAGAAACTGACTAACTGCTATTTGGATTAAATATAGGCCTATCACACTATAGTATGAAGCACAACAAAATTCCAGCACTCACGATTTTGGTAGCTAAAATCTTCGTCTTTTATTCAGGCAGTAGACAGTTTAGACAGGACATCCACCCACAAGTGTAGCAACTTTGACGCGTTTCGAACAATAGTTCTTAGTCGTAACAATGAGCTGTGTTATCTCTGGTGGTTTTATGTTGGTTTGTAGAGTAATTACTCACTGCCCCCCACCTGCAGGGCGGGGGAGCAGAGGAGGCAAAGCACACTTTAACCTCTTATTTTCCAGATGTAGCAGTGCTCATGTGTTTTACAATATGCATTGATAATTTATGCATCCACATATAGTCATCAGTTTGTCAATTAAATCAAACGTGAAATATAACATCAATAAAAACAGTATACATAATAAAATTAAGGTAGAGTATCAAATGTCATGGTAGCAGTAGAACACCATACCAGCTATATACAAACGCATCCATGCATGCATCCATATGTGACAGTGTTCCCCTGCTATATCTGACATAGGCTCTTTCCCTCTCCCCGCTCCCGCTAGTACTCTCAATTGCAGTGTAAAAGGTAATATGATGCAGAAAGAAACCATTGGTCAATAGAAATACAAGAGCTCTTTTTTCATATTCAGGCCATTAGGATGCCTGGTATTCAATTTGAAAATCCAGAAGGCTTCTCTCAATCTCACTAGACGTTTAAAATCTCCTCCTCTGCTGGGTAGTCTCACTTGTTCTATTGCAAAAGCTGAAAAAAGAGCTCTTGTATTTCTATTGACCAATGGTTTCTTTCTGCATCATATTACCTTTTACACTGCAATTGAGAGTACTAGCGGGAGCGGGGAGAGGGAAAGAGCCTATGTCAGATATAGCAGGGGAACACTGTCACATATGGATGCATGCATGGATGCGTTTGTATATAGCTGGTATGGTGTTCTACTGCTACCATGACATTTGATACTCTACCTTAATTTTATTATGTATACTGTTTTTATTGATGTTATATTTCACGTTTGATTTAATTGACAAACTGATGACTATATGTGGATGCATAAATTATCAATGCATATTGTAAAACACATGAGCACTGCTACATCTGGAAAATAAGAGGTTAAAGTGTGCTTTGCCTCCTCTGCTCCCCCGCCCTGCAGGTGGGGGGCAGTGAGTAATTACTCTACAAACCAACATAAAACCACCAGAGATAACACAGCTCATTGTTACGACTAAGAACTATTGTTCGAAACGCGTCAAAGTTGCTACACTTGTGGGTGGATGTCCTGTCTAAACTGTCTACTGCCTGAATAAAAGACGAAGATTTTAGCTACCAAAATCGTGAGTGCTGGAATTTTGTTGTGCTTCATACTAAAGATATACAGGCTCACCAGCCTTTTTCCGTGCACGCAGGTGTTTGGATAATTGGGTTGAGCTGGACTTTTCTTTGTGCATATTCAGGCCTATCACACTGTCTAGATATCAGTGCTGATTTGCTTCTCACTGGTCACAGCAAGCAGAGTTTGTATAATACAGAAACTGACTGTAACTGCAATTTGGATTAAATATAGGCGCCACACACGGCCTAGATATCAGTGCTGATTTGCTTCTCACTGGTCACAGCAAGCAGAGTTTGTATAATACAGGAACTGACTGTAACTGCAATTTGGATTAAATATAGGCGCCACACACGGCCTAGATATCAGTGCTGATTTGCTTCTCACTGGTCACAGCAAGCAGAGTCTGTATAATACAGAAACTGACTGTAACTGCAATTTGGATTAAATATAGGCGTCACACACGGCCTAGATATCAGAGCCGATTTGCTTCTCACTGGTCACAGCAAGCAGAGTTTGTATAATACAGAAACTGACTGTAACTGCAATTTAGATTAAATATAGGCATCACACACGGCCTAGATATCAGTGCTGATTTGCTTCTCACTGGTCACAGCAAGAAGAGTTTGTATAATACAGAAACTGACTGTGTAACTGCAATTTGTATTAAATATAGGCGTCACACACGGCCTAGATATCAGTGCTGATATGTTTCTAACTGGTCACAGCAAGCAGCGTTTGTAGAATGCAGAAAATGAATGTCACTAACGGTCGCCCTGACACAAAAAAATAATCCCCCAAAATAAATTTTGCTGCCACCTCTAACAATAGTCCTTAAAAGGACTTTTGGGTCTCTGAAAGGTTTGAGATCAAATTCTCTCTACACTCGCTCTGTCCCTTCCTAACAGCAGCTCTCCCTGACTCGCAATGAGCCAAACCCGCGTGACCGGGTGTTATATAGCACCCGATGACGTGTTCCGGCCAGCCAATCACTGTAATGCCAGTAGAAAACATGTCTAATGGCATTACAGTGATGCCAATACTTACCAGCATGTTTATTGGCTGCTTAGAAGGCGCCAAACGTCCGGGGAGGAGACTCGAGCATGGCGCTCGAGCACATGTGGTACTCGGCAAAGTGCTCGGATCTGCCGAGCAAAGCGATGCTCGAGCCGAACCGGTACTCGGCCGAGCATGCTCGATCATCACTAGTAATAGATGTTCCATGCAGTCCTATGTAACACCTCAGATAACACAGTGATAACTCTCTGTGTACAGATAATGTAGTAGATGTCACCTGAAGTCCTATGTAACACCACAGATAACACAGTGATAACTGTCAGTGTACAGATAATGTAGTAGATGACACCTGCAGTCCTACGTAACACCACAGATAACACAGTGATAGCTCTCTGAGTACAGATAATGTAGTAGATGTTCCATGCAGTCCTATGTTACGCCTCAGATAACACAGTGATAACTCTCTGAGTACAGATAATGTAGTAGATGTCACCTACAGTTCTATCTAACACCACAGATAACACAGTGATAACTCTGTGTACAGATAATGTAGTAGATGTCACCTGCAGTCCTATGTAACACCTCAAATAACACAGTGATACCTCTCCGAGTACAGATAATGTAGTTGATGTCACTACAGTCTATGTAACACCTCAGATAACACAATGATAACTCTCTGAGTACATATTTTGTAGTAGATGTCACCTGCAGTCCTATGTAACACCACAGATAACAATAATAACTCTCTGAGTACAGATAATGTAGTAGATGTTCCATGCAGTCCTCTGTAACACCTCAGATAACACAGTGATAACTCTCTCTGTACAGATTATGTAGTAGATGTTACCTGCAGTCCTATGTAACACCACAGATAACACAGTGATAACTCTCTCTGTACAGATTATGTAGTAGATGTTCCCTGCAGTCCTATGTAATGTCTAAGATAACACAGTGATAACTCTCTGAGTACAGATAATGTAGTAGATGTCACCTGCAGTCCTATGTAACACCTCAGATAACACAGTGATAACTCTCTTGAGTACAGATAATGTAGTAGATGTTCCCTGCAGTCCTATGTAATGTCTCAGATAGCACAGTGATAACTCTCTGAGTACAGATAATGTAGTAGATGTCACCTGCAGTCCTATGTAACACCTCAGATAACACAGTGATAACTCTCTGAGTACAGATAATGTAGTAGATGTAGTAGATGTTCCCTGCAGTCCTATGTAACGTCTCAGATAGCACAGTGATAACTCTCTGAGTACAGATAATGTAGTAGATGTCACATGCAGTCCTATGTAACACTACAGATAACAGTAATAACTCTCTGAGTATAGATAATGTAATAGATGTCCCCTGCAGTCCTATGTAACACCTCAGATAACACAGTGATAACTCTCTGTGTACAGATAATGTAGTAGATGTCACCTGCAGTCCTATGTAACACCACAGATAACAGTAATCAGGGCTTCAGACCAAAAAAAAATATCAAGGAGCCATTGGCTCCTAACCTGAAAAATTTAGGAGCCAAATTTAAATTTTTAGTCGGCAAATTTAAAATACATATAATTACGGTATGATAAAAAACAAAACAAAAAAAAAAAAAAAACATGTCTTACCTAGGGTTGTCACGATACCCAAATTTGTACTCTATTTCAATACCATAACAAAGTATTGCGATACTCGATATCACGTGAAAAAAATAAAACACCAAAAAAAGCCGCGTGCATTCCGCATTTTATGGAACATCTGGACCATAATAGAACAGTCCGATCCTAATTTTTGTCGGGACAAGGTGAAAAAAAAATGGTAAATTGCACGTTTTTTTTTCTGTTACGGCGTTCACCGCATAGGAGATATTTTTTAATATTTTAATAGTTCGCACTTTTTTGGGTGTGGCGATATGTAATATTTATTTATTGTTTATATATTTTATATGTAAAATTGGCAAAGGGGGTGATTTATACTTAATATTCTGATGTGTTTTTTTTTTTACTTTTAATTTAACAACTATTTTCCCCCTTAGGGGCCAGAACTTGGGATCTTTTCATCCCTTGTCCTATTCACCCTGATAGAGCTCTATTAGGGTGAATAGGACCTCACACTGTCCCTGCTGCCCTGTGCATAGTACACACAGCATCAGGGAGCTGACTATGGCAGCCAAGGCTTCAGTAGCGTCCTGGCTGCCATGGTAACCGATTGGAGCCCCAGATTACACTGCTGGGGCTCCGATCAGAACTGCCACCAATGAGGAGGGGAGGGGGGGACCCTGTGGCCACTGCCACCAATGATTATAATAGTTATAATACTGGGGGGGGGGGGGGGGTTTGGGGGCCACTGTGCCACCAATGATTATAATAGTTAGAATACTGGGGGGGGGGGGGGGGGGCACACTGTGCCACCAATGATTATACTTTATAATACTGGGGTTTGGAGGGGGGGGGGGGGGGGTGCGGTGCACTGTGCCACCAATGAATATAGTTGATGCCTGAATACAAATGCAGGCTGCGGGTCGTCCATAGCCCATACCCGGCACCCAGCCTCTATGACTGCGAGCTGCGACTCGCCGCTATTAACCCCCTCAGGGATATGGCCGGCACCTGCAGCCTGCGTTTGTAGTCAGGCATAAACTATATTCATTGGTGGTGCAGTGGCCACAGCCCCTCCCCGTCTCCTCGCTTCTATCAGCCCAGATAACATAGTGATAACTCTCTGAGTACAGATAATGTAGTAGATGTCACTAGAGATGTCCCGAACTATTCGCCGGCGAACAGTTTCCGGCGAACATATGCGATGTTAGGTCTGCCCCCTATATGTCATCATTGAGCAAACTTTGACCCTGTATCTCACAGTCAGCAAACACATTCCAGCCAATCAGCATACCCTCCCTCCCAGACCCTCCCACCTCCTATCAAAAAGCAAGGACAGCATCCATCTTAGATTCATTCGGAAGCTGCAGTGTTAGTTAGAGCAGGGAGAGTGCAGCTGCTGCTGAATTAATAGGGAAATCGTTAGCTAGGCCAAAGTTCTGTGTCCACTCCAGTCCTCAAAGACTCATCTGCTGTAAGGACAGCGTCCTGACAGCACCCCAAAAAGCCCTTTTTAGGGCTGGTACATCAGTCTGCTTTTTTTAATTTTTTATATATATATATATATATATATATATATATATATATATTGCAGTTGCCTGCCCGTGTGTGTCAGGCCCACTGACTGTACTGTGCCCACCACTCATATCGGGTGGCACAGTACCTTGCAGATAAAAAAGTAATTTAATTTTTTTCTCTGTAATATAATTGCAGTTGCCTGCCAGTGAGTGTCAGGCCCATGACTGTACTGTGCCCACATGCTTACCACTCATATAGGGTGGCACAGTACCTTGCAGATAAAAAAGTCATTTCATTTTTTCTCTGTAATATAATTGCAGTTGCCTGCCAGTGAGTGACAGGCCCACAGACTGTACTGTGCCCACTGCCCACCACTCATATCGGGTGGCACAGTACCTTGCACGCATAGTACCACTAATCAAAAAAAAAATGACAGGCAGAGGCAGGCCATCCTGCAGGGGCCGTCGTGGTGCTGTGATTTCCTTTGGCCCTAGAATAATGCCCAGTGTTCAGAGGCCACGTACCCTGAACTCGAAAAGTTCTGATGACATAGTTGACTGGCTTACACAGGAGGAAGTAAAAAAGTATCAGGCCGTAGAGCATTAAGAGGAAGAGTTGTGGTCACCATCACCACCAGAAGCAGCCTTGTCGTCGTTGATTGCTGGACCTGCGGCAATGCAGAGAGAGGAGTCTGAAGAAGAGGAGTCAGAGGAGGAAGGTGGCTTTGAGGAGGTGGAAGACCAACCACAGCAGGCGTCCCAGGGGGCTTGTTGTCACCTTTCGGGGACCCTTGGTGTTGTACGTGGCTGGGTGGAGGAAGAGACCTTCAATGACGTCAGTGAGGACAAGGAACGGGACATGGCTAGCTTGGTATCCAACCTTGTGCAAATGGGGAGTTTGCGGTTGTGCAAATGGACTGTTTGCGGTGCGTTAAACGGGGAGTTTGGTCTGTCAGAGTTTGGTCTGTCACTGTGAAGCGGGCGTAACCCTTACACTACCTGATCGATACAACATCATACCTGATCGTATACACACACTGGATGATTTAAAGCACGTTATTCCAAACAATTTAAGAATGTTAGGTGATTTATGTGCTTTATGGATTAAAACCCGACTCTGCGTCAACTACGTGATTTTCCATGGGAGTTTTGCCATGGATCCCCCTCCGGCATGCCACAATCCAGGTGTTAGTCCCCTTGAAACAACTTTTCCATCACTATTGTGGCCAGAAAGAGTCCCTGTGGGTTTTAAAATTCGCCTGCCTATTGAAGTCTATGGCGGTTCGCTCGTTCGCGAACATTGGCGGAAAATCGCGTTCGCCGTTCGCGAACGGAAAATTTTATGTTCGCGACATCTCTAGATGTCACCTGCAGTCCTATTTAACACCACAGATAACACAGTGATAGATAATAATAGGGGCATGGTTTTCTGCCCCTCCCTTTTCTCTTTTCCCTTTGTGTCTCTGATTATTTTCCTCAGGTGAAGTAAGCCAGTTGGATACCGGGCAGCTTCAGGATTGGTCAGTTTGGCTGAAGGGTCAGTGATTATTATTGGTTAAATCTGTTGCTGTCCGGTTGCTGGGCCTTGTTCTATTTTTATCTAGGTCCTGGATTGGTTAGCGGTGCGGTGCGGCGGGAAAGCTACCTATTTAAGAAGGTATCGTACCTGTGGAGATCAGTCGCCGTGTCAAGAACAGAGAAGAGGCTTGTCCCGCCCTCCCTGAATATTGTCGCGGTCTTTGTTTCATTTTAGGGGGGGGGGTTAGTCGCTCAGAATTCTGGGTGGACTTAAATTAATTCAGTAAATGGACTTTAATATTGTTAAATATGGTTTTATATTGGTTTAAAGTGGTTGAGTTATGTAACCCCCAAGAATTTAATAAAGACCGCGGCCTTTTCATCCATTTGAAGTTTGTGTTGTATTATTAATTATTTAAAAGGTTATTGTTGAATATGGCACCATGTAGTAGATGGGTGTGAGCCCCCAGAATTCAGAACACGCACAGTGTGACCTGAAGTCTGGGGCCGGATGCGGCAGGGTGGGCCATATTCTCAATCTCCTCCCCCAACCCTACCGTGAAACAGATATGTGGATGGACATTATTATATACAGTAGAATACCGCACCATACCTGTTACATCCAGTGACGTCTCCTGTGATGTAGACTCTTTCCTCAGAGTCTTCATTCGGAGATAAGACCGCCATGACACCTTCTTTCAGCCGCTTCTTGTCTCTGCAGAGTTTCACAGATTTTTTTTTTAGGTTCCTCACTTTACTATCATCCTCTCCTTCCTGGTGTCTCAACAACTGCTGCCCCCCCAATACTGTGCTAGAGCCATACAGTCCCCCATTCCCCATAATATTATTCCCCCTGTATATTATAACGGCCCCATCTTTATTATTAATGTAATGGCCCCCTCTTTATTATTAATATAATGTCCCCCTCTTTATTATTAATGTAATGGCCCCCCTCTTTATTATTAATGTAATGGCCCCCCTCTTTATTATTAATATAATGGCCACTCCACTCTTATTAGTATGATTTCTCGGTCCTCCTCTTTCTGCTCCTCCCCCAACCCCATAGTGCCCCCAGTGCCTCTGCAATTAGAGTAGGGTACAAAAAATAAAAAAATTAATACCTATCTCCATCACAGCTTGTGGCATCCCGGTGCAGGCGGTCACGAACGCCTCACTGTGCCTTTCCGCACCGCGTCATCTCGCGAGATCCGAGTCCTGCGTCGCTCTTCTGCCTGAAGCCTATGAGGCATAACGGAGGGGACGGGAGCCATAGCTCCCCCCCCCCCACGCTACGCCACTGCTTGTCTGCAAAACGGACAATAGAACATGCCTTATAATTTATGCGGGGCCACGGAACGGAGCAACGGAAGCGGACAGCACACAGAGTGCTGTCCGCATCTTTTGCGGACCCATTGAAATGAATGGTTCCGTATACGGACCGTATACAGAATCAAAATACGGGCCGTATACGGAACGGAAAAATCGTACGTGTGCGTGAGCCCTAAGACTAAGCTCTCATTGACTTCGGGGCAAACAAAAATATAATTGTGATAAAATTATAAAAACTTTCTTAAAGAGAAAAAAAAGTCAGTGTAGCCTATAGCAACCAGTCAGCCTTTCAATAGAGCGCTGTATGAAATGAAAGTTGTCCTGTGATTGGTTGCTCTTGAGTCCAGTTGCTCTGAGGTTGCATGTAGTGTTGTTATACGTCTCTATGTGAGGACGTCTATGGGCGGGGAGCCTGGTGCCTGCACTTCCCCGGGACTGCGCATGCGCGGCGGACGGCGCCGGCTTCTTGTGTGCTGTAAGCATGGCGGATAGAGCTGGGCTGGAGCAGGCGGTAGCGCAGCAGGGAGAGAAGGTGCGGAAACTGAAGCAAGAAAAGGCCAGCTCGGAGCAGGTGAGCCCGGGAAGGGAGGAAAGGCTGGTGGTGTGAACACGGCCATAGTGTGCCTGCTGTACTGGTTATGGCCTTGTCACCGCTGGTGTGTGTGTCACCCTGTCCACCCTGGGTGTAGCAGCCTATGAGGTGGGAGCTGAGCCCCATTGCTGCTGGTCATCCTCGTGGCACAGTGTGTATGACTGGAGTCACCATGGATGTGGTGTGAAGTAGTTCTGTCTGTACAGAGACATAGACGTATCATACGGTATGTGGCCCATTGACTTCACTGCAAGTAGAAGAGAAATCTCATTAAATCCACAGAAGGATTTCCAATTGTCACATGTGAATCCTGGAGAATCCCTTTAAAGAGCACCTCCGCCCCTGACCTGTTTTATAAACTGCACACATTGTCCTCTTCTATTCTTATAACTCTCTGTTGTGCCATTCCTTTATTATTCCTGCTAGAAGTTATGACTGAATTGCTCGTAGTTTACAATGAAGGTCCAAATGGGTATTACAGGTTGGGGGTGTATCTTTGTGCTGTCAGTGTCATACTATGCAGGGACACCCCTGCCCCCCCAGCTGGTAACATCCATCGGGAGTTTCATTGGAAGCCACTAGCAGTTCATTTATAATTTCTAGAAGGAATAATAAAGGAATGACACATCATAGAGTCAGAAGGATGACTCTGGTAGTGGTTACTAAAATTGACAAGTCAGGAGAGTTGACAGGTCCTCCTTATAAGGGCCCATTCACACGACCGTAGTGCCGTCTTGCCCGTGTTGTGTTCCACAAACCGCCCCTCCGCAAAACACGTGTTCCACAAGAGATGGCTAAAGATAGGACACGTCTTATCTTTTGAGGCACGGTCCCAGAAGCACAGAGGGGCTTCTGGGTCCGTGCCTGCGCACTGCAAAAGATAGGACATGTCCGCACCGCAATGTGGAGTTGGCTTGGCGTGGTTGGCACTACAGTATTGTGAATGGCTCACCTTTCTGACTTCAGGGAGCACGCTCGGCAGAGAGGTTCGTAGGGCAACTGCGTGACCCCCGAAGTATCTTCAGGCATTGCTACATTGGCACCAGTGAGGATTTCAGTGACGCTGTCCGCCAGTTCAGACGGCGTTTGTGCCACGTTGTGTGTATACCTGTGCTGCACGCTCCAGAGTCTGGCCGTCTGAGGAAAGCCCTGTGCGGTGTCCGTCCAGGAGGCTGCTGTAATCCAGAGCTCCTGTTTCATCATCCTCTTGACTTCAGCATCCACCGTACAGAAGTAGTCATTATCTCTTTCATGCAGCTTTAAGGAAATGAGCCTTTTTATGAGGGTATCTGTGGGTGTATCCAGTGTTGGCTACGTGTGTATTTCTTTGTGAGTGAGGATATTTCCCGGCCTGAGCTCTGCTCCTGTGACGTGAACCTGCACCGCTATAATAAGGCCTTGTTCACATTTCCGTTTTTCATGGGCATGCGCTACCTATTGATTTTAATGTGTTTATTTACACATCAGTGGTTTTCCACTGACCATGGGTCAGACATGCACTATTTTAGTCCAGGGTGTGGTCCTGACATGTCAATTGAAGTCTAGGGGTCTGTGAATTACAACTGACTCAATAAGGCTCCATTCACACGTCCGCAATTTCGTTCTGCATTTTGCGGAACGGAATTGCGGACCCATTCATTCCTATGGGGCAGCATGATGTGCTGCCCGGACATGGAATCCGCACTTCCGTTCCGCAAAAAAATAGAACATGTCCTATTCTTGCGCGCAATTGCGGACAAGAACAGGCATATTCTATTAGTGCCAGCAATGTGCGGTCTGCAAAATGCGGAACGCACATTGCTGCTTTCCGTGTTTTGCGGATCCGCTGCTCCATGTATCCGCAAAACACGTTGCGGACGTGTGAATGGAGCCTAAGGATGCCATCTGTGTTCTGTCAGTGTTTCATGGACCATTGGAAGGAGATGCTCTGAAATGAATTTTCAGGGGAACGCCATCCGCACAATACATATGACACCCGGAGGGCAAAAAAAACCGACCAGACACAGAATCTTCACTAATGAAACGCGGATGATTTTTCCATGGACCTGAAGTGGACACACACATGTAAACAAGGCGTGATTTATAACCTTCTGAACTCTTATCACACAATGCCACGATGATAACGGTTCAGTAGATCGGCAGAGAAGCTGGAATTCACAGCATTATAAATGATGACAGTGCTGTAAGGTTCAGGCAGAGAAATGGCGCACAGTCACGGAGCGTGTGTACTGGAATGAACGCGCTTGTATGAAACTAGCCTTGCACGTAGACGTGAGGCGCTTTCCATCCATCTCGTCTCATCTAGCTACTTCTGAAGGACAATGCTCTCTAAAGTATAAAACTGACCCAGTGTGGAATGCTACAGGGTAGTAATGGTGGGACAGTAGGAGAGCCTCACCTGCATGTGCGGCCCGTCCTGCCTCCTCAACAGCATCTCAAGCCATCAGATTCAATAGTCAGGTGGGAAGGTCGGAGTGCTCCAAAAGCTGAGGCTTTAGGCCTCTTTCACATGGCTCTATGTGGCGGCCACGTTTCCCAAACCAACCGCTGCTTATGTGAGCTGAACTCTTGGTATCATAAGGATCTCTGATGCTGTGAGTTCTGCAGGACTGCTGTTCTACTGGACGTACTGCCCAATCTGGTACTCGCAGCATTATAGAAGGCTGCGTTCCGCTCACATGCGTCACGGTCGGTCTTGCACCCACAAAAAGGAGTGGAGCTTGAGTGCAACAAGAGCAATAGTGACGCCCTCATTACATCAAAGGCTCAATTTGCAAAGTAAGATAAAGTGTCATAACTCGGAAACGGAGCCTCAGATCTACAAAAGGAAAAATGGCGTTTTAATCTGGCGAATCGCGAATGTGTCTATGCCAACAGTTGGATAGGGAGATAGCTGTTCCCCTGCCAGACAAACGCCAGTGTTAAAGAAGCCATAGATGACATTTTCAATGTACATGGATTGATGTATTATCAGTAATGACTATTTTCTTGTTAGATTGCAGAAGAAGTTGCAAAACTCTTGGAGCTAAAGGCACAGTTGGGCCCGGATGATGGAAAACACAAGTTTGTTCTCAAGACCCCTAAGGTAAAATATTCAGAATACTGCAGATTTATTGTAAGTAGCAAAGCAAAAAAAATGAAGGCTTTCAGGACGCAGCCTATTTTCCTTCCCACCTTCTAAGGCCCCTTTCACACGGACGAGTATTCCGCGTGGATGCGATGCGTGAGTTGAACGCATTGCACCCGCACTGAATCCGGACGCATTCATTTCAATGGGGCTGTGCACACGAGCAGTGATTTTTCACGCATCACTTGTGCGTTGCGTGAAAATCGCAGCATGCTCCTCTTTGTGCGTTTTTCATGTAACGCAGGCCCCATAGAAATGAATGGGGTTGCGTGAAAATTGCAAGCATCCGCAAGCAAGTGCGCATGCGGTGTGATTTTCACGCCCGGTTGCTAGGTGACGATCGGGATGGGGACCCGATCATTATTATTTCCCCTTATAACATGGTTATAAGGGGAAATAATAGCATTCTGAATACAGAATGCATAGTAAAATAGGGCTGGAGGGGTTAAAAAACTAAAATTAAAAAATTTAACTCACCTTAATCCACTTGTTCGCGCAGCCGGCATCTCTTCTGTCTTCATCTGTGAGCAATAGGACCTTTGATGACGTCACTACGCTCATCACATGATCCATCACCATGGTGATGGATCATGTGATGAACGCAGTGACGTCATCAAAGGTCCTATTGCTCACAGATGAAGAGATCCCGGGCTGCGCGAACAAGTGGATTAAGGTGAGTTAAATTTTTTTTTTTTTTTATTTTTTTTTATTTTTTTTAACCCCTCCAGCCCTATTGTACTATGCATTCTGTATTCAGAATGCTATTATTTTCCCTTATAACCATGTTATAAGGGGAAATAATATAATCTACACTACAACTAACCCAAACCTGAACTTCTGTGAAGAAGTTCGGGTCTGGGTACCACAGTCGGTTTTTTATCACGCTCGTGAAAAACACATTGCACCCGCGTGATAAAAACTGAACATCGGAATGCAATCGCAGTCAAAACTGACTGCAATTGCGTTCCTATTCGTGCAGGTTTGCCGCAATGCACCGGGACGCATCCGGACCTAATCTGGACACGCCCGTGTGAAAGATGCCTAAGAGCCGTGATCTATGAGGGCTTGTTATTTGCAGGTTGTATTTTGTAGGGGTACCACTTAATTAAATTTTTCTGGGTCTCAGTACAATATAGTTTTTGTGTTTCACTACTTAAATTTTTATATTTTTTTTGAAAAAACATAATCTTTTCTTTTTATCACCATATTCCGAGACACACACCTTCTCTTTTTTTTTTTTTTTTTTTAATATATATCTCCGTCTACAGAGCTGTTGTATTTATGGTACCATTTTGGGTTATAATCGACTTTTTGATCACTATTGATTAAATTTTTTTTATGGGGTTGAGGAAATCGGCAAATCAACATTTATTAATTTTTTTCTCGTTAAAGTCATTGGGGGACACAGCACCATGGGTATATGCCCAGCTACCACTAGGTGGCGACACTAGATATCAAAAAGGTTGGCTCCGCCCAGGTGCGCCATACCCTCTCCACAGCCACTAGGCTAATCTGTTTTAGTCTAGTGTCCGTAGGAGGCAGACATGACCTGCTCAGTTTTTTGCAGGTCCTGCTGCTTTTCATTTTTATTTTTATTTTATTCTTCTTTCCTTTCTTCTGCAGGTCTAGGCTTGCTGCAGGATGGGGCTCCATCGTGGATTACCACTTTAGTTGCACCCCCTGCGGGCGAGTACTTGAAGTACCTACGCCAGTCACCCAGTCCCCCATTACTGCATCTGCAGTGGCATGCCGACAATCCCAGTAAGTGTTGTTTGCCGAAGGGTTGACCCTGCGGCGCCTGAAGACGCCGGATGGTAAGTATTCTCCCCTGTGTCCCTGCCCCAAGAGGTCCCCTGGGTTAAACCCCCCTTTCTGGCCAAAGGACGGGATTGATTTTATTGTGGGGCCTGGTTAGGTTCCTCCTTTCCCCTTTTTCTTCACTCCCTGGCCACCCATGCCTCTCCCGGCCTTTCCCTCTACTTTAGTCCGCGGCTTCTGCCAGGACTAAGCTGCATCTTCCCCGGCCTGTCCTCGGGCTCCTGGTGCTCCTTTTGCCCCGTTTTTACCCCCCCTGGGCGTCGCTCCTCCTCAGGAGCCCCCTCACCCATTTTTATCTATATCTATATCTCTTGAGGAAAATAGGACTGCACTCCAGATTAAAAGTGAAAATAATGAGCTTTATTCACCCATAGTATGGCAACCTTGCGACGTTTCGGCTCACAAGAGCCTTCTTCCTCTATTTCTTGCCATTTAATGGCAAGAAATAGAGGAAGAAGGCTCTTATGAGCCGAAACGTCGCAAGGTTGCCATACTATGGGTGAATAAAGCTCATTATTTTCACTTTTAATCTGGAGTGCAGATATATATATATATTTTTTTTTTTTTATCATTCCGGAGGGCCCCAGGTCTCCCATGGTTCCGGAGCACCTTTTCTGGCCACCTCTTCCTTTTATCCCAGCCAAGCGCTGGCTTTAACCCTGTGGGGGGTGGTTTCCAATTTACCTCTATTTTCAAGAAGAAAGAGCCTCCATCTTGCCAGCAAACCTCCTTGCACATTTCTGCAGCATCTCTTCAGGGACAAGGCATCTGGGGTCCGGTAGGACAGCCTCTGCCTGGCTGTTTTTCTTTTTTCAGGCTCCCTATCAGCCCCCATATCCTTCTCCAGAGAGGACTCTCATTCCCAGCCTCTGCTTCTGGTCGCCATGTATTCCTCTTTGTGCGCAGTACCTTGCTTCTAGGCTCTTTGTCTCCCTGACCACCCTTTCTGTGTCGGTCCCTCCTGAATGGGCCTCTTCCCTGTCCCAAGCCATAGGAAACCTTGTCCGACTCTCCCCATCCATGGTGGAGTCACTGGACTGCTTGCCAAATTGCGGCCACCTCTCCCCTCCCAGGGCCGACGTGACACGCTCACATTCAGACAACAGGTTCCGCAAACTACTTCGGGTTGTCACAACTAAGTCCCGCTCCTCCTCGGCATCCTTGGGTCACCCTCAGGACAGGTCTGAGGCTGGTGACGTATTTTTCCGTGACTCATCTTATGCTTCCTCGGGGGACACCTCTGCACAGATTCTGACTCGGCACAGAGCATCAGGCGGTCTTCCACCATACAGAATCTCTCTGGGTGGTCAAAGACAAAAATGTCCACCGAGGAACCTATCCCTTTTAGTGGATTTTCAGATGGCACTCCCCTGGCTGCAAGGATATTATCTAGGATCAACCGATATAGATTTTTTAGGGCCGATACCGATAATTTGTGAATTTTCAGGCCGATAGCCGATAATTTATACCGATATTCTGGGAATTTTCATTTTTGAAAAAAAAAAAAATCCTACACAAATCTGCTGAAAATTAATGTTTATTGTTAACGTGTATTTTATATATTTTTTTTGTAAATCTTTCTTTTTCATTTATACTTTAATATTTTTTTTTTTTTTTTTTACAAACTTTTAGCCCCCTTAGGGACTAGAACCCTTGTCCTATTCACCCTGATAGAGATCTATCAGGGTGAATAGGATCTCACACTGTCCTTTGTGCACACAGCAGCATGGAGCTGAACATGGCAGCCAGGGCTTCAGTAGCGTCCTGGCTGCCATGGTAACTGATCGGAGCCCCAGGCTTACACTGCTGGGGCTCCGATCGGAGGAGCAGGAGAGAGGGGATCCTGTGGCCACTGCCACCAATGATTAATACTAGGGGTGGGGGCTTGGGTGGGGGGGCGCACTGCGCCACCAACGTTTTTAATACTGGGGTGGGGGGGCGCACTGCGCCACCAACGTTTTTAATACTGGGGTGGGGGGGCGCACTGCGCCACCAACGTTTTTAATACTGGGGTGGGGGGGCGCACTGCGCCACCAACGTTTTTAATACTGGGGTGGGGGGTGCACTGCGCCACCAACGTTTTTAATACTGGGGTGGGGGGGCGCACTGCGCCACCAATGATTAATACTGGGGGGCTTGGGGGGGGCGCACTGCGCCACCAATGAAGATAAGTCTTTCATTAATTCATATACAGGAGGCGGGAGCTGGCTGCAGAATCACATAGCCGGCTCCCGACCTCTATGAGCGGTAGCTGCGATCCGCGGCACCTAAGGGGTTAACTACCGCATATCGCAGCTACCGCTCATAGAGGTCGGGAGCCGGCTATGTGATTCTGCAGCCAGCTCCCGCCTCCTGTATATGAATTAATGAAAGACTTATCTTCATTGGTGGAGCGGTGGCCACAGCCCCTCCCCTTCTTTTGTCCTCTCTTTTCTAATTGGCGGCAGCAGCATCACAGGGGGAGGAGACACTGCTTCCTTCTCCCCTGTGTTGCTGAGGGAAAACAGAGAGCGCTGAGAGCAGCGCGTTCTGTGTTCCCAATACGTTATCGGTATATCGGCAAAATAGATGCCGATAACGTTCAAAATCCTGAATATCGGCCGATAATATCGGTAAAACTGATAATCGGTCGATCCCTAATATTATCCACACAGGTAAGTCAGCTTGCCGCCTCTCCAGTACGTGGTGCTTTACCCATCACCTTGTTTAGCACGCCATCACACCTATGTGGTGTCCCAGGTACGTACGCCTTCCCCTTCACAGAGGGGTACTCGTACCGCTGCCAAATGCTGTATCCAGCAGACTTTCCTCTTTCCAAGGTATCTCCTTTTCAGCTGGAGTAATTTGTCTGTTCCAGGGGCTATAATCAATACACTCTCCTAGTTAGAGAGTGTTCCTGGCCACCGTATTACTTCTCCAGACGCTGTAGCCAGTACACCAACCTGGGGCTAGCGTGCACCACGCAACATATTACTGGGGGAGCCCTGGTTTACCATATTACTCCTTTATTAGGTGAAGTACCTGAATCCTCTCCGGAGGCTGTAGCCATTACACCTGTTTGGTTCTAGTGTGCACCACAGGCAAAGTATACATGCCATGTTCAGTCGCTGTAGCCATGGCACCTGTCTGGCTCTAGTGTGCACCATGCAGCCACCTTGCTTCCTTCTTCAGTGGAGTACCTGTACCATCTCCAGATGCTGTAGCCATTACATCTGTCTTGTTTTTAGTCTGCACTGCACAACGTATTACTCCCTTATTAGGTAGAGTACCTGTACCATCTCCAGATGCTATAGCCTTTACACCTGTCTGTTTTTAAGTCTGCATTACAGAGCCATTTTTCTCGCCATTACACATGTCTGGTTCTAGTATGCATCATGCAGTCATTCTACTCCTTTATCAAGCGCAGTACCTATGCCATTTCCAGATGCTGTCGCTATGTCTCCACTCTCATTATCGTGTGCACCATGCAATCAGATTACTTCCATTCAGGCGGTGTATTTATAGTATCTCCAAGTGCTGTGCCCTATTGGTACAATCTGTGGCCCAAACTGCTCCTGCATTACTGGGTGTATTTTCCTGGTTCTAATGTGTGCTAGGCAATCATGGGGTTCCTCCTCATGCTGAGTGATGGTACCATCCCCAGACGCTGTATTCATCACCATTTCTGGTTCTAGTACGCATCTGGCACCTCATTACCGTCGTGCTCGGCGGTGTACTTGTACTATCTCAAGGCGCTGTATCCGACAGACCATCGTGGTTGAAGTGTGTACCTGGCAACCATATGTTCTCCCCCCTTCTTGGGCGGAGTAGAGTTGCAATTCTTATATCCAGTATATGGCTGGCCTCTTCAGATCTGACTCCTGGTACAGTACCTCCAAGTCTTCTCATTGCCCCTGTACTAGGCATGATTTTTACTTTATTGCTTGCACCAGACAACCACACTCCCCTCTAGTGCGCAGGTTGTTGACTGTCATGCTAGATTTTCAACCCTATAAAGTACTACTGCATTCCACACATCATGATGGAGTACTCGCATTGTTTTTACTGCTTTTGAGCTTTTTTTCTCGTGCATGGCATTGGGGGACACAGCACCATGGGTATATGTCCAACTACCGCTAGGAGGCGACACTAGACATAAAAAAGTGTTGGCTCCTCCCCGTTGGGCTATACCTTCTCCACAGGCACTAGACAGATCAGTCTTGTTCTAGTGTCCGTAGGAGGCAGACCTGACCTGCCCTTTTTGTGCATGTCATCCTGCTACTTTTTTATTTTATTTTTCCTTCAATCTGTTTTTCTCTTCTCTGCAGGTTTCGGCCTGCTGCAGGGGTGGCTCCATCGTGTTCCACTTTAGTTGCCCCCCTGCGGGCGCGTACTCGGGTAACTGGCAGCCACCCAGTCCCCAAATCTGCTTCCGCAGTGGAATTCCGGCAGTCCCACGGTTCCCGTGTTGAGTCCGCCGAGGGGGTGGTCATTGCTGCGCCTGAAGACGTCTGAGGGTGAGTATGTTCCTTTAGATTAGGGTCTCCCCCCCCACCCCCCCCCCCCCCCCCCCCCTCTCCTCTTCCCGGATACCTGCATCTGTTAGCTGTATCCTGGCCCCAGAAGCCCCTTGGCCTTCCGTTTTTTTCTCCTCTGGGGGTCGCTTCTCCAGTTTTCTCCCCCACCTGGCCCCCGTTCGTCGCGGCAGCTCCAGAGCACTTCCGCGATCACGGCCGTTCTTCCCCGGCCACGTTCCACTAATCGAGGCCCCGGCTTTTCGGGCCTACTAGGCTGCAACTCCCCGCCCACTTTCTGGCTTCCTGGGCTTGCTCCGTCTCCTCCCCTCCGTGGGGGGAGCCTGGGAGGGGCCTCTCCTGCCTGCCCATTCCAGCTCCAGGTTCCCTGCTCTTCCTCCGGCTGTCGGCTCCTTCTCTCACTGGGTCGCCATTTTCTGCTCTCCTGCATGGGGCGCGCAGCCTCTGGCTGATTTGCTCTGCAGGCTCCCCCCCCCTCTCAATTGCCGCATTCTCCTGCAGCCCTGCACCTGTTCTATAGCTGCTGCAGCACCTCTTGGGAACGTGGCATTCGGGGACAGATAGGACAGCCCTGCTGCTCTATGAGGGCCTCCTCTCCCTGCCTCCCTATCAGATCGCCACGTATTTCACGTGCGTCCGTTGTCTACGGAGGTTTCCATGTGGTCGGCTTGTCGTCCTCTCCCACCCTTTTGTGTAGGTCCCCCCCTGAATGGGCTTCCTCCCTGTCGAACCATGGGAACCTTGCCTGACTCGCCCAATCCCTGGCGGAGTCGCTGGAGCGCTACCTACAAATTGTTACTTCCATAGGTAGAGGTCCTACACCTACTCCAGATGCTGTAGCCATTACTCCTGGCTGGCTCTATGGTGTTCCATGCAGCACTATTTCCCCCTACCGGGCGAGATATACAGGCCGCCTTCAATTGCTGTAACAATTGCACCTGTCTGTTTCCAGCCACCTTGCTCCCTTCATGGGTAGAGTACCTACACCATCTCCTGATGCTGTATCCAATATCCCTGGCGGGCTCTATTGTGTTCCGTGCGGCACTATTTCTCCCTTTCGGGCGAGATATAGAGGCCACTCTCAATTGCTGTAGCATTTGCCTCTGTTTGGTTCTAGTGGGCACCAGGCTGTTGCCATTGCTCCTAGCTGGCCTTATGGTGTACCTTGTGGCACTATTTCTCCCTTACCGGACGAGATATTGAGGCCACCTTGTATTGCCGTGGCCACTGCACCTACCTTTTTCATAGTGTGCACCAAACAGCCATCTTACTCCCTTCTTAGGTAGAGTTCCTGCACCGTCTCTGATGCTGCAGCCGTTACACCTGTCTGCCTCTATGGTGTGCTATGCGGCCCTGTTTCCCTCTTTTCTGATGAAATAGAGGGCCTCCTTCAGTTGCCATTGCACTTAATTGTGGTGTGCACCTGTCGTTCTTTGTGGTACCGCTCGGCCCTATTTTCCCCTTCCCGAGTGAAATATAGGTACCATTGCTAACGCGGCAGCCGTTGCAATTCTCTGGTCCTAGGGTGCACCATGCGGCCTCATCGCTCTAATCTTAAATCTAGTACCTCTACCACCTCCAGATGCTGTACCCATTGCACCTGTCTGGTCGTATCTCTACACTACACGGCCGTAACCATATTTGGCAGGGGTGGGCCAGCCCGACCCCCACCTCCACCTTGTCGGTCTAGTGCTACTTCTGGTGTACCCAGTATATGGCTGATTTGTTCTGATCTGGTGGGTGGTCCACATACAACCACGCTCCCTACATCATGGCCAGGTGGTTGTTGGCTTTTGTGCTAGGGTTGCTATGGCCATCCCTATAAAATACTACTGTCTGCTGCACTCCGTGTCCCCCATACTTGTTTTCTATTACAGAGCGGACCATTCCTGGTGGAGTACAGTGATCTCCACTGGATCTTCTCCTTGGGTGCGTATCTTGGTGAGCACCGGCCGCTGCAGCACTTTTCGGCCATCACTGGATGTCCTCCGCCACACTGAATCCTTCTGGGGTCAGCGACATTATCCTCGCTGGACGGTCCTCCCTGATGAGTCAGGGACAGAACCACTGAGCGCCACACACCTGTCTGGTGGGTGAATTTTCTGCTAATTGCTCTGGCATTGGACAGGGTTCCTTAGTTCCTTCTGGGTCCGGGTGTTCCCTTATATTCTCTGCTTAGTTCTACTATCTAACAGAGGGCAGTCCCCTTGGACCTTGCTATTGTCTGCGCCTGTCAGGTACTTTCTCCCCCGGGGAGTCTTCTGTATATCGGTCGCAGCTGGTTTCTACATTTCATGTAGTCACACCCGTTTCTTTTATAGCGACTTCGCCATTCCTTATGCATATGGGTGTCTGTTGTTTTAGTGGTACAACCCAAGCCGCTGTACTTGCCCTCCCCGGGACAATGTATGCGGATTGATAGCCACTATTCTTAGAATGGCTAGTTGTCCATGGCCAATTCCTTTCCTATGGGGTGGTTCTTTTCATTTTTCCCTCTGGTGGTTCAGTTCCTGGTTCCTTGTGAGCTCATAGCGGGTACTCCTTTCTGGATTCCTCGTCCCCGTTCATTTGACCACACAGTTTCTATATGATGATCGTTGTTTGGGAGGGGCCTGGGTTGATTGTTCCCCTTGTGGGTTCCAATAGCCTTGTGGACCTCTTGGGATTCGTGTCTATCTTCCCATCCTCCCACGTCAAGTACCTGGTGTTGAGTGGTTTAGTGCTACAGTTTGCATTTCCACCTTATGGTCTCCTTCGGGAGGGACTTCCTCCTGTTTGTAGAACCTTCCTCCATAGATTGTTGGGAGTACTCCCCTTCTCCTCCCATGTCCTTCAGTCCAGTGTGTCCCTGCTGAGATTTCCTGGGCCTGCATCTCCCTGATACTTCATTTGACAAAGGAGGTGATTTGCAATAGTAATCGATCGGGGCCCCACAATTTTGATGCTGAACCTCTGATTGGAGGACAGAAGGAGCCCCTCCCTCTGTTTAACTGCCTTGATGCAGCGGCCTTTATTGACAACTACATCTGAGGGGTTAAACGGGTCATCCAGGTTGCTCCACAAAGCCATGCTACGGCCACTTCCGGGATCACGTACATTGGCCATGTGATCCTCTCTTGGCTTTGGAACTCACAGCAAATGCGCGCGTCCGAATCTCCCGCTAGCACTGGGGCAATAGATTCAGGCTCATGCATGCGCTGCAGGTTCTGACACCAGGCTAGGATCACCTGCCCAATGTACGGCACAGATCCCGGAAGTGGCTGCTGCATAGGATCACTGCGCAACCCAGATCCTGGTATCATGGCTAGGTGACAGGCGTATTGCACAACCAGCACCCGCTACTAGAACATAGGTATTGATTATCTATCCTCATCAGTATCAGATTGGTGGGAGTCCGACTCTCGATGCTCTCACCGATCAGCTGTTTGGGGGAAGTGCTGACGCAGGATACAATGTAGCAGACATATATAGTGAAAATCTGGAAAGCATAAAGGTGCATGGACATAATGATTTAACGAATATGATCACTAGAATAAGAATGTGTCAGCTCTCCAGACATCATAATTCTCGAGTGGATTTTCTAAGAACTGCAGCAATGCCAGGACCTTATACAGACATCACTAAAGTCAGCAGGGTCTGTTGGAATTTGCCAGTATGAAAACTGATCCGGAAAAGCTGTCTAAGCTCTGTTATAAACAGCACACATAAGATAGTGATTGTCCATATGAACGAATGATCCCACCAGCAACATGTGAAACTAAACCAACTCCCAGGTCCTTGAACAAAATGGCAAATGAGCTTGGCCCACCTGACAGCAGGTTGCATCTCCCAAGCTCTAGTAGACTGCATAGCTTGCAATATTTGTAATTATAATAATGTATTCAATGAGGAAAGGGTCGTATAGATCTCAAACGTGTTGTACATTTTACTACATGTAACTAATATTTATGATTGTGGATTTACTGGATTAGTGACAGTCCTGTTGGATCCTGCTTTTCTCTTCCATTGGTTGATGGCTTTTGGATTTGTCCTCTGAAGGGTTTGCACACTGGAGCAGGGCCATATTCACTAGAGGAGTGAAACATTTTGCTCTGAGTAGATTCACATTCTCTGCTAATATTATTTATTGAGGGTTTTTGTATGAATTACTTTCTCTGTTTTAATGTTGGAAAAATAGGATGCTAATGGAAGCAAGTCACGTGGAGGCCAGTGGATGACTATGGATTCTGTACAGTATACGGTTGATTCCTTTTTTTTCCTTGCCATAAGATGTTTCAACAGGATAGCCAAACGTATCCGATTTGCTTCTATCCTAAACACTTCCTACATGCCATGGCTGCAGTACAGAAGCAAGATGCAACTGATCCGTCATATTTTTAGCATCATTTATGCCGGGTTTGCGTTATTTCTACCAGACATCAGGTATTTTTGATAGGATAAAAAGTCCTGCCCTTCTGTCAAGAATACCTGATGTCTGGTAGAATTGATGCAAACTGAGCACAACTGATGCTCAAAATAATTCTGCATTCACGTGACCATATCCGCAAATTTTGGATCCGGTCTGCACTCCATTGTAAAAATGACTATTCTTGTCTTGAAAACGAACGGGACATGTTCTATAATTTAGACACGCGTATCACCATCTCTATAACATTTCATCCAACAATAAGGAACTCCCCGCGCTGTCTCTCACCGCAATCAAGTGTATGCACTTGCGGAGGATTGTAGCAGTCAGCTGAGCCCAGATGGAGTAAACTGTTCACCTGAGAGATGCACACCATGCGGCAAGTCGCGCCAAAGGGAGAGATCACTAGATGGAAAATAGAGGTAGATAGTGCAGACTGAGAGGCTACGATCCTCTGCTAGTGTGAACAGCAGTGATTGTGGTGACAGACATCTGCGCTGACAGCATGTGGAGCTTATGGAATAATTCCGAGGAGATACAGGACTGGGTAGGAGACATCTTTGAGGTAGTGGTGAGTCTCTGAGGCCTCTACCTTATTGCTGGATGAAACGTTATAGAGCCGGTGATACGTGTGTCTTTATTGGTATAGTGTGAATAGGAGCTTTTGGACTTGCTCCAGGTTTCTCTGTGCTCCGCTTCATCTATGCAGTTAGGGGCCCATCTACATTTTATATTTATAATATGTTTTAAAAACGGGATCAGCAACCTTTAACACTTCAGCTGTTGTGAGACTACAATTCCCAGCATGCTCCATTCATTTCTGTGGGAGTTCTGAGAGGAGAGGAGCAAGCATCCATACATAGTACATAGTAACATACATAGTTTATTAGGCCGAAAAAAAAGACAACTGTCCATCCAGTTCGGCCTGTTATCCTGCAAGTTGATCCAGAGGAAGGCAAAAAAAAAACAAAAAAAAACAAACCCTGTGAGGTAGGAGCCAATTTTCCCCACTTCAGGGGGAAAAAATTTCCTTCCTAACGCCAATCAGGCAATCGGAATAACTCCCTGGAATCATCTCTAGTAGCTGTAGCCTATAATATTACACTCCAGAAATACATCCAGGTCCCTCTTGAACTCTTTTAGTGAATTCACCATTGCCACCTCATCAGGCAGAGAGTTCCATAGTCTCACTGCTCTTACCGTAAAGTCCTTAAATATCAGAAATAAGGGTCTGGCTATGACATTACTTAATTCTCTCAGGAAACAGGGGTGTATGCCATCTGGTCCTGGTGATTTGTCTATTTTAATCTTTTTAAGACGCCGCTGTACTTCTTCCTGGGTCAGACAGGGCACTTTTAATGGGGAATTTAGTTTTTCATTCTGCATTTCATCTGACAGTTTATTTTCCTCAGTGAATACAGTGGAGAAAAAAATATTTAATAGCTTTGCTTTCTCCTCATCGCTGTCTGCAACTCCCCCCCCCCCCCCCCCCAATACTCTGTAGAGGGCCGACACCTTCAGATTTATACTTTTTACTATTTATTTAATTGAAGAACATTTTAGGGTTAGTTTTGCTCTCTTTGGCAATTAATCTCTTGGTCTCTAGTTTGGCACCTTTTTTTTTTTTTTTTTTTTTTTACACATTCAATTTTTTTCCTTAGTTTTTCAGTGCTTCCTTGCTACCCTCATGTTTTAGTGATTTAAAGGCTTTCTTTTTGTCATTTGTTTTCTTTACAGTTCTATTTATCCACTTTTTTTCTTCTTGTTCCATACCCTTTTATTCCCATAAGGTATGTACCTCTCACAATTAGATTTTTGGATGCTTTTACAAAAATCCTATTTTGTGGCTGTATTTTTATTCTTGAGGACTTTGGCCCAGTTAGTTAGGCCTATGGCCTCTCTTAATTGGCAGAATTTTGCTGTTTTGAAGTTTGGTATTTTTGTTCCTCCCTGAAGAAACGCTCTTTTGAATGATAATTGGAAGGTTATTACTTTATGGTCACTATTTCCCAGGTGTCCCCCAACCTGCACATTTGTTCTATCAGGTCTATTGGTTAATACCAAGTCCAGTATGGCCATCCCTTTAGTTGGGTCCTGAACCAGTTGGGAAAGGTAATTGTTGGTTATTGCAAAGAACCTGTTTCCTTTTCAGTTTCCCAGTCTATACCTGAGTAGTTGAAGTCCCCCATAATAACGACATCATTATGATCTGCCGCCTCGTCTATCTCGTTTAGTAGCAGATTTTCTGTGGACTCTAGTATATTAGGTGGTTTATAATAAACTCCTATTAGTATTTTATTGTAGTTTTTTTTTTTCCTCCATGTATTTCTACCCACACTGACTCCACATGTTCATGTCCCTCACTTACATCTTCTCGCATTGTGGGCTTTAGACAGGACTTTACATAAAGGCATACCCCTCCCCCTCCCCGGTTGTGGCGATCCTTTCTAAACAGACTGTAATCCTGTACGGTAACCGCTCATTCATGGCTATCATCCAGCCATGTCGTAAGTTATTCCCACTATGTCATAGTCCTCCTCACACATCACTAATTCCAATTCACCAGTTTTATTAGTCAGGCTTCTGGCATTAGTGTACATACAATTAAGAGGTTTATGTATATTTTTACCCTACACCTTTCCTTTTGAACTGTTCTAGTCCCTCCTTCCATTCCTCCGCCAGTCCCTATCAGCAGTATCTTCCCATCCTGTAATGTAATGTAATTCCCCCCCGTCCCTAGTTTAAACACACCTTGAACCTTCTAGCCATCTTCTCCCCCAACACAGCTGCCCCTTCCCCATTGAGGTGCAGCCCATCTTTACGATAGAGCCTTTAGCCGACAGAGGTCGGCCTAGTTCTCCAGGAACCCAAACCCCTCCTTCCTACACCAGTTCTTAAGCCACTTATTTACCTCCCTAATCTCCCGCTGCTTTTCTTGTGTGGCTCGTGGTACAGGTAGTATTTTGGAAAACACTACCTTTTTGAGCTCCTTGCCCTAAGCTTGTGACCTAAATTCCTAAAATCATTTTTAAAGGATAACTGTCGTATTTTTTTTATTTTTTTGGGCAGTATTTGATTGTGGTGATTTAATATCACCTTGGTGGCCCTATTTCAACTTTTCACTGTGTATTCAATTACCCCTTAATTCCACATTTTTGTTCCCTGTAGGCCTACTTTTACCTGTGCTTAAAATAGTGTTGCTAGGCATGGTCTGTCTGTCTCTTGCAGCGTGCAAGGTCACTTTACTGACAGCCAGGGACTGTAAGTAAATGAT
This sequence comes from Bufo bufo, assembly GCF_905171765.1. Classification (NCBI taxonomy): domain Eukaryota; kingdom Metazoa; phylum Chordata; class Amphibia; order Anura; family Bufonidae; genus Bufo; species Bufo bufo. Next base: position 319,097,440 of record NC_053389.1, read on the forward strand.
TAAAGCCAGGTCCTCCCCAGCAGCTGATAACAGTGCCTGGGCTGTGTGCACTTCTCCCTGTCCCTGCGCTTGGCAGACGCTCCCTCATTCAGCAGAGCTGGAGAATGCAGAGTCGAAGCAGCGCAGAGCAGGGAAGGGATATCTGCCATCTGCTCAGTGTATAAATGAAAGCAACATGTGGTAAGAGGACCCCTTTGTGCTGCAGGAGATTAACCCTTTAGGGGGGAGGGCTCTGGTTACTGACACTTTTGGGGAGCTATTGTTACTGGCTAGTGAGGGCAGTGGCGGCCATCTTAACTGAATAGTGAAATTGCAGTTTTATGCAGATTGGTTGCTAAGGGCTGAATCTTATTAAATATGGGGTAAGTCAGTCTAATAGTAACTGATTCTGGAATATCATGTTATTAGTAACTACATATATGAAAATTGAATTTGGGGTCTAAATGTGACAGTTATCCTTTAACCACCTCAGCTCCCCTAGCTTAAACCCCCTTAATGACCAGACCACTTTTTACAATTCTGCACTACACTACTTTCACCGTTTATTGCTCGGTCATACAACTTACCACCCAAATTAATTTTACCTCCTTTTCTTCTCACTAATAGAGCTTTCATTTGGTGGGATTTCATTGCTGCTGACATTTTTACTTTTTTTGTTATTAATCGAAATTGACCTAAATTTTTGCAAAAAAATGAAATTTTTCACTTTCAGTTGTAAATTTTTTCAAATAAAACTACATTTCTATTTAATTTTTCTCTAAATTTATTGTTCTACATGTCTTTGATAAAAAAAATGCAATAAGTGTATATTTATTGGTTTGCGCAAAAGTTCTAGCGTTTACAAACTATGGTACAAAAATGTGAATTTCCGCATTTTGAAGCAGCTCTGACTTTCTGAGCACCTGTCATGTTTCCTGAGGTTCTACAATGCCCAGACAGTAGAAACATCCCACAAATGACCCCATTTCGGAAAGTAGACACTCTAAGGCGGTGGTGGCGGACCTATGGCACGGGTGCCAGAGGTGGCACTCAGAGCCCTCTCTGTGGGCACTCACACCCTGGAAAAAGTCTATGGTGTACCAATATGCCTTTTCCTGTCATTCATCAGTGCAGGGTGCACTATGGATGGCACAGTCATCGCACTGAATGTAGGCAGGCTATTATAGCTAAATGATAAAGTACATGGAGGATATACTATATTGGATTGTAGTATTTAGGTAAAATTGCCGTGTTGGCACTTTGCAATAAATAAGTGGGTTTTGGGTTGCAGTTTCGGCACTTGGTCTATAAAAGGTTCGCCAACACTGCCCTAAGGTATTCGCTGATGGGCATAGTGAGTTCATAGAAGTTTTTATTTTTTGTCACAAGTTAGCGGAAAATGATGATTTTTTTTTTTTTATTTTTTTTTTATATATATATATATATATATATATATATATATATATATATATATATATATATATATATATATATATATATATATATATATATATATATATATTTTTTTTTTTTTTCTTACAAAGTCTCATATGCCACAAACTTGTGACAAAAAATAAAAACTTCCATGAACTCACTATGCCCATTACGAAATACCTTGGGGTGTCTTCTTTCCAAAATGGGGTCACTTGTGGGGTATTTATATTGCCCTGGCATTTTAGGGGACCTAAAGTGTGAGAAGAAGTCTGGAATCCAAATGCCTAAAAAATGCCCTGTGAAATCCTAAAGGTGCTCTTTAGAATTTGGGCACCTAGGCTGCAAAAAAGTGTCACACATGTGGTATTGCCGTACTCAGAAGAAGTAGGGCAATGTGTTTTGGGGTGTATTTTTACATATACCCATGCTGGGTGAGAGAAATATCTCTAAAAGTCAACTTTTCCCAAAAATTTTTTATACAAAGTTGTCATTTTAGAGAGATTTCTCTCACCCAGCATGGGTATATGTAAAGACACCCCAAAACACATTGCCCTACTTCTCCTGAGTACGGCGATACCAGATGTGTGACACTTTTTTGCAGCCTAGGTGCGCAAAGGGGCCCAAATTCTTTTTAGGAGGTCATTTTTAGACATTTGGATTCCAGACTTCTTCTCACGCTTTAGGGCACCTAAAATGCCAGGGCAGTATAAATACCCCACATGTGACCCCATTTTGGAAAGAAGACACCCCAAGGTATTCCATGAGGGGCATGGTGAGTTCATAGAAGATTATTATTATTATTTTTTTTTTTTTGGCACAAGTTAGTGGAAATTGATTTTATTTTATTTTCTCACAAAGTCTCCCTTTCCGCTAATTTGTGACAAAAAGTTAAATGTTTCATGGACTCAATATGCCCCTCAGCGAATACTTTGGGGTGTCTACTTTCCGAAATGGGGTCATTTGTGGGGTGTTTGTACTGCCCTGGCATTTTGGGCGGGGCTAAATTGTGAGCAACCCTGTAAAGCCTAAAGGTACTCATTGGACTTTCGGCCCCTTTACGCACCTAGGCTGCAAAAAAGTGTCACATGTGGTATCGCTGTACTCAGGAGAAGTAGGGCAATGTGTTTTGGGGTGTATTTATTTTTACATATACCCATGCTGGGTGAGAGGAATATCTCTTTTGGAATATGAGACTTTGTAAGAAAAAAAAATAAATAAATCAATTTCTGCTAACTTGTGACAAAAAAATAAAAATAAATAAATATTCTATGAACCTGCCATGCCCCTCAAAAGTGATCTTTATAGCGCCGCAGCGATTTTATGGTGTTTTTGCAGTGATCAGAAAAAAAATTCCTGTCACTGCGGTGGGGCGGACTGAACGCAAGTGTGCGCGCACAAGATCAGGCCTGATCGGGCGAACACTGCGTTTTTTTTGTAGAGCCTATAGAACATGTCCTATTCTTGTCCGCAATTGCGGACAAGAAAAGGCATTTTCTATATAGTTCTGGCAATGTGCGGATCCGCAAAATGCGGAAAGCACATTGCCAGTGTCCGTGTTTTGCGGATCCGTGGATCCGCAAAACACATACGGGCGCCTGACTGGAGCCTTACAGGGGGGTTATCAGGGAGTCTATATGGGGTGATCAGGGGTTAATAAGGGGTTAATAATTGACAGGGGGGGTGTAGTGGTGTTTGGTGCTACTTACAGAGCTGCCTGTGTCCTCTGGTGGTCGATCCAAGCAAAAGGGACCACCAGAGGACCAGGTAGCAGGTATATTAGACGCTGTTATCAAAACAGCGTCTAATATACCTTTTTGGGTTAAAAAAATCGCATCTACTGCCTGCCAGCGAATGATCGCCGCTGGCAGGCTGCTGATCCACTCGTTTATCTTCGGTTCCTGTGAACGCGCGGTCCTGTGTGCACACGTTCACAGGAAATCTCGCGTCTTGCGAGATGGCGCGTCAAGGAGGAATGAATCGACCGCCTCCGGAACGCAATCCTGCGTTAGGCGGTCCGGAGGCGGTTAAGGACGCTCCACCTACCTCTAACTTTGTCATTGGTTTCGATATGGACCATGACCACTGGATCTTCTCCAGCCTCTCCCAGTAATCTGTCAACCCGATCAACGATGTGTCGAACTCGAGCGCCAGGAAGACAGCACAACATTCAACGATCCCGGTCTTTGTGACAGATTGACCTATCTGTTCCCCTAATAATGGAGTCTCCCACTACCAGCACCTGTGTGACTTACCCTGCTCTCCTGGTTCCCTGCTTACTGGAGCTGACATTCCCCTGACTGGCAGAGGAAGTGTCCGGCTGCAGCAGTGCTCTCCCTGGACTGACATCCCCCTCATCTGCCAACCTTGCAAACTTGTTGGGGTGTGTCAGATCAGGGCTAGCTGCCCTGGCACTCTTCTCTTTATCCTGCTTTCTAACTGTTATCCAGCTACCTACCTCACTTTCCTGAGCCTCCTCGCTACCACCCTCCCCCACATCTACCCCATGCTGGGAGTTGCAGTTTCACAACAGCTGGAGTGCTGGAGGTTGCCCACCCCTGTTCTATAATTTGTAGGACAGCACATGGATGCGGATCAGCAGCGGATCGAAAATACGGTCATGTGAAAGTCGCCTAACGCAGTCCCCCGTCCCGTCCCGTCCCGTTCTGACAGATCAGTAGAGCAGACAGTTCATCGCCTATGTGAACTCAGTCTTACAGCTACAGTCACACATTTTGATCAAAGTACTGTGTATGAGTCCATTTGCTGAATGTAATTTGTAAAGGAACCAAAACTGTTAAATAATAGAACATTACAACTGTATGTATATTATTTATTCACAAGCGTTTTCTGCTTCTCAGGGCACAAGGGATTATAATCCTAAACAGATGGCCATTCGAGAGAAGGTTTTCAACACAATTATCAACTGTTTTAAGCGCCACGGTGCTGAGACCATTGACACTCCTGTATTTGAGCTGAAGGTAAGGATGTTTCAGTGATTTCGCCTACTTTCACACTAGCATTTCTATTTTCCAGTATTGAGATCCGTCATAGGATCTCAATACCGGAAAAAAAATGCTTCCGTTTTGTCCTCATTCATTGCCAATGGGGACAAAGCGTAACTTAACAAAACGGAATACTCTAAAAAGCATTCTGTACCATTTGGTTGCTTTCCCATACCGGAGAGCAAACCGCTGCGGTTTTCTTTCCGTCATGGGATGTGGCGCAAAACGAATCTGTCATGACCCACAATGCAAGTCAATGGGGACGGATCCGTTTAACTCTGACACTATCTGACACAATAGAAAATGGATCCGTCTCCCATTGACTTTGAATGGATTTCATGATGGATCCGTCTTGGGTATGTTAAAGATAATACAACCGGATCCATTCATAACAGATGCAGATGGTTGTATTGTCAGTAACTGAAGCGTTTTTGCTGAACCCTGCCGGATCCAGTAAAAACGCTAGTGGGAAAGTAGCCTTCTCCTACTCGTACATTATAGGTTTCCACCCCTGAACTTCTCTGTAAAAGCCACACAAGTTAATATTATTATTTATTATTATTATTATTTCTATTTAACCACTTAAGGACCACAGGTTTATACCCCCCTAAAGACCAGGCCCTTTTTTACAAATCGGCACTCCACAACTTTAGCGGTTTATTGCTCGGTCATGCAACTTACCACCCAAATGAATTTTACCTCCTTTTCTTCTCACTAATAGAGCTTTCATTTGGTGGTATTTCATTGCTGCTGACATTTTTACTTTTTTTGTTATTAATCGAAATTTAACGATTTTTTTTGCAAAAAAGACATTTTTCACTTTCAGTTGTAAAATTTTGCAAAAAAAACGAGATCCATATATAAATTTTGCTCTAAATTTATTGTTCTACATGTCTTTGATAAAAAAAAAATGTTTGGGTAAAAAAAAAATGGTTTGGGTAAAAGTTATAGCGTTTACAAACTATGGTACAAAAATGTGAATTTCCGCTTTTTGAAGCAGCTCTGACTTTCTGAGCACCTGTCATGTTTCCTGAGGTTCTACAATGCCCAGACAGTACAAACACCCCACAAATGACCCCATTTCGGAAAGTAGTCACCCTAAGGTATTCGCTGATGGGCATAGTGAGTTCATAGAACTTTTTATTTTTTGTCACAAGTTAGCGGAAAATGATTATTTTTATTTTTTTATTTTTTTTTCTTACAAAGTCTCATATTCCACTAACTTGTGACAAAAAATAAAAGCTTCCATGAACTCACTATGCCCATCAGCGAATACCTTGGGATGTCTTCTTTTCAAAATGGGGTCACTTGTGGGGTAGTTATACTGCCCTGGCATTCTAGGGGCCCAAATGTGTGGTAAGGAGTTTGAAATCAAATTCTGTAAAAAATGGCTGGTGAAATCCGAAAGGTGCTCTTTGGAATGTGGGCCCCTTTGCCCACCTAGGCTGCAAAAAAGTGTCACACATGTGGTATCTCCGTATTCAGGAGAAGTTGGGGAATGTGTTTTGGGGTGTCATTTTACATATACCCATGCTGGGTGAGAGAAATATCTTGGCAAAAGACAACTTTGTATAAAAAAAATGGTAAAAGTTGTCTTTTGCCAAGATATTTCTCTCACCCAGCATGGGAATATGTAAAATGACACCCCAAAACACATTCCCCAACTTCTCCTGAATACGGAGATACCACATGTGTGACACTTTTTTGCAGCCTAGGTGGGCAAAGGGGCCCATATTCCAAAGAGCACCTTTCGGATTTCACTGGTCATTTTTTACAGAATTTGATTTCAAACTCCTTACCACACATTTGGGCCCCTAGAATGCCAGGGCAGTATAACTACCCCACAAGTGACCCCATTTTGGAAAGAAGACACCCCAAGGTATTCGCTGATGGGCATAGTGAGTTCATGGAAGTTTTTATTTTTTGTCACAAGTTAGTGGAATATGAGACTTTGTAAGAAAAAATAAAATAAAAAATCATCATTTTCCACTAACTTGTGACAAAAAATAAAAAATTCTAGGAACTCTCCATGCCCCTCACGGAATACCTTGGGGTGTCTTCTTTCCAAAATGGGGTCACTTGTGGGGTAGTTATACTGCCCTGGCATTTTCCAGGGGGCCTAATGTGTGGTAAGTAGGTAAATGTCCAGTGAAATCCTAAAGGTGCTCTTTGGAATATGGGCCCCTTTGCCCACCTAGGCTGCAAAAAAGTGTCACACATGTGGTATCGCCGTATTCAGGAGAAGTTGGGGAATGTGTTTTGGGGTGTCATTTTACATATACCCATGCTGGGTGAGAGAAATATCTTGGCAAAAGACAACTTTTCCCATTTTTTTATACAAAGTTGGCATTTGACCAAGATATTTCTCTCACCCAGCATGGGTATATGTAAAATGACACCCCAAAACACATTCCCCAACTTCTCCTGAGTACGGCGATACCAGATGTGTGACACTTTTTTTGCAGCCTAGATGCGCAAAGGTGCCCAAATTCCTTTTAGGAGGGCATTTTTAGACATTTGGATACCAGACTTCTTCTCACGCTTTGGGGCCCCTAGAATGCCAGGGCAGTATAAATACCCCACATGTGACCCCATTTTGGAAAGAAGACACCCCAAGGTATTCAATGAGGGGCATGGCGAGTTCATAGAATTTTTTTTTTTTTTTTGGCACAAGTTAGCGGAAATTGATATTTTTTATTTTTTTCTCACAAAGTCTCCCTTTCCGCTAACTTGGGACAAAAATTTCAATCTTTCATGGACTCAATATGCCCCTCACGGAATACCTGGGGGTGTCTTCTTTCCGAAATGGGGTCACATGTGGGGTATTTATACTGCCCTGGCATTCTAGGGGCCCTAAAGCGTGAGAAGAAGTCTGGAATATAAATGTCTAAAAAATTTTACGCATTTGGATTCCGTGAGGGGTATGGTGAGTTCATGTGAGATTTAATTTTTTGACACAAGTTAGTGGAATATGAAACTTTGTAAGAAAAAAAAAATAATTTCCGCTAACTTGGGCCAAAAAAAATGTCTGACTGGAGCCTTACAGAGGGGTGATCAATGACCGGGGGGGTGATCAGGGAGTCTATATGGGGTGATCACCCCCCTGTCATTGATCACCCCCCTATAAGGCTCCATTCAGATGTCCGTATGTGTTTTGCGGATCCGATCCATGTATCCGTGGATCCGTAAAAATCATACGGACATCTGAATGCAGCCTGACGGGGGGGTGATCAATGACAGGGGGGGGTGATCAATGACAGGGGGGGGTGATCAATGACAGGGGGGGGTGATCAATGACAGGGGGGGGTGATCAATGACAGGGGGGGGTGATCAATGACAGGGGGGGGTGATCAATGACAGGGGGGGGTGATCAATGACAGGGGGGGGTGATCAATGACAGGGGGGGGTGATCAATGACAGGGGGGGGTGATCAATGACAGGGGGGGTGATCAATGACAGGGGGGGTGATCAATGACAGGGGGGGTGATCAATGACAGGGGGGGTGATCAATGACAGGGGGGGTGATCAATGACAGGGGGGTGATCAGGGAGTCTATATGGGGTGATCACCCCCCCTGGAAGGCTCCAGGGAGACGCCTGTATGTGTTTTGCGGATCCGATCCATCTATCAGTGGATCCGTAAAAATCATGCGGACGTCTGAATGGAGCTTTACAGGGGGGTGATCAATGACAGGGGGGTGATGAGGGAGTCTATATGGGGTGATCACCACAGTCATTGATCATGCCCCTGTAAGGCTCCATTCAGACGTCCGTGTGCGTTTTGCGGATCCGATCCATCTATCAGTGGATCCGTAAAAATCATGCGGACGTCTGAATGGAGCTTTACAGGGGGGTTATCAATGACAGGGGGGTAATCAATGACAGGGGGGTGATCAGGGAGTCTATATGGGGTGATCAGGGGCTAATAAGGGGTTAATAAGTGACGGGGGGGGGGTGTAGTGTAGTGGTGCTTGGTGCTACTTTACTGAGCTACCTGTGTCCTCTGGTGGTCGATCCAAACAAAGGGGACCACCAGAGGACCAGGTAGCAGGTATATTAGACACTGTTATCAAAACAGCGTCTAATATACCTGTTAGGGGTTAAAAAAAATCACATCTCCAGCCTGCCAGCGAACGATCGCCGCTGGCAGGCTGGAGATCAACTCTCTTACCTTCCGTTCCTGTGTGCGCGCGTTCACAGGAAATCTCGGCTCACGCGAGATGACGTCAATCGGCGTTAGCGTAGCCTGGGGGAGCCGCCGCGATGACGCCTTTCGGCGTTACAGTTGCGGCAAGTGGTTAAATGCTACCATGTTTGTGCAGATAGCATTTAAATAAAACTGAGAAACTTGCAGCTTATTTACCCAAGTTTTCTGGCATAGAGCCTTTGTAAATGACTCTTACAGTCTTTAGACCAAGTTTACTACACCTATAAGTTGGCCTTTTCTGCAAAATCACACTTCTTTCTGTTAAGCCATGTCCCCTTGTCAGACAAGGTGTAAAAAGGTTACAATAGTGTTTCAAAGGGGCATTCTGGTTATGCGATATGGGGCCCTGTTTTCTTGATCGGAGGGGGTCAGACTCTGAAATACAGAGTAAAGCATATACCAGTTTTCAATAGTAAATCTTCCCCAATGAGCTTTGTGTATCCACGTCAAGCATGGTGGCTTTCCAACCACACGGAAGTACTGTCAAATTCCTGAAGTTTGGAAGTGGCATATGTCAGTATGTTGGTAGATTTCACAGCTCATAGCATAGTAGATGCAGTAGTCGCTGTCTTGGGCTGCTAACATTCGCTGTGCAGTGATGCCTTCCAATCATGACTACAGAAGTAGCGTTCTTCAGCAGCTGCCATCAGGACAGCCAAACACTTACAGCGATTCCGCCATTTGCCAGTATAATAACGATAAAATGTCAGAGATGGCAAGAGCTTGGAGACAGTCTCACTCAGGCCATGGCACTGAAATAATAGTACATACCTAAATCATAATCACATACCATGCCTTTTCCTGTGTTTTCATAGTTGTAAAGGTGGAGCTTCTGTCTTTTACTTAGATTTTGCTTTAGGGACAATATACATATCTTTTATACAGTATGCATTATCTTTTTTAGGAAACATTAACAGGAAAATATGGAGAAGACTCTAAGCTTATATACGACCTGAAAGATCAGGGTGGTGAATTGCTCTCTCTACGTTATGATCTTACTGTATCCTTTTAAAAAGGAAGTGATCAAAACCGGTGCCCACATCACCCTCAGCCCAACCAGACTGTGGCTGGGAGAAGTTTGAATGGAGTGCCAATCGAGAACGTTCTCTGCTATTCCATTCCAAGTCTTTGGCGCTGACAAAGCTGTGTGCTTTTCATTCTAGTGAACCAGTTAGGTTTGCTTTTTTTGTTTTTGGGCTTATTGTCCAGTGCTTTCAGCAGTGTATACATGTATATAATTATCTATTTGTTTTAGATTTTACTGTATCTAGCACTGTGTGTCACTGCTTTACAATCCTTACCTATGCTGTCAGGTTCCATTTGCTCGTTATTTGGCAATGAACAAGATTACCAACATTAAGCGTTACCATATTGCTAAAGTCTACAGAAGGGACAACCCAGCTATGACCAGAGGCCGCTACAGAGAATTCTACCAATGTGTAAGTCTTTAAATATTATACAGACCAAACAAACATACCTACTGTGTAGTATTAACCCGTAGAGGACCTGCGCTGTACATGTACGGAGCTGGTGGACGCCACTTAAGTACCACTGCCGTACAAGTACTACAGGCTGATCAGGCGGGTGCAGGGACAGCGCCCGCCCAATCGACGGCATGGACCTGTCAGTCACTGACAGCCAGGCCCCTGCTGCATACGCCAGGATCGATGGAAACACCGATGTCTGTGTATTAACCCCTTGTATGCCGCAGTCAAAGCTGACCGCAGCATGCAGGTGGTTTGTGGAGGGTACAGGTTCCCTTCGGGTCCCCGAGCTGCAGTGACGGGGACCTGATGGCCAAGAAGGCAGCCCGATGCCTTCCATAGGCATCGGGGCTTGCCTTCTACGGAGGCCTGTGAGATCCAGCCCGTTAGGCTGGGTGTCACAGGCAGGCTGCCAGCATACAAGTTGACAAGATGTATTGTAATGCATTGCAGAGAGGATAAGGCCCCCAGAAGTTGAAGTCCCATAATAGAACACACAAACAGACATATTGGGTATTGCCACGTCTGTAATGATCGACACCATTACCTGAACGCCGTTAAAAAAAAAAAAATGAAATCTGCCCTCCGTGTGTCCATACAGCAGTTTACGATCACAAATGCGGTATTTCTGTAAACTACAGAATTAGGGTAATAAATATTGAGTTTTGTTTGGTTGTTAACCCTTTCTTTATTACAGGAGAAATGGATTAGAAATGGATTTAAAATGGAAAATCTGCCCAAAAAGTGAAATTCAGAAATGTCATCTACATTTTCCTTTAATTCTTGTGGAACACCTAAAGTGTTAAAAAAAAGTTTGTAAAATCAGTTTTGAATACTGAGGGGGTGTGGTTTCTAAAATGGGGTCATTTATGGGTGGTTTCTATTGTGTAAGCCCCACAGTGACTTATTTGGTATTTCTTTTCTATAAATAAAAATTAAATTATTTTGACTGAAATTTTCCACTATCATGAAGTGCAATGTGTCACAAGAAAACAATCTCAGAATGGCTTGGATAAGGGTTCTTTCCGTCAGGCAGTTCCGTTTTATCTTTTTCACAGATTTAAAGGTTTGCGCATGCGCAGACCGGGAAACTGGATCCGGTTTTCCCCTCACCCATGACGGCACCCATGGACCTCCCATCCAGGACAGGAAACCTGACGAGATGACAAGGTTCACCCCCCCCCCCCCCCCCATCCCCCACACCTCAGTTCAGGATAGGAGGTACCTGAGGAGTTCCCTCTAAATCATACTTTTCACCTAGATGGCTGGGGAAGGTCCGGGTCTACTACACCGTAAAGGGACCTATCCCTGGCGGCATAAGTCTCCCGTTGGACCCGTCGCCTAAGTCTGCCCTTCATCCTGCCTCCTCCCAATCCTCTTCGGGGAGCCGCTGTGGTCGTGTTCAGGCGGCTCCCGGTCCATGGCAGTGGCTGCGTCTCATTTCCAAGATGGCGGAATCGGGCTCCAGGACGCTCGGCGCATGCCCAGACTTGGAGCGGCTTCCGGCGCATAGACGTCATTTCCTGTGGCGGGGCCGGAAGTTCAGCTGCCGTGGATTAGGCGCCCCACCCCTTTTTTTTTTTTTTTTCCTTGGGCCATGGAAAGGAGCCGAGGCCTGTGCTCCAGACCGAAACCGAATCAAAATTTTGGTATCGTGACAACGCTACGCCGATCAGATCGGCGTAGGGTTGTTTTGAAACCAAAATTTTTATTCGCTTTCGTCACCCTAAAAAAGTATTGCGATACTCAATACCGCGCAAAAAAAAAAAAAAAAGACAAAAAAGCCGCGTGCATTTCGCATTTTATGAAACATTCGGCCCATAATAGAACAGTCCTATGCTATTTTTTTTGGGGTGACAAAAAAATGGCGAATGCTCACCGCATAGGAGATATTTTTTTTATAATTTAATAGTTTTGGACAGCACTATGTAATATGTTTATTTATTTATTGTTTATATATTTTATATGTAAAATTGGGAAAGGGGGGATTTAAACTTAATATTTTAGGTACCGCACCTGAAGGGTTAACTCAACTGCAGCTGATCGCAGCTCCCTGTCACAAAGGTCGGGTGTCGGCTATTTGATTCCAGCACCCGCCTCCTGTATTTGTATTACAGGTCAGTTATCTTCATTGGTGGCGCAGTGGCCACAGCCCCTCCCCTCCTCCTCCCATCTCTTCTTACTGGTGGAGGCGGCGGCAGCAGCACAGGGGGGAGGGAGAGACTCCTCCTGCGCTGCTGAGAACGATCATCTCCTGTGCCCCGCCGCTGTATTGAGCAGAGCTGCGGGTCTAGTCGCAAATGGCGACAAGACTAAAAAATCTTGCCGCCATTTGTAAATTCTAAGTCGCATTGGCGACCATTTTGGTCGCCATCTGGAGCCCTGGCCGAGGCGCGTTATAAATTTATAAATCCGGCAGCAGGAGAAGGCAGCCAGCCGTGAACGTACACAGTGCTGTGCAGGATCTGGAGCAGCCGCGTATCATGTCAGAGCCAGGTGACACCGGACGCGCGAACCCCGTGGAACCCTCGAGGCCCACAAGCCCGGTATTGGACCTGAGGAGGGGGAAAGATTTTTTTCGTAGGTTGCTAAAGTACCTAAGAAAGCTTCCGGCAAATCCAAACATACAGAATGTGGAGGATGTAAAGTGCCTATGTCTTCTACATATGTTAAACCATTATGTCAATCGTGTATTGATAAGCTAGTGATGGAAGAATCCCATAGCTTATCAAAATCCACTAAGGCCTTAGTTTGTTTGGAAGTTAAATCTTCCATAAAATCCTTCAAGCGAGGCCGGCAAAAATCGCCAGAGAGACAGGCCTATAACTGGGACTCTGACTCTGAGCCTTCCGGAATAGATGGAGACCTAGAATCAGACCAGGATTTGTCCTCTGATTAGGACTTCTGATGAAGATACAGCAGGGAAGTCTCGTTTTTCCTCCAGAAGATGTAGAGCCCTTATTAAAAGCCGTAAAAACTAATATGCAATTGGAGGACGTTTAAGAGCCTAAAACTATTGCTGACCAGGCTTTTGGGGGTCTGGGCCCAAAACACCATAGTTTTTTTCCATTCACAAGAACATTTGAAGCATTAATTAAAAAGGAATGGAGAAATCCGGACAGGATTTTTTTTAATTACAAATTCTGTCAAGCGTAAATACCCGTTTGAGGAATCAGTATCTAACGTATGGGACAGGGCTCCTTCCGTAGATTCTCTGGTAGCAAAGATCGCCAAAAAAATCTGACCTTCCCTTCGAAGACCTAGGCTGTTTAGGAGACCCTTTAGACAAAAAGGCAGATGTTTATCTCAGACGATCATGGAAATGTGCCTCGACAAGTCTCAGACCGGCCATTGCGGCCTCGTGGGTATCTAGGTCTTTAAGGTTATGGCTGGGGCAGTTAGAATCTCATATCAGAGACAAAACACCAAGAGAAGATTTACTTGCCTCTCTACCAACCTTCCACAAGGCGGCAGATTTTTTGGCAGACTCCTCCACGGATATAGTTTGTTTTTCTGCCAGAGCTGCGGCCATGTCAAATGCAGCTAGGTGAGCTGTATGGCTTAGGTCTTGGAAAGGGGATTAGGGCTCAGAGTCTAGACTTGGCTCTCTCCCATGTGAAGGTTCTAGACCAGGCATGCTCAACCCGCGGCCCTCCAGCTGTTGCAAAACTACAACTCCCATCATTCCCTGACAGCCTACAGGTATCATCCTACAGAAGGGCATCGTGTGAGTTGTAGTTTTACAACAGCTGGAGGGCCGCAGGTTGAGCATCCCTGTTCTAGACTGTTCGGTTCATCTCTTGATGACCTATTAGAGAGAGCTTCAGACAACAAGAAGAGGTTTCCGCTCCCCCAAAAGAATCCCTTTTTTCGTAAACGTCAGGCTATGTTTAAAGAGCACAGCAGTAAGCAGAGTAATGTAAGTGAAAGAGATTCTCTAGGAAGTCTGGGGGTTTTCTGTTCAAAACCCAGGACAACAAACCCAAAGACAAATCTCAATGATGCCAGAAGTCAGGTGGGAGGAAGACTGTCGGACTTCCTTCCAGCCTGGAAATCTGTGTCCCAAAACAAATGGATTTTAAGCGTAATAGAAAACGGATTCCGGCTGGAGTTCCTTTCTTGTCCAGAAATTTTTTTTTCTTCCAGTCTGCCCCAAAAATCAGGAAAGAACGGAGGCCTTACAGTCAGAAGTTCTTTCCCTCTTCCACAAGGGAGTAGTTTGGCCAGTTCCCATAGCAGAAAGAGGCAAGGGATTCTATTGCTCTTTGTTTCTGGTAAAAAAAAAAGCCGGATGGAACATTCAGGGTTATTCTAAATCTAAAAAAACTGGACAAATCCCTAGTGTACAAAAAATTCAGAATGGAGACCATAAAATCTACTGTGAATCTTCTCTTCCAGGGTTGCTTAATGGCAAGTCTGGACCCAGAGGACTCATACTATTATGTGCCAATTCATCCTTCCTCATAAGTTTTTTAAGAACAGCGGTATGGGTTTCGGGAGAGTTATTACATCTCCAGTACAAAGCTCTTCCGTTCGGTGTGTCACAGGCACTGAGGATCTTCACCAAGGTGATAGCCGAGGTGGCAGCTTTTTTAAGACAGTCAGGCATTTCTCTAATACCCTATCTGGACGATTTTCTGATTGTTTCTCAGTCAAGAGAAGGTCTAGAAAAAGATATCAAGTTCCTCTGCTCCACTTTAGAAGACCTGGGGTGGTTAATCAATTGGAAAAAGTCAAACTTGATTCCTTCTCAGAGTTGTGTTTTTTTGGGGATTCAGTTGGATTCTTGTCTACAATGGAGTTTTCTTCCACCACAAAGAAAGACAATTATAGAATTGATATGGTCAATCTTTGTCTTACCGGTGTACTTTCAGAGAAGTGATCGCGGTACTGGGACAAATGACGTCTGCAATCCTGGCAGTTCCATATGCGCAGATCCACTCCAGAAATCTTCAAGCAGATATCCTGAGGTGGTGGGACGGTTCTCTGTATTCTTTAGATCAGAAGTTCCATCTATCCTCAAAAGCAAGGCTCTCCCTGATGTGGTGGATCCCAGAGCATCTTTCAGCAGGTGTCCCATAGACATTCCTAGATCAGACCATTGTGACCACCGATGCCAGTCCTTGGAAATGGGGTGCCCACTCCCAGAGTAGGTAATGGCAGGGGAGGTGGGACCTGAATACAAGAAAGGAATCGTCCAATTTCAAGGAGTTAAAAGCGGTACTAATGGCTCTGATGGTAGCATTTCCGGAAGTATGAAACAAGAGGATTTTTTTATTCGGACAATACAACAGTGGTGTCCTAAATAAACCGTCAAGGGGGGGACAAAAGTCTTCTCCCTCCTAAACCTATGCCAGGAGATTTTTTTATTTAGCAGAGACAAGGATGCTCTTCCTTTCAGCAATTCACTTGAAGGGAAAGAAAAATACTGTAGTGGACTTCCTCAGTTGAGTTTCCGTAAAACAGGGAGACTGGTGCCTGAACAAAGAAATACACTGCTCAAAAAAATAAAGGGAACACAAAAATAACACATCCTAGATCTGAATTAATTAAATATTCTTCTGAAATACTTTGTTCTTTACATAGTTGAATGTGCTGACAACAAAATCACACAAAAATAAAAAATGGAAATCAAATTTTTCAGCCCATGGAGGTCTGGATTTGGAGTCACACTCAAAATTAAAGTGGAAAAACACACTACAGGCTGATCCAACTTTGATGTAATGTCCTTAAAACAAGTCAAAATGAGGCTCAGTAGTGTGTGTGGCCTCCACGTGCCTGTATGACCTCCCTACAACTCCTGTGCATGCTCCTGATGAGGTGGCGGACGGTCTCCTGAGGGATCTCCTCCTAGACCTGGACTAAAGCATCTGCCAACTCCTGGACAGTCTGTGGTGCAATGTGACGTTGGTGGATAGAGCGAGACATGATGTCCCAGATGTGCTCAATTGGATTCAGGTTTCAGGATGTTGCAGGCAGCAGAACGTTCTCCATGGCGTCTCAAGACTGTCACGTCTTTCACTTGTGCTCAGTGTGAACCTGCTTTCATCTGTGAAGAGCACAGGGCGCCAGTCGCGAATTCCCAATCTTGGTGTTCTCTGGCAAATGCCAAACGTCCTGCACGGTGTTGGGCTGTAAGCACAACCCCCACCTGTGGACGTCGGGCCCTCATATCACCCTCATGGAGTCTGTTTCTGACCGTTTGAGGCTTGAGCAGACACATGCACATTTGTGGCCTGCTGGAGGTCATTTTGCAGGGCTCTGGCAGTGCTCCGCCTGTTCCTCCTTGCACAAAGGCGGAGGTAGTGGTCCTGCTGCTGGGTTGTTGCCCTCCTACGGCCTCCTCCACATCTCCGGATGTACTGGCCTGTCTCCTGGTAGCGCCTCCATGCTCTAGACACTACGCTGACAGACACAGCAAACCTTCTTGCCAAAGCTCGCATTGATGTGCCATCCTGGATAAGCTGCACTACCTGAGCCACTTGTGTGGGTTGTAGACTCAGTCTCATGCTACCACTAGAGTGAAAGCACCGCCAGCATTCAAAAGTGACCAAAACATCAGCCAGGAAGCATAGGAACTGAGACGTGGTCTGTGGTCACCACCTGCAGAACCACTCCTTTATTGGGGGTGTCTTGCTAATTGCCTATAATTTCCACCTGTTGTCTATCCCATTTGCACAACAGCATGTGAAATTGATTGTCACTCAGTGTTGCTTCCTAAGTGGACAGTTTGATTTCACAGAAGTGTGATTGACTTGGAGTTATATTGTGTTGTTTAAGTGTTCCCTTTATTTTTTTGAGCAGTGTATTTTCTCAGATAGTCCAGAAATATGGTCTGCCTTCGGTAGACCTGTTTGCCTCCGGAACAAACAGGAATGTAGAAAGTTTTTTCTCCCTAAATCACTTAGACAGCCCATCAGCAGTGGATGGGTTAGCACAGGACTGGAGTCTAGAGTTGGGGTACGCCTTTCCTCCCTTTTGCCTAATCCCTTAAAGGGGTATTCCAATCTTCACTTTTTAGACTTACCCTTGTTCACTTCCTGGATTCTTCTCTTGGCCGGGCTGCGCAATGTCCTGAACGCGCATGCGCCATGGTGACTTATTCCTGGCCTGTATAGTACAGAGCCGGTGTGCGCGTTTGCGGCTCTATACTATACTGGCCTGAAAGAAGTCATCATGGCCCATGCGCGGCGGCGTGCTCGTTCAGGACATTGCCCGGCCGGGAGAAAATCTTCAGTCTTCTGCGCAAGCGCGGCCCGGCAGGATTCGACAGGAGAGGTGGCCGTAACCAGGGGAGACGAAAGACAACTATCAGGTAAGAGGGGACTTATTTTCTCAAAAAGGGCAGGAATTGGGTAAATAAATGTATTTACAAATAATTATCACTGTCAAATCATTGACGGATTTAACAGTGATCATCGTGATGGGACTACCCCTTTAAGTGTTGAACAAGATGGAGAGTGAAGGAGCATCTATCATCTTGATAGCCCCAAAGTGGCCCAAGTGCTGGTACTCGAATCTTCTGAAATTGACAATGCAACCTCCCTGGACTCTGCCATTGAGGGAAGATCTTCTTTTCCAGGGCTCGTTACTTCACCACAATCCAGAATTCCTTCACTTGTCAGCATGAAGGTTGAAAGGAAAATCTGGTTAGGAAGGGGTTTGTCAGTTAAAGTGGTCTCCACAATGCTAAAAAGTAGAAAGGAGGTGACCTCTAAGAAATGTATATAAAAATTTGGAATGTGTTTTCTATCTTCTTAGGTTATAGTCCAGATCCTCTTAAGTCTCCAGAAATTCCAAAAGTGCTAGAATTTTTACAAGCAGGGCTTGAAAGACATCTTAAAGCCTCACTTTGAAGGTTCAGGTAGCTGCCCTAAGTTAATTTTTTGATTATAGGTTAGTGGAGCATCCTTGGATCAGGAGATTTTTATCTGCTGCTTCTAGGTCTCAGCCTTCCCTCAGATCCTTGTCCCCTCCCTGGGAGCTAAATACAGTTCTTACGGCTCTATCCCAGAAACCATTTGAACCATTAAGTGACATTTCGATTAAGATTCTCTCTTGTAAATTGGCCTTCCTTCTTGCTATAACCTCGGCCAGAAGGGTATCTGAAATACAAGCTTTTTCTGCATTCCCTCCCTATACTACCATCCTAGAAGACAAGGTTATCATCAGGCCTATCCCTTCTTTTCAGCCAAAGGTGGTTTCAGATTTCCACGTAAATCAGGATGTGATTCGTCCGTCCTTTTTGCCCTAACCCAGCCAAATGCCTTAGAGGAGAGATTTCATTGCTTGGATGTCAGAAGGTGTCTACTGTTTTACTTAGATTCCACTTCTCCTTGGAGGATATATGAAAACCTCCTTATTCAGTTCCAGGGAAAGTGTGGGGGCCATACAGTCTCCTCTAGTGTGATAGCTAGATGGGTTAAGAATGCTATTTCGATGGCCTACTCTACTCTTCTCTTGAGCTTCCCCCTCCAATGGGGGTTGGGGCTCATTCTACCAGGGCAGTAGCTACCTCCTGGACAGAAAGGGCTGAGGCTTCGTTGCCCCAGATCTGTAGAGCGGCTACTTGGAGTTCTCCCCACACTTTTTTTTAAAACAGTATAGGTTACATCTCAACTCAGATGCGGCCTTTGGGAGAAAAGTACTTCAGGCCGTAGTCCCCCTATTTTTGGACTTTTTTTTTTATTCTCGCATTGGTGACGTCATGGGTGAGGGGGAAAAAAAAAATTGCTGCCATATACCGGGTATTTTCTCGGGCCAAAAGTGACTGAACTGAAGACATCCTGATGCTTTCCATTCAGAATGCATTGGGATAAAACTGATGCGTTTTTTTCCGGTATTGAGCTCCTAGGATGGAAAACTTTAACGCTAGTGTGAAAGTACCCTTAGTAAAGGCGTTCCAAAGATATTGCAACATAAAGTAACACATGTCCAATAAAAAAAAAAAATGCCTGGTCCTTAAGGTGAAATATGGTAGGGTCCTGAAAGGGTTAATTAACCACTACCAGACCGGGACATTTACCCCCTTCCTGACCAGGCCTAATTTTGAAAATATGAAATGTCACTTTATGTGGTAATAACTTTGAAACGCTTTGATTTATCCAAGCCATTTAGTGATTGTTTTCTTGTGACACATTGTACTTCATGTTAATGGTAAATTTGAGTCAATATGTTTTACCTATTCACTGTTTAATAAATTTGAATCTCTCTGCTTTTCAGACAAATAGTGAAGCCTCATAAAATATTTATTAATTAACATTCCCCATATGTCTACTTTATGTTGGCATCATTTTAGTAATGTAATTTTTTTTAATTTTTTTTAGGACACTAGAAGGTTTAGAATTTTAGAAGCAATTTTTGAATTTTTTAAGAACATTTCCAAAGTCAACTTTTTTAAGCACCAGTTCAGTAGCACCAACCCTTATATGACCAAATTTTAGAAATGACACCCCTCAAACTATTCAAAACTGGTTTTAGAAATGTTGTTAACCCTTTAAGTACTCCACAGGAATTAAAGCTAAATAGATGTGAAATTTAAAAATTCGGTGGTTTTTGGAGGGTAGATTTTGCTGGAATGGTCTTTGGGCACCATTTTGCATTTGAAGAGGCCCTGAGGTACTCCCACAGTAAAAAAAAAAAAAAAAAAAAGTGACCACATTTGGTAAACTACACCACCCAAGCAATTTTTAAGGGGCGTAGCGAGCACTTCACTCAACAGCTGTTTCATAGAATTTTTAATAGTTGGGTGTGATAATGAAAAATTACATTTACAAGAAAATGGTGCTTTAGGCCCAAACTTTCTTTTTCACAAAAGATAACAGGAGAATATCCCCCCAATTTGCTACCCACTTTCTTCTGAATACAGTAACACCCCAATTGTGGTCGTAAACTGTTATTTAGGGATACGCAAGGTCTCAGAAGGGAAGGAGCTGCATCCCGATTTTCTAACATGGAATTTTCTGTCATGGTTTTTAAGAGCAATAACTTAATTTTTTATTTTTTTGTTGAATGAGCTGCGTAAGGACTTATTTTGTGCGAGACAAGCTGTAGTTTTTATTGGCACCATTTTGGGGTACATTTGACTTTCTGGTTGATTTTTATCTCATTTTTGGGAGGTGAAGTCACAAAAAAGCAGTTTGGTGTGTGTGTGTGTGTATATGTATATATATATATATATATATATATATATATATATATATATATATATATATATATTTTTTTTACAGTTCACTTGATGGGGTAGACCGTGTGATTATTTTTATAGATCCGGTCATTACGGATGCAACGATGCGAACGCAAACCCGCGTTCTAGAGTTGTTGCGATACCACATTTTTGATTTTCGATTCCATAAAAAAGTATTGTGCTACTCTATACCCTTCGATACCGCGCGAAAAAATAAACCAAAAGAGCCATGTGCATTCCGCATTTTAAAAAATGGCGAATCGCGCAGTTTTTATTTGTTTTCTGTTCCGGCGTTCACCGCATAGATTTTAATAGTTTGGACTTTTAGGTCGTGGCAATATCTGATATGTTTATTTATTGTTTATATATTTTATATGTGAAATTGGGAAAGGGGGTGATTCATACTTATTTTTTTTTTTTTTTTTTTTTTATTTAATAACTATTTCCCCCCTTAGGGGCCAGAACCTGGGATCTTTTCATCCCTTGTCCTATTCACCCTGATAGATCTCTATCAGGTTGAATAGGACCTCGCACTGTCCCTGCTTCCCTGTGCATAGTACACACAGCAGCAGAAAGCTGACCATGGCAGCCAGTAGTGTGCCATGGTAACTGATCGGAGCCCCAGGATTACACTGCTGGGTCTCCGATCAGAAGCTGCCACTGCCACCAATGAGAATGGGAGGGGACCCTGTGGCCACTGCCACCAATGAAAAGGGGAGGGGACCCTGTGGCCACTGCCACCAATGAAAAGGGGAGGGGACCCTGTGGCCACTGCCACCAATGAAAAGGGGAGGGGACCCTGTGGCCACTGCCACCAATGAAAAGGGGAGGGGACCCTGTGGCCACTGCCACCAATGATAATTAACCCTTAATACAGGAGGCGGGTACTGGCAGCAGATCAGCGACAGTTAACCCCTCAGGTGCCGCACCTGAGGGGTTAACTGCCACTGATCACAGCTCCCTGTCAGAGGCAGGGTGCCGGCTATGTGATTCTGCTGCCGGCACCTGCCTCCTGTATTAAAGACCACCTTATATGGGTCCAGACTTTAAGTATTAGGCTACACAGAGCGGCGCCCAGAGATCTCCCTGCACTTAACTATTATCCCGCTGTGCCCCATTACTGTTTCCTGCTCCATATGCTAACTACTATCGGAGCAATGGACAGGAGACATCAGCTTCTCTCCTGGGCGTTCCTTCTCGCTGCGCTGCGATTGGACAGCGCTACAGCCAGGGAGAAGGAACGCCCACTAGAGAAGCTGATGTCTCCTCCCCATTGCTCTGATAGTAATTTGCATACGGAGCAGGAGACTGTAATGGGGCACGGCGGGCGAATGGAGCGGCGCCCAGGAATAATAGTAAGTGCTGGGACATCTCTGGCCGCTTCTCTGTGTAGCCTGATACTGAAAGTCTGGACCCAGGAAAAGTCCTATCATTGGTGGCGCAGTGCGCCTGCCCCTCCTCCGCCCTTCTCTCCATTCATTGGTGGCAGCTGCAGCACAGGGGGGAGGGAGGACTGCTTCCTTCTATCCTGTTCTGCTGAGGGAACAGGAGCACGCCGACAGCAGCGTGCTAATCTTCAGAGATACTAGACTGCGCAGCCCAGTATCGAAAAATTGGGAATCCCGGTATCGATTCGGTATTGAAATTTCAATACCCGCAACAACCCTACCGTGTTCACGATCAAATGCTAGCTGAACGTGGCCATTTAGCTCTGGAATGCCCTTCTGGGAGAAATATTTTCTTCCGGGGACCTTCCATTGCGGTGTGCCAATGCCCACAAATTGAACATTTGGGCTACGGAAGCCTGCCTTCTGCCAGATGAACGCGACGATGGCACGGTGAAAGGTGGAGTGCAGAGGACAATGGGAGGATAAGGAGAAGAGGCAGGACGTGGAGTGTGGCTTTGTGGGTTCTGACTCCGTTGCTCGTGATGGGAGCCCAGGTGCCTTCTTAAGGCGGTCGTCCCTAGGTGAGTGTTGGGCTTACTGCAACTTATGCGTTGACAGCACAGGCTGCAGATGGCAACACTATTGTCAGCAGCGGACACGTTAAAAAAAAGCCCACACTGCGGAGCCATGTGCCAGCGTCCTGGGAGCGGCAGAAGTGACCGTGCATGGTGGATGGCTCGCTCCAGATACATTTGCAGTCTGATTTTTGCCTCCTGTGCCCTGCGACCTCTGCCTGCTGCTTCTGCTGCTCCGTCTCTCCCTCTGAACTCCCCTCCTCTTCCTCTCTTGTGGGCACCCACTTGACGTCCATCGACACATTATCATCATAACCTTCACCACCACGGATGTTTGAGATCTCGGAATAGGCAGCAACAGCGGGGTGGCGGCCGTTGCTACCTCCTCTTCCTCATCCGATGTCAAGAATGGCTGCGCATCGGTAAGGTCTGGGAATGGATAGGAAAATAATTCCTCTGACTCGAGTGGATCGACTATGGTGGTGGTGTCTTTGGGGGATGCACATAGCAGAGAGTGAGGAGGGTGCGGAAGGTGAATGTGCCACTCAACCAACTCTGGTGCATCCTTTTAAGTAATTGCACGCGCCTTCTCCAACTTCCCACTTAGGCTCCGGCCTAGTGCACCTGCCTGACCCCAACCACCCCTGCGGAACGGCCTGCCTCTTCCTCTGCCTTTTATTTTCAAAATTACCCTTTGCCTAAGTCCCTAGAGAAGAGCAGTATTTTGTGGAAGCAGGTATCTCTCAGGCCTCAATCAATATTTGGTAGAAACGGGTATATCAAACCCCTTTAATCAGTATTTTGTGGAAGCAGGTATCACACCCCTCAAATATTTTTTTTTGCCACAATAGTTATATCACACCACCCTGTTTATTTGGGGCAACAGGTACATCGCAGCCCTCAATTAATATGTTGTGTTAGAAGGTATATCATAACCCTGCACACAACTGCTGCACAATACAAATGCACTATATACTTTCTATGTTAGAAAGTATATTAAAGGTGTATCACACCCCTCAATCAGTTTTTTTGGGGGGCAACAGGTATATCACACCCAAAGCAATTAGTTGTTCGAATAGCGTTTGTCCCTCTATATAGCTGCGGTATCGCAGCAGAACCGCACACAACTGCTGCACAATACAAATGCACTATAATATACTTTCTATGTTAGAAAGTATATTAGAAGTGAGATCCTGAAAACTCAAAACCGATGGTATATTCTAACCCCCAGGCGTTCCCATGGTGATGGGGACGCTTGCCTGGGGGTTAGAATATACAGGGCCACGCCGCTCACAGGAGTACATTTATAAACTGTAATCAGTAACTTTAATCATCGCTCATCTCTTTACTAGGATACCTTACTCTCAGCTCCGGTAACAGCAGGCAGTGGGGGCTGCACTCACTCATTGATGTCACATGCCTCCTCCTCCCACTAGGCGGCGCAGGTGCGTGATATCAGTGAGTGAGCGCCGCCCGCACTGCCTGCGGTTACCGGAGTTGAGAGTAAGGTATCCCTCTCCTCATACCAGTGCCATCCACTGATCCCAGTCAGTTCCCTGGACTGGAGAAGATCGTCTTGAAGACAGGGAGGGCTGGGCATTCAGGGGTAGTCTTATACGGCGAGTATTGCCCAAAACCTTTATTTTAAATGGAAAAGTTGTGGCTCGTCTTATACGCTGGAAAATACGGTATTTTTCTGGCTATGGTGTGAACCTCTGTCCACACCCTCCAAGACTTGATTGACAGGGCCATTCAGTGTTCACGTCCCCCTGCCCAACCCTGGGTGTGGGTGAAATCTTGTGCCTGCGCTGTGCCGTTTAGTATTCGGAGCAGTATAGAAGACTGCAGTCGGTGTGCGTCCTTCCTTCACTACACTTGCGCCAAATACTAAACGGCACAACACAGGCACGAGATTTCACCCGCACTCCGGGTCAGGCAGGAGAATGTGAACGCTGCCTGGCCCTGTCAATCAAGTCTTGAAGGGGGTGGACAGAGGTGGGGGAACGGAGCCTCTAGGAGCAGGAGTAATGCCCCCCCCCCCCCTGCTCCTAGAGGCTAATTTGCATATAATAAAAGTTCAATTTCTGCAGTAACTGGGGCATGTATTAAAACCGGACTAGGCTAGTTAGGTTCAGCTGACATTAGCACATCACTAATGTCAAGCAGGTTAATAGTGGTATTTCTGATGACAGAAACCCTTTAGCATGGATAAAATAGGATTTTTGTTGTGCTTACCTGTAAAATCCTTTTCTCGCTGAGTTCATTGGGGGACACAGAAGACCATAGGTATAGTTTCTGCCACTAGGAGGAGACACGAAGCAAAAAAGAGTTAGCTCCTCCTCTCAGTTATACCCCTCCTGCAGACACTGAATTAATCAGTTTGTACGAAAGCAGGAGAAACAAACCGAAAACAATGAAAAGGAAGAAAGCCGGAGATGGGTCAGAATCGAGAACCGGAGGGAACCGTCAAGGAGAGACAGCAATGTACTTACGGTGTGGGAGCTGTGTCACCCAATGAACTCAGCGAGAAAAGGATTTTACAGGTAAGTACAAAAATCCTATTTTATTGCGGAAGTGGAGAGCACACAGAATAGCCACAAGATGGACAAGAATGAAGACAAGTCATTCAGGAGAGAGAAACATAACCTAGATCCAGAAGACTTCTAAGGAAGTGATACCCATGGGTCAGAACCCTAGGTAAAAAACATCCTAGAGTCATCAACAGTCACAAGATAAGGAGAATGTAAAGGAGAACCTTAAATTCCAGAACGAGAGGAGAGAAGCCGTCAGATGCTCCATGGAAGGCTGCCTGAACTGGCAGACCTAACTGGAAGCTGAAGAAAAAAACACCTAAGCCAAAGGGACAAAAATATGAAGGTTGTGTAAACTTATCAGACACTGTCGACCGCCACTGCGGAATAACTCTGCATAAAGAAGAAGAGAATGGGGTTATCAGAGGAATGGACAAAACGGCCAGACAGAAACCAGAGATGGAATAAACGCTGCGCCAGGAGGGGAGTGTGGACACCGAACGCCACAAAGTCCCAGAAAAAAACTGGTAATAGAACCAATACCACCCGCGCAGTCACTATACAGCAGAATGGGGGCGTACGAGAACCCGATGGCTATGAAAACAGGCCAAGCAGGCAGAACAGTATCTGGTGGAAGTTGCAACTACTCACCCTACGAAAGGGGAGAAGTAGAGGAGGCTGATGCGGCTCAGTAGAGAACCAGCACCTAGGAGTGACAACGAGGACAGTACGACTGCTCTACCCGGTGAGGGGAGAAATGCAGACAACTCGCATATGTAAACTGAATAAGTGTATACCCAAGCTCCACAGGGAGGTTACGCAGATGCTGTCACCGTAGCAGATTGTAGAGGCAATGCACTACATGTGAAGGGAACAAGGTTCTAAATCAGCGCTATAGAAATCAGTAGGTTATACCAGGTACAGAAAACCGTACTAATGCCCACCAGAAGTGAGCAAACCCATCAGCTGCAGAATAACATGGTATGGGCAGATGACAGTCATAAGGAATAAGTGTACCTGTCAGCCAGCACTTCAGGTACACCATTCATACAATGCCTGGTGGGTCTACCGCAGCCAGTGATGGCAGAACATGAGCACAGTGCCACCTGTGGGAGAAGGAAATGTAGGCGCAAGCACAATTACAACTAGCGAGAAGGTTCCACCCCTAGAAGGATGAATGATTTGTAGATACCGCAGGAAATGCCAGGGCCGATACTCCACATGGAGGAAAAGGATGCGGTAAAAACGATAGATGCAGTGCCCCGCGCCAATGTAAACCCCATTTGAAGGATGTACAAAAATGCTCCCCCTGGCACAGTAGTAGTCACGGGACAAGAGTAGCTATAAAATCTTTGGCCAGCACAAAAGCTGCCTCATATGGGGGGAGGCCATAGCAACAACTATGGTCTCTAGGGCCAGAGGAGAGGCTCCACCTGAAAATGAGGTCAAACAGCAGTAGCCGCCATGAAATTGGTGCTAGCGCAATACTCCACCTGAGAAGGAAGGAAACTGGCAATCAGTGTAGACGTTTCACCTACTGATGAAGTGTGGACGCTGAGCGTGCTAATGACTATCAACAAATTAGAAAGCTCCTCACAGGGATTCAAGGAACGAGGAAAGGTATGTGGTTGTCAAAAACCTGTTCGCTACAGGCCTACCTGGAAGACAGAGGCTGCCACTTAGACCCCTGACACCAATCTAAACAATGACTACCTTAGGAAAGGGATAGTGTGAAGTAGTCACAGTATCCAGTAGTAGTGCCAAAACACCCCTATGATGAGGAATAAGGCGATTGTAGGTACCGTGTCTAGTAAATAGGCCATCCATGGAACGGAATGCAATGCGACGAGGAAGAAATGAGTAGTCGCGGTAGCCAATGTTCAAGCAATAACTCAATCTAAGTAAGACTGATAATGCGATCGGATGTACGGCTTCCAGAGGTAGTGAATTACTCTGCTGACGGAAAGAGGGGGAACCCGACAAGATGTACAGGGTACACTAGTAGTGCAAGCACTACTGGTTGTGGAAATACTCCGTCAATGGAAGGAGGGTAATGCTACAGGAGCCACAGTATGCAATTGTGGTACAACTAATCCGCCTCTAGAAGGGGGAAATCTGACAGGACAGATGATATCCAGTATTGGTGCAATTACTTCACCTGCGGAGGGGGTAATGCAACAGGACCTATGGTATCTGGTGGAAGAGCAATTACACTGCCTAAGGAAGGAGGGTAATGCGATAGTCTGTATAGGATCCAGTGGTAGTGCACTGGAGGGACACATAATGCACATTACCTAGTGTAAGTGCAAATACTCCTACTACGGAATGAAAGGAATGCTACCAGAAGTATAGGATCCAACGATGGTGTAACTTCTCCGCCTATGGAAGGAGGGTAATGCTACAGGATGTATGGTATCCAGAGGTGGTGTAAATATTCTGCCTATGGAAAGAAGGCAAATATCTTATCTTGTCTATGAAAGGAGAGTGATTTTATGCAAACATTCTGCTGATAAAAGGAGTGTAATGCTACAGGCTGTACAGTACCCAGTGGAAGTACTCCACCTATGGAAGAAGGGAAATGCTACAGGTTATACAGCATGGGTGTCAAACATGCGGCCCGCGGGCCGCATGCGGCCCGCAATGAATATCTTTGCGGCCCGGCAGTCTAGTATCTCTGAACATGAGCGCGCTGCTATCGGCGCGCTCATGTTCTCTCAGCAGCACGGGGAGAAGGAAGCTGTCCTCCCTCCCCCTGTGCTGCTGCCGCTGCCACCAATGAGAAGAGAGGGGGGGGGGAGGAGGGGCGGGCGCACTGCGCCACCAATGAGGAGAGAGGGGCGGAGGAGGGGCGGGCGCACTGAGCCACCAATGATAGGACTATTCCCATTTCCCTGCAGTGCTCCATTACTGTCTCCTCTCCTGCTCCACATGCTGCTGATTACTATCGGAGCGATGGGAGGAGACATCAGCTTCACTAGTGGGCGTTCCTTCTCCCTGCGCTGCGATTGGACAGCGCTACAGCCAGGAAGAAGGAACGCCCACTAGTGAAGCTGATGTCTCCTCCCATCGCTCCGATAGTAATCAGCAGCATGTGGAGCAGGAGAGGAGACAGTAATGGAGCACTGCAGGCGAACGGAGCGGCCCAGGACTAATGGTGAGTGCTGAGACATCGCTGGGCGCCGCTCTGTGTGGCCTGATAGTGAAAGTCAGTCTTTAACACAATACAGGAGGCGGGTGCCGGCAGCAGAATCGCATTGCCGGCACCCTGCCACTGACTGGGAGCTGCGATCAGAGGCAGTTAACCCCCTTAGGTGCCGCACCTCAGGGGTTAACTGCTGATCTGCCAGTACCAGCCTCCTGTATAAAGGGGTAATTTATCATTGGTAGTGCAGTGTGCCCCCAACCCCCCCATCCCATTAAAATCATTGGTGGCACAGTGCGCCAGCCCCTCTCAACCCCCCCAGTATTAAAATCATTGGTGGCAGTGGCCACAGGGACCTCTCCCCTCCCCCTCATTGGTGGTGCAGTGGCAGCTTCTGATCGGAGCCCCAGCTGTGTAAGCCTGGGGCTCCGATCAGTTACCATGGCAGCCAGGACGCTACAGAAGCCCTAGTTGCCATGGTAACATCCCTGATGCTGTGTGCACAAGGCACAGAGCAGCAGGGACAGTGTGAAGTCCTATTCACCCTGATAGAGCTGAATAGGACAAGGGATGAAAGATCCCAGGTTCTCGCCCCTAAGGCTACTTTTACACTTGCGTTCAGAGCGGATCCGTCTGAGACGGATCCGCTCATATAATGCAGACGGTGGATCCGTTCAGAACGGATCCGTCTGCATTATATTGTAAAAAAAATTATTATTTTTTTGGATGCGGCCCACATAAACTAAAATTATATTTTTTTGGCCCATGTTAGCCTTTGAGTTTGACATGCTTGTTATACAGTATCCAGTAATAGTGCCATTACTTTGCCTATGGAAGGAGGGTAATTTTACAGGCTGTACAGTACCCATTGGAAGTGCAAGTACTCCACTGTCACAGATAATGGGTAGGGGAAAACACAAGATAACACACAGAAGGAAATAGACTGGAGTCTAGGCCTCAAAGCTAAGGGAGAGGGATGGTGACCTTTTAGGAATCCTAGACCTTTCCCTGACTCCTGCCACCCTGAAGGTGGGAATACTCATATACCGGAAGCTAAACCCTGGAGACCCTGGAAATCCCTAGGATTGGTGGCAGGGAATGAGACTACTGGTTCCTTCCCAGATAAAGGAACCAGTGTCTCCCTGAGGCCTAGAGAACAACAAACACTAGAGAACAACAAATGCAAAACCAAAGGCACTTAGCTTAAAGAAGGATGAAGGAGCAGGAGATCCAAAGAAACAACACACCAGCTCAACCAACTCCAGTAGGAAATATCAACCGCATGGTAAGCAGTGTGAGTCAGAACTAAATAGAGCCTCAGTAATGACCACCAGCTGCACCTGACAAGAGGTGTGGTCATTACCAAACAACAACACTGCAAGGAGAAAACAGAGACTGTCAGATACCCTCACGTGCCACCAGTCTCTCAGATCTTCTCACCTCTGTCATGGGAGGGACCGTGACATCTGCCCATGAAAGGAGGATAATGCTATTGTCACGGATGGTGTTGCAGAAAACTGGAAGTTATAAATAAACATCCGACTGACTTGATCAAAAACTAAGGAACAAATGGGTGAGCCCTATAAAACCCCTAGAGCTCTCCCTGACTGCTATGCCCATGCAAAGATATTTATGATAGATAATTGCATGCCCTCGTACCTAGACTGTGTGGCACCTGAAAACCCTATAATAGTGAGGGGACACGACCACCGGCTCCCTGCACTTAATACGGAGGGAGTCAGGGTCCCCTAGAATCAAGCCAGCACGGAAACACAAATAAAGGAAAAGACTTATCTGAGGAACCAGCAGTTGCAGCCTCTAGCAGTGAACACAAACCAGGAAGTAGTATAAACCGCAAAGTGAGGCAGTATGGGAGGGAATATAAAGGGAGGCAATCAGTGTAAATAGATGACAGCTGGGAGAAGGAAAAGAGATGACAAAGTGAAACCAAAACAAAGAATATCATGCAAGAGGTGCAGAAGAACGTCTGCCATAGCTTCTCAGAGAGCTGGCGGTGACGGCTATGGGCTGTACAGTGTCCAGTGTAAGTGCAATTACTCCGCCTATGGAAGGAAGGTAATGTTACATGCCGCACGGTATCCAGTGCAATTACTCCGCTTATGGAAGGAGGGGTAATGCTGCACGCTGTACGGTATCCAGTTCAGGTGCAATTACTCTGCCTACGGAAGGGGATAATGCCACAGGATGTACAGGGTCCAGTGGTAAGCGCACATATTCCGCCTAAGGAAAGAAGGGAATGTGACAGGACCTACAGAATCCAGTAGTAGAGAAACTACTCCAGCCATGGAACTACAGGGAGTGGAGTATCCAGCGGTAGTGCAGGGCTTTCGCTTATAGAAGGAAAGTAGCCCTGCCCTATAGGATGTATGTATCCAGTGGTATGACAGCACACACTGAGATTAACTTCCTCTGATAGGACAGGAAAACACACAGAGGTTAAAAACCCCACCTCTTCCCCTTATCACCACAGTTTTTTCCTGTCCTGCCAGGGAAGGGAGACCCAGAGAGGTGCTGGGGGCTCTTTGGGGTTCCTGGCAGCATTATTTCCAAATTGACATCTTATTTTACAGACCGGAGGTCGGTTCCGACGTGTTCTGCTCTCCCTCCTCTAGTGGGGTCTGTGCTCGGGTCTCTGATGAATGATGGGGCCCTGGCGAAGTTCCCTTCTGCGGTGGTCCAGGAGGACTATATGCGGAGTGGTATTGGCGGCTGGAGAGACCATAGGACGCGATTCCCTCCAGCCGCCGGGTGATGACGTCAGGCGCATGGAGGCGTGGCTTCACGCAATCATTCGCCGGCGTATGCCCAGTGGACAAACCACGCTGTACAGCCTCAGTGCAGGGCGGATCGAGGTCTATGGAAGACCTGACGGCTCCTGCACTCTCCTGGCCTCGGTGGTCACATGACGCATAGCGCTTCCTGATATGTATACACAGCGCTCGTTGAGCGCTGTGTATACAGCGATCTAGAATGCAGGGACACCTGGGAACTGCCCCTGCCTTCTCTCTCGGTTAGTGTGCAGCTGCCATCTCTGAATGGACGTTCCAGGATGTCCATTCAGAGATAAACATCCACCCATAGGACGTTTATGTCCTATGGGCGGATGTGAAGTAGTTAAATAAAAAAAAAAGTTTTATTACACAAAAGTAGGAAAACTTAAAAAAAAAAAAAAAAAAAATAAGTTTAGGTCTTATTGCTGTAACCATACTGACCCAGAGAATAAAGATATGTTATTTATACCGATAATGTAATAGTACTGTAAGAAAAGTATGCCAAGAGCTAGAGAGCTGCCCCTTGAAAGTATCTTTCTGCAAAAACTCAAGGCTTTCCTGATGCCAGGCAAGTTTAGCTTTGTAAAGGTGGTAATAGGACCTATAACTAGTTATATTTCATTTCCCTCCAGGACTTTGACATTGCTGGACAGTATGACCCAATGATTCCTGATGCTGAGTGTCTGAAGATTGTGCATGAAATCCTGAGTGCGCTGGATTTGGGAAAGTTTCTGATTAAGGTAAGGTGACATTACAAGCTCATTGATGTTACACCATACAGTACAAGACAATTCTGGATATTTTGAACTGAACTACTTTTATTCTGGAGGATTGGAATTTCTATTTTACCCCTGCTCCTCTGGTATCATGAACTGTGACTGGAGAAGGGTGACTATTTCTCTATGGTTAGATGTAAACTGTTTCGTGTAGGCAACAAAAAATATCTAGAGTACATCTAAAGGAGAGAGAAACTTTTTTTCTTCAAGGTAAACCAATAGTCTCTTTCTAGTAAACAAACATAGTGGGACTAAAGATGGACATCTTGGGCTACTTTCACACTAGCGTTTTTGCTGGATCTGGCAGGGTTTAACAAAAAACGCTTCCGTTACTGATAATACAACCATCTGCATCCGTTATGAACGGATCCGGTTGTATTATCTTTAACATACACAAGGCGGCTCCGTCATGAACTCTATTAAAAGTCAATGGGGGATGTATCCGTTTTCTATTGTGTCAGAGAAAACAAATCTGTCCCCATTGACTTGCATTGTGGGTCTTGCTCCGTATCCCATGATGGAAAGAAAACCGCAGCATGCTGTGGCTTGTTCTCCGTTATGGGAACACAGGCAAACGGAACGGAATGCATTTTGGAGCATTCCGTTCTATTCGGTTACGTTTTGTCCCCATTGACAATGAATGGGGACAAAACGAAAGCGTTTTTTTCCGGTATTGAGACCATATGATGGATCTCAATACCGGAAAATATTAACGCTAGTGTGAAAGTAGCAACTGTTGGCAAAACACTTGATTGTCTGACATCTATTCCTCTCGACCACACCATGCACGTGTTCTCAGTAGGGAGAGAGGAATAAGCTCCCAAGCTACTTGTCACAGCTGAAGCCAGTCATTGTGACCATGCCCATACATTGGGACCGGAAGGTGGAGGAGCAGGAGCCATTACACAGAACCAGAGCGCCAGGGAGCAGCCCAGGTTCCTTTCCTTAAAGGGTTGTCCTCAATATAGATCGGCAGGGGTTTGACTCCCAGCAGCCCCGCCGATCAGCAGATCCTACGAGCACTGCCTTCTCTGCTCTGTTTACTTGCTAGCCACTGCAGTTGTGGTAGTGAGCCAGTGTAATTACAAGTATGAGCGAATCGATTTCTGAAATATCGCATAAAACTTTCTTAGAATACTGTACGGAGCAGGAGCTCCGGACTGTATTATAATGTATTGGCTCTGATGAGCGGAAGTTATTACTTAGCAAAGTCTCGCGAGATTTCAGGTAATAACTTAAAAATTAATTTCTACTGTAAAAAAAACTTACCGAACTCTGGTGAAGAGACAAATACTGGGCACAGGATCTTCCCTCCTCATCCTGCAGACACAGAGCTGACAGACTGCAGTAGTTCTGCAGAGCATTGCACAAGAACAGGTAGGAGGAAGATCCTGTGTGTATCAGCAGTGTCATTGTACAGCTGGGACTTGTAGTTCTACACATTCAACATGCTGCTGAGTATCCCAGCATTCACTCCCTTTGCAGAGCAGGGGAAGCTGCGGTAATTTTTGACGCCAACAAATATTCACGAGGAAAACCTCCGAGATTGTTGTTATTGCAGGTAAACAGAGAACTAGGGAAATGAGGAAATAGAAGTTTTTTCTTACCTAAAACTTGCTTAGCTTAGTTATCTATTGCTGACCATCAGATTTACAGTGCTATATTTGTGTTTTATTTTTTTATAATTCAGACAAACCCTTTAATATCTGTTTGAAATGCAAGTCTGAAAAAAAGGGGAGTGGTTCTCTAACCGTTTATATTCCTGCAAAACCTTTAAGAGACAGAGCATATAATACTGTATTAAAGGTTAATCCTTAATCAGCAAGTTTTTACAGAAGTAATAGGTTCTGTTTACACTAT
Organism: Bufo bufo; assembly: GCF_905171765.1. NCBI lineage: Eukaryota > Metazoa > Chordata > Amphibia > Anura > Bufonidae > Bufo > Bufo bufo. The sequence continues at coordinate 319,130,795 of NC_053389.1, forward strand.
TAATCTCTGTGATGTCTTCATTGACTTCAGGTAATGACCTTTTTATCTGCAGGTGAATGACAGGAGAATTTTGGATGGAATGTTTGCAGTATGTGGTGTACCGGACGTAAAATTTCGCACAATTTGCTCTTCGGTGGACAAATTAGATAAGGTAAAAATAAATCTGCAATGTTTGTATTACTCAAGGAAAATGTCAACTGTATTGAGTTCCTTCAGTGGTTTACGTTGTTGAAGCAGATCTTCACCATTCACCAGTGCATCTTGATGACGACAAGAATCTGACCGCACCCCTTATGAAAGCTACTACTGACCTGCTGAATTATACATTCATTTACTTTATGTATTCTTTGTGCCAGTTCTACCTTACATTTGCATCAACACTAAACATTAACTATGTGACGCCCAGCTTCCTGTTTTAGAAATGTAATAAATATTCCTTCTTTCCAGACCCCGTGGGAAGAGGTGAAGAATGAAATGGTGGGAGAGAAGGGACTTGCATGTGAGGCTGCTGATCAGATTTGGGAATATGTCCAAAATAATGGTAAGTCGACATAGAGCCAGCTCCACAAGCTAGGAGCCAGCTACTGCACATTATAGGACCGGGTCCACAAATAACAGTTAAAAGGGCAGGTGCTCCTCAAAAAAAAAAGTATTAAATTCAGAGGAAAATCCTTTTTTTCAGTTCTTCCCTCATGACAGCAACATAGGAGGTTGTTCTCCTTTAACCTTCTTGGGACAGGAAACGGGTTAAAAAGACAGAAGATAGATCCAGAGTTGTTCCCTGCTTTAGGGATGAAGATTTATTAATATTTTTTTCTTCAAGAGACTTTCAAGGCCTAACGCTGGGGCTAGGATCGGAGGTTGTCCAGCCTCTCCTTCCGGTTCCTGAATAAACTTGCTAACACCTCTTGGGGTAGAGGTCCCTTAGCAGCACAGAACCCACCTGTCTGTTTGCGTAGCCTATAGGTGGTTAGACTGGGAGGGTTCATCCTCTTCCTTCCTACTGTATAGGGCTACACTTTCCGCATGCTGATGACCGCTTCCATAATGGGAATGGCCATTAGCATTCGGACTATAGGATGCACGGCTACTTTTCCCTCACTTTTGGGGGGGGGGGGGAGTATGTTTTATAGTCAGAAAAATATGGTAATTTATGTATAGGCATCTTATTTCTGGTATAAGATGCACTGAATTTCTAAATCCTGTCTACTCTTTGCTATATACTGATTAAATTAAAGAAGATCCTGATTCCATTTTGGTGATGTCTGTCCCACAAAACTGAAAAGAAGTAGTTTAGAGGCACTTGAAGGATAAAAATGTGGTTGTGGATGAAACCTTTAAACTTACCTAAATATTTTAGGAGGATTGGATCTGATTGAGAAGCTTTTGAAGGATCCCAAGCTCTCACAGAACAAGCAGGCACTAGAAGGACTGAATGACATGAAGATCCTCTTTCAGTACTTGGAACTGTTTGGAGTTACTGATAAGGTGAGCACTTTCAAATGCCAGGAAGCTGAAAGGACTACAATGCTCTGTTGGGATCTGTATATATGGAGCATTTCTCTGGATATATACCATCTGATAAAGCATACTGTGTATGAAATTGGAGGCATACAGAGGTAAAGTACAGATGGTTCTTTAATAAGGCTGTGCGCATGAGACCTTATGCGGCTTTTCCACTCTCCTGAATTGTATGAGTAGTCTCATAATGTAGCTCTATTTTGGTGGGGTGGTGTTACATTAATTGTCAGATTTCCTATCCAGGAAATTATAAAAATGGGCTTTCTTACCATCAGACTTGATTTCCTGAATACACATAGAATAATCACTCCCTTTAATTTATCTTTCAGGTTTTGTTTGACCTCAGCTTGGCCCGTGGTCTGGATTATTATACAGGCGTCATTTATGAAGCGGTTCTGATTCGGGATCAAGGGGAGCAACAGCAACAGAATGATCACACAGAGGAATCAGTCAATGTCGGCAGTGTAGCCGGAGGTGGACGTTATGATGGTTTGGTGGGGATGTTTGATCCAAAGGGCAGGAAAGTTCCGTGTGTGGGTGTCAGTATTGGAATTGAGAGGATATTTTCTATCATGGAGCAAAAAGCAGAGGTGAGAAACATTTCTGTGTTGTGACTGCTGCACGACATTACATTCATGTGATGATTCCATAATTGCAGGGCTAATTACAAGACAGACCACATACATATGATAGGTGTTGGCCGAATGTTCATTCATTCGACAGCTGTTACTTCCGACCTCTCATAAACACGTATGCTCATGCTACATTCACATTAGATGGTTGGCTGGTCCTGCTGAAATCAGTCGGTTTGGCCGACATACATCTAATGTGCACGTCCAACTAAAGCTCTGATAACTGGATTTGAAAAGTGTCCACACACTATTATAGCTGGGGGAAATGGAATAGGACACTTGTAAAGGTTCCCTTGATAACCAAGTATTGGGCATGTTCAGATCCACAATGGTGATAGCCAGGCCGCATCTTCCCTCTTGACGTGATATCAACGGAAAGTCGGGACATCCCCATACACAATAGGTGGTAAGTATGTCGAAATTGTCAGCTTCATCTGATATGTATAACAAACTTAATTATTACCTGTCCTTAACTTTTTTGTGCATCACAGACCAGGAACAGATTTGTGTCCATTGGCACAATGAAGCTTTATAATTGCTGTTTAACCCCTTCGCGACATGTGATGTAATAATACGTCATTTGTCGGATGTTAAAATGCTGTTTCACACAGCAGACACCCTAATGTCTGCGACCAGCGAAAATGCTGTGTTCAAATGTGACCACGGCAACTGAGAGCACAAAGCCCCGAAGTGCTGCACTTCCCGGTCTGCAAAGGCTCCCAAAGATGGTGATCAGGCGAGCGGTTCATTGTCTGACTGTCAGGGCCTTCTGAGGCTCCGCTGCTTTTTACAGCTATACTCCTATGTAGGCCAGCAGGTGGCAGTACTACATTGGAATGCAAATCCTTTAGTTTATGCAAATTGCAATCCAATGATTGCATGTTAGGCTACTTTCACACTCGCGTTTGGTGCGGATCCGTCATGGATCTGCACAAACTCATCCATTCAGATAATACAACCGCATGCATCCGTTCAGAACGGATCCGTTTGTATTACCTTTAACATAGCCAAAACGGATCAGTCTTGCACACTATTGAAAGTCAATGGGGGATGGATCCGTTTTACTATTGTGCCAGATTGTGTCAGTGAAAACGGATCCGTCCCCATTGACTTACATTGATCCGTTTGGCTCAGTTTTGTCAGACTGACACCAAAACGCTGCAAGCTCCAAGGCGGAACGGAGCCAAACTGATGCATTCTGAGCGGATCCTTATCCATTCAGAATGCATTAAGGGCAAAATTGATCCATTTTGGACTGCTTGTTAGAGCACTGAATGGATCTCACAAACGGAAACCAAAACGCTAGTGTGAAAGTAGCCTGTTTAAAAGTAAAAAACTAAATTAAAATTTTTAATTAAAAATATAAAACAAAAAATATAAATAAACATAGACATCACCTCGCCCAAAAACGCATGCACTATTAAAATAGTAAAAATTTATGCCATACAGTGAATGGCGTAATGGAAAAAAAATCAAAATGGCCAATTCAGTTTTTTCCATTTTCTTCTCCCCAAATTTTTTTTAAGAAAAACTTAACTATTTTAGCTGTGTATGACTAAGTTTTTTATTTTTTTCAGTATTAAAAAGCAAGAAAACCTCTATATACGGTATGTGGTATTGCTGTAATAGTACTGACTTGAAGAATGAAGAGCACAAGTCAGTTTTGCCTCATAGCGAATGTAAAAACAAAACTCGTATAACTGAGGTTGTTTTCCAATTCCATTTGGAATTTTTTCCAGCTTCCAACTACATCCTATGCAATATTAAATGGTGCCATTAGAAAGTAGTACTTGTCCCTCAAACATGCCGTCATACAGCTATGTGAATGAAAAAATAAAAAGCTATGACTTCAAGAGGACAGGGAGTAAAAAACAAAAACAGGAAATTGCTCAGTGTAGAAACACTTAAAGGCAGAGATCTTGATATCAATGAGGACTTGATACAGAAAGTTTATTAGAAATTTGTAAGACTTTTAATATTTGCTGAAATTGTAAAAGCCCTTTAAATGCCAATGTCTCTGTCATCTGCAAGACACTTGTGGTACTAGCATCCCAGACTTCAATCCAAAATTTTATTTCAGCTTCTATTATTCTGTTAATTCATATTCACTCACTGGTTAATTTCATTGTTTAGTACTTTGCCAAAAAAAATTCATTTCCAGTTAAAATGATTATTATTATTAAAGGGGTTATTCCTTAAATAATATTGATGACCTATTGGTCATCAAGATCAGATGGTGCAACACCCAGGACACCTGCCAATCAGCTGTTAGAAGAGGCTGGCATTCCGTGAGCACTGCAGCCTCTTCCTAGGCCATGTGATGTCAGCAAAAATCAGTGACATGGCATAGAAGTAAATGGGACTGCGCTGCAATAGCAAGCACAGGCTCTGTACAATGAGAGATGCAGGGAGCTCCGGGGGCTCCCTGGAACAGCTCATCGGCGTGGGTGCCAAGACTCAGACCCCGCTGATCTAATAATGATCACCTATCCTGAGGATAAGTGATCATTATCATTTCCCAGATAACCCCTTTAAAGGGAAAGTCCTATTTGGAAAACCAAAAAAGCCATTTTTTTTTGTCACCTTAAATCACAAAAAGCGTACTTCCAGACAATCAAAATCATATGCACCCTAAAATAGTACCAATCAAACCGTCATCTCATACCGAAAATAATTAGCCCCTACATAAGACAGTCTCCCCAAAAAATGTAAAATAAAACTATGGCTTTCAGTATATGGAGATACTAAAAAAAACATTTTTCTCAAAAATGCTTTATTATGTAAAACTGAAACAAACAACATATTGTCATTTAGTATTGTCGCGTCCGTAACAACCTGCTCTATAAAAATACCACATGATCTAACTGTGCCAAAACAGCTATTTTTTTGTTACCTTGCCTCACAAAAAGTGTAATATAGAGCAACCAAAAATTATATGTACCCTAAAATAGTACCAACAAAACTGCCACCTTATCCCGTAGTTTCCAAAATGGGGTCGCTTTTTGGGCATTTCTACTTTAGGGGTGCATCATGGGGGTCTTTAAATGTGACATGGCAGCTTTAAAATTATCCCAGTGAAATCTGCCTTCAAAAAAACATATGGCGCTCCTTTCCTTCTGCGCCCTGCCGTGCGCCCGTACAGCAGTTTACAGAAACACCCCACATGTGGTCGTAAACTACAGAATCGGGGCAATAAATATTGAGTTTTGTTTGGCTGTTAACCCGTGCTTTGTTAGCGGAAAATATTTTATTATAATGGAGAATCTGCTAAAGTGAAATTCTGAAATTTCCTCTCCATTTACCATTAATTCTTGTGGAACACCTAAAGGGGTAACAAAGTTTGTAAGATCAGTTTTGAATACCTTGAGGGGTGTAGTTTCTAAACTGGGGTCATTTTTGGGTGGTTTCTATTATGTAACCCCCACAAAGTGACTTCAGACCTGAACTGGTCCTTAAAAAGTGGGTTTTGGAAATTTTCCTTCTAAGGCTTCTAGCATCCCAAAAAAATAAAATTGCATTCACAAAATGATCCAAACATGAAGTAGACATATGGGGAATGTAAAGTAATTATTTTTGGCGGTATTACTATCTATTATAAAAGTAGAGAAATTGAAATTTGAAAATGTTTCCACATTTTTGGTATTTTGTTATGACTCCATTTGACCACTGTCATGAAGAAGTACAATATGTGACGAGAAAACACTCTCAGAATGGCCTGGATAAGTAAGAAAGTTTTAAAGTTATTACCACATAAAGTGACACATGTCAGATTTGTTTAAAATGGCCTGGTCCTTAAGGTGAAATATGGCAGGGTCCTTAAGGGGTTAATAGCTACATGCATCTCCCATGTAGTAACAATTCTGTAACATCTATTCTTATGTCTGTATGTTGTGCAATTCCTTTATTTCAACTAGAGGTTATGAATGAATTGCTATTAGCCTTCAGTAAGGGTACAGAGGGGAGGTAACAAGTTGGGGTGTACCTGCACAGTCTGAGAATGGCAGCACTTATTGGCTATAGTCACCCCCCCACCCCAACTTGTTACCTCCGCTCTGTACCCTTACTGCAGACTGCTAGCAATTTATTCATAACTTCTAGTAAATAATAAAGGAATGGCACAACATAGAGCCATAAGAATAGATGCTCCAGAATTGTTATTACATGGGGAATTAATGAAGCTATTAAAACGGGCATGTCAGAAGTGGTGAAAGGTCCTCTTTTATCTGATTAAAGGGTTTGTCCACTTTTGTTATATGTATAACCTATCCTGAGTTTTTTGCCGGAGGTGCCCGCCGGATCCGGAAAAACGCAAGTGTACTGAAAGCATTTGAAGACTGAGCCGTCTTCAAAATGCTTTCAGTGTTACTATGGCACCCAGGACGCTATTAAAGTCCTGGTTGCCATAGTAGGAGCGGGGAGCGGGGGAGCGGTATACTTAGTCCGTGCGGCTCCCGGGGCGCTCCAGAATGACGTCAGAGCGCCCCATGCGCATGGATGACGTGATCCATGTGATCACGTGATCCATGCGCTTGGGGCGCCCTGACGTCACTCTGGAGCGCCCGGGGAGCCGCACGGACGGTAAGTATGCTGCTCCCCCGCTCCCCGCTACACTTTACCATGGCTGCCAGGACTTTAGCGTCCCGGCAGCCATGGTAACCACTCTGAAAAAGCTAAATGTCGGGTCCGGCAATGCGCCGAAACGACGTTTAGCCTAAGGCCGGATCCGGATCAATGCCTTTCAATGGGCATTAATTCCGGATCCGGCCTTGCGGCAAGTCTTCAGGATTTTTGGCCGGAGCAAAAAGCGCAGCATGCTGCGGTATTTTCTCCGGCCAAAAAACGTTCCGTTCCGGAACTGAAGACATCCTGATGCATCCTGAACGGATTTCTCTCCAGTCAGAATGCATTAGGATAAAACTGATCAGGATTCTTCCGGCATAGAGCCCCGACGACGGAACTCTATGCCGGAAGAAAAGAACGCAAGTGTGAAAGAGCCCTTAGATGCCAAGCTCGCGCTCTGGCCTTGTTACCGGCATCCTCTGTGGTCAGTGAGGATGCCGGTTATTGATTTGAATACGCTCAGCCTCACTGAAGAGGCAGAGGGCATTCAAATTGCAATTCTTATTTTGGCCACCAGGTGGTAGGCCAACATAAGAAATGAGCAATAGTCAGTAATAAATGCATTTTAAAAATCCACGATTGTTAAAAATAAAAAAAAATCATTTTATACGCTCAAATATGAGCTTTAAAATCATTACAAAAAAACTTTAAAAAAAAATTACAAATATATAAAAAAAATTAAAACAAATATGAAAGTTTAAAGGGTTTCTGTCACCAGAATTAACCCTATTAAACTTTGTTGCTCCTGCTCCTAGAGGCTCCATTCTCCCACCTCAAGTCACGCCCTGCCGTTCTTGATTGACAGGGCCAGGCAGCGTTTGTCTCCTCCTGCCGGCCCTGTGTGCTGGGACTGCGCAGGCGAGAGATTTATCCAGTGCACAGGGCCGCCAAGAGGAGTGCCACGGCCTTCTCACTGCAGGCCCAGTGACGTCACGACTAGTATCAACTAGCGTGGGCGGGGCTAAGCTCCATTCAAGTGAACAGAGCTTAGCCCCGCCCATGCTAGTTGATACTAGTCGTGACGTCACTGGGCCAGCGGTAAACAGTGAGAAGGCCGCTGCGCTGCTGGAGCACCGCTGCCTTCTCAAACAGCTGATCGGCGGGGGTCCCGGGTGTTGGACCCCCACCGATCAGATGCTGATGATCTATCCAGAGGATAGATCAGTTAAAACAAAATGCAGAACCCCTTTAAAATTGTGCAGTAACCGGGGCATCCATAAAAATAGTACAGTTAGGGTCTGCTGACATTAGCACATCGCTAATGTCAGCCAGTTTAATAGGGTTAAAGGAGTTCTGCAGTTTGTTTTAAATGATGATCTTTCCTCTGGATCATGGGTGTCAAACACGCATGCGGCCCGCAATGAATATCTTTGCGGCCCGGCAAAGATGCAGCATCGCAGACTGCTATGTATGAGCTGGGAGAGAGGAGGGGCTGGAGTCCGTAACTAGGGGCGGGGCCCGGTGCAGTCACTGTACTCTTACACCGGGCCCCGCCGCTCACCAAAGTATTTATAAACGTGAATCCTTATCCTGTTATTAAGTTGAACTAACGCTGGTGCCATCCGCTCTGCCTGCTATGGAAGCGTGTTCGTAAGTGCTGTGGGGATACAGGGGAACATGGGAACATGGGAGAGCGCAGCGTTAGTTCAACTTAATAACAGGATAAGGATTCACGTTTATAAATACTTCGGTGAGCAGAGGGCCGGTGTATTGGGGGACACTGTTATGAGGGGGATCTGTGTATGACATATAGCAGTGTCATCCACAGATCCCCCCCATAACAGTTCCATCCACAGATCCCCCCACCTCATAACAATGCCATCCACAGATATCCCACCCCATAGCAGTACCATCCACAGATATCCCACCCCATAGCAGTACCATCCACAGATATCCCACCCCATAACAGTTCCATCCACAGATCCCCCACCTCATAACAATGCCATCCACAGATCCCCCCATAACAGCACCATCCACAGATCCCCCACCCCATAACAATGCCATCCACAGATCCCCCCCCACCCCATAACAATGCCATCCACAGATCCCCCACCCCATAACAATGCCATCCACAGATCCCCCACCCCATAACAATGCCATCCACAGATCCCCCCACCCCATAACAATGCCATCCACAGATATCCCACCCCATAGCAGTACCATCCACAGATCCCCCATAACAGTGCCATCCACAGATCCCCCATAACAGTGCCATCCACAGATCCCCCATAACCGTGCCATCCACAGATCCCCCATAACCGTGCCATCCACAGATCCCCCATAACCGTGCCATCCACAGATCCCCCATAACAGTGCCATCCACAGGTCCCCCATAACAGTGCCATCCACAGGTCCCCCACATGACAGTGCGTCATCCACAGATCCCCCATAATAGTGTCATGCACAGACCACCATTAATTCAAAGCCCACCAAAAGCACAACTTTTGGTTAAAAATATTTTTTTCTTATTTTCCTCCTCAAAAACCTAGGTGCGTCTTATAGTGAAGTTTAATATTTGTATATATATATATTGGTCTCACTTGTGTTATTGGGCAACGGGATGTTGGGGGTCAGCAGTCATGAAACAACAATGTTGTTCTATGAAAATGTACGATTTTTTATTTATTTTTTTGATGCGGCCCACATAAACTTAAATTTTGTTTTTTTTGGCCCATGTTAGCCTTTGTTTAACATGCTTGCTCTGGATAGATTCATCAGTATCTGACCGGCGGGGTTCAGACACCCGGGACCCCCGCTGATCAGCTGTTTGAGAAGGCAGCGGTGCTTCAGCAGTGCCGCGGCCTTCTCACTGTTTACCGCTGGCCCAGTGACGTCACGACTAGTATCAACTGGCCTGGGCGCGTCTAAGCTCCATTTAAGTGAACAGAGCTTAGACGCACCCAGGCCAGTTGATACTAGTTGTGACGTTACTGGGCCAGCGGTAAACAGTGAGTAGGCCGTGGCGCTGAAAGAAGGGTCAAAATGGCCAATTTGCCATTTTTTTTCTTGCCCAAACAAATGTAATAAAATGTGATCAAAATGTCACACACTCTCCAAAATGGTATCAATAAAAACTACAGATGACCAACTACATACCTCAGTAGATATAACTATTAAAAAGGAAAGGGGGTTAGAATATGGTGAAGTTTACATTTATTTTTTTACTATTTAGAAACAAAAAACCTATACATATGGGATATCGTTGTAATCGTACTGACCCAGAGAATGAAGGGCATGGGTCAGTTTTGCCGCAAATGGAACGCTTGGGAACAAAACCCGTAAAACGGTGGAGGAATTGCATTTCTCGCTCATATCATGGGGGGACACAGAACCGTGGGTATAGCTTGCGGCTGCCCCTAGGAGGCGGCACTAGGCTGAAAACTGTTAGCTCCTCTCCTGCAGGCTATACCCCCTCCAGCCTGGAGAGAGCATTTCAGTTTCTAGCTTAGTGTCGTAGGAGGCAGACCTCCCTGCTTAGCAGGGTGGCTCTTTTGGAAATTTTTATTTTATTTTTTATTTTATTAGGTTCATGGGGCACAGATTCGCATGGCGTCTGTCTCTCCCTGGGAGGCTAGCCGGTGTTGGTTGTCCCACCTTCCTTGCCCCCCCCCCCCAAGAAGACAAGTGGACCAGGGCAGCCTCGCTCCTCTGCTTCCCACCAGCAATAGGGCCACCTACTCACCAGCCCTATACTGCCCGGACCCCTGATGCCTTCTGCCAGCGGTCGTTGGGTGGCCCTGCTGGGACGACATCCAAGGGCGAAGTCCACAGAAGACAGGTGAGTATTACTCCCCTCTCTCCCTCCCTTAGCTCCTCACCCCTGTCTGCTGGGTAGCGATCTCCCTCCTGCGTCCTCAGATCCTCAGCGGCGGCGGTACAGCACTGCGGGGGTTAATGTCGGCAGCATCGCAACTGCAGCGGCTTTGCTACTACAAGGAGAGTGGTCCGATCTCTCCCTCTTCAGCGCTCTTCCTCCCCACTCCACTTCTTAAGTCTCCAGACATCTCCTGAGGCAACATGTCCGGCGCTATATTAACCCCTTCCCCTCTCATGGTGGCTCCTAGCATGCGAGCGGGGGGCGTGGCTTCTTCCCAGCCATTTCCTCACACGACCCGCGTGGGGGGCGGAGCCTATTTTCCCACCGCGGCACTCCGGAAGACCTCTCCAGCGCTCCCTTGCCACAAGGACACAGGACCTGGGACTTCTAATGGTAGGAGATCGCTACCCCCTCCAGCATAGAGAAGCCACACAGTCAGACCCAGCTAAGGCTACTTTCACACTAGCGTTCGGAGCGGATCCGTCTGATGTTTCATCAGACGGATCCGCTCCTATAATGCAAACGCTTTGCATCCGTTCAGAACGGATCCGTTTGCATAACAGTTTATTTCAGATCTGATTTTTCACTTCGGAAAACTCAGATCCGACAGTATATTCTAAACGCAGAAGCGTTCCCATGGTGATGTGGACGCTTCAAGTTAGAATATCCTGAGAACTGTGTACATGACTGCCCCCTGCCTGCCGGGTACATGACTGCCCCCTGCCTGTGTACATGACTGCCCCCATGACTGCCCCCCCCCCCCTCCTGTATTTAACTTATTGGTGGCCAGTGCGGCTCCCCCTCCCTCCCCAGTATTAATTGTAACCAGTGCGGCCCCCCTCCCTCTATATTCATCGGTGGCCAGTGCGGATATTAAATATGAGCAGTGCGGTCTCCCCCTCCCTCCCCAGTATTAAATATGAGCAGTGCGGTCTCCCCCTCCCTCCCCAGTATTAAATATGAGCAGTGCGGCCTCCCCCTCCCTCTATTCATTGGTGGCCAGTGCGGATTCAAAGTATTGTGATCAGTGCGGCCTCTCCCCCCCCCTCCCCCCCATCATTGGTGGCAGCGGAGAGTACCGATCGGAGTCCCAGTTTAAATCGCTGGGGCTCCGATCGGTTACCATGGCAGCCAAGACGCTATTGCAGTCTTGGCTGCCATGGTTACTTAGCAACAAATAGAATCATTATACTTACCTGAAGAGCTGCGATGTCTGTTACCGGCCGGGAGCTCCTCCTACTGGTAAAGTGACAGGTCTGTGCGGCGCATTGCCTATAGACCTGTCACTTACCAGTAGGAGGAGCTCCCGGCCGGTCACATAGATCGCAGCTCTTCAGGTAAGTATAATGCTGCTATTTGTTGCTAAGTAACCATGGCAGCCAAGACTGCAATAGCGTCTTGGCTGCCATGGTAACCGATCGGAGCCCCAATGATGGGGGGGGGAAGAGGAGAGGAGAGGCCGCACTGATCACAATACTTTGAATCCGCACTGGCCACCAATGAATAGAGGGAGGGGGGAGGCCGCACTGCTCATATTTAATACTGGGGAGGGAGGGAGGGAGGGGGAGACCGCACTGCTCATATTTAATACTGGGGAGGGAGGGGGAGGCCGCACTGGTCATATTTAATATCCGCACTGGCCACCGATGAATATAGAGGGAGGGGGGCCGCACTGGTTACAATTAATACTGGGGAGGGAGGGGGGGCCCGCACTGGCCACCAATAAGTTAAATACAGGAGGGGGGGGGTCTGCCCCCTGCTGCCTGGCAGCACCTGCCAGGCAGCAGGGGGCAGTCATGTACACAGTTCTCAGTATATTCTAACTTGAAGCGTCCCCATCACCATGGGAACGCCTCTGTGTTAGAATATACTGTCGGATTTGAGTTTCACGATGTAACTCAAATCCGATAGTATATTCTAACATAGAGGCGTTCCCATGGTGATGGGGACGCTTCAAGTTAAAATATACCATCGGATTGGAGAAAACTCCGATCTGATGGTATAATCCTGACTTTACATTGAAAGTCAATGGGGGACGGATCCGTTTGAAATTGCACCATATTGTGTCAATGTCAAACGGATCCGTCCCCATTGACTTGCATTGTAAGTCTGGACGGATCCGTTTGGCGCCAGGCGGACACGAAAACGCTGCAAGCTGCGTTCGGGTGTCCGCCTGCTGAGTGGAGGCCAAACGGTGCCAAACTGATGCATTCTAAGCGGATCCGCATCCACTCAGAATGCATTGGGGCAGTACGGATCCGTTCGGGGCCGCTTGTGAGAGCCTTCAAACGGAACTCACAAGCGGAGCCCCGAACGCTAGTGTGAAAGTAGCCTAAGACCCCTCCCCAGGCACCCTGCAGGACCACTTATTAAACCTGCACTTCATGTTCTGTTAAATTCCCTCGTAGCCAGTCACTCTCTATGCTCTGCATGTCAGGCGGCCCCACTGAGCCATCCCTCCATATTGTCACAACCCACAGGAGTTCAAGACCCCTCTGACTGTGGAGAACCTAACTGGGCAAGGTCCCTGTCCCGGGCAGTAGAAGACCTCTCCAAAGTCTCCCATTCCATTTTTTCATTACTGGGTCGTTTGGTAGAGAGATCACCCACAGTGCAGCCCTCACCTTCGCAAGGCGCACAAACTAGGAGCAGGCTTACTAGCAAGCGTCCCAGATAAGGTCGTCATTCCTCTTCTGACGCCTCTGCATCCCCTCCCCCTCTTGTTTCCCGATCTCAGACGTCCTACATTTTAGGTGACGGACTATCGGATGGTGAGATTGCGGATTCAGATACGGAGATGGACCTGGAGCAGTCTTCCCAGATTGCGTCTATGGTAGGTAGTCTGATTTCAGCTATCCGGGACACTTTCCAAGTTCAGGAGGAACTCCCAGCCACCAGGGAGTGTCATTTTTGCGTACAAAGCAGACCCCTAAGTCCTTCCCTGTACACAACGACTTTTCCGTTGTCACAAAGGCTTGGGACCAGCCAGGTTTGCGCTTCATTGTCCCAAAGTGGTTAGACTTGCTCTACCCTTTTCCAACTGGTTGTGTGGAAAAATGGGCCTCACCACCGAAGGTAGACCCACCGGTCGCTCGCCTCGCAAAGAACACGACTATTCCGGTGGCGGATGGCTCCTCTCTCCAGGACCCAGTAGATCGGCGCATTAACTCGCTATCGGTCTTTGCAGCCAGTGGTTCAGCCTTACTCCCGATCTTCGCATCGGCATGGGTAGCCAAGGCGGTTTCTGAGTGGGCCCTCCGTTTGAACCAAGACCTTGCGACCAATCTTCCTCCGGTGGAACTCCAGTCCTTGGCGGTACAAATTTCGCAGGCAGGAAAGTACCTCTGCGAAGCGGCTCTGGACGCGGGGACGATGGTCGCCCGTTCCTCGGCTTTCGTGGTATCTATCCGCCGAGAACTGTGGCTTAAAGTCTGGTCAGCGGATTCATCCTCCAAACGTTCTCTTTCCAGACTTCCCTTTGCCGGGTCTCAACTTTTTGGTACCCGGCTAGATGATATTATTTCGGAAGCAACAGGGGGAAAATCACCCATTTACTGCAACCCAAGGTGAAATGTTCCTTTCGTCCTAGGGTCACATCTTCCCGTTATCAGTCCTTTTGTAGGTTTGCGGGCACTCGTCCGGTGGCCCCACCTGCATTTAGGCCACCCAATCAGGACCAGCGAAAAGGCCCATCCTTCAAACCCCAGCCAGCATGGCGTCCGCGAGCGCAACAGCCTCGTTCCGCTCCCGGGAAACAGCCCTCAGCATGAAGGTGCGGCCCCATCCTTACAGGTGGGGGGTCGTCTCCTTCTTTTTCAGGAAATGTGGCGAACTCATATATCGGACGCTTGGGCACAAGAGGTAGTGACATCAGGATACAAGATAGAATTCAAATCTATCCCACCCAACCGTTTTTTCCTCTCCCAGCCGCCCAAGGATCCAGGTCGGGCGGCTGCTTTCTTCCAAGCAGTCCAGTCCCTTCTCATACGGGGCGTGATGATTCCGGTCCCCTTACACAAAAGATTTACGGGTTTCTATTTAAACCTTTTTCGTAGTACCCAAAAAGGAAGGCGATGTTCGCCCAGTGCTGGACCTCAAGATAGTGAATAGTTTCCTCCGCATTCAACGGTTCAAGATGGAGTCACTCCGCTCTGTGATTGCCTCTTTGGTACAGGGAGAACTCATGGCATCGATAGACATCCAAGGCGCCTACTTACACGTTCCCATTGCACCCGCTCATCTTTTTCTTCGTTTTGCCATTCATTCATGTCACTACCAGTTCGTTGCCCTGCCATTCGGCCTAGCGACAGCTCCGAGAGTGTTCACAAAGGGGCATCACTCTCCTCCCGTATCTAGACGATATCTTGATCAAAGCATCTACGTTCTCCCAATGCGAGGAGAGTCTTCAGATAACTTTTGAGTACCCTGTCCCTCTTCGGGTGGATAGTCAATCGGCGGAAATCCTGCTTATCTCCCACCACACAAATCAGGTTTCTGGGCATGATACTAGACTCGGGTGCAGCCGTGGTACGCCTGCCATTGGACAAGAGCGTGGACATTCTGAGATCTATACGCATATTACTCCAACGCCGCAATATGTCTATCCGCAATTGCATGCGGGTGCTGGGCATGATGGTGGCCTCCTTCGAGGCCATTCCCTTCGCTCAATTTCACACGAGGTGTTTTCAACGAGCCATTTTGTCATCTTGGGACAAAT
This sequence comes from Bufo bufo, assembly GCF_905171765.1. Classification (NCBI taxonomy): domain Eukaryota; kingdom Metazoa; phylum Chordata; class Amphibia; order Anura; family Bufonidae; genus Bufo; species Bufo bufo. The sequence goes on from NC_053389.1 coordinate 319,146,102, forward strand.
CCCCGAATTCTCTGGATCGCTGGATCCGGCTGTCCCTCCAAACGCGTACAGCCCTCGGTTGGTGGACAGAGTCTGCGCATCTGTTGGCGGGGAAATCCTTCCTTCTAGTGATATGGACGATCATTACAACAGACTCCAGCCTTCGCGGTTGGGGCGGAGTTCTCGCCACACGGACGGTCCAGGGTATTTGGTCTCCATTGGAGTCCAAACTTCCCATCAGCATACTGGAACTCCGGGCCATTTATCTCTCCCTTGTCCATTGGACTCCACTTCTGCAGGGTCGTCCGATCAGGGTGCAGTCGGACAATGCCACAGCTGTGGCCTACATCAACCACCAAGGAGGGACTCGCAGCCTTCCGGTGATGCAGGAGTCTGCGAAGATTTTGCAGTGGGCGGAGTCCCATGTTCCGATAATTTCGGCAGTCTTCATCTCGGGAGTGAACAACTGGACGGCAGACTTTCTCAGCCGGACAACAGTGGACCCGGGGGAGTTGTCCCTCCATCCGGAGGTGTTCGAGGCCATCTCTCTCAGGTGGGGACGTCCGGAAGCGGACCTGATGGCGTCCAGGTTCAATCACAAGCTTCCGTGCTTCCTCTCTCGCGCAAGGGATCCGGCAGCATCTGGACGCTCTCGTAGCGCCTTGGGACAGCTTTGCGTTTCTTTACGTGTTCCCACCGTTACCACTTCTACCTCGGATCCTACGAAGAATCAGGAAGGAAGGCATCAAGACGATCCTGATCGCCCCAGACTGGCCTCGACGAGCTTGGTACTCAGAACTCGTTCTTCTGCTAGGAGATGCTCCGTGGCCTCTTCCAATCAGAACCGATCTACTCTCCCAGGGCCCAGTGTTCCATCAGAGTTTAGATACGCTACGTTTAACGGCGTGGCTGTTGAAACGCAGAGGTTTTTCTGATTGCGTCATTCGAACCATGATTAGGGCCAGGAAACCTTCCTCTTCTAGGATTTACTACCGGACCTGGAAATCCTTCTTGCGTTTCTGCGAGGAACGAGCCCTTCCTCCCAGGCGTTTTTCCCTTCTGACGGTTCTAGAGTTCCTTCAGTCAGGATTGGACCTGGGCATGGCTCTCAGTTCCCTCAAAGGGCAGGTCTCTGCCCTGTCCATTTTTTTTCCAACGTACTCTAGCCGTCCTAGGTCCGGTCAAGACTTTCTAGCAAGGAGTAGCTCATACCGTTCCCCCCCCCCCATATCGGCCCCCATTACATTCTTGGGACCTGAACCTGGTTCTCGGTGCACTCCAGACAGCGCCGTTCGAACCTCCTGAGTGAAGTTTCCGTCCGTCTACTTTCCTGGAAAGTGGCCTTTTTAGTGGCCATTACCTCTATTCGACGGGTTTCGGAACTGGCAGCTCTCTCCTACAAGGAACCCTTTTTGGTGTTTCACCAAGATAAGGTGGTTCTTCGTCCAGTGCCATCTTTTTTTTTTTTACCAAAGGTTGTTTCTGCATTTCACGTGAATGAGGACATTGTTTTGCCCTCAGCCTTCCCATCCGCGGGAGGTCTCCCTCCATCGTCTGGATGTAGTACGGGCCTTGAACATCTATCTGTCGGTTGTGGCCCCCTTTAGACGCACTGACCCTCTGTTCGTTATCTCATTAGGCCCTTGTAAAGGTTTGGCAGCTTCAAAGGTGACTATTGCTCGGTGGATTCGCTCGGCCATTGCCGAGGCCTATCGTTACAGGGACAAGGTTCCTCCACCCGGGATCACGGCTCACTCTACCAGAGCGGTCGGGGCTTCTTGGGCACACCTCCACCACACTTCTGCATCTCAGTTGTGTAAAGCAGCGACTTGGTCTTCTCTACACACCTTTACTAAATTTTACCGGGTGCATTCATTGGATGCTTCTCTCGGCCGCAGGGTTCTGCAGGCCGCAGTTCAGTGATTTCCATAGAGAGTTTGTTTGGGAGAATTTTGTTTCCCTCCCTGGGGACTGCTTTAGGACGTCCCACGGTCCTGTGTCCCCCAATGATATGACCGAGAAAATTAGATTTTTGTGAACTCTCCTGTAAAATCTCTTTCTCGCTTGATTCATTGGGGGACACAGCACCCACCCACATATTGTTGTGAGGCAAGTGGGGTTCCTATTTTGTCTGTTGGGACCTTGTGTTTGGTTCGGTCTCATGACAGTATACAGTTTTCTGTTGATTTTTACTTTTAATTTGGTCTCTCTTACTGCTGGAGCACAAACTGAAATGCTCTCTCCAGGCTGGAGGGGGTATAGCCTGCAGGGGAGGAGCTAACAGTTTTCAGCCTAGTGTCGCCTCCTAGTGGCAGCAGAAAGCTATACCCACCGTCCTGTGTCCCCCAATGAATCAAGCGAGAGAGATTTTACAGGTGAGTTCACAAAAATCAAATTTTTTCTTCCAATTCCACCCCATTTGGAATTTTTTCCCGCATCCAACTACATTGTATGCCATATTAAAAAATGGTGGCATTAGAAAGTACAACTTTTCCCGCAAAAAGAAGCCCTCGTACAGTTATGTGAACAGAAAAAAAAAGTTGTGGCTCAAGGAAGATGGGGAAGAAAAATGAAAACGCAAAAACGAAAAACCTCCGGTATCCTAAGGTTTAAGAGCCTGTTTTTTTTGAGGGGATAGCAACATTTGTTTTGTGTTTTAATTTCCATCTTTTACAGAGTGGAATAATTAACATGTTACTACCTTCATTCTGTTCTTTGGTGCGATTAGATTGATATCAAATATGTGTAGTTTTAATACTTTTGCACAATGATGGCACATTTTATGCAACTAAGCTATTACGTTGCCATATTCCAAGAGCCACACATCAATGTGGACTTGATTTTAAAGGGAACCTGTCATCAACTTTATTCTGACCTTACAGATGGCAGTATAAAGTAGTGATAGAAATACTGATTTCAGCAGTGTGTCACTCATGAGCTAAAAGTAAGTGGTTGCTGAGAACCAGCATCATAATCATTACAGCGTCAAATCTACCTGAGAAGAGTCCTGGTTATTTATAATGTCCTGCTCTCTCACCCATCTGCTGATGAGTTGTGTCCCAGAGATAGGGAGAAAACTAGGTATTAGACTGTAAGTCATCAGCAGGTGGGCAGGGAGAGCAGGGATTCATGAATAACCAGGACTCTTCTCAGGTGGCCGGGACTCTTTACCAGGCCCAGTCTGCCATGATTGTGATGTTGGTTCTCGGCAACCACTTACTTTTAACTTCTAAATGACAGACCGCTGAAATCAACTCGCCTGTCTCTACTTTATACTGCTGTTAGTATGGGCAGCATAAAGTGGATGACAGGTTCCCTTTAACAGGACACTTTTTATTTATAAAAAAAATAAAAATATGGGGTACACATATAACTTATTATTTGTCTATTGAAGGTTGACTTCTGCTGCTGTTTTATTCTGCCATTTTTTTTATAAGCTTTATTTTACATGAGGCTTACATGTCATGCTTTCTTCATAGAATCTTATAGGCCAGGAAACGCGCCTCCAGAATTCTGGGAAGAGGGTATGCCACATTTGGTGGCAGATTAGAGGTAGAGCTTACTAAGAACTCATTTTCATACCCTATACCAGAGGAGCGTTGCCTGGCCTATAAGACTCCTTACGCCATTTAGGTGCTCTCTATAAGGAGTTATTGTATTACCCGAATTCTTTTTTTTATTTTTTATTTTTTTATTACACTGTATGCTATGAAAACAGCAATATGTGTATTTTATTAAAATAATGTTGTTTTTTTTTTTTTTTACTGTGAACACACTTTTTTAAATAAACTTATTTTTGTATACTTATTAGGGGACTTCATATTCTGATTGCATCTATAATTCTTTGGTATACTCATTATACCAAAGCTTTATTACCATCTATCTCTTGCACAGCCTAAGAGGCATATAGTTAAGGTAGGTCTGGAGGCACTCTGGGACACCGATAAATTGACAGATGGAATATAATCCTTCTGTCTAATCTCTTGAATGCCGTGGTATTTTTAACATGCCAGTCTAAGGAGTAAATTCCATTGGAGGAGTCCTACTCTAATCTACCTTTGAATGCTGCTGTATAGAACCTGAGCATTCACCGGGCTGGGCAGTGCCACATGGTGCCAGCACGTAGACTTTTCAGCTGCTGTTCATTGTGCAGCATTGTAATACTGTACATTTACTGTAATTCTATGGGCTTCCACATTCAACTTATCATATTTTCTTTCTTTAGGCTTCTGAAGAGAAGATTCGGACCACAGATACTCAAGTTCTAGTTGCAGCTGCTCAGAAGAAGCTTTTAGAAGAAAGATTGAAACTCATAGCAGAACTCTGGAATGCGGGTATCAAGGTAGATGCCCTTGTGTGATCCATGTATTGTCTCCATTATTGTAGGATTACAGATAATACTCATATTCCATCTGAGGGATGTGAAACAAGATTTCTATGAAGGATATATGGCAAATATTTGCTATACAATTTTTTCTGAAGAAAATGTCATGTTTCCTGATTTTCAGTGGGGGGTTAGGATCAGGATGCAATGTTGAATGTTTTTAACTTTTTTTTTACTGGAATTTTTTTTTCCTCACTAATCCACCTCTATAAATTTGCTCTGTGCCTATCTATACACACCCAATCCCATTTGCGCCCCCACACAGTAATAGTGCTCAGTACATAGTAAGGATGCCTCCTTGGTGCTCTCTAAGCGATCCTCAAGTCCCATAAGGGGACTAAAATGGCAGGGTGAGTTGACATCACGTTTTTGCCGTTTAACTTGGAAAAAAGAGGATACAGAAACATAGCACACCATGCTTTTCTATCCTGCAGATTTTGGTTAAAAAAAAATATATATTTTTATTTTTTTATTTTTTTTTACATTGGAACTTTATGGTGAACAGCTGCCACAGTTTGCCATCTTCTGCGGCATCCATTGTCGTATACTTTTTTTTTGTATACTTTAAATGGATGGCAAAAATTGTAAATCTAAAAATAAATCGGTAATAAAAATTAAAGATAATTTGTATCACAGTGTCTGTAAATGTCCAAACTATTAACATATAAAAATATTTATTGTGTGGTGAAAGCCATAAAGGAAAAATAAATCAAAATGGATGATTTGCCATTTTTTGCAAATAGAATCCCTGTAGTTAAGCAAACTCCAATTCCCTAGGTTCCTTCATTTTGTTCTGAATTGTACACTGCTCAAAAAAATAAAGGGAACACTTAAACAACACAATGTAACTCCAAGTCAATCACACTTCTGTGAAATCAAACTGTCCACTTAGGAAGCAACACTGAGTGACAATCAATTTCACATGCTGTTGTGCAAATGGGATAGACAACAGGTGGAAATTATAGGCAATTAGCAAGACACCCCCAATAAAGGAGTGGTTCTGCAGGTGGTAACCACAGACCACTTCTCAGTTCCTATGCTTCCTGGCTGATGTTTTGGTCACTTTTGAATGCTGGCGGTGCTTTCACTCTAGTGGTAGCATGAGACGGAGTCTACAACCCACACAAGTGGCTCAGGATGGCACATCAATGCGAGCTGTGGCAAGAAGGTTTGCTGTGTCTGTCAGCGTAGTGTCCAGAGCATGGAGGCACTACCAGGAGACAGGCCAGTACATCAGGAGACGTGGAGGAGGCCGTCGGAGGGCGTCGGAGGGCAACAACCCAGCAGCAGGACCGCTACCTTCGCCTTTGTGCAAGGAGGAACAGGAGGAGCACTGCCAGAGCCCTGCAAAATGACCTCCAGCAGGCCACAAATGTGCATGTGTCTGCTCAAACGGTCAGAAACAGACTCCATGAGAGTGATATGAGGGCTCGACGTCCACAGGTGGGGGTTGTGCTTACAGCCCAATACCGTGCAGGACGTTTGGCATTTGCCAGAGAACACCAAGATTGGCAAATTCGCCACTGGAGCCCTGTGCTCTTCACAGATGAAAGCAGGTTCACATTGAGCACATGTGACAGACGTGACAGTCTTGAGACGCCGTGGAGAACGTTCTGCTGCCTGCAACATCCTCCAGCATGACCGGTTTGGCATTGGGTCAGTAATGGTGTGGGGTGGCATTTCTTTGGAGGGCCGCACGGCCCTCCATGTGCTCGCCAGAGGTAGCCTGACTGCCATTAGGTACCGAGATGAGATCCTCAGACCCCTTGTGAGACCATATGCTGGTGCGGTTGGCCCTGGGTTCCTCCTAATGCAAGACAATGCTAGACCTCATGTGGCTGGAGTGTGTCAGCAGTTCCTGCAAGACGAAGGCATTGATGCTATGGACTGGCCCGCCCGTTCCCCAGACCTGAATCCAATTGAGCACATCTGGGACATCATGTCTCGCTCTATCCACCAACGTGACATTGCACCACAGACTGTCCAGGAGTTGGCAGATGCTTTAGTCTAGGTCTGGGAGGAGATCCCTCAGGAGACCGTCTGCCACCTCATCAGGAGCATGCACAGGCGTTGTAGGGAGGTCATACAGGCACGTGGAGGCCACACACACTACTGAGCCTCCTTTTGACTTGTTTTAAGGACATTACATCAAAGTTGGATCAGCCTGTAGTGTGTTTTTCCACTTTAATTTTGAGTGTGACTCCAAATCCAGAACTCCATGGGTTGAAAAATTAGATTTCCATTTTTTTTTATTTTTGTGTGATTTTGTTGTCAGCACATTCAACTATGTAAAGAACAAAGTATTTCAGAAGAATATTTAATTCAGATCTAGGATGTTATTTTTGTGTTCCCTTTATTTTTTTGAGCAGTGTATAATTTCATATTTGGTGCCTTCCCCTTTGGTTTGGTATCCGCTCCCAGGCAACTCCGCACTAGGAGAGTTGCGGTCCATTCTTATCTTGACAGTGTTTTGTTGAAGTACAAGCTGACCAACCTTCAAATCACTTTGGACAACCTTCGGTAGGATTATCAACAAACAGAAGACATCCTGTATTCCAACCCAATGGATGGAACATCTGGACAAGCTCCTTTCCACCCTGGTGGACAAGGTCCTGTTTCCACAGGACAATGTGGTCTCATTTCAGTTTGTGGATGTCCTTCCTTCCCAATACAGTTCACATCCAATTTGGCTTTCTATGTGGTTCTGGGGCCAAATAGGCCCTCCAACACTCTCAATTTCACACCCGTCTTCTCCAGCTAGCAATTTTGTCCACTGGTACAAGGTCTATGGTGGGACTCTTCTCCAGGGCACCTCCTTCTTCCCCTGTGTTGGCTGGTTAATTTGCGAAACACCTGTGGAGTCAAAATGCTCACTATACCCAATGCTACATTCTGTGAGGGGTGCAGTTTCTAAAATGGGGTCACTTTTTTGGGGTTTCTTTTTTTATTTAACCTCTGAGCCAATGCAGTTTTTGGCCAGTCCTCTATACATCGCCAATCTAGACCTCAAATACACATGGTGCTCTTTCTCTTCTGCACCCTGCAATGTGCCCATACAGCAGCTTCTGACCAAATAGTGGGTATTGTCGTTTAAAGAGGTCCTTTCATGGGTTTGTAGTAAGTGAGATAAATATCTGTACCTGCGGGGTACCCCCCACTGTGCTGCCGCGCTGCCTGTTTTTTTAAAATAGCGCTCCTGCGTCCCATTATGGCCCCCCGCAAATTTCGCTCTCTGCGCTGCGATTGGACTGCGCTACAGCCAGGGGAGAAGGAGACGCCCACAGAGAGAGACTGTGTCTCCTCCCCATTGCTCCGATGCTCAGTATTGGCATACTGAGCACAAAATTTGCGGGGTGCCATAACGGGGCGCAGGAGCGCTATTCTAAAAAACACCTGTGGGGTCAAAGTCCTTACTACATCCCTTGAAAAATTCCTAGAGTGTTGTAGTTTCCAAAATGGGGTAACTTTTTTTTTTTTTTTTTTTGGGGGGGGGGGGGGGGTTAGGGGTGGTTACCATTGCAGGGGTACCTCATAGTCTGGTCCAGTAAAATCTGCCCACCAAAAGTCATATGGCAATCCATCCCTTCAGAGCCCTGCTGTGTGACCACATATGGGGTGCTGCCGTATTCAGGTGAAAATAGTTTTAAAAAAATTGTTTAACTCCTTAAGGACACAGCCTTATTTCACCTTAAGGACCAGGCCATTTTTTGCAAATCTGACCAGTGTCAGTTTAAGTGGTGATAACTTTAAAACGCTTTGACTTATCCAGGCCATTCTGAGTTTGTTTTTTCGTCACATATTGTACTTCATGACACTGGTAAAATGAAGTAAAAAAAATTAAGTTTTATTTATAAAAAAAAATGCCAAATTTACCAAAAATTAGTAAACAATTGCCAATTTCCAAGTTTCAATTTCTCTACTTCTATAATACATAGTAATACCTACAAAAATAGTTATTACTTTACATTCCCCATTTGTCTACTTCATGTTTGGATAATTTTGGGAATGATATTTTATATTTTGGGGATGTTACAAGGCTTAGAAGTTTGGAAGCAAATTTTGAAATTTTTCAGACATTTTCAAAAACCCAATTTTTAGGGACCAGTTAAGGTCTGAAGTCACTTTGTGAGACTTATATAATAGAAACCACCCAAAAATGGAGATAAAATTTCAGAATTTAGATTTTTTGGCAAATTTTCCATTTTAATCTATTTTTTCCAGTAACAAAGCAAGGGCTAACAGCCAAACAAAACTCCATATTTATTGCCCCGATTCTGTAGTTTGCAGAAACACCCCATATGTGGCCGTAAACTACTGTACGGGCACACAGTAGGGCGTAGAGGGAAAGGTGCACCATATGGTTTTTGGAAGGCAGATTTTGCTGGACTGGTTTATTTACACCATGTCCCATTTGAAGCCCCCCTGATGCACCCCTAGAGTAGAAACTCCATAAAAGTGACCCCATATAAGAAACTACACCCATCAAGGTATTCTAAACTGACTTTACAAACTTTTTTTTAACTCTTCAGGTGTTGCACAAGAGTTATTGGCAAATGGGGATGAAATTTGAGAATTAATTTTTTTTTGCCACATTTTTTATTTTAACCCATTTTTTCCACTAACAAAGCAAGGGTTAACAGCCAAACAAGACTATCTTTATTGCCCTGACTCTGCCGTTTACAGAAACACCCCATATGTGGTCGTACACTACTGTACGGCCACACGGTGGGGCGTAGAGGGAAAGGAGCGCCGTGTGGTTTTTGGAGGGCTGATTTTTATTGACCGGTTTATTTACACAGTGTCCTGTTTCAACCCCCCTGATGCACCCCTTAAGTAGAAACTCCCTAAAAGTGACCCCATTTTGGAAACTACGGGATAAGTTGGCGGTTTTGTTGGGACTATTTTTAGGGTACATAGGATTTTTGGTTGCTCTATATTACATTTTTGTGAGGTAAGGTTACCAAAAATTTTAATTCTGAAATTTAATCTCCATTTGCCATTAACTGTTGAGGAACACCTAAAGGGTTAATAAAGTTTGTAAAATCAGTTTTAAATACCTTGAGGGGCTTAGTTTCTTAGTTGGGGACTCTTTTAGGGAGTTTCTACTCTAGGCGTGCATCAGGGGGTCTTCAAAAGGGGGTTGAATACGGGAATCTCGCCGCTCGTACACACGAAACATGTAAGTGTACCCTGAGGTACTCTCACAAAGTTTGTACAGCTTCACGCCATACCTCGCCCGCTTTGAGGGAACATACTGGCGGAAAATGAGTCTCCCCTTGAACGCAATCAGAGACTCATCAACTGCAACCTCCCTTCCAGGTACATAGGCCTGTACAAATTTGGCCCCAAAGTGATCGATGATCGGCCGTATACAGACGGTCATAGGCAGGATCACCTTGGGGGGGGGGGGGGGGGGGGGGGGGGGGACATGCTGCATTATCTGAATAATGCAGGTATTTCCGGATGGCCTCAAACCGGGTACGTGTCATGGCCGTACTGTAAAGTGGGGTCTGGTAGAGGACGTCCCCACTCCAGTAATGCCTGACACTAGGTTTTTTGACTAGGCCCATGTGCAGCCCGAGGCCCCAAAATGTCCTCATCTCGGCTGCACTGACCGGGGTCCAGCCACCGGGCCTAGCCAAAAAGGAGCCCAGGTGTTGAGCAACGAACTGTTGGGCGTACAGGTTCGTCTGCTCCACCATTAGATTTACCAGTTGGTCATTGAAAAAAAGACTAAAGTCATATTCAGTGGCCGGACGCTAAGAGTGCCGGCCACAGTCAGCGTACGCACACAAAAAAAATAAATGCCTGCCCCCCCAAAAAAAGTTGGGGGGGGGGGGGGGGGGTCTAGGGTCACACAGCTGTGCTGTGGACCCCAGACACCCTACTTAGGGTGATGCAATAAAACTTTTTTTTCACACTAACTTTCCCTTTATTATCCCTGCCTAGCCCAACCTTTCCCTATACTTTCCCTAATTACCTGCTGATCAGAAGGGGGGTGCTGGGGCACAGATGGGGTGATGCTCCACACGTGCAGGCAGCGCTCCTCTCTCCTCGGGCTCCGGACACAAAAGGAGGAGGAGAGGAGCGCTGCTATGATTTGAATCTCCCGCCGGCCCGCCCTCCTACTAATCAGAGGCGATCCTGAGAGGTGATGTCACCATCACCACTCAGGATCTAAGGATGGTGATTGGTGGGATAAAAACACACCACCGATCACCATCCTGTTCCGGGTTATCGGGTCCTCAGAGACCTGAATAACCCGGAAACGCAGCAAACCGCTGGTCTGAATTGACCTGCGGTTTGCTGCGATCGCCTACACGGGGTGGTCACAGCACCCCCCGGCGCATTTGCCCCAGATGCCTGCTCAATGATTTGAGCAGGCACCAAGTTCCGATCAACGCCCGCCGCGCGGCGGTGATTGAAAATACACAAGGGCGTAAGGGTATGCCCTGTGTCCTTAAGTACCAGGACATAAGGGTGTACCTGTACGCCCTGTGTCCGGAAGAGGTTAAAGAGTTGGTTCCAAAACAACATATTGGAAAAAATATATACATTTTCACTTTCACTGCTAAATTCTCTGAAAAACCAGTTGGGTCACAGCTAGGGATGAGCGAAGTATTGGAAAATTTGAATCGGCTGCTTTGTGACGGGGAGCTGCAATTGCACCTTTCTCCGTCACTGTACCCCTCAGGTGCCATGATCATACTTGATTGCAGCATCTGATACGGTAGTAAAAACACAATGTAAAATTAACAGAACAATACATTAAATCATACTTGCCTCCTCCATTTGATTGCGTCGGGTCGCCGGATCTGGCGTGAAATCTTGCACGGCCCGAGATGACGTCATACGTCTCTATACACAGGATTTCTTGTGAAATCTTCAATCAAGATAGTGGCAGCCAGCCCGTTGCTAGCAAATGGATGAGGAAAGTATGATTTTTTTTGTTTTCTACACAATTTCAGGTAAAATCAATGTGCTACCATGAAGCATGAGGAAATTCTGCTTAGCGGCAAATTGAACTTATCCTGAAATTCGGATTAAATTCCACTTCGTTAGGTTTGATTCGCTCAACACTAGGCACAGCACTCACTATATATCCCTCTAAAAATTTCTAGAAGGGTGTTGTTCCCAAAGTAGGATCACTTTTGGGGAGTTTCCACTGGAGGGGTGTGTCATGACTTCTATTATGACATGGTGCCCAAATACCATTTCAGCAAAATCCACATGGTGCTCCTTCCGTTCTGTATCTTACAGTGTGCCCATACAGCAGCATACGACCACATGTTGGTGTTATTGTAAACTGCAGAATCAGGGTTATACTGGGATTTGTTTTACTATTAAATTGGAAAATCCGCAAAAAACTAAATATTACATTTTTTAAATTTCACACCTATTTTTCTTCAATTCCAGTGTAACACCTAAAGGGTTAACAAAGTTTGTAAAATAAGTTTTGAATAATTTGAGTAGTGTAGTTTCTAAAATGGGGTCATTTGTGTTTATCATTTTAAAAGTTCTGTGCCTGTACAAGTGTGCAATTAAATATTTTAAAGTAAAATCTGTGCAAATTGGGTGCACCTTTCCTTTTGGGCTTTGCTATGTTTGGAATGCACAGGAATAGAGCCACAACAGGAATATGTCTTAAAATGAGAGAAGTGGGGTGATAAATTAATGGGTACATTTCTTTGTTTTTATTTGCACTGTGCAAAAAATCTGTCTTTAAAAGGAGATATTTGTGAAAAAATTGCATTTAAATTTTTTCACTTGCTATTTATTTCTACCAGAAAAACTTTAGGACAAAGATACACCCGCAGGGGAGGGGCCTACTATTCAAAATGTTGTCACTTTGGGGGGTTTTAAATCATTCTGACACGTGAGCCCCCACAAATTTGGTTTGGTGCAGGAAAACGTACTGTATTTTAAAATTTTAAAATGTAAATATTTAAACATTTTGGTTAGAAGTTAAAAAAAAGTCTTCTGAACTGTTCAAAAATTTAAAGTTTTTCAAATGTGCATCTAAAACAAAGTAAACATGGAAATATCAGATATATAACATTTTTGTATAGTATGTATTAGGGCTGCACGATATATCGCAAAAGTAATCGAATCGCGATAAACGGAAAATGCGGTTTGGCGATTCGGCCGAGCCGAAAATGCCGCGATTATTATATATGAAGGGGCCCCTATTGATAAAAAAAAGTCCTCTGTCCTATTGATAACAGGTCCAGCCTCTGTACTTACTTTCACAATGAATGCACTGCAGCGACGAGCGGGAGCGAGCGAGGCAGCCGGCCGGCGCGGGACTGACGTCACTTAGTCACGCTCCTGCTTCCTGAATTAAGTGGGAGGAGCGTGACAGTGACGTCAGTCACGCGCCGGCCGGCTTGCTCTCTGCCGCTCTCTGCACTGCAGTGCATTCATAGTGAAAGTACAGAGGCTGGCCATTTTATGATAGAGCGGCGCCCAGGGATCTAAGTGCACTTACTATTATTCCTGGGCGCCGCTCCGTTCGTCCGCTGTGGCCCCCGGTATTTTCAGCATTCAGAGGAAGGAGGAGGAGACGCCAGTGTCTGTCCTTCTCCATAACAGCAGCGCTGTCCAATCAGAGCGCAGAGCTCAGAGCCAGGGAGAAAAAAAACTCCCGAGCTCTGAGCTGTGATTGGACAGCGCTGCTGTCATGGAGACGGAGACTCACTGGCGTCTCCTCCGCCTTGCTTTGAATGTTGAAAATACCGGGGGCCACAGCGGACGAACGGAGCGGCGCCCAGGAATAATAGTAAGTGCACTTAGATCCCTGGGCGCCGCTCTATGCAGCCTGCTACCAAGTTCATATTCTTTGGACCTATGAAAGGTCCTCTTTAATTACATTCATTGGTGGCGCAGTGTGCGCAGTTTAGGACACATGAAGGGACACATAGGGCCATAAGGGGGACCAGCATAAGATGCTATATGTGTGTCTTATGCTGGCCCCCATCGTGGCCCCATGTGTTATAGCACACATCCCCTATAACAGCGTCCTCCACAGATCCCCCATAACAGTGCCCTCCACAGATCCCCCACATAACAGCGTCATCCACAGATCCCCCACATAACAGCGTCATCCACAGATCCCCCACATAACAGCGTCATCCACAGATCCCCCACATAACAGCGTCCTCCACAGATCCCCCACATAACAGCTCCATCCACAGATCCCCCACATAACAGCGTCCTCCACAGATCCCCCACATAACAGCGTCCTCCACAGATCCCCCACATAACAGCGTCCTCCACAGATCCCCCACATAACAGCGTCCTCCACAGATCCCCCATAACAGCGTGCTCCACAGATCCCCCATAACAGCGTGCTCCACAGATCCCCCACATAACAGCGTCCTCCACAGATCCCCCACATAACAGCGTCATCCACAGATCCCCCACATAACAGTGCGTCATCCACAGATCCCCCACATAACAGCGTCATCCACAGATCCCCCACATAACAGCGTCATCCACAGATCCCCCACATAACAGCGTCCTCCACAGATCCCCCACATAACAGCGTCCTCCACAGATCCCCCACATAACAGCGTCATCCACAGATCCCCCACATAACAGCGTCATCCACAGATCCCCCACATAACAGCGTCATCCACAGATCCCCCACATAACAGCGTCATCCACAGATCCCCCACATAACAGCGTCATCCACAGATCCCCCACATAACAGCGCCATCCACAGATCCCCCACATAACAGCGCCATCCACAGATCCCCCACATAACAGCGTCATCCACAGATCCCCCACATAACAGCGTCATCCACAGATCCACCACATAACAGTGTCATCCACAGATCCCCCATATAACAGCGTCATCCACAGATCCCCCATATAACAGCGCCATCCACAGATCCCCCACATAACAGTGCCATCCACAGATCCCCCACATAACAGTGCCATCCACAGATCCCCCACATAACAGTGCCATCCACAGATCCCCCACATAACAGTGCCATCCACAGATCCCCCACATAACAGTGCCATCCACAGATCCCCCACATAACAGTGCCATCCACAGATCCCCCACATAACAGTGCCATCCACAGATCCCCCACATAACAGCGCCATCCACAGATCCCCCACATAACAGCGCCATCCACAGATCCCCCATAACTATGTCATACCCAGCCGCGTCAGCGGCTCATATGGGAAAATCCAAGCAAATAGACCTCTAGCACAATTCCCTTAAAATATCGCATCGCACATCGTTATCGCAATTTTTAGGGCCCTAATCGCAATCGCACAAAATTCCCATATCGTGCAGCCCTAGTATGTATGTATATATGTGACATTATGTGACATTGCAGTTAAAAATATGGAAAAATTCATTTTTTGTTTAAAATTTAACCAATTTTTGAGTTTTTAGTAAATATATGCAAATTGTCTAGGTCTAATTTTACCACCTAAATATAGTACAATATATGAGGAAAAAATGTCTGAATTACTTGGGTGTGCTATACATTTAATGAGGTATTCTCTGATAAAATCGCACATGCCAGATTTATAAAACTTGTTTTGGTCATTAACCCTTTAGCTACCAGGGCTGTACATGTACAGCGCTGGTACGGTCTTTAACCCCTTCTCGCAATATCATGTACGTGGGGTAATGTGGTGTTGCACCCGCTGTACTGAATTGAAACAGGGATCAAACCCTGAAAACGTTTAGTCCCACAGTGGGACAAATATAAAAAGTGAAAAGATTTTTTTTTTTTTTATTATAAAAATAAAAAAAAAATTCAAGATTCAAGTAAAAAAATAATTTTCTTTTCCCCAAAATAAAGTAAAAAAAAAAAATTGTAAAAAAATAAAGAATATAAGAAAAGTAGACATATTAGGTATTGCCGCGTCCGTATCAACCGACTCTATAAAAATATCACATGACCTAACCCCTCAGTTGAACACTGTAAAAAAAAAAAAAAAAAATATATATATATATATATATATATATATATATATAATGTATTGTCACCTTACATCACTAAAATTGCAACACCAAGCAATCAAAAAGGCGTATGCCCCCCAGAATAGTACCAATCTAACAGTCACCTCATCCCGCAAAAAATGAGACCCTACCTAAGACAATCGCCCCAAAAAAATAAAAAAAACTATGGTTCTCAGACTATGGAGACACTAAAACATGATTTTTATTATTTTTTTTTGTTTCAAAAATGCTGTTATTGTGTAAAACTTTAATTAATAAATAAAAAAAGTATACATATTAGGTATTGCAGCGTCCATAACAACCTGCTGTATAAAAATATCACCATAAAAAAAGTGTCAAAAAAGCAATTTTCTCGCCCATGTTCATTGGGGGACACAGAAACTGTGGGTATAGCTATGTCCTCTAGGAGGCGTTGACACTAGTAAAAGCTGTTAGCTCCTCCCCTGGCAGCTATACCCTCTCCAGCCTGGAGAGAGAGCTTCAGTTTTTTTCTAGTGTCAATAGCAGGCAAGACTTTTCTGCTCTGCAGGGTAGCTCCTAAAGATTTTTTTATTTTAGTTTTTTATTTTCCTTCCTTTTCAGATGGGAAACAGTGGTCGCCTCGCCTCCCTATTCTCCCTGGGGAGCACGCCAGCGTTGGTCTGCCACGCTGCTTCCTCCCCCATAAGAAGACTAGGTGGACCAGGGCAGCCTCGCTCCCTTGCATCCCGCCAGCCAAGGGGTCACCTAGGTCCGCCATACCAGACTCCTACCACTCCGGTGCCAGCTGCTGAGGAGGTGACCCTGCTGGAGAAGGTGACC
The DNA here is from genome assembly GCF_905171765.1 of Bufo bufo. NCBI lineage: Eukaryota > Metazoa > Chordata > Amphibia > Anura > Bufonidae > Bufo > Bufo bufo. The sequence continues at coordinate 319,162,250 of NC_053389.1, forward strand.
TTTATAGGCCCCCTTAGGGAGGGTGAAGAGGATGAAGATGAGGTGAGTACACGGGATTAGGTAAGTATGTTTTATCCATCTTCCCCCTCCATAGTTTCCTAGGGTTGGGCACCAGGAACCAGACACTAGGCTTTTTTCATAAAAACTACTGTAGAGGGGTTCTCTGCCGCAGGATATGGGGCGGACTTGCTGCTGTTAATGGGGCCTCACTAGGTTCTGCCAAGTATGAACAGCAGACAGGATCTGAGGGCCCTCATATATTAGGTTGCAGCAGATCTGTGCTACACTATGTTGTTGTAGCACCAGGACCCCCTCTCATTTCCCCTCTAGGCCGCCGGCTATGCGGCCACTTAGGGGGTTAATACCATCCTCGCAGGCGCTGCTTACTCGGCCAGCCATGGTCATACTCCGTAGTGTCCCCGCCGTTCCCCCAGCTACCACCATCCACCCTCTCGGGAGCCGGCACCAGCAAGCACTGCTCCGGAAGGGACGGCGTCCACAGGGTTAACACCTGTATGATGCCGGCCGCTGCAAGAAATTTCGGCCCGTGATCTTTCCAGTCCGGGGTGACATCCCCCGGCCGGTGGGCGCAAGCGGCCGCTTCCGCTCTCTGTTCTCTGCGCCTCGGCTGACCGACAGCTCCCAGTCGGCCGTGCGCGAGAACTTAGGCCCGGCCGCAGCTTCATCCGCTGCGGACCGGGACCATGCACCGGTCGACAGGCAAGGAAAGGGAGCAGAGGAGGTCCCTCACTCCCCCATATGCGATCTGCTCGTGTCAGGGCACTTATGGGGTTAATCACATCTCTGGACAGGGGGTGGGGGTGCGCTGTGGCGCAAATTCTTCCCGCCTCACTTACCCTCTCCCACAAGCCGCCTGGCTCCGCCCCCGGTCCCCAAAACAGCTCAACCCCTTCTGGCCAGCCACCTCTGTAGTCTGCACCGGATTATCTGAGATCTTATCTCCAGTGCAATGTGCCTTAAACGTTAACACAGTTAACCCTCTCGGTCCACTTGACGCTGGGCATCCTAGTTTAAAAAAATAAATAAAAAATGTGCGTTCATATGTCCCCCCTCATCACCGCAGGACCACCCTGTCTGTGTGGTACCAGGCTGGGCCCGTGTCCTATAGCGGACAAAGGAGGACATCTCATAGTTCCCAATCCGCCCTCCTGGGTCGTTGGTTGATATTCCTCCACATGCGCAGATCCAGGGAGGACAGCTGAAGTATTCCCAATCCACCCTCTGGGTCGTGTGGTTGATAAATCTCCAGCACACTCTAGTACCGGACCTCTGGATTCCCAATCTGGTCTCCGGGGCCGTTTGGTTGATAATTCGCCACCAGCGCGATCCGATGCAGAACCTCTGAAAATTCCCATTCCACCCTCTGGGGTCGTCTGGTTCATAAGATCCACCTGCGCCATCCAGCGCAGAACCTCTGGAAGTTCCCATTCCATCCTCCTGGGTGGTCTGGTTGATAATCCCCCACCTGCACGATCCAATGGAGAACCTCTGGAGGTTCCCACTCCATCCTCCGGGGTAGTTTGGTTGATAAGCTCCACCTACGCAATCCGGTGGATTCCCACTCCACCCTCTGGGTCGTTGGTTGATATATCGGTGTGGCCTACAACTGCCACAGGCAGTTTCTGAGAGGTAGAACTGCGCGCAAGCGGGTCAGAGCAGAACATTCTCCTCGTTCACCTGCGCACCCCCAAGGGTCCCGCTCAGACGCACCCTTCCATCCCTGGAGAGGTTCGGTCCGCGGGGGGTGGGATCAGTGATTTGAGCTCTAACTCGAATCCGTTGCAATCTTCCAAGATGGCGTCCACAGTAGCCAGCAGTTCTTGTCGTCTGCATTACCCCCTTCCTTAGGCGGAGTATTTGCACTACTACTGGATGCAGTACTCCCTTGGATATTACCTCCCTCCATTGGGGTCTAACCGCTCTAGAACTGTTTCAGTGCCGGCAGTAGGCGTTCCCCCTTTTAGTAGGTGGCGGAACTGAATTCCCACTGGGGACAGTACTTACTGTATGCATTAGCCTCTTCCATAGGTGGCGCTATGGCATTATCCCTGGTTCAGTGTTTACTGTATGTCTTGCCCCCTTACGTAGATGGGATATTGATACGGGACACTCCATATGCCTTGCCCTTTTTCGTAAGAGGCGTACTCTCTCTACTTGGATTCAGTTCCTGCTAGATGCATTACTGCATTGCCACCCTTCATGGTGGAGCACTTGCACTACCACTGAGTGCAGTGCTTGCCGCAAGCATTACCCCCTTTTTTTTGTGGGATAATTGCAACATTGCCCATTCCACAAGTGATCCACTACCGTGGGGAATGAGTACACATCTTGGATGTTGCACTTCAACTACGCTACGGCTATAGACGCTGGTGCCCTGTACTCTTCTTCTAATGGTATTTTGGTGCCGCCAGTGGATACTGTGGCTGTTTCCACGTTGTGTCCTATTCCTTTGGTGCCGGTTTGGGGCATGAATATGACAACCTCTTTCCTCACGGGGTTGCTCAGCGTCACTCATGTGTCCTAGCGTCCCCTATCTCCATGGTCCTCCACTGTTCCAATATGTGTCTTCAACAATATGTAGTGCGTACACCATGGCACGTAATATTGTGATTACGTTCCAGCAAGTCGAGTGTTACACTGGCTGTATATTCTCTATCCACCATTCCTGAAGTGGAAAGTGGTTGTGCTGGCACTCTGGTTTAGCTTTGCAGCGTGTTCTCCTCCGCTGGGGCAGATTTTACGCTGGTACTAGCATTCGCAGTAGCTGCAGTGGGGCATTCCCTCAGGTAGGGGTTCTACCCTGATGCTGGCTTGGCGGTTGTTCCTGTTCAACGCCCTTCCCAGGTGGAGTGTTTAAGGTTAGCTCTCCTTCCCTGAGACAGTATGGTACCGTGGCTTCTACCGGATTCCTCTAGTCTGCCCCTCAGTTTTGTGCTGGTGGGGCACACTGCGGCTCCTACTGTACGGGGGTCCTGGAGTAGCCATTACATACTCTGGCTCCTTCGTCAGGTGACGCATTCTTCTAACGCCAAATTCGGTGGTGTACGCTGCATGGCCTCCTCCTTGGGCGGAGTATGGCGCCGCCACTATCATCTGGTGGCTACTTCTGTGTAGTGCCAGTCTCAGATAGGGAATGGGCTTCGCTCTGCCCCTTTTTCCTTCTCTGGCTCAGGGTTTACGGTCACTCCGCAAACCTTGGTAGCTCCTAAGTTACTACTTCCCCTCATCTACGCTGATGCAGGGTATTGGTTCTGTTTTTGTTTTTTCTTCCAGTCTCGTTCCGGACCGACTGTTGGGCTTGTGACGTTTTCTGTATTCTCCTTCTACAGGTGAATCCTACCCGTTGGTCCTGGGTGTACTACCCATATCTACAGCTACCTCTCAAGACTTGACTAATGACTGCCATGTCAGTCCGAATGTGTAGTCATGCCTTTTTCACTGCACATTCAATGGCTAGACTACGAGACTCCCCACGCCAGGCAGAGCGGGGATGCTGTCACGACTCACCACTGTTGATGGAGTTTTCGTTCCTGGAACGGAACACCCCTTCTATTCTTCCTTCTCTCATCTTGGTCGGGTCGAAATTTCCGTCGAGCAGCGTTGCTACACCGTCAATACACGGACGCTGACGGAACTCCACCGCCGGTGATTCTCATATCGTCTCTACTTCTACCTATCCAATGTATTGATTCCTTGGCTTGCGGTTGGACACGCCTCATTGTATCAGCCAGTTTCTCAGGCTCTTCACAAGTCTCTTCGGCTCGGGGGACATCGGTGGACCACTTACCGTTTCCGTGGAGCGCTTCCCTTTAGCAGGGGTGGATCCTGCGGTCCTGGGTTTTTGGTTTAGCCCTTGGTTTCTTGATGGGTCAGGTTTGGCGCTTTCCATCTTTTTCCAGTGTCCTCTGACTCACCTGGGGCCCATAATAACCTTCCTTCAGGGAATGGCACCTATGGTTCCTCCGTACCGTCCTACTTTACCGCCTTGGGATCTGAACTTGGTCCTTTCAGCGCTCCGGAGTTCTCCCCTTGTACTCTTGCAGGAGATGTCACTCCGACTCCGGTCCTGGAATGTAGTTTTTTTTCTGCAATTGCTGAAGCATACTGCACCCGGGGCAGAGTTCCGCCCTTCGGTGTCACGGCTCACTCCACCAGAGCGGTGGGCGCTCTTGGGCTCGGAGGATTCAAGGTTCGGGCGCGTAGTTGTGCAAAGCAGCTACTGTCTTCGTTGGCCAGATCCACAAAATTTTGCCAGGTGCATACTTATGCATCAGCGGGCGCTGCCTTGGGCCGCATGGTCTTGCAGGCGGCAGTTCTTAGTTGCCTGCAGGGGCACTTGCTCCATAGGTCTGTGGTTTTCCCTCCCTGTGGACTGCTCTTGGACGTCCCACGGTTTCTGTGTCCCCCAATGAATATGGGCGAGAAAACAAGATTTTTGTAAAACTTACCAGTAAAATCTCTTTCTCGTTCTTCATTGGGGGACACAGCATCCACCCAGTATTGTTGTTCGGCCACAGTTGTGGCTGTTGCTGGTTAGAACCTAGTTGTGTTCTTGGCATTGTTGGTGTTACACATTATTTTGTTGGTTTACTTGCTTCTCCTACTGCTTCTACACAAACTGAAGCTCTCTCTCTCCAGGCTGGAGGGGGTATAGCTGCCAGGGGTGGAGCTAACAGCTTTTACTAGTGTCAACGCCTCCTAGAGGACATGGCTGTACCCACAGTTTCTGTGTCCACCAATGAAGAGCGAGAAAGAGATTTTACTGGTAAGTTTTGCAAAAATCTTTGACACCTTACATCACAAAAAGTGTAATACCAAGCGATTATAAAGTCATGTGCACCCTAAAATAGTACCAATCAAACCGTCATCTCATACCAAAAAAAAATGAGCCCCCTACATAAGACAGTCTCCCAAAAAATAAAAATAAACTATGGCTTTCAGAATATGGAGACTAAAAACTATTTTTTTAAATGCTTTATTATGTAAAACTGAAACAACCAAAAAAAGTAGTCATATTATTTATTTCGCGTCCATAACAACCTGCTCTATAAAAATACTACATGATCTAACCTGTCAGGTGAACATTTTAAATAACTAAAAATAAAAACGGGTGCCAAAACAGCTATTTTTTGTTACCTTGCCTCTCAAAAAGTGTAATCTAGAGCAACCAAAAATCATATGTACCCTAAAATAGTACCAACAAAACTGCCACCTTATCACGTAGTTTCCAAAATTGGGTCTTTTTGGAGTTTCTACTCTAGGGGTGCATCAGGGGGTCTTCAAATGTGACATGGCAGCTTAAAATTATCCCAGTGAAATCTGCCTTCTAAAAAACATATGGTGTTCCTTTCCTCCTGCCCCTGCCGTGTGCCCATACAGCAGTTTACAACCACAAAACTGTAAACTACAGAATCAAGGTAATTAATAAATATTGAGTTTTGTTTGGCTGTTAACCCTTGCTTTGTTAGCGGAAAAAATGGATTAAAATGGAAAATCTGCCAAAAAAGTGAAATTCTGAAATTTCATCTACATTTTCCTTTAATTCTTGTGGAACACCTAAAGAGTTAACAAAGTTTGTAAAATCATTTTTTAATACCTTGAGGGGTGTAGTTTCTAAAATGGGGTGATTTATGGGTGGTTTATAATATGTAAGTCCCAGATAGTGACTTCATAACTGAACTGGTCCTGAAAAAATTGGGTTTGGGAAATTTTCTTAAATTTTAAGATTTGCTTCTAAACTTCTAAGCCTTCTAACGTCCCCAAAAAATGTAATCAAATTTTCAAAATGATCCATAAATGAAGTAGACATGGGGAATATAACGTAATAACTATTTTTGGAGGTATTACTATCTATTAGAAATGTAGAGAAATTAAAATTTGGAAATGTGCACATTTTTCCAAACTTTTTGTAAATTTGGTATTTTTTTTATAAATAAAAATGAAATATTTTGACTCATTTTTGCCACTTTCATGAAGTACAATATGTGACGAATGGCCTGGTTAAGTAAAAGCGTTTTAAAGTTACTACCACATAAAGTGACACGTGTCAGATTTGCAAAATTTGTCTGCGTCCTGAAGGTGAAAAATGGGGTTAAACATTAAAAAAAACAAGTTTAAATCACCCCCTTTCCTTAGGATAAACTTAAAATTGCATAAATAAAAAAATATAAACCTCATGGGCATCACCATGTCCGAAAACTTCCATACTATTGAAATATATAAATATTTTTCTAATATGGCAAATGACATAATGGAGAAAAAAAATCAAAATGGCTGATACGCAATTTTTTTTCTTCCCTTCTCTTACCCAATTTTTTTATTTATAAAATGTGATCCAAAAGTCTCACACACTACAGTTTGTCCCGCAAAAAATGAGGCCCCGCACAGCTTAGTAGACATACAGTAACTATAAAAAAGTTATGGAGTCAGAATATGGTGATGTAAACATTTATGTCAAGTAAAAAAAAAATTGGCATTTAAACATATAAAACCTATACATGTGTGGTATTATCGTTATGCCCCAGAGAATGAAGGGCACAGGTCAGTTTTGCCACTTAGGGAACGCCGTAGGGACAGAACCTGTAAAACTGTTTAAAGAAATGTTTTTATTTTTTTCTCAATTCCACTTCATTTGGAATTTTTTTTTCCCCGCTACCGATTTCATTGTATGCTATGTTATATGGTGGCATTAGAAAGTGCAACTTGTCCCGCAAAAAAAAAGTCCTCATACGGATATTCAGACCTGGTCCAAAAAAAAAAAAAAACAGAATCACCATGTCCTAAACTAGAGATCATCAAAAAAACGAACAAAAAAAAATTGCCTTTTACACAGCTCTGTAGAGCTAAAAATATGGTAATTTTTTTGTTTTTTATATTATCAAAACACAAGAAAAATATAAATTTGGTATCACTGTACTCATACTGACCTGCAGAATGCAGTTAATGTTGTCTGGCTTTGGGACTGACAACCCCTATCCTTTCAACCTTTGCCCCGGAACATAAAAAAGCAGACTCGCCTGCCAACATTTAACAGACATTACTATTGTATTGATTAAGTAATAACTTTATCAGAAAACTAAAGTAAATGTTAAAAACTAGTCAAAATTCAACAGAGGAATAGGAGCAGGACATGACTGACTGATAATGTCTACAGACTTGAGGTGATGGGGTGGGCTGCCAGGCAGAGGAGGGTGAGTGCTGGGCATAGAGGGAAAGGCATGAGCAGTGCTTGGAAGGCGCAGGATGGATGTGAGCAGCGAGCAAAATACATGGCAGAAGCAGTCACTGCCCTAAAAGCTGTCTATTTATATACACAACTGTGAGGCAGTTATTTTCCCCCTTTTAAACGTGGGGCTGCATGTTTGCACCTAGCGAGATACGGATGTGTGACCTGAAGGTTAGGAGGTGATGCTTCCCGGACACTCTACACGCTGATCTCTACAGTACACAGTACCTCCCATGATCTACTTTGCACCCATTGGCAATCGACCTGTTGATTGTGATTCATGGATTACAGAGCTACGGGCTATAGAATCCCACCAATCTTACTTTTACAACATGTAACCATGTTTTTGAGACATTTTGTTTTATGCTCTATTTTTGTCTCCTCAGGCCGAAATGTTGTACAAGAAAAATCCAAAGTTACTAAATCAGTTGCAGTACTGTGAAGAGACCGGTATTCCACTAGTGGCAATCATTGGGGAGCAGGAACTCAAAGACGGCGTCGTAAAGCTCAGAGATGTTTCCACAAGGGAAGAGGTATGTAAAGCCCTATTCACAGGCATTTCTGTGCAGTCTGTGATGCATTTTAATTTTGGCCAAGATCATGGGTGGTTTGCAAACATGGTAACGTTATAAAAAAAATATAAAAAGACTGCAACTAAACTTTCTAAACAACACTTTTTAGTTTTTCAAAATAAACATTTTAGAAAAAAATCTTAAAAAGGGTGCATTCAGTGTTAGAAACATGCAGCTGCTGTCATTAGAAAACAGCACTACTCAATTGCTGTCATTAGAAAACAGCACTACTCAATACGAGTGTATTACTGTAGTACAGCGGCGGCATAAAGCGCACGGCGTCATAGCAACCAATGACGCAATGCGCTCCTGCTGTCAGCAGGAATCCAGGTCGGGATACCACGGACCGTTCACGGCCGTGTGCATTCGGCCTCAAGCGTAGTCTTTCCCTAATTAAGGGCGCTGAGCTGCAATACCACAACCAACCTGTGAACAGATGTAGTGCTGATTTTGAAAGAAAGCTTTATAATGCTAGGATATATTTTCACTTTATAGATACTGGGGGTCTTAGAGGTTAGACCCCAACCGATCATAAAGGAAAGCCATGTCCTTGTGGATTAGTATGCGCTGGATTATCAAATGTTGACCAACTGTGCTGTTTATTATATGCAGAGAGTCCTTTTGGTGCTTTTTTGCAAACTCTAAACAGGCTTTCATGTGTCTTTTACTGAGGAGAGGATTCTTTCTGGCCACTCCACCTGTCTGTCTGTAAAGCAAAGATTGGTGGAACGATGGTTGACCTACTGAAAGTTTCACCCATCTGCACAGGGTATCTTTGGAACTCAGCCAGAGTGCCCATTGGTCACTTCGCTTATGAAGGCCCTTCTTCCCCGATTACTTCGCCAGCTCTAGGAAGAGACGTGGTTGTTTCAAACTTCCTCCATTAAAGAATTACGGGGGCCACTGTGCTTTTGGGAAAATTTAAGTGCAGTAGAAATTTTTATACCCTTCTCCAGATCTGAACCTCGCACAATCCTGTTTATGAGCTCTACAGGCAGTTCGTTCTTTCCTCCTCATGACTTGGTTTTTGTACTGATATGCACTGTCAGCTGTGTGACCTTATTTAGACAGGGTCGTGTCTTTGCATAACATAACGGACTGGTACAGAGGGGTAGAGGACCCTGCCTGCAAGCACTTACATTATATAAGGGAAGGGGAAAGAACACAGTAGGTGAGGGTATAGGCTGCTCATGTGGCTGTGTAGTGGCAGCATGCTTATTGCAAGTGGTAAGCTTTCCTGAAAAGGTGGGGATGTTAGGGAGAAGTCTGATGTGTAAGGCTAGTGAGTTCCAGAGTAGGGGAGGCACGTGAGAAATCTTGAAGTCAATTGTGTGAAGAACAGAGGAGGAGGTCCTGTGAGGATCTGAGATTAAGTGTGGGGATGTATCGAATGCAGGTCAGTGATGTAAGGAGGGGACAGGTTGTGGACGGCCTTATAGTTAGTTGTTAGTATTTTAAGCTGAGTTCTCTGGGTAATGGGGAGTCAGTGAAGAGATTAGATTGGCAGATGGGCGAGGCAATGGAGAAACAAGTGGGAGAAGTGGATTAATCGGACAGTGGAGTTGAGAATAGATTGTAGGGAAGCCAGAGTGGTGGATGGGAGGCCACACAGGAGGATCTTGCAGTAGTTCAGGTGGGAGATGAGAATGCACTAGTATTTTAGTTGACTCGGGTGAGGAAAGAGCGAATACGAGAGATGTTCTTAACCACCTCAGCTCCCCTAGCTTAAACCCCCTTAATGACCAGACCACTTTTTACAATTCTGCACTACACTATTTTCACGGTTTATTGCTCGGTCATACAACTTACCACCCAAATTAATTTTACCTCCTTTTCTTCTCACTAATAGAACTTTCATTTGGTGGTATTTCATTGTTGCTGACATTTTTACTTTTTTTTTTGATATTAATCAAAATTGACCGAAATTTTTGCAAAAAAATGAAATTTTTCACTTTCTGTTAAATTTTTCAAATAAAACTATATTTCTATATAAATTTTTCTTTAAATTTATTGTTCTACATGTCTTTGATTAAAAAAAAATGCAATAAGTGTATATTTATTGGTTTGGGTAAAAGTTATAGCGTTTACAAACTATGGTACAAAAATGTGAATTTCCGCATTTTGAAGCAGCTCTGACTTTCTGAGCACCTGTCATGTTTCCTGAGGTTCTACAATGCCCAGACAGTAGAAACACCCCACAAATGACCCTATTTCGGAAAGTAGACACCCTAAGGTACTCGCTGATGGGCATAGTGAGTTCATGGAAGTTTTTTTTTTTGTCACAAGTTAGCGGAAAATGATTTATTATTTTTTCTTTTTTTTCTTACAAAGTCTCATATTCCACTAACTTGTGACAAAAAAATAAAATTTTACCCCTCACGGAATACCTTGGGGTGTCTTCTTTCTAAAATGGGGTCACTTGTGGGGTATTTATACTGCCCTTGCATTTTAGGGGCCCTAAAGTGTGAGAAGTAGTTTGGAATCCAAATGCGTAAAAATGCCCTGTGAAATCCTAAAAATACTCATTGGAATTTGGGCCCCTTTGCGCACCTAGGCTGCAAAAAAGTGTCACACATGTGGTATCACCGTACTCAGAAGAAGTAGGGCAATGTTTTTTGGGGTGTTTTTACATATACCCATGCTGGGTGAGATAAATATCTCTGTAAAAGACCCATTTCCCATTTTTTTTTATACAAAGTTGTCATTTTACAGAGATATTTCTCACACACAGTATGGGTATATGTAAAAATACACCCCAAAACACATTGCCCTACTTCTCCTGAGTACGGCGATACCACGTGTGACACTTTTCTGCAGCCTAGGTGCACAAAGGGGCCCAAATTCCAATGAGTATCTTTAGAATTTCACAGGGCATTTTTTACGCATTTGGATTCCAAACTTCTCACGCTTTAGGGCCCCTAAAATGCCAGGGCAGTATAAATACCCCACAAGTGACTCCATTTTGGAAAGAAGACACTCCAAGGTATTCCGTGAGGGGCATGGCGAGTTCCTAGAATATTTTTTCTTTGGCACAAGTTAGCGGAAAATGTTTTTTTTTTCTCTTACAAAGTCTCATATTCCACTAACTTGTGACAAAAAATAAAATTTTACATGAACTCGCCATGCCCCTCACGAAATACCTTGGGGTGTCTTCTTTCCAAAATGGGGTCACATGTGGGGTATTTGTACTGCCCTGGCATTTTAGGGGCCCTAAAGCGTGAGAAGAAGTCTGGAATATAAATGTCTAAAATATTTTTTGTCACAAGTTAGTGGAATATGAGACTTTGTAAGAAAAAAAAAAAAAAAAAATTTCCGCTAACTTGTGCCAAAAAAAAAAAATCTTCTATGAACTCGCCATGCCCCTCAAAACTGATCTTTTATAGCGCCGCAGCGATTTTACAGTGTTTTTGCAGTGATCAGAAAAAAATTAAATTCTGTCACTGCGGTGGGGCGGACTGAACGCAAGTGTGCGCACAAGATCAGGCCTGATCGGGCGAACACTGCGTTTTTTGCAGATTTGCGGACAAGAAAAGGCATTTTCTATATAGTTCTGGCAATGTGCGGATCTGTAAAATGCGGAAAGCACATTGCCGGTGTCCGTGTTTTGCGGATCCGCAAAACACATACGGACGTCTGAATGGAGCCTTACAGGGGGGTGATCAGGGAGTCTATATGAGGTGATCAGGGGTTAATAAGTGACCGGGGGGGGGGGGGGGGGGGGGGGTAGTGTAGTGTGGTGATTGGTGCTACTTACAGAGCTGCCTGTGTCCTCTGGTGGTCGATCCAAGCAAAAGGGACCACCAGAGGACCAGGTAGCAGGTATATTAGACGCTGTTAACAAAACCGCGTCTAATATACCTTTTTGGGGTTAAAAAAAAAATCGCATCTACAGCCTGCCAGCGAATGATCGCCGCTGGCAGGCTGTAGATCAACTTGTTTACCTTGCGATCCTGTGTGCGCGCGTTCACAGGAAGTCTCGCGAGATGACGCGCTAATGCGTCTACGAGGAACAAACTGACCGAAGGACGCATCCCTGCGTTAGGCGGTCGGGAGGTGGTTAAGTTGAAAGCGGCAGGTGGAGGTGAGGGTTTGGATGTGTGGTTTAACCACTTCACATCCGCGCCATTTCCCCCTTCCTGACAGGGCCATTTTTTGCAAATCTGACATGTCCCTTTATGTGGTAATAACTTTGGAACGCTTTCACTTATCCCAGGCCATTCTGAGATGGTTTTCTCATCACATATTGTACTTCATGACAGTGGTAAAATTAAGTCCAAAATTTTGATTTTTAATTATAAAAAAATACCAAATTTACCAATAGTAATACGTCCAAAAAGTTATTATTTTACATTCTCCATATGTCTACTTCATATTTGGATCATTTTGTGAATGTCATTTTATTTTTTGGGGACGTTAGAAGGCTTAGAAGTTCCGAAAAATTTCCAAAACCCACTTTTTAAGGACCAGTTCAAGTCTTAAGTCACTTTGTGAGGCTTACATAATAGAAACCACCCAAAAATGACCCCATTTTAGAAACTACACCCCTCAAGGTAGTCAAAACTGATTTTACAAAAATGTTGTTAACCCTTTAGGTGTTCCACTAGAATTAATGGAAAATGGAGATGAAATTTCAGAATTTCACTTTTTTGGCAGATTTTCCATTTTATTATTTTCCGCTAACCAAGCAAGGGTTAAGAGCCAAACAAAACTCAATATTTATGGCCCTGATTCTGTAGTTTACAGAAACTCCCCATATGTGGTCGTAAACTGCTGTATGGCCACACGGCAGGCCGCAGAAGGAAAGGAATCCCATATGGTTTTTGGAAGGCAGATTTTGCTGGACTAGTTTTTTGACACCATGTCCCATTTGAAGCCCCCCTGATGCACCCCTAGAGTAGAAACTCCAAAAAAGTGACCCATTTTGGAAAAAGGTAGAGAGGGAGGAGAACAGAGTAGTGACGTTTAGCTTTAGCAGCTAGCAGGTTGTTTGGTTAGGGCAGTTTCATTCGAGATTAACATTGTTATTCTAGAAGTTTGGATGCGAATGGGAGCAGTGAAATGGAACGATAGCCGGATAAAGAGGATGGGTCCAGGGAAGGCTTGGGTGTGATGGTTGCATGTTTTAAAGAGGAAGGGATGACGCCAGTGGTTAGCAATAGGTTTAAGAGTTGGGTTAGGGCAGGGATAACTAATAGTGGTGTGGTTTGGAATGAGGTGGGATGGTAGTGGGTCAAGGGCACGGGTGGCGAGGTGTGACTTGGAGACTAAGTTGGGAAGCTTTTCTCCTGTGACAGTGGTAAACTGGGTTATGTGGGAAGAGCATTTGGGATGATCTAGAGAAATGGGAGTCCACCAGACCTAAATTTCATAACAAAGGGTCTGAATACTTGCGTCCATGCAAGTTTTTAGTTTTTCTTTTTTGAGAACTTTTCAAAAATGTCTAAGATGTAGTTTTTACTTTCTTATTATGAGGCATTAAGAGAGAGATTGATGGGGGAAAGCGGAAATATTTTATTTTAGAACAGGGCTGCAACATAACAATGTGAAAAGGTTTAATCACTTGCCAAATGCATTGTAGGCACCTGTTCATACTACAGAGGGCTGGATTGACGCAGATCACTTCTGTTGTGTGAACACAAATCAAGCGACAATTCAAAAACATGGGTTTGCCCCCACTGATCGCGATCGACTCGTTTCTCCATGTTTGGCTGGTCAGGAGCATAAAATGTGGGTAGAAGGACAAACAAACAAGTAAGCTGCTGACCTCCGTGACAGAGGCTGCAGCTATCAGCACTGAGTGGCCGTACGCGGCCGCAAGGACACGCGATATATAAGGAGGAGACTCCTCCCCTCTTCTGGATCAAGCCCCTGGGGCGGCCAATAAGGAAGCAGGAGGCGCGGCAACGCTGCAACAACCATTCCGCCCCACTTACCCGCCCCTTCTGTGAGACGAGGCGAATGTCAAAACATTTGTATACTAATGTTAGAGTGACCAAACGGCGGTTTAAAATAAATAAGGTAGCATAGCAATGCAGGAACAGGGATCGTGTCTTATTTAGGTAAGTGGTCAAGTGTAGTAATTGTAGTAATTAACTACTGTAGTTGTTGTCACTGAGTCAGGATAACTCTGAGACATAAAGTCCTGGATTATCTTGGAATGTAGGGGTGATGCATCCTGTGACTTGCCATGATATTTCGAGGTGACGCACAGCGTACCCGACTCTGAGATGAAATTATAGAGCGGGGCAGGATATATCGTATCCTCATTTGGATATAAGCCAAAAGCACTCCCCATAGTAGTATGAGACAACCTACATGCATCGGGACTCCACGAAAGCAGACAAAGGAGTTATACTCATTGAGTCCATGCGGTTGGAGTGTGTGCAAGCGGTAAATCCACTGTCTTTTTGTAACAAGCGCTTGTCAAAGTCGCCTCCTCTTGGAGATCTTCTCACCACCTCTATGGCCTGAAATTTCATCACATCCGCATTGCCACCGTGTAAGGTGGATGTACAGTACAGACCAAAAGTTTGGACACACCTTCTCATTCAAAGAGTTTTCTTTATTTTCAGGACTATGAAGGCATCAAAACTATGAATTAACACATGTGGAATTATATACATAAGACAAGTGTGAAACAACTAAAAATATGTCATATTCTAGGTTCTTCAAAGTAGCCACCTTTTGCTTTGATTACTACTTTGCACACTCTTGGCATTCTCTTGATGAGCTTCAAGAGGTAGTCCCCTGAAATGGTCTTCCAACAGTCTTGAAGGAGTTCCCAGAGATGCTTAGCACTTGTTGGCCCTTTTGCCTTCACTCTGCACCTTTTGCCTTCACTCACCAGCTCACCCCAAACCATCTCGATTGGGTTCAGGTCCGGTGACTGTGGAGGCCAGGTCATCTGGCGCAGCACCCCATCACTCTCCTTCCTGGTCAAATAGCCCTTACTTTCAAAGTTTTCCAAATTTTTCGGGTGACTGACCTTCATTTCTTAAAGTAATGATGGTCACTCGTTTTTCTTTACTTAGCTGCTTTTTTCTTGCCATAATACAAATTCTAACAGTCTATTCAGTAGGACTATCAGCTGTGTATCCACCTGACTTCTCCTCAACGCCACTGATGGTCCCAACCCCATTTATAAGCAAGAAATCCCACTTATTAAACCTGACAGGGCACACCTGTGAAGTGAAAACCATTTCAGGGAACTACCTCTTGAAGCTCATCAAGAGAATGCCAAGAGTGTGCAAAGCAGTAATCAAAGCAAAAGGTGGCTACTTTGAAGAACCTAGAATATGACATATTTTCAGTTGTTTCACACTTGTTTGTTATGTATATAATTCCACATGTGTTAATTAATAGTTTTGATGCCTTCAGTGTGAATCTACAATTTTCATAGTCATGAAAATAAAGAAAACTCTTTGAATGAGAAGGTGTGTCCAAACTTTTGGTCTGTACTGTATGTCTCGCAATTGGGGTGTCAGCACCCTTGCGGATGTCATTAAGGTGTTCTGCGATTCTCCTGCGGAATTTGTAGCCATAAATTAATATGGTCAGCCCATTTCTGGTTATTATATAGTGCGTGTCCTTGCGGCCGCGTACGGCCATTCAGTGCTGATAGCTGCAGCCTCTGTCACGGAGGTCAGCAGCTTACTTGTTTGTTTGTCCTTCTACCCACATTTTATGCAACTGACGAGCCAAACATGGCGAAACGCGTCGAGCGATCAATGGGGGCAAACCCATGTTTTTGAATTGTCGCTTGATTTGCGTTCACACAACAGAAGTGGTCTGCGTCAATCCAGCCCTCTAGTATGTGAACAGGTGCACTCAAGCTTCTTGCTCACACCCAGGTAGTTAGTGTCCCTTGATTCGTGCTCACAGGGCCGACCATCAGACATCTGGTTCATATCTGTGAACAGGTGGTTCTTGATCCTGGTCGGATCCAATGTGTAGATGTTTATCAATGGATTAGTTTGTTAATTTAGTCCAGGGCCATCTAGACTGGGTGATTGAGCAGAGCACCTTGTCCGTGCCACGGTGCACACTTTTGGTTGTGTCCTAGTACTACAGCCGGCTGGCGTGGTTTTGCAACCATCAGTAGTGCACCTGAAGTGGATTTCTTGGTGACCTTATCCACACCTGAGCGGTACCACTGATCGTGGTTTTCCATTTGATACCTCGATCCGCCTCAGGATTCGTGGATAGATCTGTTCACTTAGAATTTTATATAGTTAGTAGGTTTCCTTTCCTCACATTTTTGCAGATTTAATAAAGTATTAGTTTTATCTAATCCCTATATCGTTCCTGACTACAGTCGTGGCCAAAAGTTTTGAGAATTACATAAATATTGGAAAAGTTGCTGCTTAAGTTTTTATAATAGCAATTTGCATATACTCCAGAATGTTATGAAGAGTGATCAGATGAATTGCATAGTCCTTCTTTGCCATGAAAATTAACTTCATCCCCAAAAAAACCTTTCTACTGCATTTCATTGCTGTCATTAAAGGACCTGCTGAGATTTCAGTAATCGTCTTGTTAACTCAGGTGAGAATGTTGACGGGCACAAGGCTAGAGATCATTATGTCAGGCTGATTGGGTTAAAATGGCAGACTTGACATGTTAAAAGGAGGGTGATGCTTGAAATCATTGTTCTTCCATTGTTAACCATGGTGACCTGCAAAGAAACGCGTGCAGCCATCATTGCGTTGCATAAAAATGGCTTCACAGGCAAGGATATTGTGGCTACTAAGATTGCACCTCAATCAACAATTTATAGGATCATCAAGAACTTCAAGGAAAGAGGTTCAATTCTTGTTAAGAAGGCTTCAAGGCGTCCAAGAAAGTCCAGCAAGCGCCAGGATCGTCTCCTATAGAGGATTCAGCTGCGGGATCTGAGTGCCACCAATGCAGAGCTTGCTCAGGAATGGCAGCAGGCAGGTGTGAGCGCATCTGCACGCACAGTGAGGCGAAGACTTTTGGAAGATGGCCTGGTGTCAAGAAGGGCAGCAAAGAAGCCACTTCTCTCCAAAAAAAACATCAGGGACAGATTGATCTTCTGCAGAAAGTCTGGTGAATGGACTGCTGAGGACTGGGGCAAAGTCATATTCTCCGATGAAGCCTCTTTCCGATTAGGGCATCTGGAAAAAGGCTTGTCCGGAGAAGAAAAGGTGAGCGCTACCATCAGTCCTGTGTCATGCCAACAGTAAAGCATCCTGAGACTATTCATGTGTGGGGTTGCTTCTCATCCAAGGAGTGGGCTCACTCTCACAATTTTGCCCAAAAACACAGCCATGAATAAAGAATGGTACCAAAACACCCTCCAACAGCAACTTCTTCCAACAATCCAACAACAGTTTGGTGAAGAACAATGCATTTTCCAGCATGATGGAGCACCGTGCCATAAGGCATAAGTGATAACTAAGTGGCTCGGGGACCAAAACGTTGACATTTTGGATCCATGGCCTGGAAACTCCCCAGATCTTAATCCCATTGAGAACTTGTGGTCAATCCTCAAGAGGCGGGTGGACAAACAAAAACCCACAAATTCTGACAAACTCCAAGAAGTGATTATGAAAGAATGGGTTGCTATCAGTCAGGAATTGGCCCAGAAGTTGATTGAGAGCATGCCCAGTCGAATTGCAGAGTTCCTGAAAAAGAAGGGCCAACATGGCAAATACTGACTCTTTGCATAAATGTCATGTAATTGTCGATAAAAGTCTTTGAAACGTATGAAGTGCGTGTAATTATATTTCACTACATCACAGAAACAACTGAAACAAAGATCTAAAAGCAGTTTAGCAGCAGTGAAAACTAATATTTGTGTCATTCTCAAAACTTTTGGCCACGACTGTATAGTGATTAATATTTAATTCAAAGTCTGTGTCACTGATGAACTGAATGTTGCACTTAGCTATCTCCATCAGTCCCATAGAGTTGTGTGGGGTATCATCATGCGTCACATTCCACTCCATTCAAATGGGGGGGACACAGGACATTGTTTCTCATGACTGTACCTCCCCAGAAACTGCTAATACCACAAAGTACATCCTCTTTGAATTCTATGGTTTTATGTATCAGTACGAACAATAGCACACACCAGATTCCAGTTTTATTTTTTCAAAAAAATTAAGCTAACATGGGAAAGCCATGTGTGAAAAACCAAAGTACACCCTGTGAATCGGTAGCTTGTAGAACCACCTTTTGCAGCATCCTCTGTGTACTGAGAGCTTTTCACACGGGTGAATCTTAAGTCAGAAATTGACATATAAATTTCTAAACTACAGGTTTTACTGAAACTTTCCCCATAAAACTATCAGTCTGCTCAGCTCCTCCTGCTCTATAATATGCTGCCTGCAGATTACTCTGCATTTTGTGGTGACAGGTTCTCTTTAAGTAAACAATGGCAAGGAAATGTGAATGGACTTTCTCAATGTATTTTATGTTGTCATATCACAGTGAGACATATCACATACAAGTTAAGGCCTGTTTCACAGTTGCGTTGTTTTTCCGGTATTGAGATCCAGCTGAGGATCTCAATAGTGGGAAAAAAACGGTTGAGTTTTGTCCTTATGCACTCTGAATGGAAGGAGATCCGTTCAGGATGCCTTCCGTTCCGGCAGCAGAAAAAGGATCGGGCACTGAAAACAATGTGAGTCAATGGTGATGGATCAGTTTTTTAGGAGCCTAAAAAAACGTATCCGTCATCCATTGACTTTCAATGTATTTAGTGACAGATCTATTTCCCCCCCCCCCCCACCCCGTTTTGATTTCACACAACCGCATCCTAACGGAACGGACGCATCGTGATGTGCAAAATCAAAACTGATCCGTTTAATTCTGGTATTGAGATCCTCTGCTGGAATTACAGAATCATTGGTTGCTGGCAGCAGAGTGTTTTTAGACAGAAAACAATGATTTTGGTGACCACACAAACTATTATGCCCCATGAACAAGCATTTTGCTCGTTAATCATGTAATCGGCAACTTTAAATGGAGTCTGTCACCTAATTTTCACCAATATAACTAAGAGCACTGCCCCATAGAAGATTGCAGACATGTTCCAGACATACCTGTGTGCACTGTGTCTGTATTCCATGTCCAGGAAAAAGCACTTTTAGGCCTAGTTCACACAAACGTTTTTTTTGCGGGTGTACGGGCTGTTTTTTTCATTTCAATGGTTCCGCAAAAAAAACTGAATGTGTTCCGTATGTATTCCGTTTCCGTATTGCCGTTTTTCCGTTCCGTTGAAAGATAGAACATGTCCTATATTTGGCCGCAAATCACGTTCCGTGGCTCCATTAAAGTCAATGGTTCCGCAAAAAAAACGGAACACATAATTAAATGCATACGTATGTCTTCCGTATCTGTTCCGTTTTTGCTGAACCATCTATTGAAAATGTTATGCCCAGCCCAATTTTTTCTATGTAATTACTGTATACTGTATATGCCATACGGAAAAACAACGGAACTCAAAAACGGAACAACGGATCCGTCAAAAACGGACAGCAAAAAACTATAAAAGCCATACGTTCGTGTGAACTAGGCCTTATTCTGCTGAATAAACACTCCCAGGTGCCCAGCTGAATGTGAAAGGAAAAACAGCTTTCACTCCTGACTCGATTTCCAACAGCTATATCTTCTGATATAGTGGATATAATGCTATGATTCTGGTATCGTTTGAAAGGTTGGAATGACAGCTTTCAAACAAGGTCAGGATTATATTTCTAGTGGTTACCAATCCCAAGATATGAGCAACTAAAGCAGCCCTCCCCTCTTCAGTCTGGTTTGCTTTGGGTACTTAGGAGCTGTTTTCTAGCAGAATAAAAGTACTTTTCCTGGACATGGAATACAGACACAGTGCACACAGGTATGTTTGGGATGTGTCTGCAATCTTCTATGGGGCAGTGCTCTTAGTTATATTGGTGAAAAACAGGTGACAAACTCCCTTTAACCCCGTCAAGACCAAGGTAGTTTTTACCTTGAGGGCCCGGCCATTTTTAGTAAATCTGACATATCATTTTATGTGGTAATAACTTCAAAACGCTTTTACTTATCCAAGCCATTCTGAAATAGTTTTCTCGTCACATATTGTACTTCATGATAGTGGTAAAATTGAGTAAAAAAATTTCATTTCTCGTGAATGGCATTGGGGGACACAGCACCATGATATGACACTAGAAAGAAAAGTGTTTGCTATACCCACTGCACATGCTGGAGCTAACCAGTTTTTTTTCTAGTGTCATAGGAGGCAGACATGACCTGCTTTTTTTTTTTCTTGCATGTCCTGTCGCTTTTTTCTTATTTTTTCTTTTTCTTCACAGGTCCAGCAGGCTGGGGCTCCATAGTGGACTTCCACCATAGTTGCACCCCCTGCAGGCGCGTACTTTGTACCTAGCCGGTTGCCCAGTCCCCACAACTGCATCCGCAGTGGATGCCGGCATTCCCAGGTTCGCCTGTTGAGTCTGCCGAAGGCGCTACCCAGCTGCGCCTGAAGACGTCTGAGGGTAAGTACTCCCAATCCTCCCAGGGGTCCGGTATAGAACAAGTGGGTCCCTTTTCTCCCAGTATAGGGGGGGGGGGGGGGGGTTCCTTCTCATAGTCAGGGCACTCTTGTTCCCCTGTCCTTCGGATGGTCACTTTTCTTGGGGCAGACAGGTACTTAGGGGCTCATTGGAGGTCATATTCTTCCCCCTGTCGGCCCTCCTGGTCCTCCGCCACCGCCTTGGCCTCTAATCTAGGTCCCGGCTTCTGCCCGGCCTAGGCCGCTGTGCTCCCTGGCCTGCCGCTCGGCTCCCGCCTTCTTTCGGCCCCTCTTCTTCATCCTCGGCGGCGGCTTCCAGCGCGATTCCCAGGCGCGCTCACAAATCGAGGCCCCGGCTACTCTGCCGTGATGGTCCCTCCCCCTCCCTGTTTCCCGGGCTTCTTGTGGTCACACCTTCTTGGGGAGGACTGTGGGAGGAGCCTTCTTTCCATCCTCCCAATCCCATCCTGGCGCGGTCTTTCTGCCTGAGGGGCGGGTCTTTCTGCTGGAGGCTCCGAGGACAGAGCAGTGTCCTCCATCTTGCTGCACCTCACGAGGTTCCACCTGAAGCTGCACAGTCTTCTGAAGCTGCTGCTGCTTTCTTTGGGACACAGCACCTGGGGTCCGGTAGGACAGCTTCGGCTGGCTGTTTTTCTTTTACAGGCTCCATCCTAGCCCTCCATGTCCACTGCCAGACAGGACCCAGTGCCCAACCCCCCTCCCGGGCTTGTCACTTATTTTGCTTGCACTGGCTGCAACCAAAAGATGCCGTGCGGTCAATCTGATCACACCTGCGCACAGTGCCTTGCTTCTAGGCCCTCCCAAGCCGCCCTGACCGCATTGTTGTGTCTTTTCCACCTGATTGGGCGGCGTCCCTGTCCCAAGCCATAGGGAACCTTGCCAGTCTCTCCCAATCTATGGACCAGTCGCTGGATCGCTTGCCGGCCCAAATAGTGGCCGCCTCGGCCCCCAGTAGGGAAACTACCACAGTCGGGGCTCGCTCTCGCTCTGACACCAGGTCCCATAAGCGACCTCGTGTGCTCTCAGCTGGGTCCCGCTCATCCTCTGTTCGCTCCCTGGATAAGTCTGAGTCCGGCGAAGTCTCCTCTTCTGCCGTTTCTGCCGCTCCTGGGGACACCTCTGACTCAGATGCTGCATCTGAGCAGAGCACATCTATTTCTGCGGCCATGCAGGATCTCATAAAGGCAGTCAGGGACGCCCTCCGAGTGCAGGAGGGTCCCTCCTCTGTGGCCCAGGAATCCATGTCATTCCTCCGTTCCAGGCGCCCTGCCTTGGTTTTTCCTAACCATGCGGAACCTCGACGCACTTCTGGGTAAGAAGTGGCGTCACCCGGATAGACGACTTCAACTCTCCAAGGCGTCTAACACCCTTTTTCCCTTTGCAGAAGAGTCAGTCAACCTATGCTCTGAACCACCTCAGGTTGATCCCCAGGTGGTGCGCCTGGCCAAGGCGACCACCCTTCTTTTGGCAGATGCAGCTTTCTTGTCGGATCCCTCTGACAAGAGGATTGACTCTTTAGCCAAATCAGTTTTTGTTGCAGCAGGGTCTGCTGTCTGTCCAGCATTTGCCGCATCTTGGGTGGCTAAGGCCTGCATTGTTTGGACCATTGTTTGGGGGGGGGGGTAAAAGTTCTCTTCCCCCAAAATCGACCTCGTCGGCTTCACGGTCGTGACACTTTTGTTCTTTTCGGGACTCCTCCTCCCGCTCAGACAAAATGTCTCCAAGGCCCTCCTTAAAGGCCAAGCCCTCCTGGAATGCTAGACATAAGCCACAGCCCACAAAGACAACCTCTGCCTGACTGTGCCCCCGCTCCAGTGGGGGGGGGGGGGGGGCACTTGCTTGCTTTTCAAGAAGTCTGGCGGGCGCACGTGGACGACGCTTGGGTTTTGGAGGTAGTTTCCTCCGGTTACAAAATAGAATTTTCCAATCTCCCTTCCGGTCGTTTTTTTCCCGGTCTCCGCAAGGGCGGCAGATTTTTTTCAGGTGATTCATTCACGTCATTCTCTAGGGGTCATCGTCCCAGTTCCGAGCTCGGAGCGGTTCCAGGGGTTTTACGCAAACCTTTTCACGGTTCCCAAGAAAGACTGGTCGCTCTGCCGCATTCTGGATCTCGAGGCCCTCAACCTGTTTGTCCGCGTCCGCCATTTTCCCATGGAGTCCCTCCGGTCGGTGATTGCCTCTCTGGAAGAGGGCAAGTTCCTGTCGTCCATCAGAACATTCAGGACGCCTGTCTCCATGTCCCCTTCCCACCAGAGATTCCTTCGCTTTGCGGTGGGTTCTCTGCATTTTCAGGTCGTGGCCCTGCCCTTCGGGCTGTTTTCCCTCATCGCTCTTCTGCGTACCAGGGGAGTTGTGGTGATTCCCTACTTGGACGATCTTCTGGTGAAGGCCCCTTCCTGCGCAAACAACCTGTCCAGCCTCCACATTACTCTTTCGGTTCTGTCCCAGTTCAGGTGGCTGGTGAATCTTCCCTAGTCCTCGGCCAGAAAATGACCTTCCTGGGCCTGATCTTCGACACTCTCCTCGGGCGAGTCTTCCTTCCCCAGGACAAGGGGTTGGCTCGCCTCTGCGACCCGTCCCCTCTTCCCATCAGGACATGCATGCGAATTCTGGGCCTCATGGTGGCCTCCTTCGAGGCAATCTCCTATGCCAAATTGCACACCAGACTTCTCCAGAAGTCCCTACTCTCCAGGTGGGACACGTCTCCGTCATGTGTCGATCGCCTGATCCGCCTTCCCCCGGAGGTCCGCCGGCACTTCCGTTGGTGGCTTCTACCTCGCATGGTCTCCCTCGGCAGGTCTTTCCTTCTGCCAAGTTGGCAAGTGATCTCCACCGACGCCAGCCTGACTGTCTTCGGGTCCCTCACGGCCCAGGGGCAGTGGTCAGCGATAGTCTTTCCTGTCGATCAATGTCCTGAAACTCAGGGCCATTTTCCTTGCTCTCTGCCGCTGGACTCACCTGCTAGACGGTCTCCCGATCCGGATCCAGTCGGACAATTCCACGGCAGTGGCTTACTTGAATCACCAGGGGGGCACCAGAAGTGGGACTGTCCTCAGGAAAGCCTCGCAAATCCTGCAGTGGGTGGAAGCTCACGTTCCCGCTCTCTCCGCAGTCTACATCCCCAGGGTCGACAATTGGGCGGTGGTCTTTCTCAGTCGCCATTGTCTCGACCCGGGAGAGTGGTCCCTCCATCCGGAGGTGTTTCTGCACCTGTGTCAACGGTAGGGAACCCCAGACGTGGACCTGTTTGCTTCTCGTCTGAACCACAATATTCCGGCTTACATCGCCAGGTCCCGGGACTTTCAGGCTCTGGCGATGGATGCTCTGATTTTTCCTTGGTCTTAGTTCAGCCTCCTTTACCTCCTCCTTCCCTTTCCACTTCTTCCCCGGGTACACTAGGAGGCTCGGATCCCGGCGGCTCCGGATTGGCCCCGCAGAGCGTGGTACGCAGACCTCGTGTCCCGTGGCAGCTTCCCCTGCGTCCCGACCTCCTTTCCCAAGGTCCGCTATTCCACCCGAATTTACCGCAACTGCGTTTAACGGTGTGGCTGTTGAGGCCGCGATCCTGAGGTTCTGCGGTCTCTCAGAGTCTGTCATTCAGACTATGCTTCACGCCCGCAAACCCCAATCGGCTAGGGTTCATCACCGTACCTGGCGGGCGTATTTTTCCTGGTGTGAATCTGGCCAGTTTCACCCTCTGTTTTTCTGTGCCTAGGATCCTGTCTTTTCTCCAGGCCGGTTTTGATAAGGGTCTTCGACTGACCTCTCCTAAGGGTCAGATTTTGTCCGTTCTTTTCCAGAGGTCTCTGGCTTCCTGTCCTCAGGTGAAGACTTTTCTCCAGGGGGTTGCTCACCGTGCTCCCTCCTTTCGTCCCCCTGTGAAGCCATGGGACTTTAACCTTGTCCTTGACGCTCTTCAGTCTTCTCCTTTCGAGCCACTGAAGGATATCTCTCTTTCCTTCATTTAATTTAAGGTCGCCTTCCTTGTGGCGATAACCTCTATCTGCAGGGTCTCTGAGCTTGCTGCGCTTTCTTGCAAGTCTCCCTACCTTGTGTTCCACCAGGACAAAGTGGTCCTTTGTCCGGTTCCCTCTTTTCTCCCCAAGGTAGTGTCCTCATTCCATAATAATGAGGAGATTGTCCTTCCTTCTTTCTGTCCTAATCCCGCTCATCCCAGGGAGAGATCCCTTCATCGTCTTGATGTCGTTCGGGTCCTCCTGTATCTTTCAGGCGTTCCGACTCCCTCTTTGTTGTTCCTGACGGACCTCGTAAGGCTCTGCAAGCTTCCAAAGCCACCGTCTCCTGTTGGTTTCGGTCGGCTGTCAAGGAGGCCTATGTTGCAAAGGGTCGGGTTCCCCCCTTTCAGTTTACTGCTCAATCCACTAGGGCGGTCGGGGCCTCTTGGGCGGTTCGACATCAGGCTTCTGCTTCCTAAGTCTGCAAGGCCGCCACCTGGGTTTCGTTTCATACTTTTTCAAAGTTCTATCAGATCCATTCCTTGGCTTCTGCTGATGCCAGTTGGGTCGCAAGGTTCTGCAAGCAGCTGTGCGTTAGATGACTTGCATGGTTGTTTTCTTCCCTCTAGGGCTGCACGATATATCGCAAAAGTAATCGAATCGCGATAAACGGAAAATGCGGTTTGGCGATTCGGCCGAGCCGAAAATGCCGCGATTATTATATATGAAGGGGCCCCTATTGATAAAAAAAAGTCCTCTGTCCTATTGATAACAGGTCGGCCCAGCCTCTGTACTTACTTTCACAATGAATGCACTGCAGCGACGAGCGGGAGCGAGCGAGGCAGCCGGCCGGCGCGGGACAGACGTCACTTAGTCACGCTCCTGCTTCCTGAATTAAGTGGGAGGAGCGTGACAGTGACGTCAGTCACGCGCCGGCCGGCTTGCTCTCTGCCGCTCTCTGCACTGCAGTGCATTCATAGTGAAAGTACAGAGGCTGGCCATTTTATGATAGAGCGGCGCCCAGGGATCTAAGTGCACTTACTATTATTCCTGGGCGCCGCTCCGTTCGTCCGCTGTGGCCCCCGGTATTTTCAGCATTCAGAGGAAGGAGGAGGAGACGCCAGTGTCTGTCCTTCTCCATGACAGCAGCGCTGTCCAATCAGAGCGCAGAGCTCAGAGCCAGGGAGAAAAAAAACTCCCTGGCTCTGAGCTCTGAGCTGTGATTGGACAGCGCTGCTGTCATGGAGACGGAGACTCACTGGCGTCTCCTCCTCCTTGCTTTGAATGTTGAAAATACCGGGGGCCACAGCGGACGAACGGAGCGGCGCCCAGGAATAATAGTAAGTGCACTTAGATCCCTGGGCGCCGCTCTATGCAGCCTGCTGATAAGTTCATATTCTTTGGACCTATGAAAGGTCCTCTTTAATTAAATTCATTGGTGGCGCAGTGTGCGCAGTTTAGGACACATGAAGGGACACATAGGGCCATGAGGGGGACCAGCATAAGATGCTATATGTGTGTCTTATGCTGGCCCCCATTGTGGCCCCATGTGTTATAGCACACATCCCCTATAACAGCGTCCTCCACAGATCCCCCATAACAGTGCCCTCCACAGATCCCCCATAACAGTGCCCTCCACAGATCCCCCACATAACAGCGTCATCCACAGATCCCCCATAACAGTGCCCTCCACAGATCCCCCACATAACAGCGTCCTCCACAGATCCCCCACATAACAGTGCCCTCCACAGATCCCCCACATAACAGTGCCCTCCACAGATCCCCCACATAACAGTGCCCTCCACAGATCCCCCACATAACAGTGCCCTCCACAGATCCCCCACATAACAGTGCCCTCCACAGATCCCCCACATAACAGTGCCCTCCACAGATCCCCCACATAACAGCGTCATCCACAGATCCCCCACATAACAGCGCCATCCACAGATCCCCCACATAACAGCGCCATCCACAGATCCCCCACATAACAGCGTCCTCCACAGATCCCCCACATAACAGCGTCCTCCACAGATCCCCCACATAACAGCGTCATCCACAGATCCCCCACATAACAGCGTCCTCCACAGATCCCCCACATAACAGCGACCTCCACAGATCCCCCACATAACAGCGTCCTCCACAGATCCCCCACATAACAGCGCCATCCACAGATCCCCCACATAACAGCGCCATCCACAGATCCCCCATAACTATGTCATACCCAGCCGCGTCAGCGGCTCATATGGGAAAATCCAAGCAAATAGACCTCTAGCACAATTCCCTTAAAATATCGCATCGCACATCGTTATCGCAATTTTTAGGGCCCTAATCGCAATCGCACAAAATTCCCATATCGTGCAGCCCTACTTCCCTCCCTCGTGGACTGCTTTTGAACGTCCCATGGTGTCCCCCAATGCCATTCACAAGAAAAATAGATTTTTGTACTCGCCGTAAAATCCTTTTCTCGTAGGATGCATTGTGGGGAGACAGATCCCGCCCTTTTGGGTTACTTCTAGACTTCCGGGTCTTTTCCCAGGGGTTTTTGTTCTCATCCTATCTCTGGTTTAGGACATGTTGGCTTCTTATTTTTGTTTGGTTGTTACTCCTATTTCTTTTTTGACCAACTTGTTAGCTCCAGCATGTGCAGTGGGTATAGCCCAGATGGGTGGAGCCAACACTTTTCTTTCTAGTGTCAGCTGGGCATATACCATTGTGCTGTGTCCCCCAATGCATCCTGCGAGAAAAGGATTTTACGGTGAGTACAAAAATCCTTTTTGTTTACTTATAAAAAAAAAAATGCAAAATACAAATGAGATAGCACTCTGCAACCAGCATTCTGCCCTGCCTCTATACTGGATGAGGCATTGGTGTACATTTGGCCAAAGCGTAATAAGCCACTCACCACGTCAAGGTCGCCTCTATGGAGTGGTCCCTAACACTAGTTCCTACCTGTTTATGGGCCATGATAGCCACACAAAGTCCAGGGAATGCAGGTCAGCATGCACGCCAAGCACACTCTGCTTTTAACCCCGTCCGGTGCCATTACAGCTTTCATCGGATCCAGGGATGCAAGTACCAACATGCATGCTGAGCCCACCATATACTTCTCTTGGAGCCAAATGGCTACTGGTAGGTTCTATATAAGCAGACTCAGTTTTATACTGACTTTAAAACCAGCCTCCAGGACAGATTGACTGGTCAGGTGTGCATGACTGCAAGGAGATCGCCACGCCTCCAATATATACTACAAAGAAAAAATGTGGGTGATTGAGTCAGCATAAACAGGTAGGAACTAGTGTTAGGGACCACTCCATAGAGGCCACCTTGACGTGGTGAGTGGCTTATTACGCTTTGGCCAAAATGTACACCAATGCCTCATCCAGCATAGAGGCAGGGCAGAATGCTGGTTGCAGAGTGCTATCACATTTGTATTTTGCGTTTGTATATGTATTTCACCATAGTGATGTGCACCACATACAGGGTTGTGCTGACTCAATCACCCATATAAAAAAAAAAGCCAAATTTACACAAAATTTTGAAAAATTAGCAAATTTCCAAATTTTTATTTCTCTACTTTTATAACAGACAGTAATAAATACCTCCAAAAATAGTTGTCACTTTACAGTCCCTATAGGTCTACTTCATGTTTGGATCATTTTGCGAATGCCATTTTATTTTTTGGGGATGTTATAAGGCTTAGAAAATTTCCAAAACCCACTTTTTAAGGACCAGTTCAGGTTGTGAGGCTTACATAATAGAAACCACCCAAAAATGACTCCATTTTAGAAACTACACCCTTGTAACTGATTTTACAAACATTAACTCTTTAGGTGTTTCACAAAAATTAAAGGAAAATTGAGATGAAATTTCAGAATTTCCCTTTTTTGGCAGATTTTCCATTTTTTTTTCCTGTAACAAAGCAAGGGTTAACTCAATATCTATTACCCTGATTCTGTAGATTACAGAAACACCCCATTTGTGATCGTAAACTGCTGTACGGCACACGGCAGGGCACAGAAGGAAAGGAATGCTATGGTTTTTGGAGGGCCATGTCACATTTGAAGACCCCCTGATGCACCCCTAGAGTAGAAACTCAAAAAAATAC
This sequence comes from Bufo bufo, assembly GCF_905171765.1. Classification (NCBI taxonomy): domain Eukaryota; kingdom Metazoa; phylum Chordata; class Amphibia; order Anura; family Bufonidae; genus Bufo; species Bufo bufo. Next base: position 319,190,670 of record NC_053389.1, read on the forward strand.
CCCATTTTGGAAACTACGAGATAAGGTGCCAGTTTTGTTGGTACTATTTTAGGGCACATATGATTTTTGGTTGCTTTATTATTATACTCTTTGTGAAGCAAGGTAACAAATAGCTGTTTTGGCACCATTTTTATTTTGTTATTTATAGTGTTCATCTGACAGGTTAGATCATGTGGTATTTCTATAGAGCAGGTTGTTACGGATGCGACAATACCAAATATGACAACTTTTTTTGTTTGTTTTCAGTTTCACATAATAAAGCATTTTTGAAAAAAACGTTTTTTTTGGTCTCCATATTCTGAAAGCTATATATTTTATTTTATTTTTTTGGGCGACTGTCTTATGTAGGGTCTCATTTTTTGTGGGATTAGATGACTGTTTGTTTTATTGGTACAATTTTGGAGTGTGTATGACTTTGATCGCTTGGTATTACACTTTTTGTGATGTAAGGTGACAAAAAAATGGCTTTTTTGACACTATTTTTTTTACGGTGTTCACCTGAGGTCATGTGATATTTTTATACAGCAGGTTATTACGGATGCGGCGATAACTAATTATGTATACTTTTTTTATATTTAAGTTTTACACAATAACAGCATTTTTTAAACAAAGAGTGTCTCCATATTCTGAGAGCCATATATATATATTTTTTTTTGGGTGATCGTCTTAGGTAGGGTCTCATTTTTGGTGGGATGAGATGACTGGTATGATTTTGGGGTGTGTATGACTTTTTGATCGCTTGGTATAACACTTTTTGTGATGTAAGGTGACAAAAAATGGCTTTTTATTTTTACGGTGTTCACCTGAGGGGTTAAATCATGTGATATTTTTATAGAGCAGGTTGTTATGGATGTGGCAATACCTAATATGTTTACTCTTTTTATTTATTAAAGTTTTATACACTAATATTTTTGAAACAAACAAAAAAATCATGTTTTAGTGTCTCCATAGTCTGAGAGCCGTTGCCGGCGGATACAGCAGGGGCCCGGCTATCGGTAACAGGAGCTGCACCCACCCTATCCAATCACGTACGTGCACTTGAGGATGCGGCAAGGAGCCACATTCGCTCACGTACATGTACGTGATAATGCGGGAAGGGGTTAAGGGTGTATTGGACACCCTGATGTTACAGACAATTGTCAGGAGGGAAGCGTACCCTCCCGGCAATCGTCATATAGCTGAGGACACCACTGCTATTACATGCAGTGATGTCCTCCATGGTTTGGGTGGAGTCATTGCTATGCTACACTCGTCCCCTATGCCCCCGACAACATTGTGATTTATTTTCTTTAAGCATGCTTTAAAATCACAATTGCCCGATGAATGAGTGTTTGCTTGTTTATCAGGAATTTGGCGGCAGCATTAAACTGCCAGATGATCGCTAACAAGCGTTCATAGGAATGCTCATTAGTGTCTGCGAGAAAATTTGGCAGTCTAATTCACCCTTTACACTGCATGAACAAATTGTTATCAATTATGTAGCCAATTCTTGTCCAGTGTAAAGAGGCCTTTAGGCAACAATAATTGGGATCGAGTGTTCCTATGAATCCTCCTGCACGATAATTGCCTGATCTTCTGCCCATTAATAGGGAATGTTTTTTTAGGAGGGGTGTAAAAAAAACAAAAAAAACTTTTTTTCTCTGTTACAAAGTTTTATGTTCATCTGTACTAATATGATTTGTGTTAGTCATGCTGCTATGTCAACAGACATATGTTTTGTCTCTGGGACCGTGGTGATGAAAAATATGAAGTGATTGCTGCTATGCAAGCGAGCACAGTGCTATACCTATATTACTTGATAACTAACCTCGCTCTCCATTGCTTTGCCTAGTAGCTGATGTAATCAGACTAGATGGGCCAAATGGTTCTTATCTGCCGACACATTCTATGTTTCTATGTTTCTATTCCATAAAACACTAACAGTTGGCACACTATATATGGTGTACCTTTACCCTTTTTGCATTATTATATGATCCTAATAATACAACCCATAATATTTGTATATAGGTGCTTTGAATGCACGGATCTTGCGGCAAACACCGCTTGTCTTCTGGACTAGGATTGTGCATATTAGTAAAAATAAAATTACCAGTACCTTGATTATTGTATGCAGCACTCGTACATTGTCTTTTTGCATCAAATTATTTTATATTGATTTTCTTTGGCTTTTATACATAAACAAAGAATAACACAGATTCATGTGCAAAAACAAATACAGACCCAATTTGCGTACCTCCACAATCATAAATAAAACATACTCAATTACCTAGCCCAACTCAATTACCTAGCCCCCTCCATTCCCTGAACCGCACCATAACGCACCTAAACCACAGCTCTCTCCCCTCTCGATCTGTAGTGATACATTTTTTCACAAGTATATCCTAACGGTCCAACAAAGCTAAACTGTCTCCACCTTATCTTTATCGAGCAACACCCCTCCCTAATTGAAGAGATAAAAGGTGCCTGAAGGGCAGTCCCGCTGTTGCCATCCATGGTCCTCATATATCGTTAACATTTTTCAATAGAGCCTCTATTCTACTACACTCCGCACTCTAGCCCAATTATCACATTCATACGTACAATGAACTCCTCTTTGGTTGGTGGTACACTGTATTTTACTATTAAAGACGACCTGCAGAGCAATCTGTAGGTAGCGTGTTATAGAACAGGAGGAGCTGAGCAGATTAATAATTTTCTGGGGAAAGATTCAGTAAAACTGGTAAGTTACACATTTAAGTTAGTTTTTTCTGTCTGACCGCTATCTACAGGTATGTGTACACACTTTTACAGTGAATGCTATAAAACACGAATAGCCAAATTTGCCATCTCATGGGCAAAAGTGCAGAGAAATATTTGTATATTAAGTTTTATAGAAACCTTTCTCACAAAACAAAACTACATCATCAATCTCCTCTTCTGCTCTATAACATGCTGCCAGCAGATTACACTTTGTGCTGACAGGTTTTTTTTAAATATTTTTAGTAATCACAAAAATACTGTCATTTAGGATTGCTTAAGATAGTCACTGCATACATATATCCATAGCTACAATAATTTACTGTCTGGAATTGGGTAGCTAGCCGCTAGTGCACGTCTAACCTTAGCTATTAATGCACACATTATTGAACTGCCCAGATCATTTTTATTTTTATTTGTTTTTGTTGTATAAATCATCTGTTTACACTTTTTTTTCATTTTTGTGGTTTAAATTATTTTCAAATATTTTTTTCTATTTTAGGTTGATGTGTCCCGACAATATTTGGTGGAAGAAATTCAAAAGAGAACCAGTCGGTTTTAAAACATTACTATAAAGTTAATTCATATTTGGGTCCACTGATCTGACATTCTGACATACAACACAATTTTAAATTTTTTCAGTTTCTGTGTTCTAAATGTAATGTAATAAACAAGATTTCAAAAGTGATTGCAGTGTGACAACTGTGTGACTGTATTTTTAAGTTTATAAAGGAGCTTTTCAGAGTAATACAAAGCCACGTGTGACTTACATATTTCTCAGTGCTTAGGGATCAGTGTAAGGGAACATTTCTCCAGCAGTCGGACCTTAATTTTCACTTTTCCAGGGGAGCTGTTTTTTGGCATCAAGCCCCCCCGCCTTGATACGCCGCTGGACCACTGACCTACCGCCGTTCATCATCCGACGTTCTTGTTCGCACTACTGACCTGCTGCTGTTCATCATCCGACTGCCTTGTTCCTGCTGAGCATGCTGCGGTGTACTGGTGGCTGAATCGGAGCTGATCGCTGGGCTGAGACTGAAGGAAGGCTGAGTTGACTTGGTGGTTCGTGAATGCCCTCCTCTGTGAACGTGATGTGAGATGTGTTGCTGCTTCTCTTTCTACCTGGAGGTCTGTTTGGCGGTCCGGGATGGCAGTGGAGAGAGGGAGCAGGCTGGGGACTCTTGGAAGGGGGTCACGGAACGGGTCCTAAAGGTATACACATGGGATTTGTGTGGCGCCCCCTCCCCCACTGAAGGTCTGCGGAAAGTTTGTGGGGAACTTCTCAATTAGAATTATGAAAAGTGACTGCTATTGACTTGCATGATATGAACAGTTCGAGCTGCTAACACTATAAATATTGGAGCCTGATACGGGGTATACTGCTCAAAATGAAATGGCTGGATGAACTGATGGTCTGAATTAACTTGATTAATACTGCAAATCAAGCGAGTGTTACCAATCTCCATGTTTAATTATTCATGCTGTGAATTTTAAAATCATGACAGCCCTGCCATAGGCTATATGTACTGCAAACATGGGATGGCTGGATGAAGCGATGGTTTGAACTAATCCAACTAACTCTGCAAATTAACTGAGTCAACGGAGTGACTGCTACTGACTTTGTTATTAACAGTTTGAGTTGCGGATATATGGCTGAATACGAAATGACTGGATGAACTGATGGTTTAAATTTATTCATCTAACCTTTCAAAATAATTGAGTCATTGTTGATGATTTTCATGCCATTAATTGTCTGAGTGCGAGCTCTATAATAACGCAGCCTTCAATCAAGCTATCCACATTATAACGGACTAGGTAGAGAAGGTCTATTAGTGAACGTATGGACCTAGTAATTACTGAAAGCAGCTGATCATTTTAATGGATATCTGATTAATGTACTGCTGTTTTTGGATTATATGATTTTCTCTCCTGGATGTTTTATTTGATAGAATTTTGAGGGGTTGTAAGGAGAGGAGGGTGGAGGAAGAGGGGGAGTGTAGGAAAAATTTTACAGGGGGCGGGAAAAAAGGGTAAGGGGCAAGTAGATACCTCAATCTCCCCAATGTTAAAAAAAAAAAAAAAAAAAAAATGAAAGAACCAAGCAACTACTTTTGACTAATATGCGTGGACAGATTAGTCCTCCAAAAGAAAAGGGATGTGGTGGTGGGCGAAGAGGGGGAGTCTATTTTAGAGGGAAATTTTGCCCCGAAGGTACCAGAGATTGGCTTCCAGTCTGGGGAGAGTGGTAGTAAACAGTTAAAGGAGTTAGAGGAGAATGCCTTTGCTAAAGAGGAGCAGGCCCGTAGCCTGCAAGATATATTCCAAGAAATAAAAAAATGTAGCTTGGCAATACAGGACCTCTCTCTCTCCAGACTGGAAATATTAGGGAGTCAGTGGGGCTCCTCCGAGCGGATGCGCAAAAATATTAAGAAAGGTTGATAGAATTTGAGAAAAGTGCATCTGACTTTGAGGACCTTTTACAGATAACTATTAAAGAAAAAAACTCCCTAAAGGAAGAAAATAGGGATCTGAAAAATAGACTACTTGATTTAGAAAACAGGTCCAGAAGGGCAAATCTGAGATGTCTTGGGATCCCAGAGGGTGCGGAAGGACAAGATCCCTGCACTTTTTTTTACAAACTTGGTTGATGCAGCAACTGGGCCAGGACGTCTCGGATTATAAGAGCTTTGTAGAGCGGGCCTATAGACTCCCACAAAAACTGCCCCCACCTGACATGAGACCACAACCTATAATATTTAATTTATTATCGGTCCGGGATAAGGAGGAGATATTGCGTAGGTCAAGGAAAAAAGGGAAGTTAGAATACTTGGGTACAACTGTAATGTTATTTCCTGATTACGCAAAAGAAACGGTAAAGGCAGGCAGATGGGATTTATGGCAGGCAAAACTACAACCGATAATATTATGTGCTATTTTGTGAACACCCAGCTTGAACGCACAAATTGTGGTGAACGCCTGATTGTTACCATAGATGCCTCAAAGGCGTTTGATACTATAGAATGGCCCTTTTTTATTACAACACTAGAGAAGATGGGATTTGGTGACCATTTCATATCGTGGGTAAGATTGTTATACACAGAAATCTCAGCAAAAGTGATATTAAATAGGGAATATTCTGATAACATAAAAATCTGCAGGGGGGTTAGACAGGGGTGTCCCCTTTCCCCTCTTCTTTTTGCGATGGCAATAGAACCGTTAGCAAATTGTGCGTTTCAGGTTTGGGGAACACGAGAAAAAAAATTGCTTTATATGCAGATATTATGTTTGTAGGCTCACATAGTTCACTCTTGAAGATTTTCCAGGTATTTGACCAATATGGCAAATATGCTGGACTCAATATAAACTGGGCTAAATCGGCCTGTGTCCCGCTTGATCCTCTGAACAACTTTATACCTGGACCACTGGAAATTAAGAAGATTGAAGAACCCGTTAAATATCTGGGTATTCAAATAACTCCAAACCCCAATGACTATATTCAGTTGAATGTAGCCCCTAAAATACAGGAAATAAGGAAAAAAAGAAGATGCATGGAAAAGACTATGGGCCAGATTTATCATTTGCTCAAGTCAGAATAACGGAGTGAAAAAGTCGCAAAAAAATGCGCAAACGCTAAAACTGCGCACAAATTTGCGACTTTTCTGCTCTGCACTATGCTCCCCAGTTTTCTGAAAGTGGGCGTGTTTTCTTATGTCAATGAATCTCTAGACAGATTTACTATTGGGACTATTTAAAAAGTCGCAAAAAAATGCGCAATTTCACTCCAGTGAGGATCATGCTTATCTTATGAGACTTTTTAATAGCACATGCGACTTTTTCGTAGGGACGTGCGACTTTTGTAAAGCTGCTTACCGATAAACTGCTACCGTCAAACCACATTTATTACAGTCTTAAAGGGCCGATCATAAATCTGACTTAGCTAAAACTGTCTTTAGCCATATGTGAAAGTGGAGTGAGCTGTCAGAGTAATGATAAATCTGGCCCTATATGTCTCAATGGCAGGTCGTATTTCCTTGGTTAAAATGTGTCTACTACCTCCCTTGAAATATATTTTGTGGAATTCTCCGGTAATAATCCCAAGAAAAATATTTAAAATAATAGCTAGCCTTTTAATGGATTTGATATGGCGAGGGAAAAATCCAAGGATAAAAGCACAAATATTGTATATCCAAGAGAGGGAGGGCGGATTATCCGTCCCAGATGTAGAACTTTATTTCATCGCTGGCCATATAAAAAACATGATAAGGTGGAGTAATACTCAAAGATATAAGTCCATGATTTCAGGGATAAATTATAGGTTAGACAGTTGTACTATTTTTCAATTAATAGAAGCGGGAATTTTGGCACAACAGGGAAGTAGTAAGATACCGTTATTTGAATTGATGGACAGGGTTTGGAAGGAGGCAAAAGAAAAGAAGCCAATAGCTTAATGTTTAAATGGAAAGACGACATAAATCCCCAGCAAGAATAGTTTTGGGAATTGGCCATAAAGGAGAAAAATAGGGTCTCTAACAACTTTTCCCATAGGATTACTTAATTTTTAATATATTATATTGTCTGTATTACTCCCCTAAGATATTAATGAAGTGTTATAAACTATAAAATTTTAGTTGTTTAAAATGTGAAGAGGTAGGGGTGGATGATGTCCATATACTCTGGACATGTATATAGATTCAAAAGTTTTGGGGAAAGGTCAATGATAGAATAGAGCAATACCACCGGTTTAAAGTCCCTAGCCAATTTGAGACATGTATACTGGGGGTGATGGATAAAATTGATGCCCCACAACATCGGGAAATTGCATCCAAACTTATTTTCCAAGCCCTTATTTTGCGGCTCCCACGGTCAGGGAATGGGAGAAGTCTACTAAAATCTCACTTCCTAGAGAGGAATTTCACCTTGTAAATATTAAGAAAAAACAAAGATTTGTTAGAATATGGCAGAAATGGCTAATATAGTTACTCCCTAGGAGACTACTGGTGTTGTGGGTTTAGGTTGGGGTTGGGGTCGGGGGGGGGGTGTAGGGGTGAGAGAGTGGCAAGAGGTGAGGATATTTTTTTTTTTCTTCTTTTCTCTCTTCAAGAGGGAGTAGACCATGAATAAGGGAGGAGGGTGGGGAGGGTATATAATCATATGGAACTAAAAGATTGTTATAACTTTTTTTGTATGATGTAAAAAACAATAAAGATTTAAAGGGATTCTGTCACAAGGTTTCACCTTCTCCAGATAAAAATATGGTTATGTTCAGGGAGCTTTCACGATTCCTAATGTGGTCTTATAAATGTAATCTGTAGGCTCATTTTGCTAAAAAAAAATCTCGCGCGTGCGCACAGGGCTCTGCCTGATGCGCCCGTGCGGACTTCTCCGTTCGGCTTCATAGAGCGAAGTGCGCATGCGCCGGCACTTCGCTCAACCTCTCGATGACCTGCACACTGGCAGAGCCCTGTGCGCACTCGCGAGATGTTAGAGCAGAAGGAGGGGGGAGGGATGGAGAGCCGGAGGCGTCACAAAGGATTATGAGGCGCCGCTGAGGTCGGGAAAGGCTGAGCTGGGCACGAACGGCGGCGGGTGCGGGCGGCAGCTTGGATCCATTTACATCCCCTTGGGCACCTTATTTTGTTGAATGACAGGTTAGTAATAGCGGTTTTTTTTTTTTTTTTTTTAGCAAAATGAGCCTACAGATTACATTTATAAGACCACATTAGGAATCGTGAAAGCTCCCTGAACATAACCATATTTTTATCTGGAGGGGGTGAAACCTGGTGACAGAATCCCTTTAAATAAGAAAAAAAAAAAACTTTAGAGAACCTCTGCTGTCCATGTACGGCACTGGTCCTTAAGTCACGTCCACCAGCACCGTACATGTACAGCAGAGGTTCTCTACAGTTTTTTTTTTTTTCTTAAGGACTAGTGCCGTACATGGACAGCGGGCTGATCAGTCAGGTGCAGGAGCTGCACAGACCTGGCAGTTACTGACAGCCGTGCCCCTGCTGCATATGCCGGCATCGGTGAAAACACTGATGCCGGCGTATTAACCGCCATCATGCAATGATTTTTATTGTATAGGCCCATGTCTGCAGCACATGCTGCTGCTATCAAGGGACTAAGGAAATCTATTTCTGGTAAGTAAAATTTGTTTTAATTTTTTTTATTTTACACACACATCTGTTTATAACAAAATATCTTTTAACACCTTAAGAACCAGGTCATTTTTAGCTAATCTGACATGTCCCTTTTATGTGGTGATATCTTTAAAACGCTTTTACTTATCCAAGCCATTCTGAGATTTGTTTTCTCGTCACCTATTGTTTTTTATGACAGTGATAATATAGAAGTGAAAAGACCAATAGATCGGCACTGCAGATGAGTATTTCGTGGTGCTCGTGTCCTAGGATTGGCATCCCATAAAACAACAGCAAAAAAGGGACGGCACTCACTGTTATCTGCAAAAAGTTCTATTTATTGTCACATAGTCCTGTGACGCGTTTCGACACTCGCAGGTGTCTTTATCAAACAGTAATACACACATTACAAAACGACCCTTAAATAGCCAAACCCCTCATCAAGGTGTGCGTATCACGTGACCGTGATGTCATAGGACACCCCCCCTAAAAAAACAGATGCACAATTCAAACAAATATTGCAACAGTTAATTCTCATCATGGATATGGTATTCTCCTGCTTTCATTCACAATATACTGCGTCACTTCACCTATAGAAAAACATATATGAATATATCCATCTCAAAAACCTATCCAGATTATCTACACACAAGTGTGGATGAAGTCCACATTTGTGTGTAGATTATTCATAAGAGATTCTGAGGACTACTCAGCAAAGAGGGGTGTATAAATGGCAAGACTCTACAGGCATGGCCATTCCACTGCCTCCTCCAGTTCTGGCAGCGATTCTACCACTGGCCAACGCAATACTTTTTTAGGCAGACGCAGCCGACAAAGAAAGCAAATATAGGAGAGCCGGCCGCCATCATCAGGGAAGCAGATGCACCCAGGACGACCAGATTGCAGGTATGCCAGAGACATTAGTACTGAATCTTTCTTCTAAGAACTTAAGTCCAACACAAATGAAGATTTTACAAAAGAGTTTGCCTTTTAGCCCTACGGACACTATAGACACATTTAGCTTGGATATGGACATGCAAAGGTTTTTTCGCAATGTACGATTAAAAACATTTCTCTGGTAATAAATGTGTACCTGCGTCTTCGGAGAGGGTTAGTGCCGATACTCTCACTCTGACACAATTTGATCTCAAAGTAAAAAAGCAAGTTCGTACCTCTGAAAATATATCATCCTATTGAAACATTTGTCAATGTAGTACAGCAGGACTTGGCTGCACTACTTGGGAGATTTAAACAGGGTTCTTTTTATATACATCATAATGTCACTAAAGATTAGAGAAATGCCCTCTCCCAACTAGTGGAGGACAAGTCCCTTGTATTCAAACCTTGAGATAAGGGGGGGGGGTGCCTTAGTGATCCTCGATTAAATCATATTATGTCTCAGAGATCATGGGTCAATTGCAAAACAGGGACACATACCGTGTTTTGCAGTCAGATCCCACAGGGCATATTAAACGCATGCTGTTGAATGATACAGAGAGAATGGAACGTTAGACGCCAAGCTGGGTGATTTTTATATATATATATATATATATATATAAATCTCAACACCCGATTATACCGGTGTTACCTAAGGTCCACAAATCTATGACTCATCTGCCGGGCCGCCCCATAGTGGCGGCTACCAATTCTATCCCCCAGCCCCCCAGCGATACTTTTGGATAAGGTATTAAGGAAAGAGAATCTCACAGACCATTGAGAAAAAAGGAAAAAACTTTTATTCCTTTTGTGGTAAAATATCACCCTTGGGTACATAAAGTCAGAACATTAGTGAACAGACATTGGCATATCATTAGTGAATCCTACCCTATGATTGAAGAATTTCAACAACGACCTATGGTATGCTATAAGAGAACGGAGAACATTTGTGATAAAATTGTCAGAGCAGACATCGGGAGTGACAGAAGGGATTTAAAACAAATGCTTACGACTCCGAGACAGGGAACTTTTCCCTGCCTTGGGTGCGTACACTGTTCGAGTGTCATTTAAAAGCCCCTATATCACTCACCCAAGATCGGGGGAACATATCCCTATAAGAGGTTTTTTCACGTGTGACAGTAATTATGTCATATATATTTTAAAGTGTCCATGTGGTCTTTTAGACGTAGGTGAAGTGACGCGAAATTGCGCTGTATATTGTAAATGAAAGCAGAGGATCATATCCATGATGAGAATTAACTGTTGCAATATTTGTTTAAATTGTGTCTATGTTTTTTAGGGGGGGTGTACTATGATATCACGATCACATAGGAGGGGAAGATAGTGCAGATAGAGACCGGGGGCAAGGTAATAAGAATGGGGGAGGAATGGAAGGAGGGACTATTACAGTTCAGAAGGAAATGTGTAGGGTAAAAAATATACATAAACCTCTCAAATGTATGTATACTAATGCCAGAAGCCTGACTAATAAAACTGGTGAACTGGAATTAGTGATGTGTGAGGAGGACTATGACATAGTGGGAATAACTGAGACATGGCTGGATGATAGCTATGACTGGGCAGTTAATGTACAAGGTTACAGTCTGTTTAGAAAGGATCGTCAAAACCGGAGAGGGGGAGGGGTCTGCCTTTATATAAAGTCCTGTCTAAAGCCCACAGTCCGAGAAGATATAAGTGAGGGACATGAACATGTGGAGTCACTGTGGGTAGAGATACATGGAGCTAAAAACAACAATAAATTACTAATAGGAGTTTACTATAAACCACCAAATATACCAGAGTCCACAGAAAATCTACTACTAAACGAGATAGACGAGGCGGCAAATCATAATGAGGTGGTTATTATGGGGGACTTCAACTACCCAGATATAGACTAGGGAAACTGAAACTTGTATATCTCATAAGGGAAACAGGTTCGTGGCAATAACCAAAGACAATTACCTCTCCCAACTGGTTCAGGACCCGACTAGAGGGACGGCCATACTGGACTTAGTATTAACCAATAGACCTGACAGAACAACAGACGTGCAGGTTGGGGGACACCTGGGAAATAGTGACCATAAAGTAATAACCTTCCAATTATCATTCAAAAGAGCGTTTCTACAGGGAGGAACAAAAATACCAAACTTCAAAAAAGCTAAATTTAGCCAACTAAGAGAGGCCATAGGCCAAACTAACTGGGACAAAGTCCTCACAAATACAGACACAAAATGGGATATCTTTAAAAACATCCTAAAAACTCATTGTGAGAGGTACATACCGTATGGTAATAAAAGGTTAAGGAACAAAAAGAAACCAATGTGGATAAATAGAACTGTAAAGAAAGCAATAAATGACAAAAAGAAAGCATATAAAACACTAAAACAGGAGGGTAGCACGGAAGCACTGAAAAACTATAAGGGAAAAAATAGAACATGTAAAAAACAAATAAAAGCGGCCAAACTAGAGACCGAGAGATTAATTGCCAAAGAGAGTAAAACTAACCCTAAAATGTTCTTCAATTATATAAATGTTAAGTATAAATCTGAAGGTGTTGGCCCTTTAAAGAGTAATGAGGGGGGAGTCGCAGAGAGCGACGAGGAGAAAGCAAAGCTGTTAAATATTTTTTTCTCCAATGTATTCACTGAGGAAAATAAATTGTCAGATGACATGCAGAATGCAAAAATAAATTCCCCATTAAAAGTGTCCTGTCTGACCCAGGAAGAAGTACATCAGCGACTTAAAAAGATTAAAATAGACAAATCGCCAGGACCGGATGACATACACCCCCGTATCCTAAAGGAATTAAGTAATGTCATAGCCAGACCCTTATTTCTGATATTTGCAGACTCTATATTGACAGGGAATGTCCCACAGGATTGGCGCGTGGCATATGTGGTGCCAATATTCAAAAAGGGGCCAAAAACAGAGCCTGGAAACTATAGGCCGGTAAGTTTAACATCTGTTGTGGGTAAACTGTTTGAAGGTTTTCTGAGAGATGCTATATTAGAGCATCTCAACGGAAATAAGCAAATAACGCCATATCAGCATGGCTTCGTGAGGGATCGGTCATGTCAGACTAATTTAATCAGTTTCTATGAGGAGGTAAGTTCTAGACTTGACAGCGGCGAATCAATGGATGTCGTATATCTGGACTTCTCCAAAGCATTTGACACTGTACCACATAAAAGGTTAGTATATAAAATGAGAATGCTCGGACTGGGAGAAAACATCTGTATGTGGGTAAGTAACTGGCTGAGTGATAGAAAACAGAGGGTGGTTATTAACGGTACACACTCAGATTGGGTCACTGTCACTAGTGGAGTACCTCAGGGGTCAGTATTGGGCCCTATTCTCTTCAATATATTTATTAATGATCTTGTAGAAGGCTTGCATAGTAAAGTATCAATTTTCGCAGATGACACTAAACTGTGTAAAGTAATTTACACTGATGAGGACAGTATACTACTACAGAGGGATCTGGATAGATTGGAGGCTTGGGCAGATAAGTGGCAGATGAGGTTTAACACTGATAAATGTAAAGTTATGCACATGGGAAGGAAAAATGCAAGTCACCCGTACATACTAAATGGTAAAACACTCGGTAACACTGACATGGAAAAGGATCTAGGAATTTTAATAAACAGAAAACTAAGCAGCAAAAACCAGTGTCAGACAGCTGCTGCCAAGGCCAACAAGATAATGGGTTGCATCAGAAGGGGCATAGATTCCCGTGATATGAACATAGTCCTACCACTTTACAAATCGCTAGTCAGACCACACATGGAGTACTGTGTACAGTTCTGGGCTCCTGTAAACAAGGCAGACAGCAGAGCTGGAGAGGGTTCAGAGGAGGGCAACTAAAGTAATAACTGGAATGGGGCAACTACAGTACCCTAAAAGATTATCAAAATTAGGGTTATTCACTTTAGAAAAAAGACGACTGAGGGGAGATCTAATTAATATGTATAAATATATCAGGGGTCAGTACAGAGATCTATCCCATCAGCTATTTATCCCCAGGACTGTGACTGTGACGAGGGGACATCCTCTGCGTCTGGAGGAAAGAAGGTTTGTACACAAACATAGAAGAGGATTCTTTACGGTAAGAGCAGTGAGACTATGGAACTCTCTGCCTGAGGAGGTGGTGATGGTGAGTACAATAAAGGAATTCAAGAGGGGCCTGGATGTATTTCTGGAGCTTAATAATATTACAGGCTATAGCTACTAGAGAGGGGTCGTTGATCCAGGGAGTTATTCTGATTGCATGATTGGAGTCGGGAAGAATTTTTTTTTTTCCCCTAAAGTGGAGAAAATTGGCTTCTACCTCACAGGGTTTTTTGCCTTCCTCTGGATCAACTTGCAGGATAACAGGCCGAACTGGATGGACAAATGTCTTTTTTCGGCCTTATGTACTATGTTACTATGTTACATAAAAAGCACACCTTGAGAGGTTTGGCTATTTTAAGGGTGGTTTTGTAATGTGTATTACTGTTTGATAGACACCTGTGAGTGTCGAAACGCGTCACAGGACTATGTGACAAACAGAACCTTTTGCAGATAACTTATAGTGAGTGCCACCCTTTTTTGCTGTTGTAGTGGTAAAATTGAGTAAAAAAATTTCATTTTTATTTATAAAAAATAAGACTTAAAAAAAAATTGGAAAAATTTCCAAATTTCAATTTCTACGTAGTTAGGCTACTTTCACACGAGCGTTCGGAGCGGATCCGTCTGATGTTTCATCAGACGGATCTGCTCCGATAATGCAGATGTTTGCATCCGTTCAGAACGGATCCGTCTGCATTATTACTTAGAAAATTTTCTAAGTCAGAAAGTAGCCTGAGCGGATCCGTTCAGACTTTACATTGAAAGTCAATGGGGAACGGATCCGCTTGAAGATTGAGCCATATGGTGTCATCTTCAAGCGGATCCGTCCCCATTGACTTCCATTATAAGTCTGGACGGATCCGCTCGCCTCCGCACGGCCAGGCGGACACCCGAACGCTGCAAGCAGCGTTCAGGTGTCCGCTCACTGAGCGGAGCGGAGGCTGAGCGCTGGCAGGCGGAAGCATTCTCAGTGGATCCGCCTCCACTGAGAATGCATTAGGGCCAGACGGATGCGTTCGGGGCCGCTCGTGAGCCCCTTCAAACGGAGCGCACGAGCGGACACCCGAACGCTCGTGTGAAAGTAGCCTAACATAGTTAATAAGGCCGAAAAAAGATATCTGCCCATCCAGTTCAGCCTGTTATCCTGTAAGTTGATCCAGAGGAAGGCAAAAGAAAAAAACTGAGAGGTAGAAGCCAATTTTTCCTCACTTCAGGGGAAAAAAATCTTTTTTTTTATTTTTTATTTAACAACTTTATTGGTATATAAAACAAATACACAAAGAAGAAAGTTGGAGTAAACACTCAGTATAATTTAATACCTTTTTTTTCTTTCCCTTCCTCCCCCAACCCAACCCCCCCTCTCTCCCCACCCCAGCCCTGTGATGCGTCTGCCCTCCCCAGCCCCCCCTTCAGAGGAAAGAGAGGAATAGGAGACAGGAGGAGAGGGGGGGGGGGAAAGAAAAAAATATATAATTTTTGGGGAAGAAAATTGCAATCAATCAGATCTTCCAGCCGTCCCAAATTTTAATCCACTTCTCATCTACATCTCTCTGCCTATAAAGGATCTGTTCATAATTTTTTACCTTATTAACTAGATTTATCCAGGTGTTTATCTCTGGAGTATAGCGAGCAAACCAGCCCCGGCTGATCAGGATTCTAGCTAATAAAAGTATTCTACCTATAAGGATCTTTTGATATTTATGGCTGCTTATTATGGAAAGATCATTCAGCAAGAACAATTGTGGCTCAAGAGGGATCCGTATTTTCAGTTTGTAAATAAGAAAATTGTTGATGCTATTCCAATATTCTCCAAGTTCTGGACAAGTCCAGATCATATGCAGGTAATCCGCACCTAGGGTATCACATCTGGGGCACTTGGATGTATCTCTTAACCCACATTTATTTAGCCATATAGGGGTAACATATAATCTATGATAGATATTAAACTGCACTAAAACATGGTTTAAGTTATGGGATAGTGAGCCTAAATTAGTCAAAATATTCCCCCACTCTTCTAGTTGTATGCTTGGACAATCCAACTCCCAGGCCTTTTGTCCTGGCGATTGTGTATCACAAAACCTTGCCTTAAGTAATAATTTATATATATTTGTAATCTTCATTCTTAACGGTGTCATGCCTATCCAATTGTTTTAAGAAACAGGAACTGTCTATATCCAATAGTGATTTATCACCCAAGCTAAATAGTGCCGACCGCAACTCAAAATACCTAACCAAGAGAGGTTTTCTACATTATGTGATAAATCCGTAAACTACTTAATCTCTCTATCCTTAACTATTTGTGAAATATAAAAAATCCTATTCTTTTGCCAAAATTTATCTATTGCTATACCATCTAAAATCTGTAGGTGAACATTATGCCAAAGAGGCGTGAATATAAGTGAACCCTTTACCCCCAACCAAATTCTAGTAGTAGCCCACATTTTAGAATTTCCGAATTTCAATTTCTACGTAGTAACATAGTTTATAAGGCCGAAAAAAGACATCTGCCCATCCAGTTCAGCCTGTTATCTTGTAAGTTGATCCAGAGGAAGGGGAAAAAAAAACCTGTGAGGTAAAAGCCAATCTCCCTCACTTTAGGGGAAAAAAATTCCTTCCTGACTCCAATTAGGCAATCAGAATAACTCCCTGGATCAACGACCCATCTCTAGTAGCTATAGCCTGTAATATTATTACACTCCAGAAATGAATCCAGGCCCCTCTTGAACTCTTTTTAGTGAACTCTCCATCACCACCTCCCCCGGCAGAAAGTTCCATAGTCTCGCTGCTCTTACCGTAAAGAATCCTCTTCTATGTTTGTGTACAAACCTTCTTTCCTCCAGACACAGAATCCTCACAGTTCTGGGGATAAATAGTTGATGGGAGAGAACTCTGTACTGACCCCTGATATATTTATACATAGTTATTAGATCTCCCCTCAGTCGTCTATTTTTCTGAAGTGAATAACCCCAATTTTGATAATCTTTCAGGGTACTGTAGTCCATCTATTCCAGTTATTATTTAAAAACAGCCTGTTTTAGTTTATTCGTTGTTTTCATTAAATTGAATGCTCAAAAAATGTTTTGTCTCACTCCCATTTCTTCTTGTTGCATGTTGAAGCTATACTTGGAACCTTAAGATCCAGCCATGCTAAATATGATTTGCCATTTTTCAATTGGTCTTAAACTTTTGATCAGGACTGTATCTGTTTCGAACACTATAGATTTTAAACTGATTCTGACAACTAATGACAATATATTGCTTACTTACTCCTTAATACCTAAACTAAAAAAATAATTAAGGATCATTTATCAAAGTACATACAACACTACAGCAGCGGTAAAAAGTCACAAGTGATGGTGCTCACCAGCGAACTGGAGTAAGTTATACCTCAAGTTTTTGCCAGCCCCTAGCTGGAATAGACTGTAATTTCTGTGGCACAGAGTGCCAGAGATGCACCAGATTTAATAAAAAGGCATCTGCCTCTTAATAAATTAGGCACATCTTACTCCAGAGCACAGGGAGATCAAGATTGGTGTATGGAAACACCAGTGTTGATAAATGCCCCCAATGAGTTCCAAAACTAATAAACATTGAATATTGTCCTCTCTTATTCTACTTTATATACCTCCTTCCCCTTCTTAGTTTCTAAATCCTCCTTTCTCATCCTTCACCTCAGCCTCAATTACCTCCCTCTTCATTCTCCTACTCAGCCTTCAAATCCTCTTCTCTCATCCACCTATTACTTCCTCTCCTCCTTAACCCCTTGTCTCTTCCACTACCTTCTAAGCTTCCCATCTTATACTCCTACTACTTAGACTCTATATCTCTAAAAAATTAAATATAACAGAAATGTGCACTAATTAATACTGAAAAACTTTACTTATACAAAATAAAATAAAAGTAGCATAGATATGTGTATATTCTAATTAGAAAAACAAAACAAAAAACTGGCCTCCTCATCATTCCCCTTGATAGCCAGCCACACCTCTCCCAATCTCCTCATCGGTCATAACAACACTGTTACGAACGAGAGGAAATCAGACTAACATTAAGTGTAACAATTAACATAATCTGCAATCTCTGAATTAAAATCTAAAATTTTGGATTTCTTTCATGATTAATAAGAAGCCATTATGCAATGACTTTAATTGTATATGTCCATGACTGCAGCACATGCTGCTGCTATCAAGGGACTAAGTAAATCTATTACTGGTAAGTACTTTTTTTTTTTTTTTTTCATTTCTAATTATTTTATACACATCTGTTTCTAACACTATAGATTTTAAACAGATTCTGACAGCTAATGCCTCTATATTGCTTACTTACTCATTCTCCTTAATACCGAAACTAAAACTAAAAAGTCAGTGAGGGACATTTGTCAAAGTACTTACAACACTACTGCGGTGGTAAAAAGTCATAGCTTCTGAGCTGTCCTACATTTAGACCATTTTCTACACTTAAAACAGGCATAGAAAATGGTGAATAAGACTAGTCTTCCGGCCTGTCCCCTTCCCTGCCCTCCCATTTTAGACCTGGCGTTAGCAGGGCGAAGTCGCAGACAGTGGCGTAACTGTTACGCCTGAAATATGCGTAATTTAGTGGTATTTCAGAATAATAAATTACCCCTGATCTAGTGTTGTTGATGTGACGTCACCCCTGCAGCAGGGTAAACAAAAGAACCTGAGGGCCAGCGCTGAATCTGTCAGGGAAGTGATGCTCAGTTCTTTATTGTAGTCCTTGGTTGGGATTCAAATTTTTAACAGGTTCCCCATTCAATAGGGAAAGGCAGACATGCAGCGTCTTCACACATAAACCTCAAAATAAAGAGAAATCTATGTCACTTAACACATTGCAGGTAATGCAAAGGAGACAAACACATGTAGATTGGCCTTGAGAATGCGTCAGAGGACACAAAACAGCCAGTGGCTGATCTACATGTGTTTGCTTACCAAATGTTACCTGCAATGAAGCACACATTTTTTTTGGGTGGCTATTGTTAATGGTGAGCGCCATGGAATATTATTTTATTTTATCTGATGGTTTATCCTTGATGACATGTAGCACCATGATTTACTGGCAGTGTAGATTTTTTTCTTACTTACTAGCACTTTTGTAATGTAGAAGTTTGTGTTACAGTGCACCCAGTCATTTCAATTGCCCTTATAGTTCTCCCAGTAGTCATAACACCCCTTAGGCCTCCTTTCACACAAATGATACGGATTGGCTCAGGATGCGTTCAGGCTGTGTTCAGTAAAACTCACACCATTTGGCAAGCAAGTTCAGTCAGTTTTGTCTGCGATTGTGTTCAGTTGTCCGTTGCTTTCTCAGCGGGTGCGATGCATTTTAATTCGTTTTTTCCACAGGCAACCATCTGTGAAAAACACACTGAAGCCCCATTCACTTCTATGGGGCCAGGGCTGTGTGAGAAACGCAGAATATAGAACATGCTGTTATTCTCACACAACGTAGAAACAGATGCAACGCTCATGTATGCAGACCCACAGAAATGAATGGGTCAGGATTCAGTGCGGGTGCTATGCGTTCACTTCATGCATTGTACCCACGCAGAAAACTTGCTCATGTGAAAGGGGCCTTATAGTGCCCCCAGGAGTTATTATGCCCCATATAGTATCCCCAGTAGTTATTCCATCACCTACAATTTCTCCAGTAGTTATAACCCCCCTATATTGCACTGGTAGTTATATTGCCACCTACAGTGCTCCCAGTAATTATATTGCCCCTACAGTACCCAGTAATGAAAATGCCCCTTTTGGGTCTGAGTAGTTATAATCCCCCTATATTGCCACCAGTAGTTATAGCATCACCGGTACTGCCCCCTATAGTTATATTACCCCCTATAGAGCCTTCAGTAAATATCATGCTCCCTATACAGGGAGTGCAGAATTATTAGGCAAATGAGTATTTTGACCACATCATCCTCTTTATGCATGTTGTCTTACTCCAAGCTGTATAGGCTCAAAAGCCTACTACCAATTAAGCATATTAGGTGATGTGCATCTCTGTAATGAGAAGGGGTGTGGTCTAATGACATCAACACCCTATATTAGGTGTGCATAATTATTAGGCAACTTCCTTTCCTTTGGCAAAATGGGTCAAAAGAAGGACTTGACAGGCTCAGAAAAGTCAAAAATAGTGAGATATCTTGCAGAGGGATGCAGCACTCTTAAAATTACAAAGCTTCTGAAGTGTGATCATCGAACAATCAAGCGTTTCATTCAAAATAGTCAACAGGGTCGCAAGAAGCGTGTGAAAAAACCAAGGCGCAAAATAACTGCCCATGAACTGAGAAAAGTCAAGCGTCCAGCTGCCAAGATGCCACTTGCCACCAGTTTGGCCATATTTCAGAGCTGCAACATCACTGGAGTGCCCAAAAGCACAAGGTGTGCAATACTCAGAGACATGGCCAAGGTAAGAAAGGCTGAAAGACGACCACCACTGAACAAGACACACAAGCTGAAACGTCAAGACTGGGCCAAGAAATATCTCAAGACTGATTTTTCTAAGGTTTTATGGACTGATGAAATGAGAGTGAGTCTTGATGGGCCAGATGGATGGGCCCGTGGCTGGATTGGTAAAGGGCAGAGAGCTCCAGTCCGACTCAGACGCCAGCAAGGTGGAGGTGGAGTACTGGTTTGGGCTGGTATCATCAAAGATGAGCTTGTGGGGCCTTTTCGGGTTGAGGATGGAGTCAAGCTCAACTCCCAATCCTACTGCCAGTTTCTGGAAGACACCTTCTTCAAGCAGTGGTACAGGAAGAAGTCTGCATCCTTCAAGAAAAACATGATTTTCATGCAGGACAATGCTCCATCACACGCGTCCAAGTACTCCACAGCGTGGCTGGCAAGAAAGGGTATAAAAGAAGAAAATCTAATGACATGGCCTCCTTGTTCACCTGATCTGAACCCCATTGAGAACCTGTGGTCCATCATCAAATGTGAGATTTACAAGGAGGGAAAACAGTACACCTCTCTGAACAGTGTCTGGGAGGCTGTGGTTGCTGCTGCACGCAATGTTGATGGTGAACAGATCAAAACACTGACAGAATCCATGGATGGCAGGCTTTTGAGTGTCCTTGCAAAGAAAGGTGGCTATATTGGTCACTGATTTGTTTTTGTTTTGTTTTTGAATGTCAGAAATGTATATTTGTGAATGTTGAGATGTTATATTGGTTTCACTGGTAAAAATAAATAATTGAAATGGGTATATATTTGTTTTTTGTTAAGTTGCCTAATAATTATGCACAGTAATAGTCACCTGCACACACAGATATTCCCCTAAAATGGCTAAAACTAAAAACTACTTCCAAAAATATTCAGCTTTGATATTAATGAGTTTTTTGGGTTCATTGAGAACATGGTGGTTGTTCAATAATAAAATTAATCCTCAAAAATACAACTTGCCTAATAATTCTGCACTCCCTGTAGTGTCCCCAATAGTTATACTGCCCTCAGTAGTTATATTGCCCCCTATAGTGCTCCCAGGAGTTATGTCTCCTATAGTGCCCCTAGTAGTAATAATACCCCATATAATATTCCTCATAGTGCCACCAGTAGTTATGTCTTCTATAGTGTCCCCAGTAGTTATAATACAACCTATAATGCTCCCAGTAGTTATAATGCCTCCTATGGTGCGAACATTAGTTATAATGCCCCATATAGGCCCCCCAATAGTTATAATGCCCCCTATAGTGCCCGCAGTAGTTAGAATACAACCTATAGTGCCCTCAGTAGTTATTATAGTGCCCCCCTCTGGTGACTCCGCCATGCTTACACCGCCCTCTTCAGGCCTCAGCATGAGGAGTTGGCATACCCTGTATGAGGCCTGCAGCCTATGAGAGTGGGCATGGGAGCTAATTGTCAAATATTTATTTCAAATAAGATATGAAATCATAAAAATTATGATTTCATATATTTTTTATTTTTTTTAAACCAAACTTTTTTATTTTTGATTAATTTAAGACGCATACATTGTATACAATCCAATGTTTACAGAGTTATTACATAAGTCCATTAACAAGCTTACTCAGGATTGATCTCATGAATCATTTCAAGACATAATGATTTCATATTTTTATGAAAAATGAAAAATTTAATTGGCGGACATATAAACGCCAGTTCTTTTATTGATGAGATCTAAAGTTAATTTGTGCAGCTAATGAAACAGGGTGCAATTAATTATATAAAATATAATTTATTATAAATACATGCAGTAAAAATGGCATACAAATGAATACAAGGATAATATCAAAATTGATCACAAGATGGTGCTCCACCATTTACGCCGGGCTCACTTAAATTAGTACTTCAAGTACAATACAATACTATTCTTTTCTTTTATCAAATTATTACCGATTTAGTGTACTGGTTATCAAAATGTTATAATGTAACAACAACAAAAAAAAAAACTATAGAAATGAATCTGTGGAAAATCCCTTATGCTCAATCAAAGAATATGGCAGTAAGAGACACCTTATAAATACGCCCCTTGGCCTAACTACGGATAATAAAATCCGATCAGAGATCCCACTCTGATAGCAATATTACAGGATTTCTAATGATGTGCACGTTCATTAAAATTTCCTATCAAATTATTGTTTTAACACTATTGACCCACTAATAATGGGGTCTCAACTATATGCCAATTGGAGCAATTTATAATTACTGCAAATGAAATAGATTATACATTACCCTTGGCTTTGGGATAAAGAGCTTTTAGAATGGACCCAGTTTTCCAAGATTTAGATATGTCCCATCCTGCGGTACGTTCCTGACGTGTGAAGTGATGCTGATAAATGAATCTTTTTGAACTGATGCTGATGAATCTTTTGTGAAGTCCTCTGATCTCCCAAAACTGGATCAGATATTCCAATCCTTATCTATGCCCATCCCCTCTTGGATTAGGGATTTCTAATTAGATAAGGTGGGTGTGACGTATGTTAAACATGGGGATGATGTCATTTAATTGACATTCCTTAGAAACTTCTGCCCATCTACCACTTGATGGTACTGGTGTATCATATAACAATTTTAAATATTTTAAGAATTAACACATATATATTGCTTTATTATACCACTTAAACTTTGACCTTTCCCACCTTAAATCAATTAGGAGGGACTCTTTCTGACACTTTGCTCAGACTGACTGGCGGTATCAGAAGTTTCCCTAATCCCTGAATTTATGGGGCAGATAAGAGTATAATGGTCCTTTAGAAAGTTTTCTCCTGGTTTGTGTATCTTAACTGTCTCAGCTATTGAGTAATGATGTTTGAAAGAACATCAGCTCCTCTAAAATAGACCCTATTTAAGAAAATTCAACTTAACCACCTCAGCCCCCAGTGCTTAAACACCCTGAAAGACCAGGCCACTTTTTACACTTCTGACCTACACTACTTTCACCGTTTATTGCTCGGTCATGCAACTTACCACCCAAATGAATTTTACCTCCTTTTCTTCTCACTAATAGAGCTTTCATTTGGTGGTATTTCATTGCTGCTGACATTTTTACTTTTTTTGTTATTAATCGAAATTTAAAGATTTTTTTGCAAAAAAATGACATTTTTCACTTTCAGTTGTCAAATTTTGCAGAAAAAACGAGATCCATATATAAATTTTGCTCTAAATTTATTGTTCTACATGTCTTTGATAAAAAAAAAATGTTTGGGTAAAAAAAAAATGGTTTGGGTAAAAGTTATAGCGTTTACAAACTATGGTACAAAAATGTGAATTTCCGCTTTTTGAAGCAGCTCTGACTTTCTGAGCACCTGTCATGTTTCCTGAGGTTCTACAATGCCCAGACAGTACAAACACCCCACAAATGACCCCATTTCGGAAAGTACACACCCTAAGGTATTCGCTGATGGGCATAGTGAGTTCATAGAACTTTTTATTTTTTGTCACAAGTTAGCGGAAAATGATGATTTTTTTATTTTTTTTTTCTTACAAAGTCTCATATTCCACTAACTTGTGACAAAAAATAAAAAGTTCTATGAACTCACTATGCCCATCACGAAATACCTTGGGGTCTCTTCTTTCCAAAATGGGGTCACTTGTGGGGTAGTTATACTGCCCTGGCATTCTAGGGGCCCAAATGTGTGGTAAGGAGTTTGAAATCAAATTCTGTAAAAAATGACCAGTGAAATCCGAAAGGTGCTCTTTGTAATATGTGCCCCTTTGCCCACCTAGGCTGCAAAAAAGTGTCACACATCTGGTATCTCTGTATTCAGGAGAAGTTGAGGAATGTGTTTTGGGGTGTCTTTTTACATATACCCATGCTGGGTGAGATAAATATCTTGGTCAAATGCCAACTTTGTATAAAAAAATGGGAAAAGTTGTCTTTTGCCAAGATATTTCTCTCACCCAGCATGGGTATATGTAAAATGACACCCCAAAACACATTCCCCAACGTCTCCTGAGTACGGAGATACCAGATGTGTGACACTTTTTTGCAGCCTAGGTGGGCAAAGGGGCCCATATTCCAAAGAGCACCTTTCGGATTTCACAGGTCATTTACCTACTTACCACACATTTGGGCCCCTAGAATGCCAGGGCAGTATAACTACCCCACAAGTGACCCCATTTTGGAAAGAAGACACCCCAAGGTATTCCGTGAGGGGCATGGCGAGTTCCTAGAATTTTTTATTTTTTGTCACAAGTTAGTGGAAAATGATGATTTATTTTTTTTCATACAAAGTCTCATATTCCACTAACTTGTGACAAAAAATAAAAAGTTCTATGAACTCACTATGCCCATCAGCAAATACCTTGGGGTCTCTTCTTTCCAAAATGGGGTCACTTGTGGGGTAGTTATACTGCCCTGGCATTCTAGGGGCCCAAATGTGTGGTAAGGAGTTTGAAATCAGTGGATCCGTAAAAATCATGCGGACATCTGAATGGAGCTTTACAGGGGGTTGATCAATGACAGGGGTGTAATCAATGACAGGGGGGTGATCAGGGAGTCTATATGGGGTGATAACCACAATCATTGATCACGCCCCTGTAAGGCTTCATTCAGACGTCCGTATGCGTTTTGCGGATCCGATCCATCTATCAGTGGATCCGTAAAAATCATGCGGACATCTGAATGGAGCTTTACAGGGGGGTGATCAATGACAGGGGTGTAATCAATGACAGGGGGGTGATCAGGGAGTCTATATGGGGTGATCACCACAGTCATTGATCACGCCCCTGTAAGGCTTCATTCAGACGTCCGTATGCGTTTTGCGGATCCGATCCATCTATCAGTGGATCCGTAAAAATTATGCGGACATCTGAATGGAGCTTTACAGGGGGGTGATCAATGACAGGGGGGTGATCAGGGAGTCTATATGGGGTGATAACCACAGTCATTGATCACGCCCCTGTAAGGCTTCATTCAGACGTCCGTATGCGTTTTGCGGATCCGATCTATCTATCAGTGGATCCGTAAAAATCATGCAGACATCTGAATGGAGCTTTACAGGGGGTTGATCAATGACAGGGGTGTAATCAATGACAGGGGGGTGATCAGGGAGTCTATATGGGGTGATCAGGGGTGATCAAGGGTGAATAAGGGGTTAATAAGTGACGGGGGGGGGTGTAGTGTAGTGTAGTGGTGCTTGGTGGGACTTTACTGCGCTACCTGTGTCCTCTGGTGGTCGATCCAAACAAAGGGGACCACCAGAGGACCAGGTAGCAGGTATATTAGACGCTGTTATCAAAACAGCGTCTAATATACCTGTTAGGGGTTAAAAAAAACACATCTCCAGCCTGCCAGCGAACGATCGCCGCTGGCAGGCTGGAGATCAACTCTCTTACCTTCCGTTCCTGTGAGCGCGCGCGCCTGTGTGCGCGCGTTCACAGGAAATCCCGGCTCACGCGAGATGACGCGTATATGCGTCGCTGAGCGCAGGGCTGCCACCTCCGGAACGCGAATCTGCGTACAGCGGTCCGGAGGTGGTTAAACACTCTCTATATCCCCTAGAATATATCCTCTCAGTGAGATATACACACACATAAAGATACATTAATAATATTTGGTTATAATACATCAATATTGCATAGTATATATGAATCATTAACAAGTTCAAACGCTAAATAAATGCACACAGGAATATATATGTCTATATGTGAATATATGAATAGATATCTATTCCACACCAGATGTGTTTTATGGACGTCTCTTATCAGATCATGGTTTAGCCATGAAACATCCATTGTTCCTCAGACAGACAAGTTTAGAGAAACCAGTGTAGATAAATCCATGTCTCTAAACAATAATACGAAGTATAATGCTCTCTATATATTTACTTTTAACACATTGAACTTGCCATGAACCCATCTTGGTTTTTTCCAGGTTCATGCTGATCACATGTTGTTGAAGGCAATGATCATCCATATTGAATAATAATATCATCAGATACATCGTACACTGAAAATGCACAACAAATCCCCCTTCATTCCAAAATGTGCCATAAAATGTGAATGTATTTGGAATGTTTAAAAGGGCTTTTCATATGTCTTCGATGCATAGACTTGGCTTATAATGTTCCAACCAAAGCTTGGCTAAAGTTCTTATGGAGAACCTTTTTCTAACGCATGACTTGGATGGTCAACAAACTCAACCATCCCATAGATCCTGCAAAACAGGATATAAGTTTGATAAAGGTTTGTTTTGATTCTCTATCTCCACATGAATGTTAAATAGGTTCCTTTTCAATGAACCAACTTCAAGTTCCAATATCTTGATAGAGATGGAATCGGCAACTGTCACACCGGTAGTAATAACAGTGCCCACTACGCCAAAGATTATGGCGGCTACGATTGCAAAAACATGAATCGCTTTGGTCTGTAGAAAACTGTTCTCTGGTCAAAGTCTTCCTTGCTTGCTCCAGGTTCTGCGTGATCCGTTCTTGGGAATATCCGATGTGCATCTGGTACCAGGCTTGGAGCTCTGGCGACTAGATTTCGGACACGTTGAATTGCCTTTCAACGAAAACGCGTGGATCCAGGATGATGTAGACCTTCTGGGATAATATCCTCTTGTTCGTCAAGATGAACCCCGCTGTATCTTGTAGCATGATCCCCCGACGAAGGACCTGGCACAGCAATCGGCTCAGCATGGAACTCCTTCCCCAAGATCAGGACGACGTAGATAATGGCAATCATATTTGATGACATCTTACGCCTATAAAATATTGTATGACACATATGAGCACATACATTTTTTTAACTTTTATCCTGCAAGAAAAGCGTTACTAATACCATATACCTCTGATTGGCATAAGTTCTTTTCTTGGACAGAGTAAGTTTTGGTTTCAGAGGTGAGTTAGGAGACATTTTATTACAGAGGAAACATCAGGATGGGTTAGTATGCATTAAAGATGTACAATAACAGATAATGCTTTTCCGTTCATACGATACCAATCCTTATTTCCGTCTTTAGCTGGAACCATAAAGTCTTTTCACCTCTTTTCATCCAACTCCTTCAATCTCTCGAAGTCGTGCACTAGGATGACAAACACGTAGCTGATTGATGTGCACCCATTTTTCAATAAACTCATCCCCCTTAGGGATTTTGATCTTGTAGACCACCGGAGATAATTTGTCAGTGATGACATAGGGACCTTTCCAGGAAGGTAGGAATTTTCTCTCCTTCACTTGATCCCGAGCGAAGTTATAGAGATACACCTGATCGGAAATTTGATACTCCTTCTGTGTAGTCTTCAGATCATAGTATGTCTTGGCACTCACTGCGGCTTTCTCTATATTTTTCTGGGCGAACGCAAAAGCATGCTGAAGGTGCTTGCGTAAATTTTCCACATACTGATGCGATGTTGTAGCATTGATCAAGTTATGGTCTGTTGTCCTGTAAAGTAAATGCTGGGGTAACACCATCTTCCTTCCCGTCATCATCTCAAAGGGAGAAAGCTTAGTTGCTGCGCTAGGGGTGGCTCTGATGTACATAAACACCAAAGGCAACTTGACATCCCAGTCCTTACCAGATTCATTGATAAACTTTTTCAGGATGTTTACAATGGACTGGTTATTCTGTAAAAAATGCCCTGTGAAATCCGAAAGGTGCTCTTTGGAATATGGGCCCCTTTGCCCACCTAGGCTGCAAAAAAGTGTCACACATCTGGTATCTCCGTACTCAGGAGAAGTTGGGCAATGTGTTTTGGGGTGTCATTTTACATATACCCATGCTGGGTGAGAGAAATATCTTGGCAAAAGACAACTTTTCCCATTTTTTTTATACAAAGTTGGCATTTGACCAAGATATTTATCTCACCCAGCATGGGTATATGTAAAAAGACACCCCAAAACACATTGCTCAACTTCTACTGAATACGGAGATACCAGATGTGTGACACTTTTTTGCAGCCTAGGTGGGCAAAGGGGCCCATATTCCAAAGAGCACCTTTCGGATTTCACCAGTCATTTTTTACAGAATTTGATTTCAAACTCCTTACCACACATTTGGGCCCCTAGAATGCCAGGGCAGTATAACTACCCCACAAGTGACCCCATTTTGGAAAGAAGAGACCCCAAGGTATTCGCTGATGGGCATAGTGAGTTCATGGAAGTTTTTATTTTTTGTCACAAGTTAGTGGAATATGAGACTTTGTATGAAAAAAAAAAAAAAAAATCATCATTTTCCACTAACTTGTGACAAAAAATAAAAAATTCTAGGAACTCGCCATGCCCCTCACGGAATACCTCGGGGTGTTTTCTTTCCAAAATGGGGTCACTTGTGGGGTAGTTATACTGCCCTGGCATTTTCCAGGGGCCCTAATGTGTGGTAAGTAGGTAAATGACCTGTGAAATCCGAAAGGTGCTCTTTGGAATGTGGGCCCCTTTGCCCACCTAGGCTGCAAAAAAGTGCCACACATGTGGTATCTCCGTACTCGGGAGAAGTTGGGGAATGTGTTTTGGGGTGTCATTTTACATATACCCATGCTGGGTGAGATAAATATCTTGGTCAAATGCCAACTTTGTATAAAAAAAATGGGAAAAGTTGTCTTTTGCCAAGATATTTCTCTCACCCAGCATGGGTATATGTAAAATGACACCCCAAAACACATTCCCCAACGTCTCCTGAGTACGGAGATACCACATGTGTGACACTTTTTTGCAGCCTAAATGCGCAAAGGGGCCCACATTCCTTTTAGGAGGGCATTTTTAGACATTTGGATCCCAGACTTCTTCTCACGCTTTAGGACCCCTAGAATGCCAGGGCAGTATAAATACCCCACATGTGACCCCATTTTGGAAAGAAGACACCCCAAGGTATTCAATAAGGGGCATGGCGAGTTCATAGAAATTTTTTTTTTTTGCCACAAGTTAGCGGAAATTGATTTTATTTATTTTTTTCTCACAAAGTCTCCCTTTCCGCTAACTTGGGACAAAAATTTCAATCTTTCATGGACTCAATATGCCCCTCACGGAATACCTGGGGGTGTCTTCTTTCCGAAATGGGGTCACATGTGGGGTATTTATACTGCCCTGGCATTCTAGGGGCCCTAAAGTGTGAGAAGAAGTCTGGAATATAAATGTCTAAAAAATTTTACGCATTTGGATTCCGTGAGGGGTATGGTGAGTTCATGTGAGATTTTATTTTTTGACACAAGTTAGTGGAATATGAGACTTTGTAAGAAAAAAAAAAAATAATTCCGCTAACTTGGGCCAAAAAAATGTCTGAATGGAGCCTTACAGAGGGTGATCAATGACAGGGGGGTGATCAATGACAGGGGTGTAATCAATGACAGGGGGGTGATCAGGGAGTCTATATGGGGTGATAACCACAATCATTGATCACGCCCCTGTAAGGCTTCATTCAGACGTCCGTATGCGTTTTGCGGATCCGATTCATCTATCAGTGGATCCGTAAAAATCATGCGGACATCTGAATGGAGCTTCACAGGGGGTTGATCAATGACAGGGGTGTAATCAATGACAGGGGGGTGATCAGGGAGTCTATATGGGGTGATCACCACAGTCATTGATCACGTCCCTGTAAGGTTTCATTCAGACGTCCGTATGCGTTTTGCGGATCCGATCCATCTATCAGTGGATCCGTAAAAATCATGCGGACATCTGAATGGAGCTTTACAGGGGGGTGATCAATGACAGGGGTGTAATCAATGACAGGGGGGTGATCAGGGAGTCTATATGGGGTGATCACCACAGTCATTGATCACGCCCCTGTAAGGCTTCATTCAGACGTCCGTATGCGTTTTGCGGATCCGATCCATCTATCAGTGGATCCGTAAAAATCATGCGGACATCTGAATGGAGCTTTACAGGGGGGTGATCAATGACAGGGGGGTGATCAGGGAGTCTATATGGGGTGATCAGGGGTGATCAAGGGTGAATAAGGGGTTAATAAGTGAGGGGGGGGGGGGGTGTAGTGTAGTGTAGTGGTGCTTGGTGGGCCTTTACTGAGCTACCTGTGTCCTCTGGTGGTTGATCCAAACAAAGGGGACCACCAGAGGACCAGGTAGCAGGTATATTAGACGCTGTTATCAAAACAGCGTCTAATATACCTGTTAGGGGTTAAAAAAACCACATCTCCAGCCTGCCAGCGAACGATCGCCGCTGGCAGGCTGGAGATCAACTCTCTTACCTTCCGTTCCTGTGAGCGCGCGCGTTCACAGGAAATCCCGGCTCACGCGAGATGACGCGTATATGCGTCGCTGAGCGCAGGGCTGCCACTTCCGGAACGCGAATCTGCGTACAGCGGTCCGGAGGTGGTTAAACACTCTCTATATCCCCTAGAATATATCCTCTCAGTGAGATACACACACATAAAGATACATTAATAATATTTGGTTATAATACATCAATATTGCATAGTATATATGAATCATTAACAAGTTCAAACTCTAAATAAATGCACACAGGAATATATATATCTATATGTGAATATATGAATAGATATCTATTCCACACCAGATGTGTTTTATGGACGTCTCTAATCAGATCATGGTTTAGCCATGAAACATCCATTGTTCCTCAGACAGACAAGTTTAGAGAAACCAGTGTAGATAAATCCATGTCTCTAAACAATAATACGAAGTATAATGCTCTCTATATATTTACTTTTAACACATTGAACTTGCCATGAACCCATCTTGGTTTTTTCCAGGTTCATGCTGATCACATGTTGTTGAAGGCAATGATCATCCATATTGAATAATAATATCATCAGATACATCGTACACTGAAAATGCACAACAAATCCCCCTTCATTCCAAAATGTGCCATAAAATGTGAATGTATTTGGAATGTTTAAAAGGGCTTTTCATATGTCTTCGATGCATAGACTTGGCTTATAATGTTCCAACCAAAGCTTGGCTAAAGTTCTTATGGAGAACCTTTTTCTAACGCATGACTTGGATGGTCAACAAACTCAACCATCCCATAGATCCTGCAAAACAGGATATAAGTTTGATAAAGGTTTGTTTTGATTCTCTATCTCCACATGAATGTTAAATAGGTTCCTTTTCAATGAACCAACTTCAAGTTCTAATATCTTGATAGAGATGGAATCGGCAACTGTCACACCGGTAGTAATAACAGTGCCCACTACGCCAAAGATTATGGCGGCTACGATTGCAAAAACATGAATCGCTTTGGTCTGTAGAAAACTGTTCTCTGGTCAAAGTCTTCCTTGCTTGCTCCAGGTTCTGCGTGATCCGTTCTTGGGAATATCCGATGTGCATCTGGTACCAGGCTTGGAGCTCTGGCGACTAGATTTCGGACACGTTGAATTGCCTTTCAACGAAAACGCGTGGATCCAGGATGATGTAGACCTTCTGGGATAATATCCTCTTGTTCGTCAAGATGAACCCCGCTGTATCTTGTAGCATGATCCCCCGACGAAGGACCTGGCACAGCAATCGGCTCAGCATGGAACTCCTTCCCCAAGATCAGGACGACGTAGATAATGGCAATCATATTTGATGACATCTTACGCCTATAAAATATTGTATGACACATGAGCACATACATTTTTTTAACTTTTATCCTGCAAGAAAAGCGTTACTAATACCATATACGTCTGATTGGCATAAGTTCTTTTCTTGGACAGAGTAAGTTTTGGTTTCAGAGGTGAGTTAGGAGACATTTTATTACAGAGGAAACATCAGGATGGGTTAGTATGCATTAAAGATGTACAATAACAGATAATGCTTTTCCGTTCATACGATACCAATCCTTATTTCCGTCTTTAGCTGGAACCATAAAGTCTTTTCACCTCTTTTCATCCAACTCCTTCAATCTCTCGAAGTCGTGCACTAGGATGACAAACACGTAGCTGATTAATGTGCACCCATTTTTCAATAAACTCATCCCCCTTAGGGATTTTGATCTTGTAGACCACCGGAGATAATTTGTCAGTGATGACATAGGGACCTTTCCAGGAAGGTAGGAATTTTCTCTCCTTCACTTGATCCCGAGCGAAGTTATAGAGATACACCTGATCGGAAATTTGATACTCCTTCTGTGTAGTCTTCAGATCATAGTATGTCTTGGCACTCACTGCGGCTTTCTCTATATTTTTCTGGGCGAACGCAAAAGCATGCTGAAGGTGCTTGCGTAAATTTTCCACATACTGATGCGATGTTGTAGCATTGATCAAGTTATGGTCTGTTGTCCTGTAAAGTAAATGCTGGGGTAACACCATCTTCCTTCCCGTCATCATCTCAAAGGGAGAAAGCTTAGTTGCTGCGCTAGGGGTGGCTCTGATGTACATAAACACCAAAGGCAACTTGACATCCCAGTCCTTACCAGATTCATTGATAAACTTTTTCAGGATGTTTACAATGGACTGGTTATAACGTTCTACTCCACCACTAGAGGCTGGTCGATAAGCTATGTGTAGCTTCCTCTTTTCCCCCCAGGATTTCCCACATCTTTGTCATCACCTCACTGGTGAAGTGACTTCCACGATTCATCAGCATCGGATTCGATGCGCTGGGGAAGACCAAATCTAGAGAATACATGATTAATGAGCAGAGATGCACATACGCTTGAACTGCATGTTTTGCACGGCAAACATTCCACCCATTTGGTGAACAGACAAGTACATATACTTGTTGCCTCTTGATGAGGTTGTTACTGGTCCAATGAAGTCTATTTGGATGTCTGATCATGGCATGGACATCCCCCTTTTCATCAATGGTGCCCGATGAGTGGGTCCTTGTGGCTGGAATTGAGGGCAGATTAGACATCCCTGACAATATGTTCGCACATCTTGCAGCATATGTGGCTAGTAAGCATAGTCCCGTAGTAACTCGTACGTTATTTTCTCACCTCGATGACCAGCTGTTGGGGCATTATGTGCATGTTGTAACATCAGACCTCGGTATGCTGCAGGTACTACCGATTGCGTGATACCATTCTTAGAGGTTCTTATCAGCAGTTCATCCTGTAATGAGAATTGGGACTTACCTTTCATCAAAATTCGTAACTCCTCCTTACCCACACAGTCTTCCGTGGTTATGGGATAGTTGGGTGGATCCTCAATGTGCTTATAAAAGAGACCAATAATTGGATCCCCTTTTTGGCTTGCAATGAGATCCTCACTAGGGGAATCTTGGCTCCACTGCGCCACATTGGCTTCAGCTCCCTTTTGGGCCTGACTCCTCGTCATAGCATCCACTTGGATAGTTCCCATGAGGTCATCAACGTCAAAGACTTCTCCGTCAATGGCTGCTTGCTTGGCAAGGGAATCTGCTAGGTCATTCCCCTCTTTATCCATGCCTGGATATTTTGAATGATCTCTTACCTTCTTCCAATAAATGGTAAGACTCTGGGCGGTAACCATCTCATCAATTTTACAAAACATCTTACCATGCTTTACTGGCTTGTTATTACTTCTCATCATGTCGGATCTTTTTCATCCGGTAAAGTACTCCACAAAGCTGTTACGAATATAGTCAGAATCTGTGATGATTACAAATTCCTTAACATCATATTCGATAGCCATTTGTAGGGCCTTGTACACAGCAGTAAGTTCTGCAACTTGGCTGCTTTTGGAACCAATTTTGTATCCAACGGATACATTCAGGAATGTATTATTCCATACGACTCCAATACCTGCAACCAATGTACGTTCGGATCCTTCATCGGCATGGAAGGAACAGCCATCTACGTACACGCATGGTAACGATTTGCAATACTCCTCTTCATAAGATTTATATGGTGATGATGATTGTTCCTCCAGGAAATCATTTTCCGTTGACTCACTTTTACGTTCCGTATGGGTACAGTCATGGAGTTCTGCTAATCCTTGAGCAACTGGGTTTTTACTATTTTGTTTGTACCTGATTTCCAATGGCCATCCCACATTGTCCAGGCGGTTATCCTGCTATTTGACAAGTTTCTATCTCTTTATACGATCACTCTGCAAGTAGTGCAGTGGCTGATGTGCGGTCTCCACAATGATCCTTTCGCCTTGGATAAAACTCCTAAAATATTGCAAAGCCCACACAGTTCACAATAATGCTTTCTCACAATCATTGAATTTTACCTCAACCAGTGACAAGGACTTGCTGGCATAGGCAATGATCTTGTTTCGGTTTTCCTGTTTTTGGAAAAGAACTGCACTTATGCTTTTATCAGTGAAACCTGTTTCCACGAAGAAAGGTTTTCCCCCTTCTGGATAAGCAAGGCATGGAGCCCGGATAAGTTTGGCCTTGAGCTCGGTTACAGCTTGCTCATGACACTCACTCCATTCCCATTTTACTCCTTTCTTTAGCAACTGTAAAAGAGGTTTTGTAATTTCGGCATAATTATCTATGAACTTACGTGAGCAGTTCATCATGCCCAGGAATGATCTTAACTCCTTGAGATTTGTAGGAGATTTTGTCTTGGTCACTGCTTTCACCTTCTTTTTCTGTGGGTTAATTCCATCCGCAGTGACTTCATGACCTAGGAAATTAACCTTGGTCCGACACCATTGAGCCTTCTGCAAAGAAAGTTTTACACCTGCTTTCCTCAGCTGGGTTAGTACATGTCTCAACTCCTGAATATGTTCCTCAAAAGTTGTACTTTTTATCAGGATGTCATCCACATAGGATAAGGTACCTCGTTCAGTGGCATCAGGCATTGCCTTATGCATGAACACTGCAAACTCATGGCCTGCATTTATGTACCTGAAGGGCAGTCGGGTCCACGCATACTGTCGTTTGCCAAATGTAAAGGCCAGTTTGTACTAATCCCTTTCATCTACCTTAATCGTCCAATATCCTTGTGCACAGTCAAGGGCAGTGAAGATTTTGGATCCTTGTATTTGTGCCAAACACTGGTCAATGTATGGCGTGGGCCATCCGGACATGTAAACACGTTTGTTTAACTGTCTTAGGTCCGAGCAGAGACGAAATTGACCGTTAGGTTTGAGGACTCCAAGTATCGGATGATTGAATGAACTGTGTACTGGACGGATGATACCCCTCTTCTCCAAGTTTTTGACGATTTTGGATAGTGACTCGTTAGCCACCAGCGGAAGTCGGTATTGTTTGACAAAAACATGGGGTGCATCGGGATCTGTCTGGATTCTTGTAACGTGTAGTCTGTTTCCCCACAGTCCTAAGAATCCTTGGCGAACAACTCCTGGAACTCTGTGAAGAGCTGCTTTTGCCGTTGACGCTTCTATTCGTCGGAGCATGCGTCAGCCATGGAGATTTGTTCTTCCACCCGCTCCTGAAATTCTGGGAAAATCTCAGGCTGACTTAACTCGTAAGCTTCTTCAAGCTCACTAGTTAAATCGTTCTGGGTGTAGCATACCTTATCCTTTCCTTGCTGGTACGATTCATACTCTTTTTCATCGATCTCATGGTTGAAAACCAATGATGATTCTTCGATGTGGCGTGTACCTTATTCAGAGCTGAAAGGATAAACAGAGTGGATGTTAAATAACCCCTCAGGGGTTGAGGGAAAATGTTGTTCCACTGTTTGTTCCTCTGTCAGGTATTCATCAGGAATTATTCCAATAACATAATTTTGGAATCCAAATGTGTAGTATTCTGAATCCATAGCCAAACCAATTACTGTGTCCTTTTGTAGGGATATGCTATGGGAAACCATGTTATGAATTACCATATGTAACGGATCCTGATGGATATTGATCAGGGGAGTAGGCTTTACCTTTAGGCCGAGTTGCTGTATTCTGTTGGATAAACAGATCGTTTCTGCGTTCTTCAGCTTCTGTCCCTTCTTTACGTAATGGGTAGAAGAAATGGTTTGCATCCTTCAGGAATTTCAACTTTCTCAGCAACCATGATACTTACGGCATAGGGCATCTGTTGTCCCCATCGTAAGGCTTGTTCTACATCCTGGAATCCCTCTGGGTTTCCCGGCAATCTGGACCATAAGGTGTAATTCACCAGGTCAATCTGTACGGCAAATCTGTGCAGAAGGTCATTACCTATATACATTTGATACCGTGGTTCATTTATCACGATGAAAACGTGCTCCGTAGTTTTGTTTCCTATGGAGATAGACAAAACGCATCTTGCAACCACATTATGACTTTGGGAATCTCCATCCAGATCATGAACCCATTGGTCCTGTGGAGAGAAACTTTTAATCATTTTAGGATTGGTGATCTGTTTCAAGAGTCCTAGGCTTATGTAACGTGCTTCGGATTTCAAATCCAACTTGGTAAATTTCACCCGGGCTATATTGTTTACCTGTATGGGAATCAATAAATTGTCATTGACCTTTTCAATCCATACCATCGATTGAACGTGCCTTGTCAGGTCCACGACTTTGTGATTCCCTCTTTCAAGAGAAATGGTTAATATATCATCATTCAGAGTTACCTTTTTGATTTTGTCCCTCTGGATGGTAATGATGTGAGCGGCACCATTGACATCTTCCTCGGGCTTACCATTCTTCAGGATTGTGACCTCCGGTGTTTGATTGTTCCTGAAATGCACTTCAATAGAGCTAGGTTTCTCTTCAATCACATGACAACTGCGTTGTGCTTGTGTGTTGCAAGAGTATTCATAGGCAATGGGTGCCTTTACCTGAGTCCATACTGCTTCATTAATGAAATCAACTATGGGACTCAATCTTTTTAATAAATCGATTCCTATGATCATCCGATTATATGGAAGATCCACAATCAATGTGGGATGTCTAATTGTCTTCTTGCCAATCTTAAATGTCAACCAGGATGTTCCTTTTACCTATAAGGCATCTCCACCCGCACTTATCAAAGAGCCATCAAATGACCTTAATCGTGGTTTCTTTGATGTTAAATCCAGAACCTGTTGGAAATAAGTGCTAGATAAAATGGTGGCTTGTGATCCAGTGTCTATTTATTAATCCTTTGATTGGTCCGATAAGTTCATTTTGGAGATATATCTCCACAAAGTATCAGCCATCCACCTGCAACAAATCACAGAGAAAGTTAGGATGTTTACCCATCTGCTGTCTGAGAGGTTGACCTTTTTGCAGCTCCGTGACCTCTGCATTCCTGAGTCTCCCAGGACAAGCTGGAGGAGCAGCGTCAGCCCCCCTTCCCCTTTGGGACAAGCTGTGTGACACCACAAGTCACAGCTGGCTCACGGCTAGATGCTGGAACGATGGGATTACACACTGGAACAGACATCTGGTCATATGAATTGACATCATTAGACTGAAGAAATGACATATTAGACATTTCCCCCCTGGCCCTAATTTCAGGGTCAGAGGTACTGCAAGGAAATATAGAATTAGGAATCACATCAGATTCTACCACAATCAACTTAATATCCTTACAGTGGCCTGGGTTCTGACCCGGCCCAATTTGTTTTATGATGTTGAGCTGGGACCTGGAGTTGCCCCTAAAAAAAGGCTCAGGCTGTTTTCCTGGAGATACCTGGGACAACTTTCTCACAATGTCACTCAACTGGGCCACTTGTTCTGCCAGCTGATCAAACTTGTTTGGTCTGGGCATATTTTGGCTTTGCTGGGCACCCTGGTTATCGGTAGGTGACCTACTCCTGGGTGAGTTTGAGGATTCCTGCCTATCTTCCCTCTGTTGTCTGGGTCTATTATTCCAGCGCCTGTAACCCTGGTAACCCCTATTGTTATAGGGCCCGTATCCCTGGGGGCCCCTATTGTTATAGGGCCCGTATCCTTGGGGGCCCCTATTGTAATAGGGACGGTAGTTAGACTTTCCATTACCTGAATTATTCCCCTCTGATCCATTAGTATTTTGGGGTTTGGTCTGTTTGGGCGGTCCTACCTGTTGTTGCTGGGCTTGTTGAGCAGGTCCTGTAGACTGAGGGAACCTTCGTGGCTGGCTTTCAAATCCCAAGCTAGGGTTTACCTTAGCTTCAGCTACCTTTTTGCTCTGGGGATTTTTTAAACCTTCTCTCCTCTGTTGCATGGCATTCACTGATATTATACAGCGTGGTGGCAGCAGTCACCAACCAATCCAAGGGGGCATCAATATCCAGATCTCTGGCTAAGTTAAATTTGATGTGGGTTGGCATAGCGTCATAGAATAACTGTTTGAATTCTTCAGATTCCCAATTTGGGGATCTATATGCCAACCCATAGGCATTTTTGAGGACAGAGAGGAATTCACAGGGACTCTGATTGGGTCTACACATAAGGTTATATATGTCCCGTTTTGCAGCAGTGGTGGTTCGGTACGGTCCGAATTCCAATTTAACCTCATGCAAAACACATGGCCAATCTTGAATGCCTCTCTCCCCAAATGAGGTAAAGTAATGACTATACTTATCATCAAATCCCAGTGGAAGGAATCTGATCCGGTCAGCATCAGAGTATAATTTGAAAGAATCCATAGTGGATTCATACAGTTCCAAGTGATTGGCTATCTGAGAAGAACCTTTCTTGGAAAATTTGGATACTGTAGTATTCAAAAACTTAATTATGCTGGAGGAGCTCTGATACTTATCTGAATATTGGGAATTTTTATTCCTAGAAACCACCTCAGCATATGTTGGTCGCCTTTGATCCTGTGGCCAGGAATAAGTCACATGCTTCCCCACACCACTGTCAGGCTCACATGCACTTTCACCACTTTCATGAGACTTATACTGCACAGGTGATTTAACCCTAACATCTCTCCTCCGGGGAACATGTGGAGAGGAACTTCTAGGGGCTTCCATGTTATCGGCACCTAATAAGGCAGTTGCAGTTTGGAATGCCCGACTCAATTGGGTTAATGCCTCCCGTGTAATCATGCCAACACTTTCAGGCTGCTGAGTATCTTGGATGGGGTCTGCTTTAAGAGCATGTGATGGCATGTCTGGATAGTGGGGAGTAAGACATGGAGGGTCAGGAGATCTCACAGTGTTAGATGGATCCCTTTCAGCATTGACTATATCATGGGCTGATCCATCTGTCT
Source organism: Bufo bufo (assembly GCF_905171765.1). NCBI lineage: Eukaryota > Metazoa > Chordata > Amphibia > Anura > Bufonidae > Bufo > Bufo bufo. The sequence goes on from NC_053389.1 coordinate 319,229,957, forward strand.
GTTTCATTTTGGAATACTGAAGATATAAATCCTCTAAATCACTTTTTGCCTTTTGGTATGCATCATGGCTGTGACTAAGGTTGTACTCTAAGTCTTTGATCTTCGCTTCTGCGGATTGTAGTTCTGATTCTATCTTGGATACATATTTTTTTGTACCCATTATAGACTCATACCTATCTTTGGAAAGAGTACTGACCGCCAACAATGCATACAAAACAGGTGGCAATGCACATAAGAGGTGTTGGTCCCTCTTGGTATTATCATGTGCCAAATCCATATATGTCAGGTATCTATCAACCATGCCACCTAACTTCCATATATCCCCACGTTCTTCATAGGCTCTTGTCTGCAGCTCACTAGTCCATTCATCTACATTTTTATCCAACTTCAAACGGGAATAAACATATTTGATAACCTTAGAGATTATCTTTCCTGGGTCAGATGGACTATCTGCTAAAACCTGGCCATTACCTGGGTCGCTGCCTGTTACACTCATGATTCTGATCAATAATCAATAACAACAACAATTTGATTTGCCAATAAGGATTAAGGAATATTTTCACTAATTGCACAAATTGTTTATAGAAATATCTCAATCAATCTCAGCAGTGCCTCCAAAAATGTCAAATATTTAGTTCATATAAGATATGAAATCATAAAAATTATGATTTCATATTTTTATGAAAAATGAAAAATTTAATTGGCTGACATATAAACGCCAGTTCTTTTATTGATGAGATCTAAAGTTAATTTGTGCAGCTAATAAAACAGGGTTCAATTATTATATAAAATATAATTTATTATAAATACATGCAGTAAAAATGGCATACAAATGAATACAAGGATAATATCAAAATTGATCACAAGATGGTGCTCCACCATTTACGCCGGGCTCACTTAAATTAGTACACCAAGTACAACACAATACTATTCTTTTCTTTTATCAAATTACCAATTAGTGTACTGGTTATCAAAATGTTATAATGTAACAACAACAACAAAAAAAACTATAGAAAAGAATCTGTGGAAAATCCCTTATGCTCAATCAAAGAATATGGCAGTAAGAGACACCTTATAAATACGCCCGTTGGCTTAACTACGGATAATAAAATCCGATCAGAGATCCCACTCTGATAGCAATATTACAGGAATTCTAATGATGTGCACATTCATTAAAATTTCCCATAAAATTATTGTTTTAACACTATTGACCCACTAATAATGGGGTCTCAACTATATGCCAATTGGAGCGATTTATAATTACTGCAAATGAAATAGATTATACATTACCCCTGGCTTTGGGATAAAGAGCTTTTAGAAGGGACCCAGCTTTCCAAGATTTAGATATGTCCCGTCCTGTGGTACGTTCCTGACGTGTGAAGTGATGCTGATGAATGAATCTTTTTGAACTGATGCTGATGAATCTTTTGTGAAGTCCTCTGATCTCCCAAAACTGGATCAGATATTCCAATCCTTATCTATGCCCATCCCCTCTTGGATTAGGGATTTCCAATTAGATAAGGTGGGTGTGACGTATGTTAAACATGGGGATGATGTCATTTAATTGACATTCCTTAGAAACTTCTGCCCATCTACCACTTGATGGCACTGTTGTATCGTATAACAATTTAAAATATTTTAAGAATTAACACATATATATTGCTTTATTATACCACTTAAACTTTGACCTTTCCCACCTTAAATCAATTAGGAGGGACTCTTTCTGACACTTTGCTCAGACTGACTGGCGGTATCAGAAGTTTCCCTAATCCCTGAATTTATGGGGCAGATAAGAGTATAATGGTCCTTAGAAAGTTTTCTCCTGGTTTGTGTATCTTAACTGTCTCAGCTTTTAAGTAATGATGTTTGAAATAACATCAGCTCCTCTAAAATAGACCCTATTTAAGAAAATTCAACTTAAACACTCTCTATATCCCCTAGAATATATCCTCTCAGTGAGATACACACACATAAAAATACATTAATAATATTTGGTTATAATACATCAATATTGCATAGTATATATGAATCATTAACAAGTTCAAACGCTAAATAAATGCACACAGGAATATATATCTATCTATATGTGAATATATGAATAGATATCTATTCCACACCAGATATGTTTTATGGACGTCTCTTATCAGATCATGGTTTAGCCATGAAACATCCATTGTTCCTCAGACAGACAAGTTTAGAGAAACCAGTGTAGATAAATCCATGTCTCTAAACAATAATACGAAGTATAATGCTCTCTATATATTTACTTTTAACACATTGAACTTGCCATGAACCCATCTTGGTTTTTTCCAGGTTCATGCTGATCACATGTTGAAGGCAATGATCATCCATATTGAATATAATATCATCAGATACATCGTACACTTATGAAAATGCACAACATGCACTGCGTGCAGAATTATTAGGCAAATGAGTATTTTGACCACATCATCCTCTTTATGCATGTTGTCTTACTCCAAGCTGTATAGGCTCGAAAGCCTACTACCAATTAAGCATATTAGGTGATGTGCATCTCTGTAATGAGAAGGGGTGTGGTCTAATGACATCAACACCCTATATCAGGTGTGCATAATTATTAGGCAACTTCCTTTCCTTTGGCAAAATGGGTCAAAAGAAGGACTTGACAGGCTCAGAAAAGTCAAAAATAGTGAGATATCTTGCAGAGGGATGCAGCACTCTTAAAATTGCAAAGCTTCTGAAGCGTGATCAAACAATCAAGCGTTTCATTCAAAATAGTCAACAGGGTCGCAAGAAGCGTGTGGAAAAACCAAGGCGCAAAATAACTGCCCATGAACTGAGAAAAGTCAAGCGTGCAGCTGCCAAGATGCCACTTGCCACCAGTTTGGCCATATTTCAGAGCTGCAACATCACTGGAGTGCCCAAAAGCACAAGGTGTGCAATACTCAGAGACATGGCCAAGGTAAGAAAGGCTGAAAGACGACCACCACTGAACAAGACACACAAGCTGAAACGTCAAGACTGGGCCAAGAAATATCTCAAGACTGATTTTTCTAAGGTTTTATGGACTGATGAAATGAGAGTGAGTCTTGATGGGCCAGATGGATGGGCCCGTGGCTGGATTGGTAAAGGGCAGAGAGCTCCAGTCCGACTCAGACGCCAGCAAGGTGGAGGTGGAGTACTGGTTTGGGCTGGTATCATCAAAGATGAGCTTGTGGGGCCTTTTCGGGTTGAGGATGGAGTCAAGCTCAACTCCCAGTCCTACTGCCAGTTTCTGGAAGACACCACCTTCAAGCAGTGGTACAGGAAGAAGTCTGCATCCTTCAAGAAAAACATGATTTTCATGCAGGACAATGCTCCATCACACGCGTCCAAGTACTCCACAGCGTGGCTGGCAAGAAAGGGTATAAAAGAAGAAAATCTAATGACATGGCCTCCTTGTTCACCTGATCTGAACCCCATTGAGAGCCTGTGGTCCATCATCAAATGTGAGATTTACAAGGAGGGAAAACAGTACACCTCTCTGAACAGTGTCTGGGAGGCTGTGGTTGCTGCTGCACGCAATGTTGATGGTGAACAGATCAAAACACTGACAGAATCCATGGATGGCAGGCTTTTGAGTGTCCTTGCAAAGAAAGGTGGCTATATTGGTCACTGATTTGTTTTTGTTTTGTTTTTGAATGTCAGAAATGTATATTTGTGAATGTTGAGATGTTATATTGGTTTCACTTGTAAAAATAAATAATTGAAATGGGTATATATTTGTTTTTTGTTAAGTTGCCTAATAATTATGCACAGTAATAGTCACCTGCACACACAGATATCCCCCTAAAATAGCTAAAACTAAAAACAAACTAAAAACTACTTCCAAAAATATTCAGCTTTGATATTAATGAGTTTTTTGGGTTCATTGAGAACATGGTCGTTGTTCAATAATAAAATTAATCCTCAAAAATACAACTTGCCTAATAATTCTGCACTCCCTGTAATGGCTCATGTGCCCTACAGCAGTATTCAACTGTATCACTGTTCTGAGTATGGTGAAACAGTTGTCTGCAACAGTTGTCTCACTTCAGCAAGTGGCATTTATCATGTAGAGAAAGTTAATACAAGCCACTTACTAATGTATGGTTATTACCAATATTGCTTCCTTGATGAATTTTTCCATCACATTATACACTGCTCGTTTCCATGGTTACAACCGCCCTGCAACCCAGTAACAGTGGTCGTGCGTGCACACTATAGGAAAAATGTCGGCCTCTCTGGTGGCTGGGAACATGGGAGTGCACAAAGGCTGGTGATTTTGTATAGCTTGCAAGCACGACCACTGTTGATGTATTGTAGGATGGTCATAACCATGGAAACGAGCAGTGTATATTGTGATAGAAAAACTAATCCAGCCAGTAAAGGAAGCAATATGGATAATAACAATATTAACTTTCTCAACATAATAAATGCTATTTGCTGAAGTGGCATAACCCCTTTAAGAGAAGGGGTTCTTAACTACTGCCAACATGAGAATGGGGTTCAGCCAGAAATATTGTTCTGCAATTCGGTTGTAATTTAAAATACTGGATCTGGAGAACTGGTCAAATCCCTCCCCAGTTGCAGGCTATTCCCCAGTGTTGGTTTCTTACTGAAGCCAGTCAATCCCTTTAAAGAGTATAGTACAGGGTGGGCCATTTATATGGATACACCTTAATAAAATGGGAATGTGATGGGGAAACTTTTCAAGATGGGTGGTGACCATGGTGGCCATTTTGAAGTCGGCCATTTTGAATCCAACTTTAGTTTTTTCAATAGGAAGAGGGACATGTGACACATCAAACTTATTGGGAATTTCACACGAAAAACAATGGTGTGCTTGGTTTTAACGTAACTTTATTCTTTCATGAGTTATTTACAAGTTTCTGACCACTTATAAAATGTGTTCAATTTTCTGCCGATTGTGTTGGATTGTCAATGCAACCCTCTTCTCCCACTCTTCACACACTGATAGCAACACCACAGGAGAAATGCTAGCACAGGCTTCCAGTATCTGTAGTTTCAGGCAGTGGCGTCTCTAGCTTTCAAATTTTGCGGGGGCACACTGGGGGCCAGGACAAAAGTATGGGGGGCAGCTATAACAATGATACATTTACACAAGTACGCTTAGAAATGCTGCAATACTTTACCCAATACCTAAAACCGCAACAGGGAAGAAAAGTCCAGCTGTCTATGGATGACACTTTTATAGAGAGGGGAATCTGTGGATGACACTGCTATGGGGGGGGGGGGGATCTGTGGATGCCACATACCGTATATAGCATCTTATGCTATATGTGTCATCCACAGATCCACCCCATGACAGTGTCATCCCCATTTCCCCCTCCATAACAGTGTCATCCACAGATCTCCCTCCCTATAACAGTGTCATCCACAGATCTCCCTCCCCGCCTCTCACAGGAGTGTACATATATAAAATAAACATATTTCACATGAACACTTACAGTTACTTGGCTTGGCCCTTGGGGATCTCAGACGCCACTTCAACACTTTGGCCGGGGGCTCGGCGGAGCTGATGTTGTGTTTTATCCTAATGAGAAAGATTTCATAATAAGGATTTGGAGAAGGGGCAGAGGGATAGCAGAGCAGGGAGAGGCTGGTGCTGCTACTAGGGGGTCCTACCATGGGGGAGTAATAAAACTCACCATAATTCCCCCCAGTAGAAATAATTCTCCTTATAATGTGCAAAACATACCCCCTTATGCCCCCAGTTGAGCTAATGTCCCCCATAATGTGCCAGTATAAAATACCCCTTTATAGTGCCACAGTAAATGCCCCCATAGTGCTTCTCTCCCCCCTTCCTGCTAGTGCCCCCCATAATGTACCAGTATAAAATGCCCCATATATCGTGCCCCAGTAGATACCCTCAGTGTCCCCCATAATTTGCAAGTATAAAATACCTCTTCTTAGTGCCCCCCGTAGATGACTCCATAGTACTCCTGTCTCCCCTTCTCCATAGTACCCACCATAATGTGTCCCAGTATAAAATGCTACTGTACAGAGCCCCCCATATAAAACACCCCTTCTTTGTGGCCTCAGTAGATGCCCCTATAGTGCCCACCAATAATGTGCCAATAATAAGTGCCCTCAATAACGTGCCACTGCCAGTAACAAGAGCCCCCCAATGTGCCAGTAATAAGCCCCCATCACGTGCCAGTAACAAGAGCCCCCATCACGTGCCAGTAATAAGCCCCCCATCACGTGCCAGTAATAAGCCCCCCATCACGTGCCAGTATTAAGCCCCCCCATCATGTGCCAGTATTAAGCCCCCCCATCATGTGCCAGTATTAAGCCTCCCCATCATGTGCCAGTATTAAGCCCCCCATCATGTGCCAGTATTAAGTCCCCCCCCATCATGTGCCAATATTAAGTCCCCCCATTGTAATAAGCCCCCCATTGTAAAAAGTCCCCTCCCCATCATGTGCCAGTATTAAGTCCGTCTGTCCCCCCCCATTGTAATAAGCCCCCCCAATGTGCCAGTAACACTATTGTAAAAAAAAAAAAAAAAAAAACACTTATACTTACCTCAGTGTCAGCGATGCGATGCAGACTCTTCCTGTGTCCCGCGCTGTAAGGCTCAGGCGGCGCGATGACGTCATTGCCCCGCCTGCGCCGGCCTCTGATAGGCCGGCGCAGGCGCCTCTCCCTCCCCTGCACCTCCGCTGGCATAGGCAGATTACAATGGAGATGAGCGCAATGGAAGCGCTCATCTCCCTGTGCCCGGCGGCGGCTCACTTGGGGGAGGGGGGGGCACAGCATGATGTAGGGGGGGCCCTGGCCCCTCCCTGGCGACGCCACTGGTTTCAGGTGCTGCACATCTCGTATCTTCACAGCATAGACAATTGCCTTCAGATGACCCCAAAGATAAAAGTCTAAGGGGGTCAGATCGGGAGATCTTGGGGGCCATTCAACTGGCCCACGACGACCAATCCACTTTCCAGGAAACTGTTCATCTAGGAATGCTCGGACCTGACACCCATAATGTGGTGGTGCACCATCTTGCTGGAAAAACTCAGGGAACGTGCCAGCTTCAGTGCATAAAGAGGGAAACACATCATGTAGCAATTTCGCATATCCAGTGGCCTTGAGGTTTCCATTGATGAAGAATGGCCCCACTATCTTTGTACCCCATATACCACACCATACCATCAATTTTTTTGTTCCAACAGTCTTGGAGGGATCTATCCAATGTGGGTTAGTGTCAAACCAATAGCGGTGGTTTTGTTTGTTAACTTCACCATTCACATAAAAGTTTGCCTCATCACTGAACAAAATCTTCTGCGTAAACTGAGGGTCCTGTTCCAATTTTTGTTTTGCCCATTCTGAAAATTCAATGCGCCGATCTGGGTCATCCTCGTTGAGATGCTGCAGTAGCTGTAGTTTGTAAGGGTGCCATTTGTGAGTAGCTAATATCCGCCGAAGGGATGTTCGACTAATGCCACTCTCCAGTGACATGCGGCGAGTGCTACGCTGTGGGCTCTTGCTGAATGAAGCTAGGACAGCCACTGATGTTTCTTCATTAGAGACAGATTTCACGCGTCCACATTTTGGCAAATCCAACACTGAACCAGTTTCACGAAACTTAGCAAGCAGTTTGCTAACTGTAGCATGGGAGATGGGTGGTCTCGTAGGGTGTCTTGCATTGAAATCTGCAATAACCCGGTTACTGCGTTCACCAGACATCAACACAATTTCTATCCGCTCCTCACGTGTTAACCTCGGCGACATCTCAATGGCTGTAAACAAAGAGAAACTTGTAAATAACTCATGAAAGAATAAAGTTACGTTAAAACCAAGCACACCATTGTTTTTCGTGTGAAATTCCCAATAAGTTTGATGTGTCACATGACCCTCTTCCTATTGAAAAAACTAAAGTTGGATTCAAAATGGCCACCATGGTCACCACCCATCTTGAAAAGTTCCCCCCCTCACATATACTTATGTGCCACAAACAGGAAGTTAATATCCCCAACCATTCCCATTTTTTTAAGGTGTATCCATATAAATGGCCCACCCTGTATATTCACATTTTACTGTAATTTATGCAATTGAAGATTATTTACATAGACTTGAATGGGGTGCTTTTCAAAGAAGAATGATACAGTCGTCAAAATGTGTGCAACAAATCTGCCATGTGTCAATATACTGAAAATGAAAGAAGTAAACTGAAAGTATGAAGCAGCACTGTGGCTAAAGCAGGTGATGGGTGCAGATTCAGCTCTCACCAGTCCATAACCAACGAGCGGAGGCAGCACTCCAGTCCAGAGCTGTCTGACACTGGGGGAATAAACATCCCTACTGCACTGGGTGCTGCTTCTTCTCCTTTGTTTCTGAAAATAAAAGATTAATTCTTCAGTTTTATAGCAGTCACATTTTTCCGATAAAGATCTTGAAATCCATAGAAACATAGAAACATAGAATGTGTCGGCAGATAAGAACCATTTGGCCCATCTAGTCTGCCCAATATATCTGAATCCTATTAATAGTCCCTGGCCCTATCTTATATGAAGGATAGCCTTATGCCTATCCCATGCATGCTTAAACTCCTTCACTGTATTTGCAGCTACCACTTCTGCAGGAAGGCTATTCCATGCATCCACTACTCTCTCAGTAAAGTAATACTTCCTTATATTACTTTTAAACCTTTGCCCCTCTAATTTAAAACTGTGTCCTCTTGTGGTAGTTTTTCTTCTTTTAAATATGCTCTCCTCCTTTACCGAGTTGATTCCCTTTATGTATTTAAAAGTTTCTATCATATCCCCTCTGTCTCTTCTTTCTTCCAAGCTATACATATTAAGGTCCTTTAACCTTTCCTGGTAAGTTTTATCCTGCAATCCATGTACTAGTTTAGTAGCTCTTCTCTGAACTCTCTCTAGAGTATCTATATCCTTCTGGAGATATGGCCTCCAGTACTGCGCACAATACTCCAAGTGAGGTCTCACCAGTGTTCTGTACAGCGGCATAAGCACTTCACTCTTTCTACTGCTTATACCTCTCCCTATACATCCAAGCATTCTGCTGGCATTTCGTGCTGCCCTATTACATTGTCTTCCCACCTTTTAAGTCTTCTGAAATAATTACTCCTAAATCCCTTTCCTCAGATACTGAGGTCAGGACTGTGTCAAATATTCTATATTCTGCCCTTGGGTTTTTACGCCCCAGGTGCATTATCTTGCACTTGTATAAATATTTGCAACCAATTCTTTGTTTTAAGGCCCTTTACATATGTCGATAATCAGGAACAAAAACCATTGGTCGCGACCATTGTCCTGTGTAGAACTGCTGCCAGTCCCATCTTTGTCAGGGGATTGCATCTTTTGTCAGCAGTACATTGAATGGATATTCCAAAAATAGGGAAGTAAGCGTGTTCGGCCATAGCATTGAATAGAGAGAGCTGAACCTCCTTGCCATTCCCAGTGGAGGGCAACGGGCCCCTGTTCTTGAGATAGCAGACTAGACATTTATGGCATACTGTGTGGTTATGTTCAGCTGGTGTAAAGGAAAATGGGCTTAGTTGCACATAGCAACCAATCAGATTCCACTTTTCATTTTTCATAACTCATTTGGAAAATGAAAGGTGGAAGCTGATTGGTTGCTAGGGGCAACTAGGACAGTTTTCCTTTACACCAGTTTGATAAATCTCCCTCTAAGTGTTTGGGTGGGACAACCCAGTTAAAAATGAGGCTATCTATTAATTCTGCTCAAATGTAGACCTATGCATCCACACAGCAATAGACAGCAAATAACCCCATGTAGCCTGATCGGCAGCTGTACTTTACTACACAGAGTTTGTTGTCTGTTACTATGGATAGCCAAATGTTTGCACAGGAGGTGTACTAAAAAATATACAGAATGAAGACCTATTGCAAAGTTAGAGAACAGGTCACCATGAAATGCAGTGTAATCTGCAGGCAGAGCTGAGCAATTTGATATACAGTTATGTGGGAAAAGACTTAGTAAAATTTTAATTTTGAGGAAAGTATAGGGATGGCACTCTGGTCATAGGTAGTGCATGGAAAAGAGAATTTATTAAGGAATGACTGGTTATGCCAGATATCAACAATAGATTGACAATTAGGATACAAGTATAAAAATTTCCAAATCAAATAGTGAATAAAATGTAGTAATGATAAAAAGTCATATGCCTTCAATGACGTTCTCCTAGGAAAATAAGGTATATATAATATACTAATAATGCATATAAAATAAAAATTATATAAAATACACAAATAAAAAAGCTGTAGGTGGTGATGTTATAAGAGTCTGATAAACCTACTGGAGGTAGGTGCAGGTATCAAGTCCAATAGTATCTCAAGAAAAACAGGTTTAGGTGAGGAGTATGGTAGTGATCAATTAGATCTGGTTCTGCCCACTTGTCTCAGATAGATGAGATATTCACCTCCGGTTAATGTCTGCTTATTTTCAAAAATTGTCCAGTAATAGTAATATTGTATAATATTGTTAAATTTAGCAGGTACGTTACCCTCCTGAGGATCAGAGGTAGGCTGGTGAGCGGCTCCTGACGGGCGTGCGGCGTCCACGTGTGTTGTTCCCGCTCGCGGGGCTGTATGCTCTGCCTATTTGCTGCTGTAGCTGTTCGTCACTTGCGCTCGCTGGGAACGTTCTGTTGAGCAGTAGGTAGCCCTTACCTACTGCTAGCAGGTCAGCATGGTCAACACTGCTGACAGACTTCCTGAATAGGTAGGAGTTGCATGAGTTAAAGCACATCTACATGCGTTCATAAAGTGAACATGCGTCTCTGATGGCCAGTAAATAGAGGCATCATTTCTACCAATTGCAAACTCTGTAGTCTATGGGGTGATATTCTGTATCTTCTTAAAGGGCATCCGTGTGGGGACTGTGTTTTCTGCCCTCTTGTAAAGGGATGTCGATCATTTGTCAATCCCTTTGAGTCAGCAGAGGATCCTCAGGAGGAGGCCGGGGTCAAATACCAGGAGAGCAGCAAAGTACACAAGGAGCAGGCAGAGGATCGTCAGGAATTCAGCAGGAGGTAAGTACGCCAGGAAAGACCAAATCACAGGTGTAACCTAAATAAACATAGTTGTTATACACCTTCCCTGTGTATAACGATCACTGACTGACAACTATGTATGTACACACTTATCAATGATTGATAACATTATGTGTATAACACCTCCTCTTCATACAATTATCAGTGACTGACAGCTATGAATGTACACATTTACACACACAATGCAATCAATCACTGATAACACCTGTGGAGTCGGAGTCGGCAAAAAATGAACCGACTCAGACTCCGACTCCTACTAGATTTAAATTGGAATAAAATAAAAAAAAAGCACGTTTAAATGTCCCAATTCACAAAACGTTACCGTATTTTTCGCCCTATAAGACGCACCTAGGTTTTTGAGGAGGAAAATAAGAAAAAAAAACATTTTGAACCAAAAGGTGTGCTTTTGGTGGGTTTGGAACTAATGGTGGTCTTTGTATGACACTATTATGGGGGCATCTGTGGGTGGCACTGTTATGGGGGCATCTGTGGGTGGCACTGTTATGGGGGCATCTGTGGGTGGCACTGTTATGGGGGATCATTGTGGGGGCATCTGTGGATGACACATATATAGCATCCACAGATCCCCCCCCCCCATAACAGTGTCCCTGTGTAGTGAATGGGGGCTGGCATCTGTTTCTGTAATGGCAGCGGGGCCCGGTGCCTGCTTCATTCATAAAGAGGGCGGAGCAGGCGCGTGACGTAGTGAGCTACGATACGAGCAGCCGGCCTCCTGACTGCCAATAACTTAGTAGTAAGTAGTACAGCGCTAGATTTAAGATGATTGGAATACTTTAACAATACCCACAAGTTAGATATGATTACCGTATACTACAGTGAGCAGGGCCCGGTGTAGTAGAATACAGTGACTGCACCGGGCCCCGCTGCCATTACATAAAACAGACGCCGGCCCCCAGCCCCTCCTCCCTCTCAGCCTATTCACCGGACGGTTGCAGCATTTGTCCCCATAAGACGCACTGCTATTTTTTCCCCCACTTTTGCAAAAAATACGGTACTTCTCTACTGTAAGAATAAAGGCCAATGCATGCAGTGCGTCACGTTACCGCAAAACCAACACGTTAAGTGACCATGGAGAAGCATGCTTTTCATATGCTTCACTATATGGCACGCAACGCACAGTTAAGGAGCGGCAATACTTTCCATTGTGTTGTGTTCCGCTGTTACAGGGAACGCAACGCCCATGGTTAACCTAGCCTCTCACTGATAACTGATTAAGTAAATATGTTTTTTTGCAGGACTAGACACTTGTATAACTGAAGGGAACGGATAGTCATTAGTTCAAGACTGAAGCTGTAAACCATTTAAAAAACTGCTGTCATTCAGCTAAGGCTATAAAAACTTGTAAACTCAGATTTGTTAGCTTAAACTTTAAACATGACTATGGGATTCTACTAGGGAAATCATGTTTTAAAATAAATGCCCCTTCCTGGATCCTCCCACTGCCCGATCTTCAGCAGAAGATCAGCACACAAAGGAGAAGTCAGCGGCTTCCTAGTCAGTAGTTCTGTGGTAATGACATGTATGTTGCCTTTCTTTCCTTCAAGAAATGTATAAGATACATTTGCATATTAAATACAGAGGAGTCGGGAGTACCAAAAACTGAGGAGTCGGACCATTTATCTACCGACTCCACAGCCCTGTTCCTACCACCACACAGCCTTGCAGATTCAGCAGAGCCGAAAGGCATCCTTTATCAAATACAGAAGGATCAGAACAATATGGGATACAACTCACACAATAAGATATATAATCGCAGGTCCGATTCTACCTAACTGGTCAGAAAATTCCATACTGGATGAATAAACTCAACCCGAATTCAAAGTCCTCCAACTGTCCTGAAAATTCTTAGATGACACTTAACCAGTTTCAAAATGAAAGTCATAGCTTACTTCAGTGTAAGTGGTCATAGGGGTAAACAGCAGGACACTTTTATTTGGGTTCCTTATCACATAGAGAAATAAACATAAGACACGGTTATCCATTTCAAAATCATTTATTAAAACAAAATCCCTGCAGAGCAAAATTGTGATCCAGAAGAAGGCAAAAACCTGGAAACATTTGGCCAGTTTGTGTCACAGGGAAAAAAATCCTTCTTGACCCTGAGAAAAGGCCATCGGTCGGAAGACCCTGGATCAGAGCCATTGATAATTCCACCTGGTCGGGGTCTACTTACCTGTATATCTCACTTACATATTGTGAAGGATGGAAATATATTGAAATATGCCCATCTGACCTCCATGTTGGATGTGCACACGGAGACGAAGACTGTTGTGATCTCTGTTGACTCTTGGTTTCTCCATCTGGGACTTGTATCCTGAATGCTTCTTGCCTTAACTATCAGTCTGGCGTCAACCGGCATGCCACGCAGATAGGAAGACTGTTGTAACCGTCTCCGTGTGGTTGGTGATTGAACCTGCTTGGTCGCTGCATCATAAATGTTGGTGATGCTATGACTGCTGTGTGTTTAATCCATAAAGTCGAGTTCCTATTGAAACACAGAAAAGCATAGTAAATATGTGGTTATAAAACAAACTGTTTCAGATTGAAGACAAATCCTGCGCTGCGGGGTAAAATATCTGCCCATTAACGGCATATCCATATATAAAATGTCACATCCGAAAAGAGCTCGCCTACTTGGCTATTTTCTTAAGCCCCACTAAAGTGAAAGGAGAGAGCAGCACAACGTCGGCCACTTCCCTCTTTTCTGGCTGTGTGTGACAGGGTCCCATTCTTGAGACAGCAGCAGGTGTCAGAGCTAGGAACCTAGACACTGTAACCTGCGGATGTGCCATCAATTTCCAGATAGAACAAGCCCTTTAATAACAGAGGACACAGCACCCTCTAAGCAAATCCTGGAATGTCACCTTCATTATGTTGTAGGGCTGGTAGGACATACGCACGTGCACTAACAGTCCTGGCTGCTATGGCATGGCCACATGGGGAAGATTGCCCAACATGGAAATTTTACTGCAGATTTTGCTGACATTCCACAGTGGATTTTGGTGCGGATTTACCAAAGATCTAACTCTATGCATTGCAAACGGTGAAATATACAATGGAAATCTGTAGCATAAATTAAACCAATCAGATTCCATCTTTTATTTTGGAAAATGAAATGAGGAATCTGGTTGGTTTCTATGGGCAACTAAGCCAGTTCTACTTTACACCAGTTTGATAAATGACCCCCTTAATTCTTTTCTGCGCCAATCATGATTCCTATTCGTTTTGAATGTGTACTCTTTGTGGAAGCTTCCATGCTGATTTTTTTTAGATGAGGTATTGGTTATTTCAAAGACAATGTATAAGAAACTGGTGATACTAATATCTTGTTAATGTGATAGTTTGGTAGATCGCTACTTATTGGCACCAAAAGAAAAGTGTAGCAAATGGACTTGAGGGCATGGATGTGAATATTACACCTCAAATCTGGCATTACACTCCCTAACTTACTATTGTTAGGGCAGCTTTTAAATGCCATAGTGATTAGTGGCCTTTCTAGTGACAAGTACATTGTAGAGTCTCCAGTCAGTCAAGAAAGGGTTAATACTTGGGACCACTGTGGCTGACTTCCTAGTTAAAGTGCATGAGGTAGGTATCAATAATAAGCCCCCGTAGTAACTATGGTAATTGTGCTGCTGATGTCATAGATGCATAAGTCTATAACATAAAGAACCCACAGATGAAGGTTCCATAACAGAGGGACAAACGGCCATTTGCAGAGCCATGCTTGATGTGTCTGGAGACCTGGAGCTTCACCATCTGTAGAGAGAGGAAGGGGACGCCCGCCTAGCCAGCCAGATCAGCCCTATCGCCTAGCCAGCCAGATCAGCCCAATCCACCTAGCCAGTCAGATCAGCCCTATCCGCCTAGCCAGCCAAATCATCCAAAATAGCCCTAGCCATCAATGGGTCGACAGATGCTGCAGCCAGATCTCCCTCACATCCAGCGCCAGCTGCTGAAAATTTACGTGTAAGGCCAGGAGTGGTCGAATTTGGCTATCTCCGTAAGAGGCTGGCACAGAGTGTTTAATATTGTGTAACTGCTTACCAATCTGTTTCTTTAACTCTTTAACATGTATGACTATTTGATGTCCTTTCTGTCATATCTTTAATGAATTTCTATCATGTCTCATTGAAAATGTACACCTTCTGATAAAATATCTTGTTCCATTTTGGCATTAACCTTCTAAGCCCAAGGGAAGGGCAACCCTCCAGCCATGGTTCCCTAGAGGTTTCCCCCACAGGGGGTTTTCCTCTCCTGAGTGCGGGGGGTGACTCTTTGGGAGTCGGGGGTGTGCCATGTTCAGTGCCCTATTCATAGCAATTGACCTGAGAATAAATTGGAGGCACTGAATAAAAATACAGTCATTTGATGTTAAATAAATTCTCTCTATTTACCACCCAATTTAAGTGTTTTGTGCACTTCTTTAATAATCTTTGGTTTGGGTGGTATTGCTTGGGAGTGAGCGTCCATTAAATATTGCATAGCGACAAAGCAAGAAGCACAGGGGTGTGTTTTTAAACCTGTGCAGCAAGAGGATGGAGCAGAGATGACAAGCTTTTCAGCGATGACAAATTTATCAAAAAGGAACTCGTCTCATGATAAAGTTGATGTGCAGCGCCCTGGCTCATAGAAAAGGCACCAGGTGAGGAGAGAGGAGAGGGTAGGAGCAGTGACTGAGGCAGTGAGGGTGGCTGTGGTCCTCAAGGTGCCTGACACTGTGAGCCTGTGGTTTCATTTTCCAGCTAAGTGCATAATGATCAAACCTGGTAGTTGAACGGACATGGCCGCTCATTGTGTCCTGAACACAGTTCCATGGTCCCGGGTGCGTGGACCTCAGGTACTGGGGGTGTGAAAGGATGCTAGCTCCAACTCAATAGAGGTCAGTCATGCCGAGAGGACTGCTTCATCTTCCTCCCTGGGGCGCTACCTCAAGGGTTCTCTCCAAGAGGACCTCCCATTGGTCTATTAGCTTGTGGCAATCATCTGCAAATCCATACTTGTCCTGTGTAAGGATGCTGACCTACGTTTCATTTTACAAAAGAAAGTTACCTTTATATAAAAAAGAGCTGTTACAGAGGGAAACATTTTTTCCCCCCACAGCATTTAAAGGGGTTGTCCCACAGAAAATATTCTACAGTTTTCCAACCAGCACCTGGGTCTGAATATTTTTGTATTTATATGCAATTAAAAATGTGGCATAGCCACAGAGTTTTTCAATAAAATGTATCTGTGTAGCGCCACCTGCTGTTTTTTTTTCTTATTTCTTTGACCAGCTCACTGAGATGGCCGCACATGCTCAGTTTCATCCTTCAACTGGCTCCTGAGCTGTGATAGAGAAAGCATGCACATGCCCCATTAGCTGCAGCAGAAAAGACACTCCCTTTGAGCTGCCAGCTTGATATAAATCTAGCAGAGCATTAAATGGGGGAGATTTCTGGATCCATGTGAGGTACAGGGCTGGTTCTAGCTTTGTTAGAAAGAGGTTGTCATGTACTATATGATGTGTGATTTAAATTTTTTACATTAGTCATGGGATAACCCTTTTAAGTATAAAACAGGGTCAGTGTCTACCTGCTTCCACCTCAGAGGATCACACAAATGTGTTTACAGTCACTCCAATAACTGTAGAATGGTAGAACATGTCCTATTCTTGTCCGCTTTGTGGACAAGGATTGGACATTTCTACAGAAGTAAAAAAAAAAAATAGTGGCATGCACTTGGCTGGGATCCGGCTTTTGCGGATCCGCCATTTACAAACAATAAAACATTTATGACCGTTTACATGAGCCCTAATATGTATATTTACTCCTATTCCTATGTAGTCCTACAGCCTGTCAACCTCATGCTGTGAATAGAGACTTTATCTCTAGACCTACATACATTTCCATGGGATTGAGTGATTTGCTTGTGTTAAGATTGGTGCTTATCTTATTAAACAATACCACAAGGGCCCAGTTGACCCAACATCTGGTATTAGCATAATTGAATTGGATGAAAAAATAGATGTTCCTACCACCACACAGCCTCGCAGATTGAGCAGAGCCGAAAGGCATCCTTTATCAAATACAGAAGGATCAGAACAATATGGGATACAACTCACACAATAAGATTTTTAATCGCAGGTCCGATTCTACCTAACTGGTCAGAAAATTCCATACTGGATGAATAAACTCAACCCGAATTCAAAGTCCTCCAACTGTCCTGAAAATTCTTAGATGACACTTAACCAGTTCTGTTTCAAAATGAAAGTCATAGCTTACTTCAGTGTAAGTGGTCATAGGGGTAAACAGCAGGACACTTTAAGGCTACTTTCACACTAGCGTTCGGGGCTCCGCTTGTGAGCTCCGTTTGAAGGCTCTCACAAGCGGCCCCGAACGGATCCGTACTGCCCCAATGCATTCTGAGTGGATGCGGATCCGCTCAGAATGCATCAGTTTGGCACCGTTTGGCCTCCGCTCAGCAGGCGGACACCCGAACGCAGCTTGCAGCGTTTTCGTGTCCGCCTGGCCGTGCGGAGCCAAACGGATCCGTCCAGACTTACAATGCAAGTCAATGGGGACGGATCCGTTTGACGTTGACACAATATGGTGCAATTTCAAACGGATCCGTCCCTCATTGACTTTCAATGTAAAGTCAGGAGTCCCTATTAATATACCATCAGATCAGAGTTTTCTCCAATCCGATGGTATATTTTAACTTGAAGCATCCCCATCACCATGGGAACGCCTCTATGTTAGAATATACTATCGGATTTGAGTTACATTGTGAAACTCAGATCCGACAGTATATTCTAAACACAGAAGCGTTCCCATGGTGATGGGGACGCTTCAAGTTAGAATATACTGAGAACTGTGTACATGACTGCCCCCTGCTGCCTGGCAGATGCTGCCAGGCAGCAGGGGGCAGACCCCCCCCCCCTGTATTTAACTTATTGGTGGCCAGTGCGGCCCCCCTCCCTCTATATTCATCGGTGGCCAGTGCGGATTCCGAGTATTAAATATGACCAGTGCGGCCTCCCCCTCCCTCCCTCCCTCCCCAGTATTAAATATGACCAGTGCAGCCTCCCCCTCCCTCTATATTCATTGGTGGCCCGGCCAGTGGGGATTCCAAGTATTGTGACCAGTGCGGCCTCCCCTCTCCCCCCCCCTAATTAAAATCACCCCCCCCCCCCCATCATTGGTGGCAGCGGAGAGTACCGATCGGAGTCTTAGTTTAAATCGCTGGGGCTCCGATCGGTTACCATGGCAGCCAAGACGCTATTGCAGTCTTGGCTGTCATGGTTACTTAGCAACAAATAGCAGCATTATACTTACCTGAAGAGCTGCGATGTCTGTGACCGGCCGGGAGCTCCTCCTACTGGTAAGTGACAGGTCTGTGCGGCGCATTGCGACCTTTCACTTACCCGTAGGAGGAGCTCCCGGCCGGTCACAGACATCGCAGCTCTTCAGGTAAGTATAATGCTGCTATTTGTTGCTAAGTAACCATGACAGCCAAGACTGCAATAGCGTCTTGGCTGCCATGGTAACCGATCGGAGCCCCAGCGATTTAAACTGGGACTTCGATCGGTACTCTCCGCTGCCACCAATGATGGGGGGGGGTGATTGTAATTAGGGGGGGGGAAGAGGGGAGGCCGCACTAATCACAATACTTGGAATCCCCACTGGCCGGGCCACCAATGAATATAGAGGGAGGGGGAGGCCGCACTGGTCATATTTAATACTGGGGAAGGAGGGAGGGGGAGGCCGCACTGGTCATATTTAATACTCGGAATCCGCACTGGCCACAGATGAATATAGAGGGAGGGGGGCCGCACTAGTAAAAAATTAATACTGGGGAGGGAGGGGGGGCCCGCACTGGCCACCAATAAGTTGGGGGCAGTCATGTACACAGTTCTCAGTATATTCTAACTTGAAGCGTTCCCATCACCATGGGAACGCTTCTGTGTTTAGAATATACTGTCGGATCTGAGTTTTCCGAAGTTAAAAATCATATCTGAAATAAACAGTTATGCAAACGGATCCGTTCTGAACGGATGCAAGCGTTTGCATTATAGGAGCGGATCCGTCTGTGCAGACACCAGACGGATCCGCTCCTAACGCAAGTGTGAAAGTAGCCTTATTTGGGTTCCTTATCACATAGAGAAATAAACATAAGACACGGTTATCCATTTCAAAATCATTTATTAAAACAAAATCCCTGCAGAGCAAAATTGTGATCCAGAACAAGGCAAAAACCTGGACACATTTGGCCAGTTTGTGTCACAGGGAAAAAAATCCTTCTTGACCCTGAGAAAAGGCCATCGTTTGGAAGACCCTGGATCAGAGCCATTGATAATTCCACCTGGTCGGGGTCTACTTACCTGTATATCTCACTTACATATTGTGAAGGATGGAAATATATTGAAATATGCCCATCTGACCTCCATGTTGGATGTGCACACGGAGACGAAGACTGTTGTGATCTCTGTTGACTCTTGGTTTCTCCATCTGGGACTTGTATCCTGAAAGCTTCTTGCCTTAACTATCAGTCTGGCGTCCACCGGCATGCCACGCAGATAGGAAGACTGTTGTAACCGTCTCCGTGTGGTTGGTGATTGAACCTGCTTGGTCGCTGCATCATAAATGTTGGTGATGCTATGACTGCTGTGTGTTTAAACCAAAAAGTCGAGTTCCTATTGAAACACAGAAAAGCATAGTAAATATGTGGTTATAAAACCAACTGTTTCAGATTGAAGACAAATCCTGCGCTGCGGGGTAAAATATCTGCCCATTAATGGCATATCCATATATAAAATGTCACATCCGAATAGAGCTCTCCTACTAGGCTATTTTCTTAAGCCCCACTAAAGTGAAAGGAGAGAGCAGCACAACGTCGGCCACTTCCCCCTTTACTGGCTGTGTGTAACAGGGTCCCATTCTTGAGACAGCAGCAGGTGTCAGAGCTAGGAACCTAGACACTGTAACCTGGGGATGTGCCATAAATTTCCAGATAGAACAAGCCCTTTAATAACAGAGGACACAGCACCCTCTAAGCAAATCCTGGAATGTCACCTTCATTATGTTGTAGGGCTGGTGGGACAAACGCACGTGCACTAACAGTCCATGCTGCTACAATCAAGGGACTAAGTAAATCTATTACTGGTAAATAATTTATTTATTTTTCTAATTATTTTATACACATATCTGTTTGTAACACTATAGATTTAAACTGATTCTGACAGCTAATGACTCTATATTTCTTACTTACTCCTTAATACCTAAACTAAAACTAAAAAATCATTGAGGGTCATTTATCAAAGTACTTACAACACTACAGCGGCGGTAAAAAGTCACAAGTGATGGTGCTCACCATATTCATGCATAACTTGTGACTTTTTGAGCTTCCCACCAATATTTTTAAAATGGTGAGAAACAAGAGGCACTTAGAGGGAGAGGGCAGGGCCCATCGCAGCCCTCTGAGTTTACTATAACATACGCCAGGAACTGGAGTAAGTTATACCTCAAGTCTTTGCCAGCCCCTAGCTGGCATAGACTGTAATTTCTGCCGCACAGAGTGCCAAAGATGCACAAGATTTAATAAAAAGGCATCTGCCTCTTAATAAATTTGGGATATCTTACTCCAGAGCACAGAGAGATCAACATTGGTGTATGAAAACACCAGTGTTGATAAATGACCACCAATGAGTTCTAAAACTAATAAACATTGAATACTGTCCTCTCTTATTCTACTTTGTATACCTCCTACCCCTTCTTAGTTTCTAAATCCTCCTTTCTCATCCTTCACCTCAGCCTCAATTACCTCCCTCTTCATTCTCCTACTCAGTCTTCAACTCCTCTTCTCTCATTCACCTATTACTTCCTCTCCTCCTTAACCCCTTGTCTCTTCCACTACCTTCTAAGCTTCCAATCTCATACTCCTAATTCTTAGACTCTATGGCTCTAAAAAATTTAATATAACAGAAATACACAATACTTAATACTGAAAAACTTTACTTATACAAAATAAAATAAAAGTAGCATAGATATGTGTATATTATAATTAGAAAAAGAAAAAAAAACTGGCCTCCTCATCATTCCCCTTGATAGCCAGCGCCACACCTCTCCCAATCTCCTCATCGGTCATAACAACACTGTTATGAACGAGAGGAAATCAGACTAACATTAAGTGTAACAATTAACATATTCTGCAATCTCTGAATTAAAATCACAAATTTGGATTTCTTTCATGATGAATAAGAAGCCATTATGCAATGACTTTCATTGTATATGCCCATGACTGCAGCACATGCTGCTACTATCAAGGGACTAAGTAAATCTATTACTGGTAAATAATTTATTTATTTTTTCATTTCTAATTATTTTATACACATATCTGTTTCTAACACTATAGATTTTAAACTGATTCTGACAGCTAATGACTCTATATTTCTTACTTACTCCTTAATACCTAAACTAAAACTAAAAAATCATTGAGGGTCATTTATCAAAGTACTTACAACACTACAGCGGCGGTAAAAAGTCACAAGTGATGGTGCTCACCATATTCATGCATAACTTGTGACTTTTTGAGCTTCCCACCAATATTTTTAAAATGGTGAGAAACAAGAGGCACTTAGAGGGAGAGGGCAGGGCCCATCGCAGCCCTCTAAGTTTACTATAACATACGCCAGGAACTGGAGTAAGTTATACCTCAAGTCTTTGCCAGCCCCTAGCTGGCATAGACTGTAATTTCTGCCGCACAGAGTGCCAGAGATGCACCAGATTTAATAAAAAGGCATCTGCCTCTTAATAAATTTGGGATATCTTACTCCAGAGCACAGAGAGATCAACATTGGTGTATGAAAACACCAGTGTTGATAAATGACCACCAATGAGTTCTAAAACTAATAAACATTGAATACTGTCCTCTCTTATTCTACTTTGTATACCTCCTACCCCTTCTTAGTTTCTAAATCCTCCTTTCTTATCCTTCACCTCAGCCTCAATTACCTCCCTCTTCATTCTCCTACTCAGTCTTCAACTCCTCTTCTCTCATTCACCTATTACTTCCTCTCCTCCTTAACCCCTTGTCTCTTCCACTACCTTCTAAGCTTCCAATCTCATACTCCTACTTCTTAGACTCTATGGCTCTAAAAAATTAAATATAACAGAAATACACAATACTTAATACTGAAAAACTTTACTTATACAAAATAAAATAAAAGTAGCATAGATATGTGTATATTATAATTAGAAAAAGAAAAAAAACTGGCCTCCTCATCATTCCCCTTGATAGCCAGCGCCACACCTCTCCCAATCTCCTCATCGGTCATAACAACACTGTTATGAACGAGAGGAAATCAGACTAACATTAAGTGTAACAATTAACATATTCTGCAATCTCTGAATTAAAATCACAAATTTGGATTTCTTTCATGATGAATAAGAAGCCATTATGCAATGACTTTCATTGTATATGCCCATGACTGCAGCACATGCTGCTACTATCAAGGGACTAAGTAAATCTATTACTGGTAAATAATTTATTTATTTTTCTAATTATTTTATACACATATCTGTTTGTAACACTATAGATTTAAACTGATTCTGACAGCTAATGACTCTATATTTCTTACTTACTCCTTAATACCTAAACTAAAACTAAAAAATCATTGAGGGTCATTTATCAAAGTACTTACAACACTACAGCGGCAGTAAAAAGTCACAAGTGATGGTGCTCACCATATTCATGCATAACTTGTGACTTTTTGAGCTTCCCACCAATATTTTTAAAATGGTGAGAAACAAGAGGCACTTAGAGGGAGAGGGCAGGGCCCATCGCAGCCCTCTGAGTTTACTATAACATACGCCAGGAACTGGAGTAAATTATACCTCAAGTCTTTGCCAGCCCCTAGCTGGCATAGACTGTAATTTCTGCCGCACAGAGTGCCAAAGATGCACAAGATTTAATAAAAAGGCATCTGCCTCTTAATAAATTTGGGATATCTTACTCCAGAGCACACAGAGATCAACATTGGTGTATGAAAACACCAGTGTTGATAAATGACCACCAATGAGTTCTAAAACTAATAAACATTGAATACTGTCCTCTCTTATTCTACTTTGTATACCTCCTACCCCTTCTTAGTTTCTAAATCCTCCTTTCTCATCCTTCACCTCAGCCTCAATTACCTCCCTCTTCATTCTCCTACTCAGTCTTCACCTCCTCTTCTCTCATTCACCTATTACTTCCTCTCCTCCTTAACCCCTTGTCTCTTCCACTACCTTCTAAGCTTCCAATCTCATACTCCTAATTCTTAGACTCTATGGCTCTAAAAAATTTAATATAACAGAAATACACAATACTTAATACTGAAAAACTTTACTTATACAAAATAAAATAAAAGTAGCATAGATATGTGTATATTATAATTAGAAAAAGAAAAAAAACTGGCCTCCTCATCATTCCCCTTGATAGCCAGCGCCACACCTCTCCCAATCTCCTCATCGGTCATAACAACACTGTTATGAACGAGAGGAAATCAGAATAACATTAAGTGTAACAATTAACATAATCTGCAATCTCTGAATTAAAATCACAAATTTGGATTTCTTTCATGATTAATAAGAAGTCATTATGCAATGACTTTCATTGTATATGCCCATGACTGCAGCACATGCTGCTACTATCAAGGGACTAAGTAAATCTATTACTGGTAAATAATTTATTTATTTTTTCATTTCTAATTATTTTATACACATATCTGTTTCTAACACTATAGATTTTAAACTGATTCTGACAGCTAATGACTCTATATTTCTTACTTACTCCTTAATACCTAAACTAAAACTAAAAAATCATTGAGGGTCATTTATCAAAGTACTTACAACACTACAGCGGCGGTAAAAAGTCACAAGTGATGGTGCTCACCATATTCATGCATAACTTGTGACTTTTTGAGCTTCCCACCAATATTTTTAAAATGGTGCGAAACAAGAGGCACTTAGAGGGAGAGGGCAGGGCCCATCGCAGCCCTCTGAGTTTACTATAACATACGCCAGGAACTGGAGTAAGTTATACCTCAAGTCTTTGCCAGCCCCTAGCTGGCATAGACTGTAATTTCTGCCGCACAGAGTGCCAGAGATGCACCAGATTTAATAAAAAGGCATCTGCCTCTTAATAAATTTGGGATATCTTACTCCAGAGCACAGAGTGATCAACATTGGTGTATGAAAACACCAGTGTTGATAAATGACCACCAATGAGTTCTAAAACTAATAAACATTGAATACTGTCCTCTCTTATTCTACTTTGTATACCTCCTACCCCTTCTTAGTTTCTAAATCCTCCTTTCTTATCCTTCACCTCAGCCTCAATTACCTCCCTCTTCATTCTCCTACTCAGTCTTCAACTCCTCTTCTCTCATTCACCTATTACTTCCTCTCCTCCTTAACCCCTTGTCTCTTCCACTACCTTCTAAGCTTCCAATCTCATACTCCTACTTCTTAGACTCTATGGCTCTAAAAAATTAAATATAACAGAAATACACAATACTTAATACTGAAAAACTTTACCTATACAAAATAAAATAAAAGTAGCATAGATATGTGTATATTATAATTAGAAAAAGAAAAAAACTGGCCTCCTCATCATTCCCCTTGATAGCCAGCGCCACACCTCTCCCAATCTCCTCATCGGTCATAACAACACTGTTATGAACGAGAGGAAATCAGACTAACATTAAGTGTAACAATTAACATATTCTGCAATCTCTGAATTAAAATCACAAATTTGGATTTCTTTCATGATGAATAAGAAGCCATTATGCAATGACTTTCATTGTATATGCCCATGACTGCAGCACATGCTGCTACTATCAAGGGACTAAGTAAATCTATTACTGGTAAATAATTTATTTATTTTTCTAATTATTTTATACACATATCTGTTTGTAACACTATAGATTTAAACTGATTCTGACAGCTAATGACTCTATATTTCTTACTTACTCCTTAATACCTAAACTAAAACTAAAAAATCATTGAGGGTCATTTATCAAAGTACTTACAACACTACAGCGGCAGTAAAAAGTCACAAGTGATGGTGCTCACCATATTCATGCATAACTTGTGACTTTTTGAGCTTCCCACCAATATTTTTAAAATGGTGAGAAACAAGAGGCACTTAGAGGGAGAGGGCAGGGCCCATCGCAGCCCTCTGAGTTTACTATAACATACGCCAGGAACTGGAGTAAGTTATACCTCAAGTCTTTGCCAGCCCCTAGCTGGCATAGACTGTAATTTCTGCCGCACAGAGTGCCAAAGATGCACAAGATTTAATAAAAAGGCATCTGCCTCTTAATAAATTTGGGATATCTTACTCCAGAGCACAGAGAGATCAACATTGGTGTATGAAAACACCAGTGTTGATAAATGACCACCAATGAGTTCTAAAACTAATAAACATTGAATACTGTCCTCTCTTATTCTACTTTGTATACCTCCTACCCCTTCTTAGTTTCTAAATCCTCCTTTCTCATCCTTCACCTCAGCCTCAATTACCTCCCTCTTCATTCTCCTACTCAGTCTTCACCTCCTCTTCTCTCATTCACCTATTACTTCCTCTCCTCCTTAACCCCTTGTCTCTTCCACTACCTTCTAAGCTTCCAATCTCATACTCCTACTTCTTAGACTCTATGGCTCTAAAAAATTTAATATAACAGAAATACACAATACTTAATACTGAAAAACTTTACTTATACAAAATAAAATAAAAGTAGCATAGATATGTGTATATTATAATTAGAAAAAGAAAAAAAACTGGCCTCCTCATCATTCCCCTTGATAGCCAGCGCCACACCTCTCCCAATCTCCTCATCGGTCATAACAACACTGTTATGAACGAGAGGAAATCAGAATAACATTAAGTGTAACAATTAACATAATCTGCAATCTCTGAATTAAAATCACAAATTTGGATTTCTTTCATGATTAATAAGAAGCCATTATGCAATGACTTTCATTGTATATGCCCATGACTGCAGCACATGCTGCTACTATCAAGGGACTAAGTAAATCTATTACTGGTAAATAATTTATTTATTTTTTCATTTCTAATTATTTTATACACATATCTGTTTCTAACACTATAGATTTTAAACTGATTCTGACAGCTAATGACTCTATATTTCTTACTTACTCCTTAATACCTAAACTAAAACTAAAAAATCATTGAGGGTCATTTATCAAAGTACTTACAACACTACAGCGGCGGTAAAAAGTCACAAGTGATGGTGCTCACCATATTCATGCATAACTTGTGACTTTTTGAGCTTCCCACCAATATTTTTAAAATGGTGCGAAACAAGAGGCACTTAGAGGGAGAGGGCAGGGCCCATCGCAGCCCTCTGAGTTTACTATAACATACGCCAGGAACTGGAGTAAGTTATACCTCAAGTCTTTGCCAGCCCCTAGCTGGCATAGACTGTAATTTCTGCCGCACAGAGTGCCAGAGATGCACCAGATTTAATAAAAAGGCATCTGCCTCTTAATAAATTTGGGATATCTTACTCCAGAGCACAGAGAGATCAACATTGGTGTATGAAAACACCAGTGTTGATAAATGACCACCAATGAGTTCTAAAACTAATAAACATTGAATACTGTCCTCTCTTATTCTATTTTGTATACCTCCTACCCCTTCTTAGTTTCTAAATCCTCCTTTCTTATCCTTCACCTCAGCCTCAATTACCTCCCTCTTCATTCTCCTACTCAGTCTTCAACTCCTTTTCTCTCATTCACCTATTACTTCCTCTCCTCCTTAACCCCTTGTCTCTTCCACTACCTTCTAAGCTTCCAATCTCATACTCCTACTTCTTAGACTCTATGGCTCTAAAAAATTAAATATAACAGAAATACACAATACTTAATACTGAAAAACTTTACCTATACAAAATAAAATAAAAGTAGCATAGATATGTGTATATTATAATTAGAAAAAGAAAAAAACTGGCCTCCTCATCATTCCCCTTGATAGCCAGCGCCACACCTCTCCCAATCTCCTCATCGGTCATAACAACACTGTTATGAACGAGAGGAAATCAGACTAACATTAAGTGTAACAATTAACATATTCTGCAATCTCTGAATTAAAATCACAAATTTGGATTTCTTTCATGATGAATAAGAAGCCATTATGCAATGACTTTCATTGTATATGCCCATGACTGCAGCACATGCTGCTACTATCAAGGGACTAAGTAAATCTATTACTGGTAAATAATTTATTTATTTTTTCATTTCTAATTATTTTATACACATATCTGTTTCTAAAACGAAAGATTTTAAACTGATTCTGACAGCTAATGACTCTATATTTCTTACTTACTCCTTAATACCTAAACTAAAACTAAAAAATCATTGAGGGTCATTTATCAAAGTACTTACAACACTACAGCGGCGGTAAAAAGTCACAAGTGATGGTGCTCACCATATTCATGCATAACTTGTGACTTTTTGAGCTTCCCACCAATATTTTTAAAATGGTGAGAAACAAGAGGCACTTAGAGGGAGAGGGCAGGGCCCATCGCAGCCCTCTAAGTTTACTATAACATACGCCAGGAACTGGAGTAAATTATACCTCAAGTCTTTGCCAGCCCCTAGCTGGCATAGACTGTAATTTCTGCCGCACAGAGTGCCAGAGATGCACCAGATTTAATAAAAAGGCATCTGCCTCTTAATAAATTTGGGATATCTTACTCCAGAGCACAGAGTGATCAACATTGGTGTATGAAAACACCAGTGTTGATAAATGACCACCAATGAGTTCTAAAACTAATAAACATTGAATACTGTCCTCTCTTATTCTACTTTGTATACCTCCTACCCCTTCTTAGTTTCTAAATCCTCCTTTCTTATCCTTCACCTCAGCCTCAATTACCTCCCTCTTCATTCTCCTACTCAGTCTTCAACTCCTCTTCTCTCATTCACCTATTACTTCCTCTCCTCCTTAACCCCTTGTCTCTTCCACTACCTTCTAAGCTTCCAATCTCATACTCCTACTTCTTAGACTCTATGGCTCTAAAAAATTAAATATAACAGAAATACACAATACTTAATACTGAAAAACTTTACTTATACAAAATAAAATAAAAGTAGCATAGATATGTGTATATTATAATTAGAAAAAGAAAAAAAACTGGCCTCCTCATCATTCCCCTTGATAGCCAGCGCCACACCTCTCCCAATCTCCTCATCGGTCATAACAACACTGTTATGAACGAGAGGAAATCAGACTAACATTAAGTGTAACAATTAACATATTCTGCAATCTCTGAATTAAAATCACAAATTTGGATTTCTTTCATGATGAATAAGAAGCCATTATGCAATGACTTTCATTGTATATGCCCATGACTGCAGCACATGCTGCTACTATCAAGGGACTAAGTAAATCTATTACTGGTAAATAATTTATTTATTTTTCTAATTATTTTATACACATATCTGTTTGTAACACTATAGATTTAAACTGATTCTGACAGCTAATGACTCTATATTTCTTACTTACTCCTTAATACCTAAACTAAAACTAAAAAATCATTGAGGGTCATTTATCAAAGTACTTACAACACTACAGCGGCAGTAAAAAGTCACAAGTGATGGTGCTCACCATATTCATGCATAACTTGTGACTTTTTGAGCTTCCCACCAATATTTTTAAAATGGTGAGAAACAAGAGGCACTTAGAGGGAGAGGGCAGGGCCCATCGCAGCCCTCTGAGTTTACTATAACATACGCCAGGAACTGGAGTAAGTTATACCTCAAGTCTTTGCCAGCCCCTAGCTGGCATAGACTGTAATTTCTGCCGCACAGAGTGCCAAAGATGCACAAGATTTAATAAAAAGGCATCTGCCTCTTAATAAATTTGGGATATCTTACTCCAGAGCACACAGAGATCAACATTGGTGTATGAAAACACCAGTGTTGATAAATGACCACCAATGAGTTCTAAAACTAATAAACATTGAATACTGTCCTCTCTTATTCTACTTTGTATACCTCCTACCCCTTCTTAGTTTCTAAATCCTCCTTTCTCATCCTTCACCTCAGCCTCAATTACCTCCCTCTTCATTCTCCTACTCAGTCTTCACCTCCTCTTCTCTCATTCACCTATTACTTCCTCTCCTCCTTAACCCCTTGTCTCTTCCACTACCTTCTAAGCTTCCAATCTCATACTCCTAATTCTTAGACTCTATGGCTCTAAAAAATTTAATATAACAGAAATACACAATACTTAATACTGAAAAACTTTACTTATACAAAATAAAATAAAAGTAGCATAGATATGTGTATATTATAATTAGAAAAAGAAAAAAAACTGGCCTCCTCATCATTCCCCTTGATAGCCAGCGCCACACCTCTCCCAATCTCCTCATCGGTCATAACAACACTGTTATGAACGAGAGGAAATCAGAATAACATTAAGTGTAACAATTACCTTAATCTGCAATCTCTGAATTAAAATCACAAATTTGGATTTCTTTCATGATTAATAAGAAGCCATTATGCAATGACTTTCATTGTATATGCCCATGACTGCAGCACATGCTGCTACTATCAAGGGACTAAGTAAATCTATTACTGGTAAGTAATTTATTTATTTTTTCATTTCTAATTATTTTATACACATATCTGTTTCTAACACTATAGATTTTAAACTGATTCTGACAGCTAATGACTCTATATTTCTTACTTACTCCTTAATACCTAAACTAAAACTAAAAAATCATTGAGGGTCATTTATCAAAGTACTTACAACACTACAGCGGCGGTAAAAAGTCACAAGTGATGGTGCTCACCATATTCATGCATAACTTGTGACTTTTTGAGCTTCCCACCAATATTTTTAAAATGGTGAGAAACAAGAGGCACTTAGAGGGAGAGGGCAGGGCCCATCGCAGCCCTCTGAGTTTACTATAACATACGCCAGGAACTGGAGTAAGTTATACCTCAAGTCTTTGCCAGCCCCTAGCTGGCATAGACTGTAATTTCTGCCGCACAGAGTGCCAGAGATGCACCAGATTTAATAAAAAGGCATCTGCCTCTTAATAAATTTGGGATATCTTACTCCAGAGCACAGAGTGATCAACATTGGTGTATGAAAACACCAGTGTTGATAAATGACCACCAATGAGTTCTAAAACTAATAAACATTGAATACTGTCCTCTCTTATTCTACTTTGTATACCTCCTACCCCTTCTTAGTTTCTAAATCCTCCTTTCTCATCCTTCACCTCAGCCTCAATTACCTCCCTCTTCATTCTCCTACTCAGTCTTCAACTCCTCTTCTCTCATTCACCTATTACTCCTCTCCTCCTTAACCCCTTGTCTCTTCCACTACCTTCTAAGCTTCCAATCTCATACTCCTACTTCTTAGACTCTATGGCTCTAAAAAATTAAATATAACAGAAATACACAATACTTAATACTGAAAAACTTTACTTATACAAAATAAAATAAAAGTAGCATAGATATGTGTATATTATAATTAGAAAAAGAAAAAAAACTGGCCTCCTCATCATTCCCCTTGATAGCCAGCGCCACACCTCTCCCAATCTCCTCATCGGTCATAACAACACTGTTATGAACGAGAGGAAATCAGACTAACATTAAGTGTAACAATTAACATAATCTGCAATCTCTGAATTAAAATCACAAATTTGGATTTCTTTCATGATTAATAAGAAGCCATTATGCAATGACTTTCATTGTATATGCCCATGACTGCAGCACATGCTGCTACTATCAAGGGACTAAGTAAATCTATTACTGGTAAGTAATTTATTTATTTTTCATTTCTAATTATTTTATACACATATCTGTTTCTAACACTATAGATTTTAAACTGATTCTGACAGCTAATGACTCTATATTTCTTACTTACTCCTTAATACCTAAACTAAAACAAAAAAATCATTGAGGGTCATTTATCAAAGTACTTACAACACTACAGCGGCGGTAAAAAGTCACAAGTGATGGTGCTCACCATATTCATGCATAACTTGTGACTTTTTGAGCTTCCCACCAATATTTTTAAAATGGTGAGAAACAAGAGGCACTTAGAGGGAGAGGGCAGGGCCCATCGCAGCCCTCTGAGTTTACTATAACATACGCCAGGAACTGGAGTAAGTTATACCTCAAGTCTTTGCCAGCCCCTAGCTGGCATAGACTGTAATTTCTGCCGCACAGAGTGCCAAAGATGCACAAGATTTAATAAAAAGGCATCTGCCTCTTAATAAATTTGGGATATCTTACTCCAGAGCACACAGAGATCAACATTGGTGTATGAAAACACCAGTGTTGATAAATGACCACCAATGAGTTCTAAAACTAATAAACATTGAATACTGTCCTCTCTTATTCTACTTTGTATACCTCCTACCCCTTCTTAGTTTCTAAATCCTCCTTTCTTATCCTTCACCTCAGCCTCAATTACCTCCCTCTTCATTCTCCTACTCAGTCTTCAACTCCTCTTCTCTCATTCACCTATTACTCCCTCTGCTCCTTAACCCCTTGTCTCTTCCACTACCTTCTAAGCTTCCAATCTCATACTCCT
The DNA here is from genome assembly GCF_905171765.1 of Bufo bufo. Taxonomy (NCBI): domain Eukaryota; kingdom Metazoa; phylum Chordata; class Amphibia; order Anura; family Bufonidae; genus Bufo; species Bufo bufo. Next base: position 319,261,632 of record NC_053389.1, read on the forward strand.
ACTTCTTAGACTCTATGGCTCTAAAAAATTAAATATAACAGAAATACACAATACTTAATACTGAAAAACTTTACCTATACAAAATAAAATAAAATTAGCATAGATATGTGTATATTATAATTAGAAAAAGAAAAAAAACTGGCCTCCTCATCATTCCCCTTGATAGCCAGCGCCACACCTCTCCCAATCTCCTCATCGGTCATAACAACACTGTTATGAACGAGAGGAAATCAGACTAACATTAAGTGTAACAATTAACATAATCTGCAATCTCTGAATTAAAATCACAAATTTGGATTTTTTTTCATGATTAATAAGAAGTCATTATGCAATGACTTTCATTGTATATGCCCATGACTGCAGCACATGCTGCTACTATCAAGGGACTAAGTAAATCTATTACTGGTAAGTAATTTATTTATTTTTTCATTTCTAATTATTTTATACACATATCTGTTTCTAACACTATAGATTTTAAACTGATTCTGACAGCTAATGACTCTATATTTCTTACTTACTCCTTAATACCTAAACTAAAACTAAAAAATCATTGAGGGTCATTTATCAAAGTACTTACAACACTACAGCGGCGGTAAAAAGTCACAAGTGATGGTGCTCACCATATTCATGCATAACTTGTGACTTTTTGAGCTTCCCACCAATATTTTTAAAATGGTGAGAAACAAGAGGCACTTAGAGGGAGAGGGCAGGGCCCATCGCAGCCCTCTGAGTTTACTATAACATACGCCAGGAACTGGAGTAAGTTATACCTCAAGTCTTTGCCAGCCCCTAGCTGGCATAGACTGTAATTTCTGCCGCACAGAGTGCCAGAGATGCACAAGATTTAATAAAAAGGCATCTGCCTCTTAATAAATTTGGGATATCTTACTCCAGAGCACAGAGAGATCAACATTGGTGTATGAAAACACCAGTGTTGATAAATGACCACCAATGAGTTCTAAAACTAATAAACATTGAATACTGTCCTCTCTTATTCTACTTTGTATACCTCCTACCCCTTCTTAGTTTCTAAATCCTCCTTTCTTATCCTTCACCTCAGCCTCAATTACCTCCCTCTTCATTCTCCTACTCAGTCTTCAACTCCTTTTCTCTCATTCACCTATTACTCCCTCTGCTCCTTAACCCCTTGTCTCTTCCACTACCTTCTAAGCTTCCAATCTCATACTCCTACTTCTTAGACTCTATGGCTCTAAAAAATTAAATATAACAGAAATACACAATACTTAATACTGAAAAACTTTACCTATACAAAATAAAATAAAAGTAGCATAGATATGTGTATATTATAATTAGAAAAAGAAAAAAAACTGGCCTCCTCATCATTCCCCTTGATAGCCAGCGCCACACCTCTCCCAATCTCCTCATCGGTCATAACAACACTGTTATGAACGAGAGGAAATCAGACTAACATTAAGTGTAACAATTAACATAATCTGCAATCTCTGAATTAAAATCACAAATTTGGATTTCTTTCATGATTAATAAGAAGCCATTATGCAATGACTTTCATTGTATATGCCCATGACTGCAGCACATGCTGCTACTATCAAGGGACTAAGTAAATCTATTACTGGTAAGTAATTTATTTATTTTTTCATTTCTAATTATTTTATACACATATCTGTTTCTAACACTATAGATTTTAAACTGATTCTGACAGCTAATGACTCTATATTTCTTACTTACTCCTTAATACCTAAACTAAAACTAAAAAATCATTGAGGGTCATTTATCAAAGTACTTACAACACTACAGCGGCGGTAAAAAGTCACAAGTGATGGTGCTCACCATATTCATGCATAACTTGTGACTTTTTGAGCTTCCCACCAATATTTTTAAAATGGTGAGAAACAAGAGGCACTTAGAGGGAGAGGGCAGGGCCCATCGCAGCCCTCTGAGTTTACTATAACATACGCCAGGAACTGGAGTAAGTTATACCTCAAGTCTTTGCCAGCCCCTAGCTGGCATAGACTGCAATTTCTGCCGCACAGAGTGCCAGAGATGCACAAGATTTAATAAAAAGGCATCTGCCTCTTAATAAATTTGGGATATCTTACTCCAGAGCACAGAGAGATCAACATTGGTGTATGAAAACACCAGTGTTGATAAATGACCACCAATGAGTTCTAAAACTAATAAACATTGAATACTGTCCTCTCTTATTCTACTTTGTATACCTCCTACCCCTTCTTAGTTTCTAAATCCTCCTTTCTCATCCTTCACCTCAGCCTCAATTACCTCCCTCTTCATTCTCCTACTCAGTCTTCAACTCCTCTTCTCTCATTCACCTATTACTCCCTCTGCTCCTTAACCCCTTGTCTCTTCCACTACCTTCTAAGCTTCCAATCTCATACTCCTACTTCTTAGACTCTATGGCTCTAAAAAATTAAATATAACAGAAATACACAATACTTAATACTGAAAAACTTTACCTATACAAAATAAAATAAAATTAGCATAGATATGTGTATATTATAATTAGAAAAAGAAAAAAAACTGGCCTCCTCATCATTCCCCTTGATAGCCAGCGCCACACCTCTCCCAATCTCCTCATCGGTCATAACAACACTGTTATGAACGAGAGGAAATCAGACTAACATTAAGTGTAACAATTAACATAATCTGCAATCTCTGAATTAAAATCACAAATTTGGATTTTTTTTCATGATTAATAAGAAGCCATTATGCAATGACTTTCATTGTATATGCCCATGACTGCAGCACATGCTGCTACTATCAAGGGACTAAGTAAATCTATTACTGGTAAGTAATTTATTTAATTTTTCATTTCTAATTATTTTATACACATATCTGTTTCTAACACTATAGATTTTAAACTGATTCTGACAGCTAATGACTCTATATTTCTTACTTACTCCTTAATACCTAAACTAAAACTAAAAAATCATTGAGGGTCATTTATCAAAGTACTTACAACACTACAGCGGCGGTAAAAAGTCACAAGTGATGGTGCTCACCATATTCATGCATAACTTGTGACTTTTTGAGCTTCCCACCAATATTTTTAAAATGGTGAGAAACAAGAGGCACTTAGAGGGAGAGGGCAGGGCCCATCGCAGCCCTCTGAGTTTACTATAACATACGCCAGGAACTGGAGTAAATTATACCTCAAGTCTTTGCCAGCCCCTAGCTGGCATAGACTGCAATTTCTGCCGCACAGAGTGCCAGAGATGCACAAGATTTAATAAAAAGGCATCTGCCTCTTAATAAATTTGGGATATCTTACTCCAGAGCACAGAGAGATCAACATTGGTGTATGAAAACACCAGTGTTGATAAATGACCACCAATGAGTTCTAAAACTAATAAACATTGAATACTGTCCTCTCTTATTCTACTTTGTATACCTCCTACCCCTTCTTAGTTTCTAAATCCTCCTTTCTTATCCTTCACCTCAGCCTCAATTACCTCCCTCTTCATTCTCCTACTCAGTCTTCAACTCCTCTTCTCTCATTCACCTATTACTCCCTCTGCTCCTTAACCCCTTGTCTCTTCCACTACCTTCTAAGCTTCCAATCTCATACTCCTACTTCTTAGACTCTATGGCTCTAAAAAATTAAATATAACAGAAATACACAATACTTAATACTGAAAAACTTTACTTATACAAAATA